>NC_090451.1:666157602-666816108 GCF_031143425.1 Pleurodeles waltl
AAAGAGTAACTCCCCTGCATCCGCAGGAACCAACTGCAACAACGACCGGCTGCGTGGATCCTGCATCATGGCTGGTAGTCTGGAGTAGCCCTCTTGTTCCTCTCTGTCACCTGTCCAGCTTTGGTGGAGGTAAGCCCTTGCCTTCCCACGCAGGAGAGTACCCCTGTGCACGGCGTCTCTTGCAGATTCCAAGGCTTGTTTGCATCTCCTCCAAGGGCTGTTCAGGCTACGTTTAGCCCCCGTCCCCAGCACTCCTTCCTGCAAATCACAGCCCTCTGTGTGCTTCTCCTGTGGCGTGGGACCCTTCTCCAGTTGTGCTGCATGGGCTTCTCTGTGACTCCTGGTTCCACATTCAGTGGTTCTCCTGTGGGGGCTGCCTCTTCTTCTTTGGACTCTCTGCTTTGCTGAGGGTTCCCCTAGGACTTTCTCCTCTGGGTTGAGCCCTCCTGGACCTTGCTGGTCCCCGGCAGCTTCACTTTTGCTCCACGGCAACTTCTGCTTTTTCCAAGGCTTGTTGGTGGTTTTTCCACGCTACTGACCGACTACAGTCATCCATCCGGCACGTGACGTCAACTGCATCATCCAGGAATACTTCACCTGATCCAGGGCTGCAATCCTGACCATCTTCGTCCTACCGTTGACCAACTCCTGCAACCACAGCTGGGTGGGTAATAGCTCCTACTCCTCCTGGACTCTTCTGTGACTTCTGGACTTGGTCCCCTTCTTCCACAGGTCTTCCTTTTCAGGAATCCACTGCTGGTGTCTTGCAGTCTTGTCTGGGTGTTGCATTTTCTTCCTTTTGGGTGGTTTGGGGAGAATCTAGTAAATTTGTCCTTTCCTTCTGTTCGCTAGGGGACACTGTGGTACTTACCTTTGGGGTTTTCTAGTACCCCCAGCTCCCCTCTACACATTCCACTTACCTAGGTGGGGGTCCTGTATTCACATTCCATTTTTTTTAGTATATGGTTTAGGCTCCCCCTAGGGTCACTATTGTCTAACTGCATTTGTACTGTTTTCTATCACTTCCTATGCCTATTGCTGATTACTAGTGTATATATATTTAGTGTGTTATTTACCTCCTTTTGGAGGGTTCCCTCTAGTACTTTTTGGTATTGTGTCACTAAAATAAAGTACTTTTATTTTTGTAACACTGAGTGTTTTCTTTCATGTGTGTAAGTGCTGTGTGACTATAGTGGTATTGCATGAGCTTTGCACATCTCCTAGATAAGCATTGGCTGCTCATCCACAGCTACCTATAGAGAGCCTGGCTTCTAGACACTGTCTAAACTACACTAATAGAGGATACCTGGACTTGGTATAAGGTGTAAGTACCTTAGAAACCCACCACACACCAGGCCAGCTTCCTACAGGAACTCTCTTGAAAAAATGAAATCCATTTCCTCTTTACCTTGATTCCGAAACTGTCCTGATTATATTATGTAATAATTATCCAAATATAAGAAAAATACACCTCCATCATGTTTTAGAACTAACTTCAACAGAAGTATCTGAAAATGCCTATTATTTCTAGGCATAAAGTCCCTTAAAATAATTAATAAATGTTCATCGATCAGCCAGTGAATTTCATAACAATAGGTGTCATTCACTTGGAGCCTTAGCTGAAGTGCACCATTTCTTGACAAGTATAGGTTTTAGTTTACATACTCATAGCTCATTCTGTGATTCCCACAAAGGCAGCTATTTTAATGGCCACTAGTAGAAATCCACTGATTGAGTACTCACATTATAATAAAACCGAGAAATCAGAAATGTTATTTTAAATAAGAGCAATTGTCTTATAAACCACCCTCCGAAAGACACATACCGATCAATAAACTCAAATTGTTTCCCTAGATAATGAGGCATTCTCTCTATCACCTTTATGGTGAGTAAGTTCATGGGAAATACAATCTAAATGTAATTTTGAGGATTTGTGATGAAAGTGAAGAAAATGTCTGGCAATGCTTAGTTTTAGCACCTTTGGGAAAAAAAGGCCTTAGCAAAGCCAAGTAGATCTGGTGTTGGCTGCAAGCCTTTTGGCTTTTCAATGCGTGTTTAGTTTTTGTAAAACTTTAAATGTCTGCCTTCTACTGGCTTAAATTTGTTGCACTTGTGATACAATAGCAATTTCCCCCAAGCTGCAGGCTTTAGAGTGTAGGCGATTATGCTGCAGAGATCATGAGATAATTTAGTTCAAGGTGCTTATAGCAACACTTTGTGCTACAGCGAATACTTCTCAGCTCTAGTCTTCATAATTTAGACTGTAATTACTTAAGGTCCACTCGTCAGCTGTTCCTCGACTCCAGCTTCAAGTTCACACCTAGCATCCTTGGAACAGAATGACAACTAGACATTCACCTCCTACAGCTTTCCAAAGTCAATATCCAGCCACTTGTGTGGTACAATGGTTGATTCGCCTCATGTTCTCCTACTAACAATCCATAGCCTGAAACCTTTGTTGTACAGTTTTGAGATATCCTTCCTCTACAGAGTAACAAAATTGAGACCCTGACTTTCTTGTCTCAGAATGGACTAGTACCACATACCTCCTTGCTTGGTGGGGTTTGGACATGGATGCCGTTCAAATATATCGGTCAAATGGCCCGCAATCTAGATTTCAAGGGTCCACACCTTGAGACAGAGTGCACCGTAGTCCCTCACCTCCTGATTGTGGTAGGTCATGCTGTGATGTCCTTGTAGACTTGATAGAGGCCCATCACGTCCAACATTTTAAAGTTCAGACACAGGTACTCTAGTGGTAGAGTGGAAAGCAGCCTCACAGCTCTAGAGATGTCTTTACCTCTGTGTTCCGAGAGGTCCTACCTGGTGGCATCCTTGTGGTGGAGCAAACAGTTACGCCTTAGTTCTGGATGTTATATTTCAGAAATCAAACCAGTAAATAGCTTCCTCTCTGCTCCAGATCCTTAGAGTTGAGAGCACTATACCTTTGCAGGAGACTAGATGGCTTGCACACCATTTGACTCATTCAGTTCATAACTAGGACACTTGAGCGAGTGGGGATAGCTGCCCTCACCTCTAGGTTACTAGAGTTCATAACGGGCATCCTAGCATACCACAAGCTGAAGAGAGCTGCTCCTTGCATCCAGATTCCCATAGGTGTGACCCGCTACCCTTGTAGCAGACTCAACAGTTGTCCCTCCTTTCCAAATTCTACTATTTCATGTTCTAACTCCCATGTGGCAAAAAGGGCACGTCCTGCACCTTCAGTGTCTTATAGTTCAAGCTGTGATGATCTTTTGAAAAAAGGAAAGCTGCTCCTAACCTTTAACCGGTGATAGTTCAGACCTTATTGCCTTTGCGGAAGAGAGGGCCTTTGTCTACCATTTCTAGATTCTGATACTCGATGTTCTGAATCGCTTGTGAAAAAGAAGACAGATGTCCCTCTCCTTCGGCATCTTATAATTCACAAAGTGATGCCCTTGTGGAAAAGCGGACAGCTGCCACTAACTTCTAGCTTCCTAATGGTCAGGCCCAGAGGCCTTTGGAGAAGAGAGGAGCTACCTCTCACATCCAGCTTCATATAGTTCAAACCCGATGGCCATGTGGCAGAGTAAGCAACTGGACCTCCCTTCCATATTCTGATATGTCATCTCCAGACTCCCTTGCGCAGGAGAAGACAGTTGTCTCCATCTTCCAAATTCGACTATTTCTTGTCCTAGCTTCCATGTGGCAAGAGGACAGTTGTCCCTCACCTTCAGTGCTAGTTGCTTATATTTGAGACAGTTATGCCCTTGTGGAAGAAAAGACACTTACCCTCTTCTTCACCATCCTATAGTTCATAATGTGATGCCCTTGAGGATGAAGGGGCAGCTGTGCCTCATCCTCTCCTTATATCTTACACTGTGATGTCCTTGCAGAAGAATGGGCAGCTGCCACTCACATCCAGCTTCTAATATCAAAGCCTCTGTGCCCGGGAGGCAGTGAGCAGCTGCCCTGCAGCTCGAGCTGAGGTTGCTCAAATGTCTGAATTTCAGTTTGGAAAAGTAGGAATGTCTGCACAAGCAGTACTCAGTGATGTGTATTTAGTACATTGTGAAGCAAGCTCCCCCCCCCCCCCTAACTGCATGAGTCTACTATACAGCGGCCCCTCCTTTCTCGCACCTTCTGGCGTCACTTTTCTGCTTCTGGACCATTTGGCACCAGTTCCAGGGTGTGAGAATCTCGCTGCCGTGCTCCATCCACTCGGAGGGTTTAGGACGTTCTTGCTGAGAAAAGCGACACTTGGCAGCCAGTCAGGCTAAGCCTGTGGACAGCTGGCTGGTACCGCTGCCAAAAATGGCTTCGGTTTCAGAGTCTTTAGTGTGTCTTTCGCACTCTTCATGAGTCTACCTCTGCCTGGCTGGGCCTCAGGCTGTGCAACAACGAATACTCAGGCTACACATTCTCAATCCAGTACAGAATTAGCGAGACGCAGCCGACATCCTTGTGGCTGCTGCCTGTGCTATGTGTGCTCCGGTGGGTCTGGGACAGACCTTCTGCAGGTGCCTTGTTTCTGGTGTTCTGTTTTTATGAGGGAAGCGCTCACTGCTTCTGTTCCCATTGTATATGTGGCTTGTGTGATGGAAGCTTGCACTGCTTCTGCTGTTATGTGGCTTGTATGAGGGAAGCTTGCGCTGCTTCTGCTGTTATGTGGCTTGTATGAGGGAAGCTTGCGCTGCTTCTGCTGTTATGTGGCTTGTATGAGGGAAGCTTGCGCTGCTTCTGCTGTTATGTGGCTTGTATGAGGGAAGCTTGCACTGCTTCTGCTGTTATGTGGTTTGTATGAGGGAAGCTTGCACTGCTTCTGCTGTTATGTGGTTTGTATGAGGGAAGCTAGCGCTGCTTCTGCCAATGCTGGTATGTGCTTTGTATGAGAGAAGCTTGTGCTGCTTCTGCCCATGTTGTTATGTGGTTTGTATAAGGGAAGCTTGTGCCTGCTTCTTCCCATGCTGTATATGTGGTTTGCATGAGGGAAGCTTGCACTGCTTCTGCCCATGCTTTTATGTAATTTGTATGAGGAAAGCTTCCACTGCGTCTGCCCATGCTGTTATGTGGTTTGTGTGAGGAAAGCTTGCTCTGCGTCTGCCCATGCTAGGTATGTGGTTCACATGACGGAAGCTTGCGCTTCTTCTGCCCATGCTGTTCTATGGTTTGTATGAGGGAGTTTACATGCCTGTGTTCATGTTGTATATGTGGTTTATATGAGGGAAGCCTGCACTGCTTCTGCTCAACCTGCGTATGTGGTTTGTATGAGGGAAGCTTGCGCTGCTTGTGTCCATGCTGTTATGTGGTTTGTATGAGGGAAGCTTGCGCTGCTTGTGTCCATGCTGTTATGTGGTTTGTATGAGGGAAGCTTGGGCTGCTTCTGCCAATGTTGTTATATGGTTTGTACGAGGGAAGCGTGCACTGCTGATGCCTGCGCAGTACATGCCTCAAGTTCGTAGGGGTGCTTGCTCTGCTGCTGGCTATGCTACAAGTGATCTGTTTGGGAGGAAAGTTTGCAGTGCTACTGCCTGTCCCTCAGTAGTTTTGTTTGTGAGGAAAGCTTGCACCATGGGTGTTGATTCACCAAAATGCCAGCGGGAGTGGAAGTGACATCAGATGCCCTTTGAACCCGTGACATCATAGATGAGACATCACATGACCTTTAGCCCTGAAGAAATCCCAGGAATTGGCATTATTTGACGTTTGGCTTTGATTTAGCCACAGGAAGTGACATTTGGGAAGTGGATGTAAAATTAGTTTTAAAAAAAGCCAGGAAAGACCTGACAAGAGTCCTTGTGATTCCTTCCTTTTTTGAAGCGGTTTGGGCTGCCAGGTTGCAAACATTTTACCAGCATAGGTGGTATTTTATTGCCAAGGCTGGTGACAAAAACCTGAAAAGTCAGCAGGTACTTTTCCCACTATGAAATCTTAAATCACCCAATACAAAAGGAATTCACTTCGAAGTATTTTAGAGCTTTCTACACTCTCTCTATTTGATTGTTAAAGCAGACTAAAGTAGAATTACCCGATTATAAAAACAAAAATATAAAGAATTAAGGGGGGTGCTGCTAAGCAGACTTGATGAAACTAAGTGAAACAATTTAATGTTTCAAGCAACCTGGAGTAGCTGTTCTTTTTACAGACAGAAGAATCCCAAATATTTTTTTTTATTTTCTAACTCAAAAATCTCAAAAATGGAGCTGCCTTTGCAATCTGAGGCCAGAGGTCACAAAGACAATGTCAGGGGTAGCAAAGGACTATCCAGGGGTTGCAGCTGCGACCCCTAAACGACGTCCATGGCTTGCACAAAAGTGCTCTCTATTGTGAGATGCTTTAATTGCAAACCCAGGCACCGAAACCTAAAAAACATTGATACATTCCATTTCCCCAGACAGTCTCCAAAACAGTGTGGTTCTTCTAATGAGCTGGGTTGCCTTTCGGCAAGGTGGCCACCTCCTTTTGGGGGTGCCCGTGTTGTGAACAGGGGAACAGTTATTGGTTGTAGATTCTCAGAAGCTGATATACTATGGCGGCGTACATAAGGATCTTGAGTGCCAAAGACCCTAAAGCACACACTCTTCATGCCAGGGTAGCATATTTTCCTCTTTCCAGCCATAAGTGTCTCCCAATGTATTGTGTCTGTACGGTCTTAGATTTGCGCCTGAGTAATCGGGTCAAACGAAGACAGTGTTCTGGTCTTGGCATTTGGTTGGCCAGATGCACTCTGGACTGTGCTAATCATTTGCAGCTGTCGGGTACAGGGCCAGGATAAACTTTTTTTTTTTTTTACAATAGTAGTAACTTGTGTTTATGTTGTATTTCACAGCACCTGTAAGTGTTGTAAAGAATAGGTGTTATTACACAATTGAATATTAATCATTGGGAACCCTGATTGCTACATGTCATTTGTTGGCCTAGTCCAGGAGGACAGGCTAGTTATAGACTCACTGCCAGAAAAAGAAGCATTTCTTTACTGCTGGACACTGCCAAGAGACATCCACGCTGGTGTAGATCCTGAAGGTGGAGTCATGTGCGCTACGAGGCGCATACATTGGTTAGACATCCCCCTGTGGTGGACCTAAATCCGGTATTACCTAGCATATTTTTAACATAACAAACATATTTGTAAAGTACACATTTACCCCGTGGAGAACTTTCGGTGGCATTAGCAGACAACAAATGTTTATTGTTACCCAAGGCATCAGTACTTATTTTATCACCCTTGGAAGGATGAAAGGCTGAGTAAACACACCAGGATTCAAACCTGGTCAAAGGGGTCAACTGATACACTAGTAGTTGTAGGGTGTAGAGGTATGGCACTGCACTGTGTAGTTATCGTCCAGTTTCAGTTTCCATTGAAAATGATTTTTTAGATTTTCCTATAACTTATTACTGCGTGGTCAGAGCTGCACCGCATTTCAAAGTTGCTTGGCATAGTCCGCTAAAGTCCAACATATCAATTTTCATTCTATATCCATATAGGAAAAAACAAGTTTAGGTTGGCAGCGAAAAAATGAAGCATTTTCCCATTTTAGCTCCACCAGGAAATTGTGTTCACGCCTATAGCTGGAAGTAATTTACCCAAACTTGGCATGAAGTAGAACTTGATTCATAAAGCAAGCTCAAAAGTTGGATAGGTGTAAATCCATTAAGTAGTTTTTGAGACGCAATCATTTAAAAATGGCGAGGGGTGCCAGGCTTTAAAAAAAAAGGGGAGATTGAAAGTTTTACCACGTTTGTGTATTCTGTACAGTTTAAAATCGTGACTCGCAACTCCTGCCAATCACATTTTTATTATTTTTTTACAAATGTGATGGACTGGAAAAGGTCTCTGAAAACATTTATTCCGCCCACCTTGAAAATCACTAATAGATTCAGACTTGCGAATTTTGAGTGGTGAAAAAAAAAAAATGATCCACTGCAATGGATCGATTCTCTCAGAGATGTTCAACCTCAGCGGAGTGCCGAGGGGGACCCGAAAGGCATCGAAAACCCACATCTCACACTGGGGAAAAACGTAGAAGCTGGTCGTTAATCAGAAAGCGATCGCAGTACCACCACCGGCATTAGATGCAGATTCGGCGACCACTTTGTGAACGATTCGCAAATCAGTTATGATTTTTGGCTTCTGGAAAGTGGAAAAGAAATCCACATGCAAGGGAGACAGTTTAATGGGCATTTGACCCAGAGCGAAGGGTGCTGGCAGCAGGTTGTGTTCAGAGCCCGGCTGCATGCTATGCAAACACACACAAACACACACACACACACACACACACATTTGCATCTTTGGTTGCGTGTACGCGTGTGGCTGCTATACATACTGTGGAAGGACTACTAACACATTTGTGTAAAAGGCTGTTTTATTTGAAGCAATTAGAGTTCCCAAGGCTTTACAACCTTCAGCGTTTGGCCGCAGACTCTAAATGACCCTAACCAATGTTGTCACATTAAACACTAACCCGCCCCCACCCCTAGACATTACCCACCCACAAAGGCTTGAAAGATCCTCCCATCCTTTAATGCCACAGACTTATAACCAGTTTATCGGTTAACTTCCACTTCAGATTCCCCTCTCCTGAATCACCATCCATTGTATTACCAACATGTCCGCTCTAGGACCAAGGTGGCTCCTACTTTTCGCCTTGATCTGTTCTTTCCCTTGCTTCATTCCCAGCTTCCTCCTTACCCTGAGCTCTCTCCTGCTTGCCTCCAGCAACAACCAACGCATAAAACCATCACTGCTCACGTGTCTAATCAGAACATATTTCCCCGTACATTATAAAGTGCACAGCCCTGTGGGTGCTGTATTGCATGTACTTTTTCTCCTGAGGTTGCCCTTCTCGTGAGCTGTGGGAGGAACGCTGCTATTCTTTAAAGGCCGCCACTGACCATGAATCCTGGATTCTACTTCATTGAAGGACCAGGATTCTGATTGTTTTCCTTCACTCCTTGGTGGTTAGAGGTGCCCTATTCCTTTCTGCGGCCTACATTTTGATGAATATTCAGATGGATTAATGCAATGGTTCATGAGCAATTTTGAAGGGTTGTACGATGGAGTCACGCATACCTGAACCAAGCATGAATTTCATTGTAAAAGCATATTTGGTAAAGGAACATGCGTGGTAAATCGTTCCCCGCCCTAAAAAACTACCCCAAGCCCTAAAACTTACCCTGTCCTAAAAACAACTTCACCCTGTTGCAAAACTACCCGACCCCCATGCCCCCGCCCTAAGACCTACCCTGCCCTAAAAGCTCCCCCGAATCCATAGCCTAAACCGTAAAACCTACCCTGCCCTGTCCAGAAAAGCTACCCCGCACCCCCCGGCCTGAACCCTAAAACCTAATACGGCCTGTCCTAAAAACTACCCGCCCCACTCCTGAACCCTAAAACCTTACACACCTTGTCTAAAAAACGACCCGACCCCCTCTCCCTAAAACCTTACACGCCCTGTCCTAAAACTCCCCCTCCCACCCCCCTGACCCACACCAGCCCCACTTACCAGGCTGCCACGTTCCTCTCCCAGCTGTTCCCGCTGTGTGCCTGAACCACGCATATGAATGGTGCATTAACCACGCATTTGTGTAGCTCAGGCACGTGAGGTTCAGGCAAGCATGCTAACGCTTGTGTGGTTACAGCCGCGTAGAAAAGGCCGTTTCCTATTTTGAAGGTGCCTTTTTGGACCATAAATGTGTTTGCCAGCCTCCACCATGGCTGTTACTGACCCAGCTCCATACACAGTCTGTAGAAGCATTGCTGCTGGTCTACTACCCCATCTGAAAGGAACATTATCCAGGCCACATTAAGGCCAGTATAGGAAGTTGCCTCACATTGTTACCCAAGTTGGCCATAAGAAGTTGCCAGATTACAAAGAATAGCATAAAAAATGCCTAATGTCTTGGGGCTATTGAACAGTGAAATGCCAAATCTTTGCACCAGAACGGAATACATCAATTGGAAGCCTCAGGTGCAGACCTAATGGTATTAAAAATAATCATGATTTTAAAAGGCCGGTGTTAAGACCACTTTTGAGACAATGTGGCACGAGTATTGATTGTGTGTCTGAGCAACCTCTGGCAGCATCTGTCTCAATCCAGCCAATGAGGTCCCTATGTTGTTTGATGTGCTCCAGATTTAGAGGTCCACTGTGAGCATATAGCAAAATTATACAGTTGTAAAGGGTACTTCCCCCCCCCTTCGTTTCAGAGGTCCTACGATGTGAGCCTATGTAAAGATGGCATGTAGGCTGAAGGTGTCCACTCTGAGAAACATTTTGGAGCAATGGCTTTTAAGTACCTTGTAAACAGGATGGCTAAAGAGCTATAATTTTAATACTCACTCCCAGTCACGGTCAGTGAAGTAAGAGATTCCCAGAAGCATTGCTCTTCTGCAGCAACAAATACATTTGTGTGCCCTCACTGAACTGTGTGCATTGTAGAAAAATACAGGCATCACAACAAAATGGATGGTTGTGTCAATGTAGAAACTGTGTTTTCTCTTTTCCACAGGGCTGGGATGGGTCTTTAAAGGTGCATGCTTGCTATGATTAGACATTCTCCCCATTTGTATAGTCTGTTGCTTTCTCATCTTCCCTCACGTCTTGCTCCTCATTTCATTTTCCAACCCTCTTTATTTCTCACTCCTGACTGGCTACTTTACACACATCATTCTCTTTACTCACTCATCACACACTTGTCATCTCTCAACTTTAGATCTTCAGTTTTACCACTCTCTGCTCATAGCTCACCCTTCAATCCCACATTCCTCACTTTCCATTCCCCAGTCACACCTCCTACTACTCACTAATTACTGCTTTAACCTCATTCTTGAGTTCTCACTCTGGCTACTCATTCCTCGCCCCTTATCACCTACTCCTGCCGCATTCCCTGCCTCTCATTACTCCTGCCCCAACCTTCACTCCTCTCATGTCACTCTCATCCACATCCATCTTTCACTATATTTTATAAATGTAGATACCCAACTGTAGGAAAATACCCTCTTTCTTGGCATGGCTACCTCCATTTTCTGCCTGTTGTCACTGTTTGACTGCATCTACTGGGATCCTGCTAACTAGAACGCCAGTATTTTGGCTCTCTCCTCTAATTTGTACCTTTTTCTTCCCACAAATGGCATACTGGTGACCCCATGTAAGTACCTAGTATATGGTACCTAGGTACACAGGGCATTGTGGTAACAGGGGATCCCGATGGGCTGCAGCAGTTACTCTTCCACCTATGGGGAGCCCATGCAAAGGGTTCTGCAGACCTGCCATTGCAGCCCGCATGAAATGGGTGCATGCACCCGTTTTCTCTACATGTCACTACACCAGGTCATTATAAGGCACCCCTATGGCAGGCCCTCTCAGCCCAGAGGGCAGGGTTCAGGTACCTGTACATGAGGGCCCCCCTGCACTAGCAGAGGTGCCCCGACAAACTCCAGATCCATTTTCTAAAACTTTGTGAGCGCGGGGACGCCATTTTACGCATGTACTGGACATAGATCACTATCTCAGTCCAGCTATATAATGGTAACTGCAAGCCTGGGCATGTTTGGTATCAAACGTCGGAATCATACCCCAATACTATTGCAAGTATTGGAAGTATGATTCCATGCACTCTGGGGGCTCCTTAGAGGACCCCAAGCATTACTACCACCAGTCTTACAGGGTCTTCTGGGCAGCCAGCTGCTGCCACCCCTCAGACACTTTTCTGCCCTCCTGCTGCTTGTTCTGCTCAAGCCCAGGAAGGCAGAACAAAGAATGTCCTTTGGTAGAGGAAGGTGACACCCTCTCCCTTTGGAAATAGATGTGACTGACTTGGGAGGGATAAACTACGGTTCTTTGAAGGGCACATTTGGTGCCCTCTGTGCATAAACCAGTCCACACTGGTTCAGGGACCCCCAGTCCCTGCTCTGGTGCAAAACTGGACAATGGAAAGGGGAGTGGCCACTCCCCTGTCCACCACCACCCCATAGGTGGTGCCCAGAGCTCCTTCAGAGGGTCCTTGGATTCTGCCATCTTGTTTCCAAGGTTGACAGGGAATTCTGGGAACATCTGAGGGGCCAGGTCAGGCAGGTGATATCAGAGCCCCCTCCTGATAGGTGCTTACCTGGTTAGGTGACCGATCCCCCTTTCAGGGCTATTTAGGGTCTCTCTCTTGGGTGGGTCCTCAGATGCAGCTTGCAAGATTCCAGGAGGACTCCTCTGCAACCTCTACTTTGACTTCTAGCCTCTGGAACCGCGACTGGACTCTCCAAGAACTGACAATCTGCATCCACGACGAAGACTGCTTGCAACATTGTTTCCACGGTTCCTTCCAGCTTCTGCAACATTTCCCAGACTGTACGTCCTCTGAAGGCGGCAAGTATTCAGTCTGCACGAGAAGGAAGAAGGAATCTCCCTTGGAGTGAAGTAGTCACTCCCCTGCATTTGCAGGCACCAACTGCAACGACGACCGGCAGCGTGGATCTCCTCTCATCCTGAGCTGCGCGGATCATGCATCATGGTTGGTGGTCCTGAGTAGTCCTCTTGGCCCTCTGTGCCAGCTGTCCAACTTTGGTGGAGGTAAGCCCTTGACTTACCCACTGGACAGTACCCCTGTGCACCACGTCTCTTGCAGCTGGTATGGCTTGTGTTCATCTCCTCCAAGGGATCTTAAGGATCCGTGTAGCCCCAGACCCAAGCACTCCTTCGTTCAACGCACAGCCCTCTGCATGCTTCTCCTTCGGCGTGGGACAATTCTCCAGTTGTGCTCCATGGGCTCCTCTGCAACTCCTCGTTCCTCATCCAGTGGGTCTCCTGTGGAGGCTGCCTCTTCTTATTGGGACTTTCTGCTTTGCTGAGGGTTCCCCTAGGACTTCTCCTGTGGGTTGAGCCCTCCTGGACCTTGCTGGTCCTTGGCAGCTCCACTTTTGCGTCACTGCGACTTCTGCCTTTGCCAAGGCTTGTTGGTGGCTTTACCATGCCACAGCCCAGCTGCATCCTCCAAGAATACTTCACCTGCTCTAGGTCTGCATTCCTGACTGTCTTCGCCCTACAGTAGACCAACTCCTGCATCCACAGCTGGGTGGGTAGTAGCCTCCTGGACTCTTCTGTGACTTCTGGACTTGGACCCCTTCTTCCACAGGTTTTCCTCTTCAGGAATCCACTGCTGGTTTCTTGGAGTCTTCTCTGGGTGTTGCATTTTCATCATTTACTTCCTTTCGGGTGGGTTGGGGAAAATGTAGTAATTTACTCCTTTCCACCTGCTCCCTAGGGGGCCCTGTGGTACTTACCTTTGGAGTTTCCTAGTACACCCCATCTCCCCTCTACACATTCCACTTACCTAGGTGGGGTTTCTGTGTTCTCATTCCATTTTTTCAGTATAACGTTTGGCCACCTAGGGTCACTACTGTCTATTTGCACTTCCTACAGTCACTGCAGTAAGTAAATATGTGTTTTGTACAATATATGGTCCCAATGTTGATGACCCTGAGGTTATATATGGGTTGACTCTGGAGCTTTTAGAGTGGTCAGGGGAACCTGGTTTTTGCACGCAACTGTTTTCTTCAGCATGAGGCCAAAGTATGTCCGAGAGTCACTTCGGACCACAATGCCAGCTCTAGGCTGTCACGAGTCCGAGCCCCAGATTTTCCTTGCCACCCCACGCCATCTACTTAAGGATTTAGAATATGTATTGACTGTTAGTAAAGAGGTGACGGAGTCTGTCCAAATTATTATGGGTACAACATCCCCATTTGTAGTGTGGGAGTGTATGAAGGCGTTCGTATGGTGGATCACTCAGCAGTTTATATATCATCAGACTAGAGATAAATTGCACACTCTGCGGTCACTACCCCATATGTCCTAAAAACAACCCCAACCCCACCCTGAACCCTAATACCTACCCTGCTGTGTCCTAAAAACTACCCCACCCCCCCCACTCTGAACCCTAAAACCTACCACGCTCAGTCAAAAAAAACTACCCGACCCCCTCGCACCTGCCTTGAAACCTAAAAACGACCCTGCACCGTCTTAAAAAGTACTCTGGCTCCCACCCCCACCCTGAAACCTAAAATATACCCCGCCCTGTCCTAAAACCGACCCGACCCCACCCTGAAAAACCTACCTGCCCTATCTTAAAATCTACCCTGACCCACAGCCCCGCCCTGAACCCTAAAACCTACCCCACCCTGTCATAAAAACTACCCCAACCCAAAAAATCTATCCTGGTCTGTGCTAAAAACTACCCTGACCCCACCCTGAATGCTAAAAGTTACCCTGCCCTAAAAACTACCCGAACCCTACAGCCTACCCCGCCCTGTTCTAAAAACCACACCATCCTCGTACCCACGCTGAACCTTAAAACCTCCCTGCCCTGTCCTAAAAACTACCCGCACCCGCCCTGATCCCCAAAACCTACCAGCTCTGTCCTAAAAACTACTCAACCCCCGTCTGCCCACCCTGAATCCTAAAATCTACCTTTGTGTGTCATAAAAACTACCCCTGCCCTATACCCTAAAACCTACCCTACCCTATCCTAAAAACTACCCCAACCCCCCCGTCCTAACCCTAAAATCTACCCCGCCCTGTTATAACTACCCTAACCCCCCCATCCTGACCCTAAAACTTACTTTGCCCTACCCTAAAAACTATCCCAACTCTGCCCTGAACCCTAAAACCTACTCCATGTCCTAAAAACTACCCCAACCCCCCCTGCGCCCGCACTGAACCCTAAAATCTACCCAAACCCTGCCATAAACCCTCAATTCTACCTCACATTGTCCTAAAACCTACCTTGCTCTGTCCTAAAAACTACCCTGACCCACCTGCCTCTTCCCTGAACCCTAATATCTACTCCAACCCCTGCTCTAAACCCTAAAACCTACCCTGCTCTGTCCCAAAAGTACCCCGAACCCCCTGCCCTGAACACAAAATCCTACCCGCTCCTTCCTAAAAAGTACCCTAACCCCCTGCCCTGAACCCTAAAACCTACCCTGCCATGTCCCCAAAACGACCTAAACCCCCTGCCCTTAAGCCTAAAACCTACCTCGCCCCAAGCCTACCACGCTCTTTTCTAAAAATGACCCCAGCCCCCGCCCTGAACTCTAAAACCTACCCTACTGTACTAAAAACTACCCTGTCCCCACTGCCTCAAACCTAAAACCTACCCCGCCCTGTCCCAAAAACTACCCCGACCCTATACCGCTCCGTCCTAAAAACTACCCTGACCCCCCTGCCCTGTCCTAAAAGCTACTCTGACCCCGCCCCCAACCTGAACCCTAAAATATGCCCTGCCCAGTCCTAAAATCTATCGCAACACCCCCACCAGGCCTGAACCCTAAAACCTATCTCACTGTCCTAAAAACTGCCCAATCCCACTGCTTCAACCATAAAAGCTCCCCGCCCTGTCCTAAATACTACCCGAATCGTCCGCCCTGAACCCCAAAACCTACCCCACCATGTCCTAAAAACTACCCAAACCCCCTGCCCAGAACCCTAAAACTTAACCCGCCCCAAACCTACCCTGCTCTGTCCTAAAAGCTACCCCAACCCCCTTCCTCCACCATGAACCCTAAAACCTACCCGCCCTGTCCTAAAAACTACCCCAACCCACCCTTAAACCTACCCTGCCGTTTTGCAAAATGTACCCAAACCCCTGCCCTGAGCCCTAAAATCTACCTCGCCCCTAAATGACCCTGCTTTGTCCTAAAAACTACCCTGACCGCCCGCACCCACCCTGAACCCTAAAAACTAACCTGCCCTGTCCTAAAATCCACCCCAGCCCCCCCCCAAGCCCTGGAGCCTAAAACCTAACCCTCCCTGTTCCAAAAGCTAACCTGAGCCCCCGTCCTGAACCCTAAAACCTACCCGCTGTCCTAAACACTACCCCAACCCTAAAACCTATCCTGCCCTGTCCTAAGATCTACCCCAACCCTCCCAGCCCTGAACCCTAAAACCTATCCAGCCTGTCCTAAAAACTACCCAAAACCCCTGCCCTGAACCCTAAAACCTACCCGCCCCAAAACTACCCCTTTGTGTCCTAAAAACTACCCGACCCCCTAACCCTAAAACGTACCCCGACCTATCATAAAAACTACCTGACCCCCCACCCTTTCTTAAAAACTACCCCAACCTCCCCCTCCCTGGATTGAACCTTAAAACCTATCAGCCCTGTCCTAAAAATGACCCTGACCCCACCCTGAATCCTAAAACCTACCCCCGCTGTGCTAAAAACGACCCTGACCCCAGCCCTTAACCCTATTCTGTCCTAAAAACTACCCCGACCCCACCCTGAACGGTAAAACATACCCCGCTGTGTCCTAAAAACTACCCTGACCCTCACCATAAACCCTAAAACGTACTCATCCTGTCCTAAAAACAACCCGACCCCACCACCTCAACCCTAAAACCTACCCCGCTCTGTCCTAAAAACTACTCCGACCCCTGCCCCACTCTAAACCCTAAAATATACCCTGCCCTAAAATCCACCCCAACCCGACCTGAACCCTAAAACCTACCCCGCCAGGTCCTAAAAACTAACCCGACCCCCCCCGCACCCACCCTGAACCCTAAAAACTACCCTGCCCTGTCCTAAACACTACTCTGACCCTGCCCCACCCTGAAACCTAAAAAATACCATGCCCTGTCCTAAAATCTACCCCAACTTCCCCAGCCCTGAACCCTAAAATCTACCCCACCCTGTCCCAAAAATGACCCCAACCCCACTGCCCCAAACCAAAACCTACCCCGCTCTTTCCTAAAACCTATCCTGTCCCCACTGTCCCAATCATAAAACCTACCCCGCTCTGTCCCCAAAACTACTAAACCCCTCCTGCCCCCGCCCTGAACCCTATACCTAACCCATGGTGTCCTAAAAACGACCCAAAAGTCCAGCCCTGAACCCTAAAACCTACCCTGCCCTCAAAACTACCCTGACCCCACCCTAAACCCTAATACCTACTGCAAACCTGTCCTTAAAAACTTCCACAACATCCCCAATCTGAACCCTAAAACCTACTCCACCTTGTCCTAAAAACTTCCCTGACCCCCTGCCCTTGATTCCTAAAACCTACCCCACATGGTCCTAAAATTCCCCCCGTCCCCCATCTGCCCCAGGCCCACTTACCCGGCCAATGCATTCCTCTCCTGGCTGTTCCCATTGTGTGCCTGAACCACATATATGCATGGGACCTTAACCACACATTTGCGTGGTTGAGGCACATGCGTGGTTACGCCTGCATGGTTACGGCTGCATAGTACAGACTGTTTATCATTTTTGGATGTGTCTTTTTAGACCATAAAGTACAAGTAATTTACCTTCGGTGGCAATATCTCAGGTAGAGACATATTGTAGTTGCAGATTCCTTGCCTTAGAATTTCCCCCATCGTCAGACTGGATCTGGAGGTTTTTCTTCAAGCAGAACTCCTGCACGCCGTTAGGTAACCGTGATGACGTCGCGGTCATATAACAGGCGCCACCCCAGCGTGCTGATGTCATTTTCTTTTCACGACTTTCCACGCCAGTAGCACGGAGCCATAAAGAATACTGAGAATAGTGCTCCAAAACTAGGGACCTTAAAGGGAACTTCCCGTCCCTAGAAATCAGTTTACAGTGCAAGGAGGATGGGCGGGTCGGTAAGGAATCTGCAACCAGAATATGCCTCTACTAGATCTATTGTTACCGAAGGTAAGTAACATGTACATCTGATAGAGACTTAAAGTTGCAGATTCCTTACCTTAGAATAAATACCTGAGCAATACCATCCCCAGTGGTGGGCTGCAAACCAAGATCACACCAAAAAGTCCTGGAGGACTGAACGGCCAAAATAGCAGTCTCTGCAGACCTGACTTTCCAGGCAGTAATGCTTGGTAAACTTATGTAAAGACACCCACCTTGCTGCCTGGCAGATATCTAGGACTAGAACTCCGAGTGCTAACATTTTGGTAGCAGCAGTTGCTCTGGTTGAATGAGTGTGCCAGCCCTCAGGGGGTTGCTTTTTCGGCAAAGTGTAGCACATCTTGATGCAGAGGACTACCCATTGCGAGATGGTCCTCTTCTGCACCGCCTTTCCTTTCTTCGCAATCACATAACCCACAAAGAGTTGATCGTCCACCCGGAAATCTTTGGTACGATTTAGTTAGAACGCCAACGCTCTTTTTGGATCCAGACGGTGGAGTCTCTCCTCCTCATGAGAGGGATGTGGAGGTGCGTAAAAAGTAGGCAAGGTGATAGATTGGCCTACATGAAAAGGTGTCACCACTTTGGGAAGAAAGGAAGACCTGGTATGAACCACCACTTTGTCAGGATGTACTGCTAGGAATGGTGGCTTCGAAGAGAGAGCCTGAAGCTCACTCTCTGCGAGCAGAGGTGATGGCAATCAGGAAGGCAGTTTTAAGGGTCAAAAACCATAAAGAACAGTTGTGGAGAGGCTTGAGAGGGGCACACATGAGGTATGTGAGGACCAAGTTCAAATCCCACTGGGGCATTATGAATGGGATAGGAGGAAACATATGTGTGAGGCCTCTAAGAAACCTCCCAACAATGGGAGATTTGAATAGAGAAGGTTGTTCTGGTAGCCTTAAAAAGGCAGAGATGGCAGACATATATCCTTTGAGGGTGCCCAGAGCAGAGTCCTGCTGGGCAAGAGAGAGAATAAAGAGGAGAACCTCTGAGAGAGGTGCAGAGAGGGGAAGCAACAGATTTGTTGATATACCATGCCGCAAAATTCTTCCGACAACAGGCATATACCGTTTTGGTGGAAGGACGCTTGGCTGCCAAGATGACATTACAGACTTTGGATGGAAGGTCAAAAGCTGTCAACTGCTGCCGCTCAATCTCCACGCAAGAAGGCAGAGACTGGACCGGTTCAGGTGGATGATAGTCCCCTGCTGCTCCGACGGAAGATCCGCCCGAAGGGGCAGTCTGATCGGAGGATCGATGGCCATGTTCAATAGCTCGGAATACCAGACTATACGTGCCCAGTCCGGAACCACCAGGATGACTTGGGCCCGTTCTTGCCTGATCTTCTTCAGAACTCTGGGCAGAAGTGGTATTGGGGGGAAGGTATACAGGAGGCCTGAGCTCCACTCGTGACAAAAAGCCTCACTGAACAAGTGCAGTCTTGGAAACTCCAGCGTGCAAAACAGGTGACATTGTGCGTTCTCTGCTGAGGCTAAGAGATCTAACCAAAGCTCTCCTCACTGCTGAAAGAGACCTTGCGCCACCTCCGGTTGGAGACACCATTAGTGATCCACTATGCATCGACGGCTGAGTTTGTCTGCTCTGATGTTCAGAGAGCCCACCAGAAGTTGAACCACCAGGGAAATGCCCGGGCGTTCCTGCCACGCCCAGAGGAGAGCCTCTTGACAATGAGTCTACCTGTTGCAGTACCACATGGTGGTGGTGTTGGTGAACACCTGCATCACTTTCCCTTTGAAAGAGGGAAGGAATGCTTTCAAAGCACGTTGGATCGCCTGGAGCTCCAAAAGGTTGATTTGGAGCCCGCATATGGCATCTGGCATAGGTTAATAAAAGGATGCAGGAGTCCATAAGGCCCAGCAGCCTCACAGTTGTTTTCACTAAAATCCAGGATAGAGGCTGAAACATTGGAATCATTGCCTGAATATCCTGGACTCGCTTTTCAGGAGGATAGGCCCAAAACTGCACTGTGTACAGAACAGCCCCGATGAAAGGGAGCATCGGAGAGGGAGTCAGGTCTGACTTCGGTATGTTTATAGTGAACCCCAGTGTGTGCAGGCAATTCGCCGTAGTCTGAAAGTGGGAGACTACTTTCTGGGGCATGTCCGCCTTCAACAGCCAGTCGTCGAGGTAGGGGAAGACTGAAACCCCTAACCTGCGCAGATGAGCTGCAACCACCGCCATCACTGTCGTGAACACCTGAAGGGCACTGGGAAGGCCAAAGGGGAGCACAGTAAATTGAAAGTGCTCCGACCTACCACAAATCGCAAGTAACTTCTGTGGGCCAGCAGGACTGGAATGCGAAAATAGGCATCCTGTAAGTCCAATGCTACCACCCATTCTTCAGGGTCCAGGGAAGAAAAGACCTGACCTAGGGTTAGCATCTTGAACTTCTTCTTCAGGAAAAGATTGAGGGACCGGAGATCTAGGATAGGATGACGGCCCTTGTTCTTTTTGGGCATCAAAAAGTAGCAGGAATAACAACCACAACCTACTTCTAGGGCAGGGACCCTCTCTATAGCTCCCTTGGCCAGGGCAGCCTTGACCTCCTTGTGGAGAAGTGCCATATGATCCCTTGATAGATGATCATATGATGATGGTGGCGTGGCTGGAGGAGAAGGCTTGAAGGGGAGTAGCCCCTTCTGACGATTTGTGACACCCACCTGTCCGTTTTCATGGATTTCCAGTGGGGCAGAGAATGGCGAATCATGCTACCAACTGTTCCTGGATGTTCTGACAGACTAGGAAGATTTGGAGGCAGAGGAGGGGTGGGGCTGGACTGGGAAGCCCGCTGACTCCCTGATCCACGAGCTTGTGGGATCCCGCATCCACGCAGGGGCTATACAGCATGTGTGGGTTGGTGGCTAGGTGGAAAGGAACGTGGCAGAATGGCCCTTCCATAGTGACGAAAGGGGCGAAAGGCAGACTCTTGGGGGCGAAGAGCAGCTGCGAGGCCAAGAGACCGAGCTGTAGCCCGGGAATCCTTGAAGCGCTTGAGCGCTGAGTCCGCCTTATCTCAGAAGAGACTGTTGCCATCATAGGGCATGTCCATCAAGGATTGCTGGACATTCCCAGAGAAGCCAGACGGCCTCAACCAGGAATGATTTCTCAATGCCCTTGTCGATGCAACCCATCTGCCAAGTGAGTCGAGTTGGAGGCCCCAGGCTGAAGCACTTCGGTCATGAGGTTAGTCCTGACCTCCACAGAAGGAAGCTCGAGGTCCAAAACCTCGGCAGCCCTTCTCGCCACCATCGAGTATGACGCTCCCTCCTCTGTGGCCACGGTAGGGGGAGAAAGCATGCCAGGGTCAGGGGAGGTGTCCAACCCGCTGGCATCACCCAAATCCTGAACCCAGTCCATTTCAGGGACAAGCTGGTATTCTAAAGGGTCCAGCGACCCCTCTACACTTTCCCCATATCCATACCCATAGCAGTAGGGGTCAGGATCAACCCTGGGTTCAGGAGAGCCCATGGAAAACAGAATCTGCATCGAGTGATGATGTTCCTGCTCAGTCGCTGGGAATTAGTATAGGGTTGACGTTGATTGCGGGCCCAACTGACGTCGGGAGTGACGACGTCTGGCCCGCCCCCAGGGAAGGTCGCGTTGGCACGCCCGCATTAGGACAGATCTGTAAGTGGATCCAGAGGTGCCCTCCGGAGTTGGGCCAAAGCCGATGACTTGTTACCTGAGTGGGCCCTCACCTACTCCCCTGGGCCAGAGGACTCAGAGGGTGGGTCGGTCTCCCATATGAGGCGCATGGCCTCATAAAATTCCTTGAGATGGGCAGGGGTGGGGCCTGCTCCCGGAAAGTCGGGGAGACGCGGAGCAGACTCAGATGGAGGCTCCGAAGATGGAGGCCTAGCGCGTCAACGCTCTTCTCACGTCGCGTCGTCCGAGTGACAGGGTGAAGTCGAAGAAGTCCTCTTTGACTTCTTGTTCTTGTGACCCATGTGTCCAGATGACTTGGATGATGAAGAGTGGTGATGACTCTGCGAACACTCTCCTGACCTTCCTCTCGAATGAGACCAGGATTGACGTGGAGTCAAGTGCCGGGATGCCATGAGCTTTAGGGACCGCTCCCTTAAAGCCTTCGATTTTATGGCCCGAAACTCGGAGCACGACTTTTGGACATGGTCGCACTCCAGACACCAGAGGCACACGAGGTGCAGATGGATCCATCACTGACATCATTCGGTGCCAGGAGTCGCAGGGCTTGAATCTGGTCTTATGGATCATCCCTCGAGGTATCCAAAACTCGGCAAAAATTAATCGACAAAAGTGTTGCAGTTAGTCAAAAAAATGACTGGGTATCTCTCTCTCCGGATCTGTGCGTAGGCTGCTGCAGAAAGAAAAGAACTAATGTCAGTGTGCCGGGGTGTCGCCTAAATGTGACCACGACATCGTCACGGCGACCACAATGCCAACAACGCCCGCAGATTCGACTTACACCACCTAACGGCACGTTTGGGTACTGCTTGAAGAAAAATCTCCGGATCCAGTCTGACGCCGGGGGGAAATTCTAAGGTATGGAATCTGCAATTAGAAGGCTTTATCAGGTTGGGTTTGCCAGCCTCCACCATGGCTGTTACCAACTTAGCTCCATAGACAGTCTGTAGAAGCACTGCTGCTGGGCTACTACCCCATCTGAAAGGAACATTATCCAGGCCACATTAAGGCCAGTATAGGAAGTTGCCTCACATTGTTACCCAAGTTGGCCATAAGAAGTTGCCAGATTACAAAGAATAGCATAAAAAATGCCTAATGTCTTGGGGCTATTGAACAGTGAAATGCCAAATCTTTGCACCAGAACGGAATACATCAATTGGAAGCCTCAGGTGCAGACCTAATGGTATTAAAAATAATCATGATTTTAAAAGGCCGGTGTTAAGACCACTTTTGAGACAATGTGGCGCGAGTATTGATTGTGTGTCTGAGCAACCTCTGGCAGCATACATTAAGGCCAATATAGGAAGTTGCCTTACCGTGTTATCCAAATGTGCCTTAAGAAGGTGCCAGATTACAAAAAGTAGAATAAAATGCCAAATTTCTTTGGGATATAGAACAGTGAAATGGCAAAATCTTTGCAACAAAACTGAATACATTCATTGGAAGCTGCAGGTGCAGACCTAATGGTATATAAAAAAAAAATCATGATTTTACAAAGGCCAGTTTTAAGATCGCTTTTGAGACAATGTGGCGCGAGCATTGACTGTGTGTCTGAGCAACCTCTGGCAGCATCTGTCTCAATCCAGCCAATGAGGTCCCTATGTTGTTTGATGTGCTCCAGATTTAGAGGTCCACTGTGAGCATATAGCAAAATTATACCGTTGTAAAGGGTACTACTCACCCTTCGTTTCAGAGGTTCTACGATGTGAGCCTATGTAAAGATGGCATGTAGGCTGAAGGTGTCCACTCTGAGAAACATTTTGGAGCAATGGCTTTTAAGTACCTTGTAAACAGGATGGCTAAAGAGCTATAGTGTTAATACTCACTCCCAGTCTCGGTCAATGAAGTAAGAAATTCCCAGAAGCATTGCTCTTCTGCAGCAACAAATACATTTGTGTGCGCTCACTGACTGTGTGCATTGTAGAAAAATACAGGCATCACAACAAAATAGATGGTTTTGCCAATGTAAAAACTGTGTTTTCTCCCTTCCACAGGGCAGGGTTGGGTCTTTAAAGGTACATTCTTGATAGCATTAGATATCCTCCCCATTTATGATCTGCCTGCCCTTGTTGCTTTCTCATCTTCCCCCAAGTATTGCTCCTCACTTCATCTTTCCAACCCTCTTTATTCCTCACTCCTGACTGGCTACTCCACACACATCATTCTCTTTACTCACTCTTCACACACTTGTCATCTCTCACCTTTAGATCCTCAGTTTTACCACTCTCTGTTCATAGCTCACCCTTCCATCCCACATTCCTCACTTTCCATTCCTCCATTCCTCAGTCACACCTCATACTACTCACTAATTACTGCGTTAACCACACTCCATATTCTTCACTTCTCATTTTTGAGTTCTCACTCTGGCTACTCATTCCTCTTCCCTTATCAACTACTCCTGCAGCATTCCCTGCTACTCATTACTCACGTCCCAGTCTTCACTCCTCTCATGTCACTCTCACCCCCATCCATCTTTCACTGCATTTTATAAACGTAGATACCCAACCCTAATTTAACCCTCCTTAGTCACACTCCTCTAGGAATCTGATGAACTTCTTTGTGCTACCATTTATACTACAGGCATCCTTTTTAGACCACTGTCACCCTCTACACTTCCCCTGTCGCAAATAATGACAGTTTTGATGCTGTCGATAATTACAGGACAAGCCCTCTATGAAGGAAAAGATCTGGAGATAAACCAAGAAGCCTCAGGTACATTGTGAAACAGACGGTTCCTAAGAAGTAAGCACTTTTTGCCTGAACAGGGAATCAGTAATCCCACTGCAGTGCCACCTATTTAAATAAGGATGCAAGTTGGCTCCTCAGATTATGAGAAAATAACAATGCAGCAAATGTTCTAGGAAAACAAAGAAATATGTGTGTATATGTTTACTCATCTGAAAAAGGAAATTAAATTAGTCTAACACAAAGGACTGTGGGCATGCAATTGCATCTGACCTTACTTTGTCCAACAGTTGGTGGGAAGTTTGCAATCCAGTGCAATGAGGCAATGTAATTCCAAATTGAATATGAGATAAGTGCAAGATTATTGACTTTTTGGTGCTGGGGCTTTGCCTTTATGTGGAGTCCAGTATAAAGTTTTGTAGAGAACTTGTGTTTGTGAACACTTAATATACTGCATCGATGCAGAGATCTCACTGAGGAGTAGTAGGAATGCACCTAGGAGTTCATGATCACACCCTTGTCTTAGGGGCTCTGGTTTTAAGAGTACCAACTGTTACTGCCAGGTTGGGTAAGTTTCATACCTGGTTAGATTTTCAGTAGTGCATCCACGACAATTTATTTGTAGTATTTCAAAAATAAGCTACAACTACAAGAACAAGGAAAGTTCTATGAGATATAGGACACCAGGCTCATAGACAGAAGGTATATGAGGAAAGCAATTTTACAGGTAGATTCCTGGTCTGGCAAACTTGGGACCAACTCACTAGTAATATGATACCTGCTCTGTGATGCCCTATTTCGGGGGAAGAGATATACTGAGTCTAGTGCAGTTGGAGAAGTTATGTTAGAACACTACAGACTAATCGATAGTCAAACCCAGGATATTGACCTAAAGACTAGTAGGGATTTTTGGGGGAAATTGGATATCCCCACTCTGTCAAAAGAAGACTGAGATGCTCTCTTGCAGCCATTCACTAAGCTAGAACTTTTGCAGGTGGTAAAAAACCTTCCCAATGGGAAAGCCTGTGGCCCTGATAGTCTTCCGGCCGAATTCTACAAAATCTTTTTTAAGGAATTAAGGAATTTGTAGCTGATTTTTTGTTTCTAATTAATAGCTTGTTAAAGGGTGGGAGGATCCTTAACTCCTGGCATATGGGGAAGGTTGTCAGTTTTCCAAATCAAAAAATAAGGATAAAGACGACCCTAATGCATATCGCCCAATCTCACTTTTAAATACGGACTATAAAATCATTATGAAACTCCTGGTTAATTGGTTTAATGTGATTGCCACTAACTTGGTGCATCCTGATCAAAACGGGTTTATCGTTGGGCTACAACTCGCAACCAACACACATTTTCTGGCCGAGGCTTTGGACTGTTTTGCTTCCAGTAAAATTCCCGCTATTATTCTTTTATTTGACGCGGGGAAAGCTTTTGATCTAGTAGTTTGGAATACACTGTTTGAAATATTATCTAGATTCAGGGTTCCCTCCCCGGTTTCGGCACAAATTCAAAGGATGTATCAAAATTCTGAAGCCGATATTATAATCAACTCTGTGAGCATAGGTCAGCTTCAAGTTCGGCGTGGGACCCGTCAAGGCTACCCCTTATCCCCTATTCTCTTTGCTCTTTTTATTGAACCGTTCGCTATTACAATTAGACAAAACAACCGGATCCATCCTCCTCTGAAGACAATGCGGAAGATCAAACTTTACGTAGATGATATTATCAGGTTTCTGGAGGAGGATCAGGCCTCTCAGGAGGAGGTTTTTAAAGTCTTTTCCGAATTTGAGCAAATTGGCGGATATAAGGTTAATAGGAATAAAACTGATGTCATCCTCTGTGGCACTACACCCGATAGATTAATCCCCAAATTATTGCTCTGCCTGAATACGAGGCCCAAGAGCACCTTGGGATCAACTTTTCATCTGCTATAGGAGATTTCTATGATCTCAACTATGCTCCCTTACTCTTGAAAACCCAGGCGTTGCTCGCACGCTGGGGATCCTTTCCCCTTTCTATTCTTGGTAGAATTGCACTGATCAAAATGTCTATATTGCCATTATTTAACTTTGTGTTTTCTGCCACTCCTTGTGTCCTAACATCCACATTTTTTAAGAAATTAGATTCAATGTTCAGCTCATTCTTCTGGTACAACCAAAAGGCGCGTATTGCACTAAGTACCTTATTCATTGATAGAGAAAAGGGTGGGTTTGCATTACCGAACCTGAAAGATTTTTATTTTGCCTTCTTGGTGTACTATATGACCAATCTTAAAGCCAAACATCCCACAGACAGCCTTTTCACTCAGGATTTTCGTGAATTAATCTGCAGGGAACATGACATAACGAATCCTGCACTAGTGGTGAAATCTGCCAAAAAATGTCTGATATAAGATTTTTAAATGGTTTTTCAGAAAAAAAATCTGATCTTTATCGAAGATATTCAATTCCATATTTGAACTTTATAACCCCCCTTTCACAGCTGACGTTGTGGTCTGGTTCACAGCTTGACTCAGAGATAGTGAGGAAATAAGAATATGCTGGATTCAGGCAAATTGGTGACTTTCGCATTAGTGACAGCTGGAAAGCGGTCTCAAACATTGGGTCTGCGGTCCGAAACGATTTTCTTTTGATGGGATCATACAGTATCATGCTCCGTAGCCTTATCGATCTGGGAACTGAGCCAATTTATGACACACAGATATTAGTTAAAGAACTGGCAGACCCCTCAGGGGTAAGGCGAGCAGGTGTGTGGAGAAGGTTACTTATGGAGGGGAAAAAAAATCAATCTCTGGGCAAAAGTGGCAAGAAAATGGGAAAGCCAGGAGCGTCTGGAACTGAGTGCTGGGAGAAAGTCAATCAATTACATTTCAGGACCCTTAGAGGTGTGGATTGGCATCGTATTATATTTTTCAGCACATGGCTGTTGTATTGGACCCCGTATGCCCTGTCTCAGATTACCTCCAGCTGCCCCGATGTCTTTTTTCGCTGCCAAGCAGAAGGTATAGAAAATTGGATGCATGTGATTGGCACATGTCTGCTCATCCAAGATTACTGGGACAGGGTACTGAAGTTGTTAACAACCACCGTTCTGATCTCCATAACTCCCAGTATTTGGTTTCTGGTTTTAGGCTATTATCCTGCGGCAAAGCTTCCACCTAGGTGGGCGAAACTAGTTTTTATTGCAACTGCAATTGCCAGATCCCTCTTACTGAAAAACTGGCGCTCCATGCAAATTCCTACTTCTGCAGAATGGCTGAATAAAATGGTTCTGGTATGAAATCAGGAACTGAGGTACGCAAAGGGAGTGAGTGGGCTCAAGAAATTTTCCCAAACCTGGGGTGAATTTTTTCAAGATGACCGGTAGTAACTACATTTACGTCAGGATAATTAAATATGTGGTGTTGATTAGATAGATTGCATTAAAAGGGTGCTATCACTTTGGAAATGCTGTAAATGATAAACTATGCACCTGAAACTGGCTATGTTATTTTGCTGGATCTCGGTAAAACCAATTAAAAATAACAACAACAAAAAAAAGAGCTGAAGGTTGGAAAGCCTCCCGCAGTTGGTCATAGGTGATGGGAGCATAGTTAAACTGGCTGGTGGTTCTGGTGAACGTCTACATGATGAACAAGGTATTTACCTTCGGGAACGATTTATCTGGTAGAGACATATGGTAGTCGCAGATTCCTTACCCTAGAATTTCCCCAGGCGTCAGACTGTATCTGGAGATTTTTCTTCGGGCAGTACCCTTGCGCACTGTCAATTTTGCATCTGTCGTTGGCATTGTGGTCGCCGTGATGACGTTGGGGTCGTATATAGGTGCCACCTCAGCGTAACGTCCGTTTCATCACACAACTTTCCACGCCAAAGCGCAGAGCCATGAAGAACACTGAGAATGGTGTGCCAAAACTAAGGCCCTGAAAGGGTAATCCCTGTTCCTAGAAATCAGTTCACAAGCAGGAAGGATGGGTGGGTCAGTTAGCAATCTGCAACTAGAATATCTCTCTACCAGATAAATTATTAATGAAGGTAAGTGACTTGTTCATCTGATAGACACTTCTAGTTGCAGATTCCTTGCCATAGAATAAATACCCAAGCAATACCATCCTAGGTGGTGGGGCTGCGAACCAAGATCATACCAGAAAGTCCTGAAGGACTGAACGACCAAAGTAGCCGTCTCTGAAGACCTGACTGTCCAGGCAGTAATGCTTTGTAAAAGTGTGCAGAGATGCCCACGTTGCTGCCTGACAGATATCCAGGATAGGAACTCCGCGTGCTAACGCTATGGTAGCAGCAGTTGCTCTGTTGGAGTGAGCGCCCAAGCCCTCAGGGGGTTGCTTCTTAGCGAAAGCATAGCACATTTTAATGCACAGAAGCACCCATCATGAGATGGTACACTTCTGCACCGCCTTCCCTTTCTTCGCACCCACATATCCAACAAAGAGTTGATCGTCCACCTGGAAACCTTTGGTACGATTGAGGTAGAACGCCAACGCTCCTTTTGGATGTAGGCTGTGGAGTCTTTCTTCTTTATGAGAAGGATGTGGGGTGCATAAAAAGTAGGCAAAGTGATGGATTAGCCAACATGAAAGGGTGTGACAACTTTGGGAAGGAAGGAGCCCCTTGAATGGAGCACCACCTTGTCAGGGAAAACAGACAAGAATGGGGGTTTAAAAGAAAAAGCCTGAAACTCACTCAACATGCGAGCAGAGGAGATGGGAACAAGAAATGCAGTTTTAAGAGTGAAAGGACAGTTGTGTAACGGCTCAAAGGGAGCACACATCAGATAAGTGAGAACAAGATTGAGGTCACACTGACGCATGATAAATGGAGTAGGAGGAAACAAATGGTTAAAACGCTCAAGAAATCAATCAATAAGATGAGACTTAAAAAGAGAAGGTTGGTCTGGCAACCTTTGGAAGGCTGAGATAGCAGACAAGTAACTTTTAAGAGTGCCCAATGCAGAGCCCTGCTGGGCTAAAGATAGGATGAACAAAAGAACCTTAAAGAGAGGAGCAGAGAGGGGATCAAGAGACTTGTTTGTACACAATGCCACCAATTTATGCCAACGAGAGGCGTATACCGTTTTGGTGGAGGGACACATGGCTGCCAAGATAACCTTACAGACTTCGGGCAGAAGGTCAAAAGCCGTCAACAGCCGCCGCTCAATCTCCATGCATGAAGGTGAAGATTGGACGGGTTTGGGTGTAGAACCCTCCCCTGTTGCTGCGACAGAAGATCCTCCTGAAGAGGCAGTCTGACTGGATGATCAGTGGCCATGCTCAATAGCTCTGGATACCATACTGTCCGTGCCCAATCTGGAGCCACAAGGATTACTTAGGCCCGGTTGTTCTAGAACTTTTTCAGCACTCTTTTAGTTTTATTGGCGGGAAGGCGTAAAGACGGCCAAGTTCTACTCGAGACGAAAAGCGTTGCTGAGCGACTGCCTCCTTGGAAACTCCAACATGCAAAACAGCTAACAGTGGGTGTTCTCTGCAGAGGCGAATACTTCTAACCAAGGGTCTCCCCATTTGTGAAAAAGACCTTGCGCCACCTCCGGATGGAGATGCCATTCATGATCAACTATGCTTCAACGGCTAAGTTTGTCTGCTCTGGCATTCAGAGAGCCCACCAAATGTTGAACCACCAGGGAAATGTCCTGATGTTCCAGCCATGTCCAGAGGTGCAGAGCCTCTTGGCAAGGGTAGAGAACCCTACTCCGCCCTGTTTGTTGCAGTACCACATGGCAGTAGTGTTGTCCGTGAATACCTGCACTACTTTCCCTTTGAGAGAGGGAAGGAATGCTTTCAGTGCAGGCCTGATGGCCCAGAGCTTCCGAAGGTTGATGTGGAGCTCAGACTCCACCGGAGACCAGAGGCCTCTGATCTCTGCATCTCCCATGTGGCCGCCCCATCCCAGGAGTGATGCATCTGTCAATACTGTCAGATCTGGTTGGGGAAGGGAGCGGATCTGCCGTGGACCCAATCCCCATTCGAAAGCCACCACTGCAGATCTTTCGCAGTCCCCTCCGAGATCTGGACCATGTCTGAGAGATTCCCCTGATGCTGCGCCCACTGGCACTCCAGGTCCCACTTCAAGCCTACATATTCCATCTAGCATGTGTCACTAGCAGGATGCAGGAGGCCATGAGGCTCAGCAGCCTCAGAGTCGTTCTCACTGAAATCCAGGATAGAGGCTGAAAGACTGGAATAATAGCCTGAATATTTTGGACTCTCTTTTCGGGACGATAGGCCAGAAACTGCACTGTGTCCATGTAGGAAGCTGGCCTGGTGTGTGGTGGGTACCTGAGGTACTTGCATCTCATACCAGGTCCAGATATCCTCTATTAGTGTAGTGGTGGCAGTGTCTAGAATCTAGGCACTCTAGCGGTAGCTGTGGAGGAGCAGCCAAGGCTCATCTAGGAGGCACACAAAGCTCATGCAGTACCAATGTAGTCACACAGCACTTATGTAGGAAGCTGGCTCTGTGTATACTGTATCAACATGAGATATCTTGTACACATTGTCCAGGGGTTCCCCAGAGGCTAAAGTATATAATTCTAATGCTCTCCTTTGTGGTAGTGTGGTCAAGCAGTTAGGCCGATCAGAGGGTATTGCAAAGCATTTGTTGTGCACATACAGACAATAGAAGAAGCAGACACTCATTGACTTAACTCCAGGCCAATGCCTTTTATATAGCAAAAATATATTTTCTTAATTTATTTCTAGAACCACAAGATTCAAGTTGCAGGTAAGTACTTCAATAGATTTGTGTTTCACACATAAATCAATAGTACTTTGTTTGAAATCGATATGTTATACAGTTTTTGAAATATTGGCAATTATCTGTTTTAAAAGTTGACACTGCAATTTTCAGAAACCGTTCCTGGGAGGGAAGAAAGGTGAGAACGATTTACAGGTAAGTACTTGACTTACAGTTACAGTCTCTGGGGTTTAGGATGTCCACAGGTTGAGGTTCAAGTTAACCCCAGACACCCACCACCAGCAACACGGGGCCGGGCGGGTGCAGAGGTCAAAGTTGAGGCAAATTTAACATAGGCTCCTATGGAGACTCGGGGGCCCTCGGAATTAGGGCCACCTGGAGGTAAGTACCCGTGACTTTGGAGGGCAGACCTGGGGGGGGGATTAGAGGAGCCCTATTGGGGCCACAGGTAGGCACCAAACACACACCCTTAGTGGTGCTTGGGGGGCCGGGTGCATGGTGCAAACAAGGTGTCGAGTTTCCAATGCTAGTCTATGAGGGGACCCTGGGGGTTACTTAGATGATGCAGGCGAGATCCAGGGGGTCGACTTGGGCAAACCACAGGCTGGACCGGGAAGGGGACTGCCTGCTGAACGTAGCTGCACCAGAGGTTGGGTTCTCCAAGGCGTGGGGGCTGCGGGTGCAGTGGTCTTTTAGGCGTCGGGTCTCTTCATTCGGAGCATTCGTGGTCGGGGGGCCTCTGAATTCCCTCTGCAGGCATCGTTGTGGAGGGGTGGAGAGGTCAACCTAGAGTGGGCACTTGCTCACAATCCCCTGGGGACTGTCTCTAGCTGGTTGGGCCACCTGGTCACCGGCTAAAGACCTCAGGTGCAGGGTGGTCAGGACTCACGGATTCAGAGGGGCTCTGGAGTCCCTTGGGATAGTTCCTTTGTGGACAGGGCTGCTGTCCACAGGAGTTCTTGATTCTTTGTGATGCAGGGCAGTCCTGTGGAGCTTGGCATATGTCGCTGGTCCGGCTGGATACGTCGCCTTCTTGTTGCAGGTTCTTTGAAGCAGGAGACAGGCCGATAGAGCTGGGGCCGAGTCAGTTTGCATGTTCCTTCTTCTCTGCTCGGGGTTCAGCTTAGCAGTCCTTCTTCTTTCTGGTCAGGTTGCCAGAAATCTGGTGAGCTCGGTTCAGGGAGGCCCTTAAATCCAAGATTTAGGGGAGTTTCAGGGTTCAGAGAGCAGTAGCCAATGGCTACTGTTCCTGAGGGTGGCTACACCCTTCTTGTGTCCACTCCCTTTGGGGAGGGAGACATGAACCTAACCTATTGGTTCCTGCCCTCCAAACCAAGATGGAAGATTCTGCAGGGAGGGGGTCACCTCAGCTCTGGACACCTTAGGGCACTCCTCTCTGTTTTCCAGCCGGACTTGCTGCCAAAAGTAGCGCTTTGTCCAGGGGAGTGGGCAACCCCACTAGCTGGGGTGCCCTGGGACACTATAACAAGAGGCTTGAGCCTTTGAGGCTCACCGCCAGGTGTTATAGTTCCTGCAGGGAGGAGGTGTGAAGCACCTCCACCCAGGACAGGCTTTGTTTCTGACCACAGAGAGCACAAAGGCTCTCGCCCCATGTGGTCAGAAACTCATCTGAAAGTGGCAGGCTGGCACAGACTGGTTAGTCCTACAGTGGCAGTTTGTCTAACATACAGGGAGCATCTCTAACATGCCTTCTGGTTGCATTCCTCAGTAAATCTCACACCTCCATCAGTCTAAGTTTATTGTACTGAGAAGTTTGATACCAAACTTCCCAGTATTTAGTGAAGGCATTATGGAGCTGTGGAGTTCATAATGACAAACTCCCAGACAGTATACTCCATATGGCTACACTGCCCTTACAGTGTCTAAGAATGCGCTTAGACACTGTAGGGGCATATTGCTCATGTAGTATAGTGCACCCTGCCTTAGGGCTGTAAGGCCTGCTAGAAGGGTGACTTACCTATGCCACAGGCAGTGGTTTGTGGGCATGCCACTCTGAGAGGGGTGCCATGTCAACCCTGCCTTTCTCACCCCACCAGCACACACAAGCTGCACAGGCAGTGTGCATGTGCTTGGTGAGGGGTCCCACAGGGTGGCATAATGCAGGCTGCAGCCCTTGGAGACCTTCCTTGGCTACAGGGCCCTTGGTACCCGGGGTATCTTTTACAAGGGACTTAACTGTGTGCCATGGGTGTGCCAATTGTGGAAACAAAGGTACAGATTTTGGGAAAGAACACTGGTTAGCAGGATTCCAGCATACTGGGTAACCATGCCAACAGAGTCACTTTCCTACAACTTACAAACATGAAAGAAAACACTCAGTGTTACAAAAATAAAGGGTACCTAAACACTAGTTAGGCAACTCTCCAATAGGAGGTAAGTAAATACACTAAATAGGTACACTAGTTACCAGAAATAGGCATAGAAAGTGATAGAAAACAGTGCAAATGCAAATAGACAATAGTGACCCTAGGGGGAGCCCAAACCATATACTAAACAAATGTAATGTGAACACAGGACCCCCACCTAGATAAGTGAAAAGTGTAGAGGGGAGCTGAGGGTACTAGGAAACCCCAAAGGTAAGTACCACAGTGCTCCCTAGCGACCAGGAAGAAAGGAGTAAATTACTACATTTTCCCAAACCACCAAAAAGGAAGAAAATGAAAAAAAAATGCAACACCCAGACAAGACTGCAAGAAACCAGTGTTGGATTCTTCAAGAGGAAGACCTGTGGAAGAAGAGGACCAAGTCCAGAAGTCACAGAAGCATCCAGGAGTAGGAGCTACTACCCACCCAGCTGTGGATGCAGGAGTTGGTTGACAGTAGGACGAAGATGGTCAGGAATGCAGCCCTGGAGCAGGTGAAGAGTTCCTGGAGGATGCATTCGACGTCCCAGGCTGGATTGATGGTTGAAGTCAGTCAGTGGCGTGGAAAAGCCACCAACAAGCCTTGACAAAGGCAGAAGTCACAGTGAAGCAAAAGTGGAGTTGCCAGGGACCAGCAAGGTCCAGGAGGACTCAACCCATGGGGGAGTCCTAGGTGGACCCTCAGCAAGGCAGAGAGTCAAGGCAGCCCCACAGGAGACCCACTGGATGAGGAAACAGGAGCCGCAGAGGTGCCCACGCAGCACTTTTGGAGAAGGGCCCCATGCCGCAGGAGAAGCATGCAGAGGGCTGTGCGTCGCAGGAAGAAGTGCTGGAGGTGGGGGGGGGGGTGCCTACAGGGACCCTGAAGATCCTTTGGAGGAGATGCAAACAAGCCTTGGCAGCTGCAAGAGACAAAATGGGCGGGGGTACTGTCCTGCGTGGGAAGGCAAGGTCTTACTGCCATCAAAGTTGGACAGCTGGCAAAGAGGACCAAGAGGACTACTCCAGACCACCAGCCATGATGCATCATCCACGCATCTCAGTATGAGAGGAGATCACCACAGCCGGTCGTCGTTGCAGATGGTGCCTGCAGATGCAGGGGAGTGACTCCTTCTCTCCACGGGAGATTCCTTCTTCCTTCTCATGCAGGCTGAAGACTTGCTGACCTCAGAGGATGCACAGCCAGGGAAATGTTGCAGAAGCTGGAAGGAGCTGAAGAAACAATGTTGCAAGCAGAGTCTTCATCATGGGAGCAGATTGTCGGTTCCTGGGGGGGTCCAGTTGCGGTTCCAGTGGCTAGAAGTTCAAGTAGAATTTGCAGAGGAGTCCTGCTGGAATCTTGCAACCCGAATCTGAGGACCCACCCAAGAGAGAGACCCTAAATAGCCCTGAAAGGGGGGATTGGTCACCTAGCTAGGTGACCACCACCTATTAGGAGGGGACTCTGACATCACCTGCCTGACCTGGCCCCTCAGATGCTCCCAGAGGTTCCTGACAACCTTGGATTCAAGTTGGCAGAACCCAGGGACCCTTTGGAGGAACTCTGGGCACCACCCCTGGGATGGTAATGGACAGAGGAGTTGTCACTCCCCTTTCCATTGTCCAGTTTCGTGCTAGAGCAGGGACTGGAGGTCCCTGAACCGGTGTAGACTGGTTTATGCATGGAGGGCACCAAATGTGCCCTTCAAAGCATACCCGTTGCTTGGGGAGACTACTCCTCCCAAGCCATGTAACACCTATTTCCAACAGACAGGGTGTTGCCTCCTCTCCCAAAGCAAATCCTTTGTTCTTCCTTCCTGGGCTTGAGCTGTTCAAGCAGCAGGAGGGCAGAAACCCGTCTGAGGGGTGGCAGCAGCTTGGGCGGCCCAGAAAACTCTAGAAGGCTGGTAGGAGCAATGCTGGGGGTCCTCTAAGGAGCCCCCAGAGTGCATGGAATCATACTTTCAATACTGCAATGACGACCGGCTGCGTGAATCTCCTCTCACCCTGAGCTGAGTAGATCCTGCATCACGGATGGTGGTCCAGAGTAGTCCTATTGGTCCTCTCTGCCAGCTGTCCAACTTTGGTGTAGGTAAGCCCTTGTCTTCCCACGCTTAACAGTACCCCTGTATACTGCGTTCTGTCGAGGCTTATTTGCATCTCCTCCAAGGGATCTTCATGCTCCGTTTAGCCCCAGCACTCCTTCGTACGTCGCACAGCCCTCTGCGTGCTTCTCCTGTAGCGTGGGACACTTCTCCAGTTGTGCTGTGTGGGCTCCGCTTCGACTCCTGGTTACTTGTCAAGTGAGTCTCCTGTGGGGGCTGCCTCCTCTTCTTTGGACTCTCTGCCTTGCTGAAGGCTCCCCTAAGACTCCCCCCATAGGCTGAGTCACCATAAAGTCTGCCTTTGCCAATGCTTGTTGGTGGCTTTCCATGCCACTGACTGATTGCAACCATCCATCCGGCATGGGACGTCAACTGCATCCTCCAGGAACTCTTAACGTGCTCCAGGGCTGCATTCCTGGCCAGCTTCGTCCTACCATCAACCAACTCCTGCATCCACAGCTGGGTGGGTAATAGCTCGTACTCCTCTTGGATTCTTCTGTGACTTCTGGACTTGGTCCCCTTCTTACACAGGTCTTCCTCTTCAGGAATCCACTGCTGGGTTCTTGCTGTCTTGTCTGGGTGTTGCATTTTCTTCATTTTAGGTGGCTTGGGAAAATTTAGCAATTTACTCCTTTCCTCCTGGTCGCTAGGGGGCACTGTGGTACTTACCTTTTGGGATTTCCTAGTACTCCCAGCTCACCTCTAAACATTCAACTTACCTAGGTGGGGGGTCCTGTGTTCACATGTCATTTTCTTAGTATATGGTTTGGGCTCCCCCTAGGGTCGCTATTGTCAATTTGCATTTGCACTGTTTTCTATCACTTTCTATGCCTATTTCTGACAACTAGGGTACCTATTTAGTGTGTTTGCTTACTTCCTATTGGAGGGTTGCCGAACTAGTGTTTTGGTACTGTGTCACTGTAATAAAGACCCTTTATTTTCATAACACTGAGTGTTTTCTTTCATGTTTGTAAGTTGTAGTAAAGTGCCACTGTTGGCATGGTTACCCCCCCACACTTTTTTCCTGATATTGATGCCAACTCTGAAAGTGTGCTGGGGTCCTTCTAACTAGGACCCAGCACCAGTGTTTTTTCCCAAAATCTGTACCTTTGTTTCCACAATTGGCACACCCATGGCACACAGTTAAGTCCCTTGTAAACGGTACCCCTGGTACCAAGGTCCTGTATCCAAGGAAGGTCTCCAAGGGCTGCAGCCTGCATTATACCACCCTGGGGGACCCCTCACCAAGCACATGCACACTGCCTGTGCAGCTTGTGTGTGCTGGTGGGGAGAAAAAGAGAAAGTCGACATTGCACCCCTCTCAGGGTGCCATGGCCACAAACCACTGCCTGTGGCATAGGTAAGTCAGGGCTTACAGCCCTAAGGCAGGGTGTACTATACCACAGGTGAGGACATAGCTGGATGAGCAAAATGCCCCTACAGTGTCTAAGCCCATTCTTAGATATTGTAAGTGCAGTGAGTCCATATTGAGTATATGTCTGGGAGTTTGTTATTACATAATGGCTTCACTACTCAGCACTGATGCCAGTGTGGGATTTATTACAAAATACACACAGAAGGCATCTTAGAGATGCCCCCTGTATTTTACCCAATCCTCTGGTGTAAGACTGACTGGTCTGTGCCAGCCTGCCACTAGCAGACGAGTTTCTGACCCCATGGGGTGAGGGCCTTTGTGCTCTCTGAGGCCAGGAACAAAGCCTGCTCTGGGTGGAGGTGCTTCACACCTCCCACCCTGCAGGAACTGTAACACCTGGTAGTGAGCCTCAAAGGCTCAGGTCTCGTGTTACAGTGCATCAGGGCACTCTAGCTAGTGGAGATGCCTGCCCCCAGACAAGCCCCCACTTTTGGCAGCCAGTTCGGAAGGAAACTTAAGAAAAACAAGGAGAAGTGACCACTTTAGCTGGTACCACCCTTAAGGTGTCCAGAGCTCAAGTACACCCCTCCCTGCAGAATCCTCCATCTTGGTTTGGAGGATATAGACCAATCGGGGTAGGAATGTGCCCCCCTCCCCAAAGGGAGTGGACACAAGAAGGGTGTAGTCACCCTCAGGGACAGTAGTCATTGGCTACTGCCCTCTGACCCCCTAAATCCTGTATTTAAAGGCTTCTCTGAATCCAATTAACCAGATTCCTGGCAACCTATGAGAAGGACTGCTAAGCTGAAACCCCCAGCAGAGAAGGAAGACAACTGCTTTGGCCTCAGCCCTACCGACCTGTCTCCTGCTTCAAAGAACCTGCAAAAAGACCAGCCATGCGTCCAGCGGGCTCAGAGGATTGCCCTGCACCCAAAAGGACCAAGAACTCCAGAGGACAGGGCTCTGTCTAAAGAAAGCTACAACTAAGAACACACTGCCCCCCGCAGCCCCCAGGCCTCGGAGAAACCAATCCCCGGTGTCCCAACGTTCAGCAGGCGGCCCTCCTCCCTGTTCGACTGGTGGTGTACCAGAGACAACCCCCTGGACCTCGCCTGCAGCCTCTGTGACCCCCAGGGTCTTCTCAGAGACTAGCATTGGAAGCCTGATGTCCTGTTTGCACCCTGCACCCGGCCACCCCTGTGCCGCTGAGGGGGTGTGTTTGGTGCCTACCTGTGGCCAATCCAGTGCTCTTCCAATCCCCCCCTGCTCTGGCCTCCGAGTCGCAGGTACTTACCTGCTAGCTGAACTGATTTTGAGTATCCCCTGTCTCCATAGGAGCCCACGTAAAATTTGCTCAACGTTGACCTCTGCACCCGGCTGGCCCTGTGTTGCTGGTGGTGGGTGTTTGGGTTAACTTGAACCCCAACCGGTGGACTCTCTAAAACTCAGAGACTGAAACTGTAAGTTTTGTACGTACGTGTAAAACGACCTAACATTTCTTCTCCCAGGAACTGTTCCTGGAAATTGCACTGTGTCCATTTTTAAAACAGATTATTGCCAATATTTCAAAAACTGCATTACTCACCTATTTCAAACAAAGTACTGTTGATACCGATGTGAAATACGAACATTTTAAAATACTTACTTGCAACATTAATTTTTTGGTTCTAAAACTAAGTTAAGAAAATGTAGTTTTACAATATAAAAACCATTGGTCTGGAGTTAAGTCATTGAGTGTGTGCTTCTTCTATTTTCTGTGTGTGTACAACAAATACTTTGCACTACCCTCTGATAAGCCTAACTGCTCGACCACACTACCACAAAAAAGGGCATTAGTATGATCTATTTTGGCCTCTGTTAAGCCTCTGGGGAACCCCTAAACTCCTGCGCACACTATGGCCCTCATTCTGACCTTGGCGGGCGGCGGAGGCCGCCCGCCAAAGTCCCGCCGTCAGGTTACCGTTCCGCGGTCGAAAGACCGCGGCGGTAATTCTGACTTTCCCGCTGGGCTGGCGGGCGGTCGCCTTCAGGCCGCCCGCCAGCCCAGCGGGAAAGAGGCTTCCACGATGAAGCCGGCTCGGAATCGAGCCGGCGGAGTGGAAGCTGTGCGACGGGTGCAGTTGCACCCGTCGCGTATTTCACTGTCTGCGCAGCAGACAGTGAAATACATTTAGGGGCCCTCTTACGGGGGCCCCTGCAATGCCCATGCCAGTGGCATGGGCACTGCAGGGGCCCCCAGGGGCCCCGCGACCCCCCCTACCGCCATCCGGATCCCGGCGGTCGGACCGCCGGGATCTGGATGGCGGTAGGGGGGGTCGGAATCCCCTCGGCGGGAGGATTCGGGAGGCGGCGGTACACTGGCGGGAGCCCGCCAGTGTTGCCGGTCCGACCGCGGCTTTACCGCCGCGGTCGGAATCCCCATTGGAGCACCGCCGGCCTGTCGGCGGTGCTCCCGCGGTCCTCCGCCCTGGCGGTCTTTGACCGCCAGGGTCAGAATGACCACCTATATCTCACTTTGATACAGTATATACAGAGCCAGCTTCCTACACCCACCCATCCTCCCTGCACTGCGAACTGATTTCTATGGACCGGAACTTCCCTTTAAGGTCCCTAGTTTTAGCACTCTATTCTCAGTGTTCTTCATGGCTCTGCGTTACTGGCGTGGAAAGTCTTGGAAAGAACATGTCAGCGCGCCAGGGTGGTGGCTATTATACGACTGCGACGTCATCATGGCGACCACAATGCCAGCGGAGTCGTCAGACGCCACCTAACTGCGCACAGGAGTACTGCTCAAAGAAAAACCTCTAGTTCCTGTCCGACGCCTGGGGGGTATTCTAAGGTAAGGAATCTGCAACTAGAATATGTCTCTACCAGATATATTGTTACCGAAGGTAAGTAACTTTTATGTTATGGTCTTAAAAGACACCTTCAAAATGGAAAATGTCCTGTACTATGCGGCCGTAACCCCGCAGGTGTAACCACATGTGCCTCAACCACGCAAATGCGTGGTCAAGGTCTCATGCATATACGTGGTTCAGGCACACAACAGGAACATCCGGGAGAGGAACGCATTGGCCAGGTAAATGGGGCTGAGGCAGGTGGGAGGGGGTAGGGAGAGATAGCTTTTAGGACAGGGTGGAGTATATTTTAGGGTTCAGGGCAGGGGGTTTCGGTAGTTTGTAGGATAGGGCAGAGTAGGTTTTAGGATTTAGGGCGGGGTCGTTTTTAGGACAGAGTGGGGTAGGTTTTAGGGTTGGGGCCAGTGTAGTTTTTAGGACAAAGCGGGGTAGGTTTTAGGGATGGGGTGTTGGAGTTGGGTAGCTTTTAGGACAGAGTGGAGTAGGTTTTAGGGTTCAGGACATGGGTTTGGGGTAGGTTTTAGGGATGGGGCTGTGGGGGTTGGTGTTGTTTGTAGGACAGGGTGAGTAGGTTTTAGGGTTTACAGTGAGGGGTTGGGTTAGGTTTTAGGGTTCAGGGCAGATTTGGGGGGGTCGGGTAGTTTTTTAGGGTTCAGGGGGCTGGATAGTTTTTAGGACATGGTGGGGTAGGTTTTAGCATTCAGGGTGGGGTTGGTGTAGTTTTTAGGAAAGAACAGTAGCATTTAGGGCTGGGGTCGGGGTAGTTTTTAGGACACAGCAGGGGGTAGATTTTAGGATTCAGGGTTGGGGGCACGGGGTCAGGGTACCTTTTAGGACAGGGCTGATAGGTTTTAGGGTTCACTCAGGGGAAGGGGTAGTTATTAGGACAGGGTGGGGGGTCGGGTTACTTTTTAGGACAGCGTGGTGGTACGTTTTAGGTTTCAGGTCAGGTGCGGGGGTAGTTTTTGGGACAGGGTGGGATAGGTTTTAGGGTTGGGGCAGTGAGGTCAGGGTATTTTTTAGGACAGCGGTGTAGGTTTTAGGGTTCATGGCTGGGTGGGGTAGATTTTAGGAGAGGGTGGGTATATTTTAGGGTTCAGGGTGAGGGCGGGGTCAGAGTAGTTTTTAGGACAGAGCAGACAAATTTTTAGGGGTCAGGGCGGGTGCGGGGGGGTCGGGTAGTTTTTAGGAAATAGCGTGGTAGGTTTAAGAGATGGGGTGGGGTAGTTTTCAGCACCGGGCACGCTTTAGGATTCCGGGTGGGTCGGGGTCGTTTTTAGGACAGGGTGGGGTAGGTTTTAGGCTTCAGAGGAGGTCGGGGTAGTTTTTAGGACATGGGGGTGTAGGTTTGGGGCGGGTAGGTGTGGGTCGGGTAGGTTTTAGGGTTCAGGGCGGGCGGGTTAGGGTAGTTTGTGACACCGGGCAGGGTAGGTTTTAGGGTTCAGGGCTAGAAGGGTTGAGGTAGATTATCGGACAGGGTGGGGTAGGTTTTAGGTTCGAGGCAGAGGGGTCAGGGTAGTTTTTAGGAAAGAGCTGGTAGGTTTTAGGGTTGAGGACGGGGGCCGGGGTAATTTTTGGGACAGGGCGGGGTAGGTTTTAGGGTTGGGGCAGTGGGGTTGGGGTAGTTGTTAGGACAGCAGGGTAGGGTTTAGGGTTCAGGATGGGGAGGTCGAGGTAGTTTTTGAGACCGGGTGGGATAGGTTTTAGGGTTCATGGTGGAGGGGAGGTTTGGGGTAGATTTTAGGACAGGGTGGGGTATATTTTAGGGTGGGGGAAGGGGGTCGGGTAGTTTTTAGAACACACAGGGGTAGGTTTTAGGGTTTAGGTAGGAGGCAGGGATATCTGGGTAGTTCTTAGGACAGAGCAGGGTAGGTGAGGGGCGGGTAGATTTTAAGATTCAGGGCAGGGGTTTGGGTAGATTTTAGGACATGGGGTAGGTTTCAGGGTGGGGGTAGGGGTAGTTTTTAGGAGAGGGTTCAGGTCATAGGCAGGGGGGGTCGTGGTACTTTCTAGGACAGAGCACAGTAGGTTTGGGGATGGTTAGGTTTTAGGGTTCAGGGCGGGGGTTCTGGTAGTTTTTAGGACAGGACGTGGTAGGTTTTAGGGTTGGGGCAGTGGGTTTGGGGGAGTTTTTAGGACAGTGGGATAGGTTTTTGGGTTAAGGCCTGGGGGTGCTCAGGTAGATTTTATGACTGGGCAGGGGTCAGAGTAGCTTTTAGGGCAGGGCAAGGTAGGTTTTAGAGTTCTGGTTGGGGGAGGGGTCAGGGTAGTTTTTAGGACATAACAAGGTAGATGTTTGGGTTCAGGTCAGGGTAGTTTTTAGGTAATAGTGGGATAGGTTTTAGGGTTTCAGGACAGGGGGATCAAGGTAGTTTTTGGGACAGGGCGGGGTAGGTTTTAGGGTTCAGGGCGAGGTTTGGGGTAGCTTTTAGGAGAGAGCGGGGTAGGTTTGGGGCAGGTTAGGTTTTAGGGTTGAGTGCATGGGGTTTAGGTGGCTTTTAGGACATGGGGCGGGGGATCGGGGTAGTTTTTAGGATAGGGAGGGTTGGGTTTTAGGTTTCAGGGTGGGGTTCAGGTAGTTTTTAGGACAGGGCGGGGTTCGATTTAGGGTTCAGGCTGGGGGCAGAGGGTTGGGGTAATTTTTAGACTAGAGCGGAGTAGGTTTTAGATTTGGGTTCGCTTTTTGGGATGGAGTGGGGTTAGTTTTAGTGTTCAGGACGGGGTGTCTGGTAGGTTTTAGGACAGGGGGTGAAGGTTTTAGGGTTCAGGTCGAGGGCAGGGGGGTCAGAGTAGTTTTTAAGACAGGGCAGGTTTTAGGGTTGGGTCGGGGTAGTTTTTATGACAGAAGCGCATAGGTTTGGGGCAGGGTAGGTTTCAGGGTTCAGGGCAGGGGGTTTGGGTAGTTTTTGGGACAGGCGGGGTAGGTTTCAGGGTTCTGACAAGGGGGGTTGGGGTAGATTTTCGGACTGGGTGTGGTATATTTTAGGGTTCAGGGTGGGGGCGGAGGTCAGTAATTTTTAGGAAAGGGCATAGTAGTTTTTAGGGTTCAGGGCGGGTGCAGGGGGTCGGGGTAGTTTTTGGGCTCCGGTGGGGTAGGTTTTAGGGTTCAGGTCAGGGGCAGGGTGGTCAGGTTAGTTTTTTGGTCAGAGCTGGGTAGGTTTGGGGCAGGGTAGGTTTTAGGGTTCAGAGCAGGGGAGTTAGTTTTTAGGACAGGAGGTGCAGGTTTAGGGTTCAGGGTGGGGGGTTGGTGTAGGAATTGGGGTTCAGGTCGGGGGGTCAGGGTAGTTTTTAGGACAGAGCAGGATAGGTTTTAAGGTTGGGGCAGTGGGGCTGTGATCGTTTTTAGTACAGCGGGGTAGGTTTTAGGGTTCAGGGCGAGGTTTGGGGTAGTTTTTAGGAGAGAGTGGTTAGGTTTGGGGCGGGGTAGGTTTTAGGGTTCAGGGCATGGGGTTTAGGGAGCTTTTAGGACATGGGCTGGGGGATCGGGGTAGTTTTTAGGACATGGAGGGGTGGGTTTTAGGTTTCAGGGTGGGGTTCAGGTAGTTTTTAGGACAGAGCGGGGTACGATTTAGGGTTGAGGGTGGGGGCAGAGGGTTGGGGTAGTTTTTAGACCAGAGCGGAGTAGATTTTAGGGTTGGGTTCGCTTTTTGGGATGGAGTGGGGTTAGTTTTAGGGTTCAGGATGGGGTGTCGGGTAGGTTTTAGGACAGGGGGTGAAGGTTTTAGGGTTCAGGTCGAGGGCACGGGGGTCAGAGTAGTTTTTAAGACAGGGCAGGTTTTAGGGTTGGGTCGGGGTAGTTTTTATGACAGAACCGCATAGGTTTGGGGCAGGGTAGGTTTCAGGGTTCAGGGCAGGGGGTTTGGGTAGTTTTTGGGACAGGCGGGGTAGGTTTCAGGGTTCTGACAAGGGGGGTTGGGGTAGATTATCGGACTGGGTGTGGTATATTTTAGGGTTCAGGGTGGGGGCGGAGGTCAGTAAGTTTTAGGACGGGGCATAGTAGTTTTTATGGTTCAGGGCGGGTGCAGGGGGTCGGGGTAGTTTTTGGGCTCCGGTGGAGTAGGTTTTAGGGTTCAGGTCAGGGGCAGGGTGGTCAGGTTAGTTTTTTGGTCAGAGCTGGGTAGGTTTGGGGCAGGGTAGGTTTTAGGGTTCAGAGCAGGGGAGTTAGTTTTTAGGACAGGAGGCGCAGGTTGAGGGTTCAGGGTGGGGGGGTTGGGGTAGGATTTGTGGTTCAGGACAGGTCGGGGGTCAGGGTTGTTTTCAGGACAGAGCAGGATAGGTTTTAGGGTTGGGGCAGTGGGGCTGTGGTCGTTTTTAGTACAGCGGGGTAGGTTTTAGGGTTCAGGGCGAGGTTTGGGGTAGTTTTTAGGAGAGAGTGGGTAGGTTTGGGGCGGGGTAGGTTTTAGGGTTCAGGGCATGGGGTTTAGGGAGCTTTTAGGACATGGGGCGGGGATTGGGGTAGTTTTTAGGACTAGGCGGGGTAGGTTTTAGGGTTCTGGGTTGGGGTTTGGGGTAGTTTTTAGGACAGAGCGGGGTAGATTTTAGTTTTGGGGCGGTGGGGTCAGGATCGTTTTTAGGACACAGCGGGGTATGTTTTAGGGTTGGGTTCATTTTTGGAATGGAGTGGGGTAGGTTTTAGGGTTCAGGACGGGGTGTCGGGTAGGTTTTAGGACAGGGTGGGGAAGGTTTTAGGGTTCAGGTCGAGGGCAGGTGGGGTCAGAGCAGTTTTTAAGACAAGGCAGGTTTTAGGGTTGGGTCGGGGTAGTTTTTACAACAGAACAGCATAGGTTTGGGGCAGGGTAGGTTTCAGGGTTCAGGGCAGGGGGTTTGGGTAGTTTTTGGGACAGGCGGGGTAGGTTTCAGGGTTCTGACAAGGGGGGTTATGGTAGATTTTCGGACTGGGCGTGGTTTATTTTAGGGTTCAGGACGGGGTGTCGGGTAGGTTTTAGGACAGGGTGGGGTAGGTTTCAGGGTTCAGGGCAGGGGGTTTGGGTAGTTTTTGGGGCAGGCGGGGTAGGTTTCAGGGTTCTGACAAGGGGGGGCTAGGGTAGATTTTCGGACTGGGCGTGGTATATTTTAGGGTTCAGGGTGGGGACAGAGGTCAGTAGTTTTTAGGACAGGGCAGAGCAGTTTTTAGGGTTCAGGATGGGTGCAGGGGTTCGGGGTAGTTTTTGGGACACGGTGGAGTAGGGTTTAGGGTTCAGGGCAGGGGGGTTAGGTAGTTTTTAGGACAGGAGGCACAGGTTTAGGGTTCAGGGCGGGAAGTTGGGGTAGGATTTGGGGTTCAGGACGGGGCGGGTCAGGGTAGTTTTTGGGACAGAGCAGGATAGGTTCTAGGGTTGAGGCAGTGGGGTCAGGATCATTTTTAGGACAGAGCAGGGTAGGTTTTAGGGTTTACGTCAAAGGTCAGAGTAGTTTTTAGGACAGAGCGGGTAGGTTTTAGGGCTGGGGCGGCGGGTATGGGGTCGATTCTAGGACAGCACGGGTAGGCTATTAGGGTTCAGGGCAGGGGTTCAGGTAGTTTTTAGGACAGGACGGGGCACGTTTTAGGGTTCAGAGTGGGGATGGTGGGATTGGAGTAGTTTTTAGAACAGGGCAGGGTAGGTTTTAGGGTTCAGGGTGGGTTCTGAGTAGTTTTTATGACAGGGCGGGGCAGGTTTTAGGGTTCGGGTAGTTTGTAGGGCAGGGTAAGTTTTAGCATTTAGGGCAGGGGTCAGGGTAGTTTTTATGACAGAGCGTGTAGATTTTTTTGGGGAGGTTGGGTGGTTTTTAGGAAAGGGTGGGGTAGGTTTTAGGGTTCAGGGCGGGGGGGGGGGTGCAATAAGGTTTAGCCCAGGAAAGCAGAACAAAGGATTTCCTTTGGGAGAGGAGGGGTAACATCCTCTCCCTTTGGAAATGGGTGTTACTCGGCTTGGGAGGGGTAGCCTCCCCAAGCCACTGGTATTCGTTGAAGGGCAAATTTGGTGCCCTCTGTACATAAACCAGTCTACACCGGTTCAGGGACCTCCAGTCCCTGCTCTGACATGAAACTGGACAATGGAAATGGGAGTGACCACTCCCCTGCCCATCAACACCCCAGGGGTGGTGAGCAGAGCTCCTCCAGAGGGTCCCTGGGTTCTGCCATTTTGAATCCAAGGTTGGCAGGGACCCCTGGGAGCATCTGAGTGGCCAGGTCAGGCAGGTGACGTTAGAGCCCCCTCCTGATAGGTGGTCACCTGGCTAGGTGACCAGTCCCCATTTCAGGGCTGTTTAGGGTCTCTCTCAAATGCGGTTTGCAAGATTCCAGCAGGACTCCTCTGCAACCTCTCCTTCGACTTGTAGCCACTGGAACCGCAACTAGACCCTCTTGGAACCGACAATCTGCATCCACGACGAACACTCTACTTGCAACATCGTTTCCACAGCACCTTCCAGCTTCTGCAACATTTCCCCAGCTGTGCATTCTCTGAGGGCGGCAAGTCTTCAGTCTACACGAGAAAGAGGAAGGAATCTCCCTTGGAGTGGAGTGACTCCTCTGCTTCCGCAGGCACCAACTGCAACGACGACCGGCCGCATGGATCTCCTCTCATCCTGAGCTGCGTGGATCCTGCATTACGGGTGGTGGTGGTCCAGAGTAGTCCTCTTGGTCCTCTCTGCCAGCTGTCCAACTTTGGTGTAGGTAAGCCCTTGCCTTCCCACGCGGGATAGTATCCCCCCGAACACCAAGTCGCTGCCAAGGCTTGTTTGCATCTCCTCCAAGGGATCTTCAGGCTCTGTGTAGTCCCAGCACTCCTTTGTGTGACGCACAGCCCTCTGCGTGCTTCTCCTGCAGTGTGGGACCCTTCTCCAGTTGTGCTGCGTGGGCTCCTCTGGCGCTCCTGGTTCCTTGTCCACTGGGTCTCCTGTGGGGGCTGCCTCTTCTTTGGACTCTCTGCCTTGCTGAAGGTTCCCCTAAGACTACCCCCGTGGGTTGAGTCCTCCTGGACCTTGTTGGTCGTAGGCAGCTCCACTTTTGCTTCACCATGACTTCTGCCTTAGCCAAGGGTTGTTGGTGGTTTTTCCACGCCACTGACCAACTGCAATCATCCATCTGGCGTGGGACATCTACTACTTTCTCCAGGAATACTTCACCTGCTCCAGGTCTGCATTCCTGACTGCCTTCGCCCTACGGCCGACCAACTCCTGCATCCACGGCTGGGTGGGTAGTAGCCCCTACTCCTCCTAGACTCTTCTGTGACTTCTGGACTTGGTCCCCTTCTTCCACGGGTCTTCCTCTTCAGGAATCGACTGCTGGTTTCTTGCAGTCTTGTCTGGATGTTGCATTTTCTTCCTTTTGGGTGGTTTGGGAAAAATCTAGTAATTTACTCCTTTCCACCAGGTCGCTAGGGGGCCCTGTGGTACTGATCTTTGGAGTTTCCTAGTACACCCCAGCTCCCCTCTACACATTCCACTTACCTAGATGGTAGTCCTGTGTCCACATTCCATTTTTTTGTATATGATTTGGGCTCCCCTTGGGGTCACTATTGTCTACTTGCATTTGCACTTCCTACAGTCGATGCACAGTTATTACTTTATGGTAGTAAATATGTGTTTTATACAATATATGGTCCCAGTGCTGATGGACCTGAGGTTGTACGTGGATTGACTCTGGAGCTTTAAGAGTGGTCAGGGGAACTTATCATCTTGGGTGAATTCAATTGTGTAATGAATTAGGACTTATTTTCAACTAACTACAGGGCTTCTCCCCAGATGGTCAAAACAAGGGCTTCTATAACTGAAATGGCCCGGCTGCACTGTCTTACAGATGCTTAGAGGGCTCTTTAACCCCAGGCCCCAGGTTATATGTACTATTCAGCCCCCCACTCGCACTACTCCAGGATTGACCTGGTTTTTGCACGCAACTGTTTTCTTCAGCATGAGGCCAAAGTATGTCCGAGAGTCACTTCGGACCACAATGCCAGCTCCAGGCTAAGAGTCAGGGCCGCAGATTTTCCTTCCCTCGCCACCTACTTAAGGATTCAGAATATGTATTGACTGTTAGTAAAGAGCTGCGGAGATTGTCCAAATTATTATGGGTACAACATTCCCATTTGTAGGGTGGGAGTCTATGAAGGCGTTTGTACGGTGGATCACTCAGCAGTTTATATATCATCAGAATAAAGAGAGAGATAAATTGCACACACAATGGCATCACTACCCCATATGGCCTAAAAACAACCCCAACCTGAACCCTAAAATCTACCCTGCTCTGTCCTAAAAACTACCCCAACCCCTCCACACTGAACGCTTAAACCTACCCCGCCCAGTCGAAAAAACTACTCGACCCCCCCTTGCACCAGCCTTGAACTCTAAACACGTCCTAAAAAGTACTGACTCTCACCCTCACCCTGATCCCTAAAACCTACCCTGCCCTGTCCTAAAAACTACCCGCACCCGCCCTGATCCCTATAACCTACCCTGCCCTAACAACTACTCTTCTGCCCACCTTGAATCCTAAAATCTACCCTGCTATGTCCTAAAACTACACCTACCCCCACCCTAAACCCTACCTTGTCCTGTCCTAAAAACTACCCCAACCCGCGCCCCGAACTCTAAAACCTAACCCATGTCCTAAAAACTACCACGAACCCCCTGCCCCCGCACTGAACCCTAAAATCTACCCGAACACCCGCTGTAAACCCTAAATCCTACCTCACCCTGTCCTGAAACCTACCATGCTCTGTCCTAAAAACTACCCTGACCCACTTGCCTCTGCCCTGAACCCTAATATCTACTTGAGCCCCCTGCCCTAAACCCTAAAACCCAACCCCGCCGCCCCAACCCTAAAACCTACCCCGCTCTGTCCTAAAAACTAACCCAACCTCACTGCCCCAACCCTAAACCCTACGTGATCGGTCTTAAAAACTACCCTGACCCCCTTGCCCTGAAACCTACCCGCCCTGTCCCAAGAACTACCCCAACCCTCACCCTGAACCCTAAAACCTACCCTGCCATTTCCTACAAACTACCCAAACCCCCTGCCCCGAACCCTAAAACCTACTGTCGTGTCCTAAAACTACCCTGAACCCCAAACACATCCTGAACCCTAAAAACAACCCTCCCCTGCACCCATCAACTACTCTGACCCCACGCCCCCACCCTGACCCCTAAAATATACCCTGCCTGTCCTAAAATCTACCCCAATCTTCTTAGCCCTTAGCTCTAAAACATAACCCCGCCCTGTCCCAAAAACTACCCTGAACCCACTGCCCTAACCCAAAGCCGACCCCGCTCTTTCCTAAAAATCTATCCTGACCCCACCTCCCCAATCCTAAAACTTAACCCGCTCTGCCCTAAAAACTACCCTGACCCCGCCCTGAACCCTAAAACCTACCCCACCCTGCCCTAAAAACAACCCCAACTGTCCCACCCTAAACCCTACAATTTACCCTGCCCTAAAACCTACCCCAACCTGTCCTAAAAACTTCCACAAGCTCCCCAATCTGAACCTTAAAACCTACCCCACCCTTTCCTGGCCAATGCGTACCTCTCCTGGCTGTTCCCATTGTGTGCCTCAACCACATATATGTATGAGACCTTAACCACGCATTTGCCGTTTCCCATTTTGAAGGTGTCTTTTTAGACCTTAAAGTACAAGTTACTTACCTTCGGAAACAATATATCAGGCAGAGACATATTCTAGTTGTAGATGTTACCCTAGAATTTCCCCCAGGCATCAGACTGGATCTGGAGGTTTTTCTTTGAGCAGTTCTCCTGTCACCATTAAGTGGCATTGGTCAACTCTGCGCGGGTCAATGAAGTAGTGATGACGTTGCAGTTGTATAATCAGCGCCACCCCTGCGCGCTGACATAATTTTCTTTTCACAACTTGCCACACCAGTAGCACGGCACCATGAACACTGAGAATAGTGCGCCAAAACTAGAGACCTTAAAGGGAAGTTCCTGTCCCTAGAAATCAATTCTCAGTGCAGGGAGGATGGGCGGGTCGGTAAGGAATCTGCAACTAGAATATGTCTCTACTAGATATATTGTTACCAAAGGTAAGTAACATGTACATCTGATAGAGACTTCTAGTTGCAGGTTCCTACCTTAGAATAGATACTCGAGCAATGCCATCCCTGGTGGTGGGCTGCAAACGAACATCAAATAGTCCTGGAGGACCGAACAGCCAAAATAGCTGTCTCTGCAGACCTGACTTTCCAGGCAGTAATGCTTAGTCAACTTTTGTGAAGATGCCCACATTGTTGCATGGCAGATGTCCAGGACTGAAACTCCACGTGCTAACGCTTTGGTAGCAGCAGTTGCTCTGGTTGAATGAGTGCACCAACCCTCAGGGGTTGCTTTTTCTCCAAAGCATAGCACATCTTGATGCAGAGGACTACACATCGCAAGATGGTCCTCTTCTGCACCGCCTTTCCTTTCTTCGCATCCACATAACCCACAAAGAGTTGATTGTCCACCTGGAAGTCTTTGGTACGATTTAGTTAGAATGCCAGTGCTTTTTTAGGATCCAGACGGTATTGTCTCTCCTGCTCATTAGAGGGATGTGGGGGTGGGTAAAAAGTAGGCAAGGTGATAGATTGGCCTACGTGAAAAGGTGTCAACCCTTTGGGAATAAAGAAAGACCTGGTACGAAGCACAACTTTGTCAGGATGTACTGCTAGGAATTGTGACTTCGAAGAGAAAGCCTGAACCTCGCTCACTCTGTGAGCAGAGCTGATGGCAATCAGGTAGGCAGTTTTAAGGGTCAAGAGCCTTAGAGGACAGTTGTTGAGTGGCTCGAAAGGGGCACACAAGGTATGTGAGGACCACGTTCAAATCCCACTGGGGCATTAGGAATGGGATAGGAGGAAACATATGTGTAAACAATGGGGGATTTGAACAGAGGAAGGTTGGTCTGGTAGCCTTAAAAAGGCAGAGATGGCAGACAAATATCACTTGAGGGTGCCCAGAGCAGAGCCCTGCTGGGCAAGAGAGAGAATGAAAAGGAGAACCTCTGAGAGAGGTGCAGAGAGGGGATCAACAGATTTGTTGATACACCATGCCACAAATTTCTTCCAATGACAGGTGTATACCGTTTTAGTGGAGGACACCGGGCTGCCAAGATGACATTATAGACTTCGGGTGGAAGGTCAAAAGCTGTCAACCGCTGCCGCTCAAACTCCACGCAAGGAGGCGGAGACTGGACAGGTTCAGGTGGATGACTCTGCCCTGCTGTTCCGACAGAAGATCCTCGCGAAGGGGCAGTCTGACCGGAGGATCGATGATCATGTTCAATAGCTCAGCATACCAGACTCTACGTGCCCAGTCCGACGCTACCAGGATGACTTGGGCCCTGTCTTGCCTGATCTTCTTCAGAACTCTGGGCGGAAGCGGTATTGGTGGGAAGGCACACAGGAGGCCTGAGCTCCATTTGTGACAAAAAGCATTGCCTAGCGAGTGCAGCCTTGGAAACTCAAAGCGCAAAACAGCTGACATTGCATGTTCTCTGCGGAGGCGAACAGATCTAACCAAGGCTGTCCCCACTGCTGAAAGAGACCTTGCGCCACCTCCGGATGGAGACATCATTCCTGATCCACTATGCATTATGCATCAATGGCTGAGTTAGTCTTCTCTGACATTCAGAGAGCCCACCAGATGTTGAACCACCAGATGAGTAAACATATACACACATTTTTTTGTTTTCCTTGAACATTTGCTGCATTGTTATTTTCTCATAATCTAAGGAGCTAACTTGTTTCCTTATTTAAATAGGTGGCACTTCGGGGTGGGGGTGTTACTGATTCCCTGTTCAGACAAAAAGTGCTTACTTCTTGGGAACAGTCTGTCTCACAATGTATTTGAGGCTTCTTGGTTTATCTACAAATCTTTTCCATCATAGAGGGCTCGTCCTGTTATTGTCAACAGCATCAAAACTGTCATTATTTGTGACAGGGGAAGTGCAAAGGGGTGACAATGGTCTAAAAAGGATGCCTGTAGTATAAATTGTAAAGCATAGAAGTTCAACAGATTCCTCAAGGAGTGTGACTAAGGAAGGTTGAATTAGGGTTGGGTATCTACATTTAAAAAATGTAGTGAAAGATGGATGTGGATGAGAGTGACATGAGAGGAGTGATGATTGGGACGTGAGTAATGAGAGACAGGGAATGCGGCAGGAGTAGGTGATAAGGGGAGGGGAATGAGTAGCCAGAGTGAGAACTCAAGAATGAGAAGTGAAGAATATGGAGTGTGGTTAATGCAGTAATTAGTGAGTAGTAAGAGGAGTGACTGAGGAATGGAAAGTGAGGAATGTGGGATGGAAGGGTGAGCTATGAGCAGAGTGGTAAAACTGCAGATCTAAAGGTGAGAGACGACAAGTGTGCGATGAGTGAGTAAAGAGAATGATGTGTGTGGAGTAGCCAGTCAGGAGTGAGAAATAAAGAGGGTTTGAAAGATAAAATGCGGAGCAAGTCTTTAGGGAAGATGAGGAAGAATCAAGGGCAGGCAGAATCAATGGGGAGAATGTCTAATCCTAGCAAGCATGCCCCTTTAAAGACCCATCCCTGCCCTGTGGAAAGAGAAAACACAGTTTTTACATTGGCACAACCATCTATTTTGTTGTGATGCCTGTATTTTTCTACAATGCACACAGTTCAGGGAGGGCACACAAATGTATTTGCTGCTGCAGAAGAGCAATGCTTCTGGGAATTTCTTACTTCATTGAATGAGACTGGGAGTCAGTATTAAAACTATAGCTCTTTAGCCACCCTGTCATCCTGTTTACAAGGTACTTAAAAGCCCTTGGTCCAAAATGTTTCTCAGAGTGGACACCTTCAGCCTACACACCATCTTTACATAGGCTCACATCGTAGGACCTCTAAAACGAAGGGGGAGAAGTACCCTTTACAACTGCATAATTTTGCTATATGCTCACAGTGGACCTCTAAATATGGAGCACATCAAACATCATAGGGACCTCATTGGCTGGATTGAGACAGATGCTGCCAGAGGTTGCTCAGACACACAATCAATGCTTGCGCCACATTGTCTCAAAAGCGATATTAAAACTGTCCTTTGTAAAATCGTGATTTGTTTTATATATACCATTAGGTCTGCACCTGAAGCTTCCAATGGATGTATTTAGTTCTGGTGCAAAGATGTTGCTATTTCACTGTTCTATATCCCAAAGAAATTAGGCATTTTATGCACTTTTTTTGTAATCTGGCACCTTCTTAAGGCAAACCTGGATAACACGGTGAGGCAACTTCCTATATTGGCCTTAATGTAGCCTGGATAATACTCCTTTCAGATGGGGTAGTAGACCGGCAGCAATGCTTCTACAGACTGTCTATGGAGATGGGTTGTTAACAGCCATGGTGGAGGCTGGCAAACTATATCTGATAGAGACTTCTAGTTGCAGATTCCTTGTCTTAGAATTTCCCCCAGGCATCAGACTGGATCCAGAGATTTGTCTTCGAGCAGTACCCCTACGTGCCTTTAGATGGCATCAGTTGACTTCGCGGGCGTCATTGGCATTGTTGGTCGCTGTGAAGATTTTGCGGTCATATATAGGCGCTACCCCGGCATGCTAATGTTTGTTCTTTTCTTTCCACACCAGCGTACGCACAGAACCAGAGAAGAGCTACCCAGTCATTTTTTGACTAACTGCAATACTTTTGTCGATTCGTTTTTGCTGAGTTTTGGATACGTCGAGGGATGTCCCTTAATTCAAACCGTGAGTCTCCTGTCACCGAATGATGTCTGTGACGGATCCATCGGCACCTCGTTTACCTCTTGTATCTGGAGCGCGACCATGACCCAAAGTCGTGCCTCAGGTTACAAGTCATCTGCTTCGGCCCGACTCCGGGGGGAGCCTCTGGATCCACTTCCAGATCTCTCACGATGCTGGCCATGCCTACGCGGGGTCAGGCCAGACGTTGACACTTCAGATGTCAGTTGGGCCCACAATCGAAGTCGACCCTATACTAATTCCTGGTGACTCGGAGCCGGAACGGGGTCACTCAAAGGCGATTCTGTTTTCCATGAGCTCTCCTGGGCCCAGAGTTGATTCTAACCACTATTCCTATGGGTATGGATATGGGGATAGTGTAGAGGGGTTGCTGGACTGTTTAGACTACCAGCTTGACGCTGTAATGGACTGGGTTCAGGCTTTGGGTGATGCCAGTGGGTTGGACACCTCCCCTGATACTGGCACGCTTTCTCCCCCTACCGTGGATTCGGAGGAGGGAGCGTTGTACTCAATGGTGGTGAGAAGGGCTTCTGAGGTTTTGGACCTCAAGCTTCCTTCAGTGGAGGTCAGGACTAATCCCCTCACTGAAGTGCTTCAGCCTGGAGGCTCCAACTTGACTCACTGGGCTGATCGGTAGCATCGACGGTGGCATTGAGACGCCATGCCTAGTTGAGGATGTTTGACTTCTCTGGGAATGTCCAGCAATCCTTGATGGACATGCCCTTTGATGGCACCCGTCTCTTCGGAGACAAGGTGGACTCGGCGCTCAAGCGCTTCAAGGATTCCCGTGCTATGGCTCGGTCCCTTGACCTCGCAGCTGTTCCTTGCCCTCAACAGTCCACCTTTTGTGGCTACGGAAGGGGCACCCAGACGTGTTCCTTTCCACCTGGCCACCAGCCCGTGCATCCTGTACAGCCCCTGCACGGATGCGGGATCCCAAAAGCTCGTGGATCAGGAAGTCACCGGTCCGCCCAGTCCAGCCCCACCTCCTCCTCTGCCTCCAAACCTTCCTAGGCCGTTGGAACATCCGGGTACAGTTAGCAGAAGGATTCACCATCACCTGCCCCACTGGAAATCCATTACCATGGACAGGTGGGTATTATAAATCTTCTGAAGGGGCTACTCCCCTTTGAGCCTTCTCCTCCAGCTATGCCAGCATCATATGATCATCTATCAGAGGATCATATGGCACTTCTCCGCAAGGAGATTAAGGTTGGGTCCGAGTGGACGATCAACTCCTTGTGGGTTATGTGGATACGAAGAAAGGAAAGGCGGTGCAGAAGAGGACCTTCTTGCGATAGGTAGTCCTCTGCATCAAGATGTGCTACGATTTGACGAAAAAGCAACCCCCTGAGGGTTGGCGCACTCATTCAACCAGAGCAACTGCTGCTACAAAAGCGTTAGCACGCAGAGTTCCAGTCCTGGATATCTGCCAGGCAGCAATGTGGGCGTCTTTACATACGTTCATCATGCATTACTGCGTGGAAAATCAGGTCCGCAGAGACAGCTATTTTGGCCGTTCAGTCCTGCAGGACTTTTTGGTGTGATCTTGGTTCACAGCCCACCACCAGGGATGGTATTGCTCAGGTAGCTATTGTAAGATAAGGAATCTGCAACTAGAAGTCTGTTAGATGTACATGTTACTTACCTTCAGTATCAATATATCTGGTAGAGACCTATTCTAGTTGCAGATTCTTTACCAACCCGCTGTAGGATACTGGCACTTGTTGCAGTTACCCCCCGACACACTTTTTGTTGCCTGATATTGATGCTGACTTGACTGTGTGTGCTGAGATCCTGCTAGCCAGGCCCCAGCACCAGTGTTCTTTCCCTAAAAATGTACCATTGTTTCCACAATTGGCACACCTCTGGCACACAGATAAGTCCTTTGTTAAAGGTACCAGTCGTACCAAGGGCCCTGTGACCAGGGAGAGTCCCTAAGTGCTGCAGCAAGTGTTGTGCCACCATAAGGGACCCTTCACTTAACACATGCACACTGCCATTGCAGATTGTGTGTGTTGGTGGGGAGAAAAAGGCAAAGTCGACATGGCATCCCCCTCAGGGTGCCATTCCCACAAAACACTGTCTGTGGCATAGGTAAGTCACCCCTCTACCAGGCCTTCCAGCCCTAAGGCAGGGTGCAGTATACCACAGTTGAGGGCATAGCTGCATGAGCAATATGCCCCTACTGTATCTAAGTCCATTCTTAGACACTGTAAGTGCAGTGTGGCCATATTAAGTATATGGTCTGGGAGTTTGTCATTACAAACTCCACAGTTCCATAATGGCTTCACTGAATACCGGGAAGTTTGGTATCAAACTTCTCAGCACAATAAACCCCCACAGATGCCAGTGTGGGATTTATTACAAAATACACACAGAAGGCATCTTAGAGATGTCCCCTCTATTTTACCCAATCCTCTAGTGTAAGACTGACTGGTCTGTCCCAGCCTGCCACTAGCAGATGAGTTTCTGACCCCATGGGGTGAGGGCCTTTGTGCTCTCTGAGGTCAGGAACAAAGCCTGCTCTGGGTGGGGGTGCTTCAAACCTCCCACCCTGCAGGAACTGTAACACCCGGTAGTGAGCCTCAAAGGCTCAGGTCTCGTGTTGCAGTGCATCAGGGCACTCTAGCTAGTGGAGATGCCTGCCCCCAGACAAGCCCCCACCTTTGGCAGCCAGTTCGGAAGGAAACTTAAGAAAAACAAGGAGGAGTGACCACTTTAGCTGGTACCACCCTTAAGGTGTCCAGGGCTCAAGTACACCCCTCCCTGCAGAATCCTCCATCTTGGTTTGGAGGATATAGACCAATAGGGGTAGAAATGTGCCCCCCTCCCCAAAGGGAGTGGACACAAGAAGGGTGTAGTCACCCTCAGGGACAGTAGTCATTGGCTACTGCCCTCTGACTCCTGTAAGACCCCTAAATCTTGTATTTAAAGGCTTCCCTGAACCCAATTCACCAGATTCCTGGCAACCTACAAGAAGGACTGCTAAGCTAAAACCTCCAGCAGAGAAGGAAGACGACAACTGCTTTGACCCCAGCCCTACTGACCTGTCTCCTGCTTCAAAGAACCTGCAAAAAGACCAGCGATTAGTCCAGCGGGCTCAGAGGATTGCTCAGCACCCAAAAGGACCAAGAACTCCAGAGGACAGCGGCTCTGTCTAAAGAAAGCTACAACTAAAGACTCCCACCTCACTCCAGATGCGAGTCTTGACCACTGTGCACCTGTCTCGCACAGCCCATGTCCCGGTGGCCCACCCAGCAAGAGAGGGTCCCAAGGCGATTGCGAGCATGTGTCCACCCTGGGTTGACCTCCCCACGACAACGCCTGCAGAGGGAATCCTTGAGGGGCCCCCCGACTGCGAAGCTCTGGACAAAGATATCCAAAGCCTAAGAACACACTGCCCCCGCAGCCCCCAGGCCTTGGAGAAACCAACCCCCGGTGTCCCAACGTTCAGTAGGCGGCCCTCCTCCCTGTTCGACCGGTGGTGTACCAGAGACAACCCCCTGGACCTCGCCTGCAGCCTCTGAGTGACCCCCAGGGTCTTCTCATAGACTAGCATTGGAAGCCTGACGTCCTGTTTGCACCCTGCACCCGGCCGCCCCTGTGCTGCTGAGGGGGTGTGTTTGGTGCCTACTTGTGGGCAATCCAGTGCTCTTCTAACCCCCCCCCCCTTCTCTGCCCTCCGAGTTGCAGGTACTTACCTGCTAGCCAAACTGATTTTGAGTATCCCCTGTCTCCATAGGAGCCCACGTTAAATTTGCTCAATGTTGACCTCTGCACCCGGCTGGCCCTGTGTTGCTGGTGGTGGGTGTTTGGGGTTAACTTGAACCCCAACCAGTGGACTCCCTAAAACCCAGAGACTGAAACTGTAAGTTTTGTACTTACGTGTAAAACGACCTAACATTTCTTCCCCCAGGAACTGTTTCTGGAAATTGCAGTGTCCATTCTTAAAACAGATTATTGCCAATATTTCAAAAACTACATTACTCACCTATTTCAAACAAAGTACTGTTGATACCGATGTGAAATACGAACATTTTAAAGTACTTACTTGCAACTTGAATCTTGTGATTCTAAAACTAAGTTAAGAAAATATAGTTTTACAATATAAAAACCATTGGTCTAGAGTTAAGTCATTGAGTGTGTGCTTCTATTTTCTGTATGTGTACAACAAATACTTTGCACTACCCTCTGATAAGCCTAACTGCTCGACCACACTACCACAAAAAAGGGCATTAGTATTATCTATTTTGGCCTCTGTTAAGCCTCTGGGGAACCCCTGGACTCCTGTGCACACTATATCTCACTTTGATACAGTATATACAGAGCCAGCTTCCTACAGCCACCCATCCTCCCTGCATTGCGAACTGATTTCTATGGACCGGAACTTCCCTTTAAGGTCCCTAGTTTTAGCACTCTATTCTGTGTTCTTCATGGCTCTGCGCTACTGGCGTGGAAAGTCTTGGAAAGAACATGTCAGCGCGCCAGGGTGGCGGCTATTATACGACTGCGACGTCATCATGGCGACCACAATGCCCGCGGAGTCTTCAGATGCCACCTAACTGCGTGCAGGAGTACTGCTCAAAGAAAAATCTCTAGTTCCTGTCCGACGCCTATATTCTAAGGTAAGGAATCTGCAACTAGAATATGTCTCTACCAGATATATCGTTACCGAAGGTAAGTAACTTTTATGTTATGGTCTAAAAAGACACCTTCAAAATGGAAAATGTCCCGTACTATGCGGCCGTAACCCCACAGAAGTAACCACACGTGCCTCAACCACGCAAATGCGTGGTCAAGGTCTCATGCATATATGTGGTTCAAGCACACAACGGGAACAGCCGGGAGAGGAACGCATTGGCCAGGTAAATGGGGCTGGGGCAGGTGGGAGGGAGTAGGGAGGGATAGCTTTTAGGACAGGGTGGGGTAAATTATTGGGTTCAGGGCAGGGGGTTCGGGTAGTTTTTAGGATAGGGCAGAGTAGGTTTTAGGATTTAGGGTGGGGTAAATTTTAGGGTTCAGGGCATGGGGTTTAGGTAGCTTTTAGGACATGGGGCGGGGGATCGGGGTAGTTTTTAGGACAGATTGGGGTAGGTTTTAGGGTTGGGGCCAGTGTAGTTTTTAGGACAAAGCGGGGTTGGTTTTAGGGATGGGGTGTTGGAGTTGGGTAGCTTTTAGGACAGAGTGGGGTAGGTTTTAGGATTCAGGACATGGGTTTGTGGTAGGTTTTAGGGATGGGGCGGTGGGGGTTGGGGTTGTTTTTAGGACAGGGCGAGTAGGTTTTAGGGTTTACAGTGAGGGGTTGGGTTAGGTTTTAGGGTTCAGGGCAGATTTGGGGGGTTGGGTAGTTTTTAGGACACAGCAGGGTAGGTTTTAAGGTTCAGGGGGCTGGATAGTTTTTAGGACACGGTGGGATAGGTTTTAGCATTCAGGGTGGGGTTGGTGTAGTTTTTAGGAAAGAACAGGGTAGGATTTAGGGCTGGGGTCAGGGTAGTTTTTAGGACACGGCAGGGGGTAGATTTTAGGATTCAGGGTGGGGGCAGGGGGTCAGGGTACCTTTTAGGACAGGGCTGATATGTTTTAGGGTTCACTCAGGGGAAGGGGTAGTTATTAGGACAGGGCGGGGGTCGGGTATTTTTTAGGACAGCGTGGGGTACGTTTTAGGTTTCAGTTCAGGTGCGGGGGTAGTTTTTGGGACAGGGTGGGATTGGTTTTAGGGTTGGGGCAGTGAGGTCAGGGTATTTTTTAGGACAGCTGGGTAGGTTTTAGGGTTCAGGGCTGGGTGGGGTAGATTTTAGGAGAGGGTGGGTATATTTTAGGGTTCAGGGTGAGGGCGGGGTCAGAGTAGTTTTTAGGACAGGGCAGACTAATTTTTAGGGGTCAGGGTGGGTGCGGGAGGTCGGGTAGTTTTTAGGAAATAGCGTGGTAGGTTTAAGAGATGGGGTGGGGTAGTTTTCAGCACAGGGCCGGGTACGTTTTAGGATTCAGGGCGGGTGGGTCGGGGTCGTTTTTAGGACAGGGTGGCATAGATTTTAGGGTTCAGGGGAGGTCGGGGTAGTTTTTAGGACATGGCGGTGTAGGTTTGGGGTGGGTAGGTGTGGGTCGGTTAGGTTTTAGGGTTCAGGGCGGGCGGGTTGGGGTAGTTTGTGACACTGGGTAGGGTAAGTTTTATGGTTCAGGGCTAGAAGGGTTGAGGTAGATTATCGGACAGGGTGGGGTAGGTTGTAGGGTCAGGCCGAAGGGTCAGGGTAGTTTTTAGGATAGAGCTGGTAGGTTTTAGGGTTGAGGACGGGGGCCGGGTTAATTTTTGGGACAGGGCGGGGTAGGTTTTAGGGTTGGGGCAGTGGGGTTGGGGTAGTTAGAACAGCAGGGTAGGTTTTAGGGTTCAGGATGGGGAGTTCGAGGTAGTTTTTGGGACCGGGTGAGGTAGGTTTTAGGGTTCATGGTGGGGGGGTTGGGGTAGATTTTAGGACAGGGTGGGGTATATTTTAGGGTTTAGGGTGGGGGAGGGGGGTCGGGTAGTTTTTAGAACACAGAGGGGTAGGTTTTAGGGTTCAGGGCGGAGGTTCGGTTAGTTTTTAGGACTGGACGGGGTAGGTTTTAGGGTTGGGGCAATGGGTTTGGGGTAGTTTTTAGGACAGTGGGATAGGTTTTAGGGTTAAGGCCTGGAGGTGCTCAGGTAGATTTTATGACTGGGCAGGGGTCGGAGTAGCTTTTAGGGCAGGGCAAGGTAGGTTTTAGAGTTCTGGTTGGGGGGGGTCAGGGTAGTTTTTAGGACATAACGAGGTTGATTTTTGGGTTCAGGTCAGGGTAGTTTTTAGGTAAGAGCGAGATAGGTTTTAGGGTTTCAGGACAGGGGGTCAAGGTAGTTTTTGGGACAGGGCGGGGTAGGTTTTAGGGTTCGGGCAGTGGGGCTGTGGTAGTATTTAGTATAGCGGGGTAGGTTTTAGGGTTCAGGGCGAGGTTTGGGGTAGCTTTTAGGAGAGAGCGGGGTAGGTTTGGGGCAGGGTAGGTTTTAGGGTTCAGGGCATGGGGTTTAGGTAGCTTTTAGGACATGGGGCGGGGGATCTGGGTAGTTTTTAGGATAGGGAGGGGTGGGTTTTAGATTTCATGGTGGGGTTCAGGTAGTTTTTAGGACAGGGTGGGGTACGATTTAGGGTTCAGGGTGGGGGCAGAGGGTCGGGTCATTTTTAGACCAGAGCGGAGTAGGTTTTAGAGTTGGGTTAGTTTTTTGGGATGGAGTGGGGTTAGTTTTAGGGTTCAGGACGGGGTGTCTGGTAGGTTTTAGGAAAGGGGGTGAAGGTTTTAGGGTTCAGGTCGCGGGCAGGGGGGTCAGAGTAGTTTTTAAGTCAGGGCAGGTTTTAGGGTCGGGTCGTTTTTACGATAGAACCGCATAGATTTGGGGCAGGGTAGGTTTCAGGGTTCAGGGCAGGGGTAGTTTTTGGGACGGGTGGGGTAGGTTTCAGGGTTCTGACAAGGGGGGGTTGGGGTAGATTTTCGGACTGGGTGTGGTATATTTTAGGGTTCAGGGTGGGGGCGGAGGTCAGTAATTTTTATGACAAGGCATAGTAGTTTTCAGGGTTCGGGCGGGTGCAGGGGGTCGGGGTAGTTTTTGGGCTACGGTGCGGTAGGTTTTAGGGTTCAGGTCAGGGGCATGGTGGTCAGGTTAGTTTTTTGGTCAGAGCTGGGTAGGTTTGGGGCAGGGTAGGTTTTAGGGTTCAGGGAAGGGGAGTTAGTTTTTAGGACAGGAGGCACAGGTTTAGGGTTCAGTGCGGGGGGTTGGGGTAGGATTTGGGGTTCAGGACAGGTCAGGGGGGTCAGGGGGGTCAGGGTAGTTTTTAGGACAGAGCAGGATAGGTTTTAGGGTTGGGGCAGTGGGGCTGTGGTCGATTTTTAGTACAGCGGGGTAGGTTTTAGGGTTCAGGACGAGGTTTGGGGTAGTTTTTAGGAGAAAGCAGGGTAGGTTTGGGGCGGGGTAGGTTTTAGGGTTCAGGGCATGGGGTTTAGGTAGCTTTTAGGACATGGGGCGGGGGATCGGGGTAGTTTTTAGGACAGGGCGGGGTAGGTTTTAGAGTTCAGAGCTGGGGTTTGGGTAGTTTTTAGGACATGGCGGGTAGGTTTTAGGGTTCAGGGCGGGGGTTCGGGTAATTTTTAGGACAGGACGGGGTAGGTTTTAGGGTTGGGGCAGTGGGTTTGGGGTAGTTTTTAGGACAGTGGGATAGGTTTTAGGGTTAAGGCCTGGGGGTGCTCAGGTAGATTTTATGACTGGGCAGGGGTCAGAGTAGCTTTTAGGGCAGGGCAAGGTAGGTTTTAGAGTTATGGTGGGGGGTCAGGGTAGTTTTTAGGACCTAACGAGGTAGATTTTTGGGTTCAGGTCAGGGTAGTTTTTAGGTAAGAGCGGGATAGGTTTTAGGGTTTCAGGACAGGGGGTCAAGGTAGTTTTTGGGACAGGGCGGGGTAGTTTTAGGGTTCGGGCAGTGGGGCTGTGGTAGTTTTTAGTACAGCGGGGTAGGTTTTACGGTTCAGGGCGAGGTTTGGGGTAGCTTTTAGGAGAGAGCGGGGTAGGTTTGGGGCAGGGTAGGTTTTAGGGTTCAGGGCACGAGGTTTAGGAAGCTTTTAGGACATGGGGCAGGGGTTCGGGTGTAGTTTTTAGGATAGGGAGGGGTGGGTTTTAGGTTTCAGGGTGGGGTTCAGGTAGCTTTTAGGACATGGGGTGGGGAATCAGGGTAGTTTTTAGGATAGGGAGGGGTGGGTTTTAGGTTTCAGGGTGGGGTTCAGGTAGTTTTTAGGACAGGGCGGGGTAAGATTTAGGGTTCAGGGTGGGGGCAGAGGGTCGGGGTAGTTTTTAGACCAGAGCAGAGTAGGTTTTAGGGTTGGGTTCGTTTTTTGGGATGGAGTGGGGTTAGTTTTAGGGTTCAGGACGGGGTGTCGGGTAGGTTTCAGGACAGGGGGTAAAGGTTTTAGGATTCAGGTCGAGGGCAGGGGGTCAGAGTAGTTTTTAAGACAGGGCAGATTTTAGGGTTGGGTCGGGGTAGTTTTTACGACAGAACCGCATAGGTTTGGGACAGGGTAGGTTTCAGGGTTCAGGGCAAGGGGTTTGGGTAGTTTTTGGGACAGGCGGGGTTGGGGTATATTTTTGGACTGGGTGTGGTATGTTTTAGGGTCCAGGGTGGGGGCGGAGGTCAGTAATTTTTAGGACAGGGCATAGTAGTTTTTAGGGTTCAGGGCGGGTGCAGGGGGTCGGGATAGTTTTTGGGTTACGGTGGGGTAGGTTTTAGGGTTCAGGTCAGGGGCAGGGTGGTCAGGTTAGTTTTTTGGTCAGAGCTGGGTAGGTTTGGGGCAGGGTAGGTTTTAGGGTTCATGGCAGGGGAGTTAGTTTTTAGGACAGGAGGCGCAGGTTTAGGGTTCATGGCGGGGGTTGGGGTAGGATTTGGGGTTCAGGACAGGTCCGGGGGGTCAGGGTAGTTTTTAGGACAGAGCAGGATAGGGTTTAGGGTTGGAGCAGTGGGGCAGTGGGGCTGTGGTCATTTTTAGTACAGCGGTGTAGGTTTTAGGGTTCAGGGCGAGTTTTGGGTAGTTTTTAGGAGAGAGCAGGGTAGGTTTGGGGCGGGGTAGGTTTTAGGGTTCAGGGCATGGGGTTTAGGTAGCTTTTAGGACATGGGGCGGGGGATCGGGGTAGTTTTTAGGACAGGGCGGGGTAGATTTTAGGGTTCAGGGCTGGGGTTTGGGGTAGTTTTTAGGACAGAGCGGGGTAGGTTTTAGTGTTGGGGCGGTGGGGTCAGGATCGTTTTTAGGACACAGCGGGGTATGTTTTAGGGTTGGGTTCATTTTTGGGATGGAGTGGGGTAGGTTTTAGGGTTCAGGACGGGGTGTCGGGTAGGTTTTAGGACAGGGTGGGGAAGGTTTTAAGGTTCAGGTCGAGGGCAGGTAGGGTCAGAGCAGTTTTTAAGACAGGGCAGGTTTTAGGGTTGGGTCGGGGTAGTTTTTACAACAGAACAGCATAGGTTTGGGGCAGGGTAGGTTTCAGGGTTCAGGGCAGGGGGTTTGGGTAGTTTTTGGGACAGACGGGGTAGGTTTCAGAGTTCTGACAAGGGGGGGTTAGGTTAGATTTTCGGACTGGACGTGGTATATTTTAGGGTTCAGGGTGGGGGCGGAGGTCAGTAGTTTTTAGGACAGGGCAGAGCAGTTTTTAGGGTTCAGGATGGGTGCAGGGGTTCGGGGTAGTTTTTGGGACACGGGGTAGGTTTTAGGGTTCAGGGCGGGGGAGTTAGGTAGTTTTTAGGACAGGAGGCGCAGGTTTAGGGTTCAGGGCGGGAGGTTGGGGTAGGATTTGGGGTTCAGGACGGGGCAGGGTGGTCAGGGTCGTTTTTTGGTCAGAGATGGGTAGGTGTGGGGCAGGGTAGGTTTTAGGGTTCAGGGTGGGGGGGCTAGGTTATTTTTTAGGACAGGAGGCACAGGTTTATGGTTCAGGGCGGGAAGTTGGAGTAGGATTTGGGGTTCAGGGCGGGGGTCAGGGTAGTTTTTGGGACAGAGCAGGATAGGTTCTAGGGTTGAGGCGGTGGGGTCAGGATAATTTTTAGGACAGAGCAGGGTAGGTTTTAGGGTTTACATCAAAGGTCAGAGTAGTTTTTAGGACAGAGCGGGTAGGTCTTAGGGTTGGGGCGGCGGGTTGGGGTCGATTCTAGGACAGCACGGGTAGGCTATTAGGGTTCAAGGCAGGGGTTCGGGTAGTTTTTAAGACAGGGCGGGGCACGTTTTAGGGTTCAGGGTGGGGATGGTGGGATCGGAGTAGTTTTTAGAACAGGGCAGGGTAGGTTTTAGGGTTCAGGGTGGGTTTGGAGTAGTTTTTATGACAGGGCAGGTTTTAGGGTTCGGGTAGTTTTTAGGGCAGGGTAAGTTTTAGCATTTAGGGCGGGGGTCAGGGTAGTTGTTAGGACACAGCAGATAGATTTTTGGGGGGGGAGTTGGATGGTTTTTAGGAAAGGGTGGGGTAGGTTTTTAGGGTTCAGGGCATGGGGGTTTGCGATAAGGTTTAGCCCAGGAAAGCAGAACAAAGGATTTCCTTTGGGAGAGGAGGGGTAACATCCTCTCCCTTTGGAAATGGGTGTTACTCGGCTTGGGAGGGGTAGCCTCCCCAAGCCTCTGGTATTCGTTGAAGGGCAAATTTGGTGCCTTCCGTACATATACCAGTCTACACTGGTTCAGGGACCTCCAGTCCCTGCTCTGACATGAAACTGGACTATGGAAATGGGAGTGACCACTCCCCTGCCCATCACCACCCCAGGGGTGGTGAGCAGAGCACCTCCAGAGGGTCCCTGGGTTCTGCCATTTTGAATCCAAGGTTGTCAGGGACCCCTGGGAGCATCTGTGTGGCCAGGTCAGGCAGGTGACGTTGGAGCCCCCTCCTGATAGGTGGTCACCTGGCTAGGTGACCAGTCCCCATTTCAGGGCTATTTGGGGTCTCTCTCAAATGCGGTTTGCAAGATTCCAGCAGGACTCCTCTGCAACCTCTCCTTCGACTTGTAGCCACTGGAACCACAACTAGACCCTCCAGGAACCGACAATCTGCATCTACGATGAACACTCTGCTTGCAACATTGTTTCCACAGCACCTTCCAGCTTCTGCAACATTTCCCCAGCTGTGCATTCTCTGAGGGCGGCAAGTCTTCAGTCTACACGAGAAAGAGGAAGGAATCTCCCTTGGAGTGAAGGAGTCACTCCTCTGCTTCCGCAGGCACCAACTGCAACGACAACCGGCCGCATGGATCTCCTCTCATTCTGAGCTGCGTGGATTCTGCATTACGGGTGGTGGTCCGGTGTAGTCCTCTTGGTCCTCTCTGCCACCTGTCCAACTTTGGTGTAGGTAAGCCCTTGCCTTCCAACGCAGGATAGTACCCCCCGTACACCAAGTCGCTGCCAAGGCTTGTTTGCATGTCCTCCAAGGGATCTTCAGGCTCTGTGTAGTCCCAGCACTCCTTTGTGTGACGCACAGCCCTCTGCGTGCTTCTCCTGCAGTGTGGGACCCTTCTCCAGTTGTGCTGAGTGGGCTCCTCTGGAGCTCCTGGTTCCTTGTCCACTGGGTCTTCTGTGGGGGCTGCCTCTTCTTTGGACTCTCTGCCTTGCTGAAGGTTCCCCTAAGACTACCCCCGTGGGTTGAGTCCTCCTGGACCTTGTTGGTCCCAGGCAGCTCCACTTTTGTTTCACCATGACTTCTGCCTTAGCCAAAGCTTGTTGGTGGTTTTTCCACGTCACTGACCGACTGCAATTATCCATCTGGCGTGGGACGTCGACTACATTCTCCAGGAATACTTCACCTGCTCCAGGTCTGCATTCCTGACTGCCTTTGCCCTACCGTCGACCAACTCCTGCATCCACGGCTGGGTGGGTAGTAGCCCCTACTCCTCCTGGACTCTTCTGTGACTTCTGGACTTGGTCCCCTTCTTCCACGGGTCTTCCTCTTCGGGAATCGACTGCTGATTTCTTGCAGTCTTGTCTGGATGTTGCATTTTCTTCCTTTTGGGTGGTTTGGGAAAAATCTAGTAATTTTCTCCTTTCCACCCGGTCGCCAGGGGGCCCTGTGGTACTTTTTTTTGGAGTTTCCTAGTACACCCCAGCTCCCCTCTACACATTCCACTTACCTAGATGGTAGTCCTGTGTCCACATTCCATTTTTTAGTATTTGATTTGGGCTCCCCTTGGGGTCACTATTGTCTACTTGCATTTGCACTTCCTACAGTCGATGCACAGTTATTACTTTATGGTAGTAAATATGTGTTTTATACAATATATGGTCCCAGTGTTGATGGACCTGAGGTTGTACGTGGATTGACTCTGGAGCTTTAAGAGTGGTCAGGGGAACTTATCATCTTGGGTGAATTCAATTGTGTAATGAATTAGGACTTATTTTCAACTATCTGCAGGGCTTCTCCCCAGATGGTCAAAACAAGGGCTTCTATAACTGAAATGGCCCGGCTGCTCTGTCTTACAGATGCTTAGAGGGCTCTTTAACCCCAGGCCCCAGGTTATATGTACTAATCAGCCCCCCACTCGCACTACTCCAGGATTGACCTGGTTTTTGCACGCAACTGTTTTCTTCAGCATGAGGCCAAAGTATGTCCGAGAGTCACTTCGGACCACAATGCCAGCTCCAGGCTGTTACGAGTCAGGGCCGCAGATTTTCCTTCCCTCGCCACCTACTTAAGGATTCCGAATATGTATTGACTGTTAGTAAAGAGCTGCGGAGATTGTCCAAATTGTTATGGGTACAACATTCCCATTTGTAGGGTGGGAGTCTATGAAGGCGTTCGTACGTGGATCACTCAGCAGTTTATATATCTTCAGAATAAAGAGAGAGATAAATTGCACACACAATGGCATCACTACCCCATATGGCCTAAAAACAACCCCAACATGAACCCTAAAATCTACCCTGCTGTGTCCTAAAAACTACCCCAACCCCTCCACACTGAACGCTTAAACCTACCCCGCCCAGTCGAAAAAACTACTCGACCCCCCCTTGCACCAGCCTTGAACTCTAAACACGTCCTAAAAAGTACTGACTCTCACCCTCACCCTGATCCCTAAAACCTACCCTGCCCTGTCCTAAAAACTACCCGCACCCGCCCTGATCCCTATAACCTACCCTGCCCTAACAACTACTCTTCTGCCCACCTTGAATCCTAAAATCTACCCTGCTATGTCCTAAAACTACACCTACCCCCACCCTAAACCCTACCTTGTCCTGTCCTAAAAACTACCCCAACCCGCGCCCCGAACTCTAAAACCTAACCCATGTCCTAAAAACTACCACGAACCCCCTGCCCCCGCACTGAACCCTAAAATCTACCCGAACACCCTCTGTAAACCCTAAATCCTACCTCACCCTGTCCTGAAACCTACCATGCTCTGTCCTAAAAACTACCCTGACCCACTTGCCTCTGCCCTGAACCCTAATATCTACTTGAGCCCCCTGCCCTAAACCCTAAAACCCAACCCCGCCGCCCCAACCCTAAAACCTACCCCGCTCTGTCCTAAAAACTAACCCAACCTCACTGCCCCAACCCTAAACCCTACGTGATCGGTCTTAAAAACTACCCTGACCCCCTTGCCCTGAAACCTACCCGCCCTGTCCCAAGAACTACCCCAACCCTCACCCTGAACCCTAAAACCTACCCTGCCATTTCCTACAAACTACCCAAACCCCCTGCCCCGAACCCTAAAACCTACTGTCGTGTCCTAAAACTACCCTGAACCCCAAACACATCCTGAACCCTAAAAACAACCCTCCCCTGCACCCATCAACTACTCTGACCCCACGCCCCCACCCTGACCCCTAAAATATACCCTGCCTGTCCTAAAATCTACCCCAATCTTCTTAGCCCTTAGCTCTAAAACATAACCCCGCCCTGTCCCAAAAACTACCCTGAACCAACTGCCCTAACCCAAAGCCGACCCCCGCTCTTTCCTAAAAATCTATCCTGACCCCACCTCCCCAATCCTAAAACTTAACCCGCTCTGCCCTAAAAACTACCCTGACCCCGCCCTGAACCCTAAAACCTACCCCACCCTGCCCTAAAAACAACCCCAACTGTCCCACCCTAAACCCTACAATTTACCCTGCCCTAAAACCTACCCCAACCTGTCCTAAAAACTTCCACAAGCTCCCCAATCTGAACCTTAAAACCTACCCCACCCTTTCCTGGCCAATGCGTACCTCTCCTGGCTGTTCCCATTGTGTGCCTCAACCACATATATGTATGAGACCTTAACCACGCATTTGCCGTTTCCCATTTTGAAGGTGTCTTTTTAGACCTTAAAGTACAAGTTACTTACCTTCGGAAACAATATATCAGGCAGAGACATATTCTAGTTGTAGATGTTACCCTAGAATTTCCCCCAGGCATCAGACTGGATCTGGAGGTTTTTCTTTGAGCAGTTCTCCTGTCACCATTAAGTGGCATTGGTCAACTCTGCGCGGGTCAATGAAGTAGTGATGACGTTGCAGTTGTATAATCAGCGCCACCCCTGCGCGCTGACATAATTTTCTTTTCACAACTTGCCACACCAGTAGCACGGCACCATGAACACTGAGAATAGTGCACCAAAACTAGAGACCTTAAAGGGAAGTTCCTGTCCCTAGAAATCAATTCTCAGTGCAGGGAGGATGGGCGGGTCGGTAAGGAATCTGCAACTAGAATATGTCTCTACTAGATATATTGTTACCAAAGGTAAGTAACATGTACATCTGATAGAGACTTCTAGTTGCAGGTTCCTACCTTAGAATAGATACTCGAGCAATGCCATCCCTTGTGGTGGGCTGCAAACGAACATCAAATAGTCCTGGAGGACCGAACAGCCAAAATAGCTGTCTCTGCAGACCTGACTTTCCAGGCAGTAATGCTTAGTCAACTTTTGTGAAGATGCCCACATTGTTGCATGGCAGATGTCCAGGACTGAAACTCCACGTGCGAACGCTTTGGTAGCAGCAGTTGCTCTGGTTGAATGAGTGCACCAACCCTCAGGGGTTGCTTTTTCTCCAAAGCATAGCACATCTTGATGCAGAGGACTACACATCGCAAGATGGTCCTCTTCTGCACCGCCTTTCCTTTCTTCGCATCCACATAACCCACAAAGAGTTGATTGTCCACCTGGAAGTCTTTGGTACGATTTAGTTAGAATGCCAGTGCTTTTTTAGGATCCAGACGGTATTGTCTCTCCTGCTCATTAGAGGGATGTGGGGGTGGGTAAAAAGTAGGCAAGGTGATAGATTGGCCTACGTGAAAAGGTGTCAACCCTTTGGGAATAAAGAAAGACCTGGTACGAAGCACAACTTTGTCAGGATGTACTGCTAGGAATTGTGACTTCGAAGAGAAAGCCTGAACCTCGCTCACTCTGTGAGCAGAGCTGATGGCAATCAGGTAGGCAGTTTTAAGGGTCAAGAGCCTTAGAGGACAGTTGTTGAGTGGCTCGAAAGGGGCACACAAGGTATGTGAGGACCACGTTCAAATCCCACTGGGGCATTAGGAATGGGATAGGAGGAAACATATGTGTAAACAATGGGGGATTTGAACAGAGGAAGGTTGGTCTGGTAGCCTTAAAAAGGCAGAGATGGCAGACAAATATCACTTGAGGGTGCCCAGAGCAGAGCCCTGCTGGGCAAGAGAGAGAATGAAAAGGAGAACCTCTGAGAGAGGTGCAGAGAGGGGATCAACAGATTTGTTGATACACCATGCCACAAATTTCTTCCAATGACAGGTGTATACCGTTTTAGTGGAGGACACCGGGCTGCCAAGATGACATTATAGACTTCGGGTGGAAGGTCAAAAGCTGTCAACCGCTGCCGCTCAAACTCCACGCAAGGAGGCGGAGACTGGACAGGTTCAGGTGGATGACTCTGCCCTGCTGTTCCGACAGAAGATCCTCGCGAAGGGGCAGTCTGACCGGAGGATCGATGATCATGTTCAATAGCTCAGCATACCAGACTCTACGTGCCCAGTCCGACGCTACCAGGATGACTTGGGCCCTGTCTTGCCTGATCTTCTTCAGAACTCTGGGCGGAAGCGGTATTGGTGGGAAGGCACACAGGAGGCCTGAGCTCCATTTGTGACAAAAAGCATTGCCTGGCGAGTGCAGCCTTGGAAACTCAAAGCGCAAAACAGCTGACATTGCATGTTCTCTGCGGAGGCGAACAGATCTAACCAAGGCTGTCCCCACTGCTGAAAGAGACCTTGCGCCACCTCCGGATGGAGACATCATTCCTGATCCACTATGCATTATGCATCAATGGCTGAGTTAGTCTTCTCTGACATTCAGAGAGCCCACCAGATGTTGAACCACCAGATGAGTAAACATATACACACATTTTTTTGTTTTCCTTGAACATTTGCTGCATTGTTATTTTCTCATAATCTAAGGAGCTAACTTGTTTCCTTATTTAAATAGGTGGCACTTCGGGGTGGGGGTGTTACTGATTCCCTGTTCAGACAAAAAGTGCTTACTTCTTGGGAACAGTCTGTCTCACAATGTATTTAAGGCTTCTTGGCTTATCTACAAATCTTTTCCATCATAGAGGGCTCGTCCTGTTATTGTCAACAGCATCAAAACTGTCATTATTTGTGACAGGGGAAGTGCAAAGGGGTGACAATGGTCTAAAAAGGATGCCTGTAGTATAAATTGTAAAGCATAGAAGTTCAACAGATTCCTCAAGGAGTGTGACTAAGGAAGGTTGAATTAGGGTTGGGTATCTACATTTAAAAAATTTAGTGAAAGATGGATGTGGATGAGAGTGACATGAGAGGAGTGATGATTGGGACGTGAGTAATGAGAGACAGGGAATGCGGCAGGAGTAGGTGATAAGGGGAGAGGAATGAGTAGCCAGAGTGAGAACTCAAGAATGAGAAGTGAAGAATATGGAGTGTGGTTAATGCAGTAATTAGTGAGTAGTAAGAGGAGTGACTGAGGAATGGAAAGTGAGGAATGTGGGATGGAAGGGTGAGCTATGAGCAGAGTGGTAAAACTGCAGATCTAAAGGTGAGAGACGACAAGTGTGCGATGAGTGAGTAAAGAGAATGATGTGTGTGGAGTAGCCAGTCAGGAGTGAGAAATAAAGAGGGTTTGAAAGATAAAATGCGGAGCAAGTCTTTAGGGAAGATGAGGAAGAATCAAGGGCAGGCAGAATCAATGGGGAGAATGTCTAATCCTAGCAAGCATGCCCCTTTAAAGACCCATCCCTGCCCTGTGGAAAGAGAAAACACAGTTTTTACATTGGCACAACCATCTATTTTGTTGTGATGCCTGTATTTTTCTACAATGCACACAGTTCAGGGAGGGCACACAAATGTATTTGCTGCTGCAGAAGAGCAATGCTTCTGGGAATTTCTTACTTCATTGAATGAGACTGGGAGTCAGTATTAAAACCATAGCTCTTTAGCCACCCTGTCATCCTGTTTACAAGGTACTTAAAAGCCCTTGGTCCAAAATGTTTCTCAGAGTGGACACCTTCAGCCTACACACCATCTTTACATAGGCTCACATCGTAGGACCTCTAAAACGAAGGGGGAGAAGTACCCTTTACAACTGCATAATTTTGCTATATGCTCACAGTGGACCTCTAAATATGGAGCACATCAAACATCATAGGGACCTCATTGGCTGGATTGAGACAGATGCTGCCAGAGGTTGCTCAGACACACAATCAATGCTTGCGCCACATTGTCTCAAAAGCGATATTAAAACTGTCCTTTGTAAAATCGTGATTTGTTTTATATATACCATTAGGTCTGCACCTGAAGCTTCCAATGGATGTATTTAGTTCTGGTGCAAAGATGTTGCTATTTCACTGTTCTATATCCCAAAGAAATTAGGCATTTTATGCACTTTTTTTGTAATCTGGCACCTTCTTAAGGCAAACCTGGATAACACGGTGAGGCAACTTCCTATATTGGCCTTAATGTAGCCTGGATAATACTCCTTTCAGATGGGGTAGTAGACCGGCAGCAATGCTTCTACAGACTGTCTATGGAGATGGGTTGTTAACAGCCATGGTGGAGGCTGGCAAACTATATCTGATAGAGACTTCTAGTTGCAGATTCCTTGTCTTAGAATTTCCCCCAGGCATCAGACTGGATCCAGAGATTTGTCTTCGAGCAGTACCCCTACGTGCCTTTAGATGGCATCAGTTGACTTCGCGGGCGTCATTGGCATTGTGGTCGCTGTGAAGATTTTGCGGTCATATATAGGCGCTACCCCGGCATGCTAATGTTTGTTCTTTTCTTTCCACACCAGCGTACGCACAGAACCAGAGAAGAGCTACCCAGTCATTTTTTGACTAACTGCAATACTTTTGTCGATTCGTTTTTGCTGAGTTTTGGATACGTCGAGGGATGTCCCTTAATTCAAACCGTGAGTCTCCTGTCACCGAATGATGTCTGTGACGGATCCATCGGCACCTCGTTTACCTCTTGTATCTGGAGCGCGACCATGACCCAAAGTCGTGCCTCAGGTTACAAGTCATCTGCTTCGGCCCGACTCCGGGGGGAGCCTCTGGATCCACTTCCAGATCTCTCACGATGCTGGCCATGCCTACGCGGGGTCAGGCCAGACGTTGACACTTCAGATGTCAGTTGGGCCCACAATCGCAGTCGACCCTATACTAATTCCTGGTGACTCGGAGCCGGAACGGGGTCACTCAAAGGCGATTCTGTTTTCCATGGGGCTCTCCTGGGCCCAGAGTTGATTCTAACCACTATTCCTATGGGTATGGATATGGGGATAGTGTAGAGGGGTTGCTGGACTGTTTAGACTACCAGCTTGACGCTGTAATGGACTGGGTTCAGGCTTTGGGTGATGCCAGTGGGTTGGACACCTCCCCTGATACTGGCACGCTTTCTCCCCCTACCGTGGATTCGGAGGAGGGAGCGTTGTACTCAATGGTGGTGAGAAGGGCTTCTGAGGTTTTGGACCTCAAGCTTCCTTCAGTGGAGGTCAGGACTAATCCCCTCACTGAAGTGCTTCAGCCTGGAGGCTCCAACTTGACTCACTGGGCTGATCGGTAGCATCGACGGTGGCATTGAGACGCCATGCCTAGTTGAGGATGTTTGACTTCGTCTGGGAATGTCCAGCAATCCTTGATGGACATGCCCTTTGATGGCACCCGTCTCTTCGGAGACAAGGTGGACTCGGCGCTCAAGCGCTTCAAGGATTCCCGTGCTATGGCTCGGTCCCTTGACCTCGCAGCTGTTCCTTGCCCTCAACAGTCCACCTTTTGTGGCTACGGAAGGGGCACCCAGACGTGTTCCTTTCCACCTGGCCACCAGCCCGTGCATCCTGTACAGCCCCTGCACGGATGCGGGATCCCAAAAGCTCGTGGATCAGGAAGTCACCGGTCCGCCCAGTCCAGCCCCACCTCCTCCTCTGCCTCCAAACCTTCCTAGGCCGTTGGAACATCCGGGTACAGTTAGCAGAAGGATTCACCATCACCTGCCCCACTGGAAATCCATTACCATGGACAGGTGGGTATTATAAATCTTCTGAAGGGGCTACTCCCCTTTGAGCCTTCTCCTCCAGCTATGCCAGCATCATATGATCATCTATCAGAGGATCATATGGCACTTCTCCGCAAGGAGATTAAGGTTGGGTCCGAGTGGACGATCAACTCCTTGTGGGTTATGTGGATACGAAGAAAGGAAAGGCGGTGCAGAAGAGGACCTTCTTGCGATAGGTAGTCCTCTGCATCAAGATGTGCTACGATTTGACGAAAAAGCAACCCCCTGAGGGTTGGCGCACTCATTCAACCAGAGCAACTGCTGCTACAAAAGCGTTAGCACGCAGAGTTCCAGTCCTGGATATCTGCCAGGCAGCAATGTGGGCGTCTTTACATACGTTCATCATGCATTACTGCGTGGAAAATCAGGTCCGCAGAGACAGCTATTTTGGCCGTTCAGTCCTGCAGGACTTTTTGGTGTGATCTTGGTTCACAGCCCACCACCAGGGATGGTATTGCTCAGGTAGCTATTGTAAGATAAGGAATCTGCAACTAGAAGTCTGTTAGATGTACATGTTACTTACCTTCAGTATCAATATATCTGGTAGAGACCTATTCTAGTTGCAGATTCTTTACCAACCCGCTGTAGGATACTGGCACTTGTTGCAGTTACCCCCCGACACACTTTTTGTTGCCTGATATTGATGCTGACTTGACTGAGTGTGCTGAGATCCTGCTAGCCAGGCCCCAGCACCAGTGTTCTTTCCCTAAAAATTTACCATTGTTTCCACAATTGGCACACCTCTGGCACACAGATAAGTCCTTTGTTAAAGGTACCAGTCGTACCAAGGGCCCTGTGACCAGGGAGAGTCCCTAAGTGCTGCAGCAAGTGTTGTGCCACCATAAGGGACCCTTCACTTAACACATGCACACTGCCATTGCAGATTGTGTGTGTTGGTGGGGGAGAAAAAGGCAAAGTCGACATGGCATCCCCCTCAGGGTGCCATTCCCACAAAACACTGTCTGTGGCATAGGTAAGTCACGCCTCTACCAGGCCTTCCAGCCCTAAGGCAGGGTGCAGTATACCACAGTTGAGGGCATAGCTGCATGAGCAATATGCCCCTACTGTATCTAAGTCCATTCTTAGACACTGTAAGTGCAGTGTGGCCATATTAAGTATATGGTCTGGGAGTTTGTCATTACAAACTCCACAGTTCCATAATGGCTTCACTGAATACCGGGAAGTTTGGTATCAAACTTCTCAGCACAATAAACCCCCACAGATGCCAGTGTGGGATTTATTACAAAATACACACAGAAGGCATCTTAGAGATGTCCCCTCTATTTTACCCAATCCTCTAGTGTAAGACTGACTGGTCTGTCCCAGCCTGCCACTAGCAGATGAGTTTCTGACCCCATGGGGTGAGGGCCTTTGTGCTCTCTGAGGTCAGGAACAAAGCCTGCTCTGGGTGGGGGTGCTTCAAACCTCCCACCCTGCAGGAACTGTAACACCCGGTAGTGAGCCTCAAAGGCTCAGGTCTCGTGTTGCAGTGCATCAGGGCACTCTAGCTAGTGGAGATGCCTGCCCCCAGACAAGCCCCCACCTTTGGCAGCCAGTTCGGAAGGAAACTTAAGAAAAACAAGGAGGAGTGACCACTTTAGCTGGTACCACCCTTAAGGTGTCCAGGGCTCAAGTACACCCCTCCCTGCAGAATCCTCCATCTTGGTTTGGAGGATATAGACCAATAGGGGTAGAAATGTGCCCCCCTCCCCAAAGGGAGTGGACACAAGAAGGGTGTAGTCACCCTCAGGGACAGTAGTCATTGGCTACTGCCCTCTGACTCCTGTAAGACCCCTAAATCTTGTATTTAAAGGCTTCCCTGAACCCAATTCACCAGATTCCTGGCAACCTACAAGAAGGACTGCTAAGCTAAAACCTCCAGCAGAGAAGGAAGACGACAACTGCTTTGACCCCAGCCCTACTGACCTGTCTCCTGCTTCAAAGAACCTGCAAAAAGACCAGCGATTAGTCCAGCGGGCTCAGAGGATTGCTCAGCACCCAAAAGGACCAAGAACTTCCAGAGGACAGCGGCTCTGTCTAAAGAAAGCTACAACTAAAGACTCCCACCTCACTCCAGATGCGAGTCTTGACCACTGTGCACCTGTCCTCGCACAGCCCATGTCCCGGTGGCCCACCCAGCAAGAGAGGGTCCCAAGGCGATTGCGAGCATGTGTCCACCCTGGGTTGACCTCCCCACGACAACGCCTGCAGAGGGAATCCTTGAGGGGCCCCCCGACTGCGAAGCTCTGGACAAAGATATCCAAAGCCTAAGAACACACTGCCCCCGCAGCCCCCAGGCCTTGGAGAAACCAACCCCCGGTGTCCCAACGTTCAGTAGGCGGCCCTCCTCCCTGTTCGACCGGTGGTGTACCAGAGACAACCCCCTGGACCTCGCCTGCAGCCTCTGAGTGACCCCCAGGGGTCTTCTCATAGACTAGCATTGGAAGCCTGACGTCCTGTTTGCACCCTGCACCCGGCCGCCCCTGTGCTGCTGAGGGGGTGTGTTTGGTGCCTACTTGTGGGCAATCCAGTGCTCTTCTAACCCCCCCCCCCCCTTCTCTGCCCTCCGAGTTGCAGGTACTTACCTGCTAGCCAAACTGATTTTGAGTATCCCCTGTCTCCATAGGAGCCCACGTTAAATTTGCTCAATGTTGACCTCTGCACCCGGCTGGCCCTGTGTTGCTGGTGGTGGGTGTTTGGGGTTAACTTGAACCCCAACCAGTGGATCCCTAAAACCCAGAGACTGAAACTGTAAGTTTTGTACTTACGTGTAAAACGACCTAACATTTCTTTCCCCCAGGAACTGTTTCTGGAAATTGCAGTGTCCATTCTTAAAACAGATTATTGCCAATATTTCAAAAACTACATTACTCACCTATTTCAAACAAAGTACTGTTGATACCGATGTGAAATACGAACATTTTAAAGTACTTACTTGCAACTTGAATCTTGTGATTCTAAAACTAAGTTAAGAAAATATAGTTTTACAATATAAAAACCATTGGTCTAGAGTTAAGTCATTGAGTGTGTGCTTCTATTTTCTGTGTGTGTACAACAAATACTTTGCACTACCCTCTGATAAGCCTAACTGCTCGACCACACTACCACAAAAAAGGGCATTAGTCATTATCTATTTTGGCCTCTGTTAAGCCTCTGGGGAACCCCTGGACTCCTGTGCACACTATATCTCACTTTGATACAGTATATACAGAGCCAGCTTCCTACAGCCACCCATCCTCCCTGCATTGCGAACTGATTTCTATGGACCGGAACTTCCCTTTAAGGTCCGTAGTTTTAGCACTCTATTCTCAGTGTTCTTCATGGCTCTGCGCTACTGGCGTGGAAAGTCTTGGAAAGAACATGTCAGCGCGCCAGGGTGGCGGCTATCATACGACTGCGACGTCATCATGGCGACCACAATGCCCGCGGAGTCGTCAGATGCCACCTAACTGCGTGCAGGAGTACTGCTCAAAGAAAAAATCTCTAGTTCCTGTCCGACGCCTATATTCTAAGGTAAGGAATCTGCAACTAGAATATGTCTCTACCAGATATATCGTTACCGAAGGTAAGTAACTTTTATGTTATGGTCTAAAAAGACACCTTCAAAATGGAAAATGTCCCGTACTATGCGGCCGTAACCCCACAGAAGTAACCACCACGTGCCTCAACCACGCAAATGCGTGGTCAAGGTCTCATGCATATACGTGGTTCAAGCACACAACGGGAACAGCCGGGAGAGGAACGCATTGGCCAGGTAAATGGGGCTGGGGCAGGTGGAAGGGAGTAGGGAGGGATAGCTTTTAGGACAGGGTGGGGTAAATTATTGGGTTCAGGGCAGGGGGGTTCGGGTAGTTTTTAGGATAGGGCAGAGTAGGTTTTAGGATTTAGGGTGGGGTAAATTTTAGGGTTCAGGGGCATGGGGTTTAGGTAGCTTTTAGGACATGGGGCGGGGGATCGGGGTAGTTTTTAGGACAGATTGGGGTAGGTTTTTAGGGTTGGGGCCAGTGTAGTTTTTAGGACAAAGCGGGGTTGGTTTTTAGGGATGGGGTGTTGGAGTTGGGTAGCTTTTAGGACAGAGTGGGGTAGGTTTTAGGATTCAGGACATGGGTTTGTGGTAGGTTTTAGGGGATGGGGCGGTGGGGGTTGGGGTTGTTTTTAGGACAGGGCGAGTAGGTTTTAGGGTTTACAGTGAGGGGTTGGGTTAGGTTTTAGGGTTCAGGGCAGATTTGGGGGGTTGGGTAGTTTTAGGACACAGCAGGGTAGGTTTTAAGGTTCAGGGGGCTGGATAGTTTTTAGGACACCGGTGGGATAGGTTTTAGCATTCAGGGTGGGGTTGGTGTAGTTTTAGGAAAGAACAGGGTAGGATTTAGGGCTGGGGTCAGGGTAGTTTTTAGGACACGGCAGGGGGTAGATTTTAGGATTCAGGGTGGGGGCAGGGGGTCAGGGTACCTTTTAGGACAGGGCTGATATGTTTTAGGGTTCACTCAGGGGAAGGGGTAGTTATTAGGACAGGGCGGGGGGGGTCGGGTATTTTTTAGGACAACGTGGGGTACGTTTTAGGTTTCAGTTCAGGTGCGGGGGGTAGTTTTTGGGACAGGGTGGGATTGGTTTTAGGGTTGGGGCAGTGAGGTCAGGGTATTTTTTAGGACAGCTGGGTAGGTTTTAGGGTTCAGGGCTGGGTGGGGTAGATTTTAGGAGAGGGTGGGTATATTTTAGGGTTCAGGGTGAGTGCGGGGTCAGAGTAGTTTTTAGGACAGGGCAGACTAATTTTTAGGGGTCAGGGTGGGTGCGGGAGGTCGGGTAGTTTTTAGGACAGGGCAGAGCAGTTTTTAGGGTTCAGGATGGGTGCAGGGGTTCGGGGTAGTTTTTGGGACACGGGGTAGGTTTTAGGGTTCAGGGCGGGGAGTTGGGTAGTTTTTAGGACAGGAGGCGCAGGTTTAGGGTTCAGGGCGGGAGGTTGGGGTAGGATTTGGGGTTCAGGACGGGGCAGGGTGGTCAGGGTCGTTTTTTGGTCAGAGATGGGTAGGTGTGGGGCAGGGTAGGTTTTAGGGTTCAGGGTGGGGGGGCTAGGTTATTTTTTAGGACAGGAGGCACAGGTTTATGGGTTCAGGGCGGGAAGTTGGAGTAGGATTTGGGGTTCAGGGCGGGGGTCAGGGTAGTTTTTGGGACAGAGCAGGATAGGTTCTAGGGTTGAGGCGGTGGGGTCAGGATAATTTTTAGGACAGAGCAGGGTAGGTTTTAGGGTTTACATCAAAGGTCAGAGTAGTTTTTAGGACAGGGCAGACTAATTTTTAGGGGTCAGGGTGGGTGCGGGAGGTCGGGTAGTTTTTAGGAAATAGTGTGGTAGGTTTAAGAGATGGGTGGGATAGTTTTCAGCACAGGGCCGGGTACGTTTTAGGATTCAGGGCGGGTGGGTCGGGGTCGTTTTTAGGACAGGGTGGCGTAGATTTTAGGGTTCAGGGGAGGTCGGGGTAGTTTTTAGGGACATGGCGGTGTAGGTTTGGGGTGGGTAGGTGTGGGTCGGTTAGGTTTTAGGGTTCAGGGCGGGCGGGTTGGGGTAGTTTGTGACACTGGGTAGGGTAAGTTTTATGGTTCAGGGCTAGAAGGGTTGAGGTAGATTATCGGACAGGGTGGGGTAGGTTGTAGGGTCAGGCCGAAGGGTCAGGGTAGTTTTTAGGATAGAGCTGGTAGGTTTTAGGGTTGAGGACGGGGGCCGGGGTAATTTTTGGGACAGGGCGGGGTAGGTTTTAGGGTTGGGGCAGTGGGGTTGGGGTAGTTAGAACAGCAGGGTAGGTTTTAGGGTTCAGGATGGGGAGTTCGAGGTAGTTTTTGGGACCGGGTGAGGTAGGTTTTAGGGTTCATGGTGGGGGGGCTTGGGGTAGATTTTTAGGACAGGGTGGGGTATATTTTAGGGTTTAGGGTGGGGGAAGGGGGTCGGGTAGTTTTTAGAACACAGAGGGGTAGGTTTTAGGGTTCAGGGCGGAGGTTCGGTTAGTTTTTTAGGACTGGACGGGGTAGGTTTTAGGGTTGGGGCAATGGGTTTGGGGTAGTTTTTAGGACAGTGGGATAGGTTTTAGGGTTAAGGCCTGGGGGTGCTCAGGTAGATTTTATGACTGGGCAGGGGTCGGAGTAGCTTTTAGGGCAGGGCAAGGTAGGTTTTAGAGTTCTGGTTGGGGGGGGTCAGGGTAGTTTTTAGGACATAACGAGGTCGATTTTTGGGTTCAGGTCAGGGTAGTTTTTAGGTAAGAGCGAGATAGGTTTTAGGGTTTCAGGACAGGGGGGTCAAGGTAGTTTTTGGGACAGGGCGGGGTAGGTTTTAGGGTTCGGGCAGTGGGGCTGTGGTAGTTTTTAGTATAGCGGGGTAGGTTTTAGGGTTCAGCGGGCGAGGTTTGGGGTAGCTTTTAGGAGGAGAGCGGGGTAGGTTTGGGGCAGGGTAGGTTTTAGGGTTCAGGGCATGGGGTTTAGGTAGCTTTTAGGACATGGGGCGGGGGATCGGGTAGTTTTATGATAGGGAGGTGTGGTTTTTAGATTTCATGGTGGGGTTCAGGTAGTTTTTAGGACAGGGTGGGGTACGATTTAGGGTTCAGGGTGGGGGCAGAGGGTCGGGGTAGTTTTTAGACCAGAGCGGAGTAGGTTTTAGAGTTGGGTTAGTTTTTTTGGGATGGAGTGGGGTTAGTTTTAGGGTTCAGGACGGGGTGTCTGGTAGGTTTTAGGAAAGGGGGTGAAGGTTTTAGGGTTCAGGTCGCGGGCAGGGGGGGTCAGAGTAGTTTTTAAGTCAGGGCAGGTTTTAGGGTCGGGTCGTTTTTACGATAGAACCGCATAGATTTGGGGCAGGGTAGGTTTCAGGGTTCAGGGCAGGGGTAGTTTTTGGGACAGGTGGGGTAGGTTTCAGGGTTCTGACAAGGGGGGGTTGGGGTAGATTTTCGGACTGGGTGTGGTATATTTTAGGGTTCAGGGTGGGGGCGGAGGTCAGTAATTTTTATGACAAGGCATAGTAGTTTTCAGGGTTCGGGCGGGTGCAGGGGGTCGGGGTAGTTTTTTGGGCTACGGTGCGGTAGGTTTTAGGGTTCAGGTCAGGGGCATGGTGGTCAGGTTAGTTTTTTGGTCAGAGCTGGGTAGGTTTGGGGCAGGGTAGGTTTTAGGGTTCAGGGAAGGGGAGTTAGTTTTTAGGACAGGAGGCACAGGTTTAGGGTTCAGTGCGGGGGGTTGGGGTAGGATTTGGGGTTCAGGACAGGTCAGGGGGGTCAGGGTAGTTTTTAGGACAGAGCAGGATAGGTTTTAGGGTTGGGGTAGGTTTTAGGGTTCAGGACGAGGTTTGGGGTAGTTTTTAGGAGAAAGCAGGGTAGGTTTGGGGCGGGGTAGGTTTTAGGGTTCAGGGCATGGGGTTTAGGTAGCTTTTAGGACATGGGGCGGGGGATCGGGGTAGTTTTTAGGACAGGGCGGGGTAGGGTTTTAGAGTTCAGAGCTGGGGTTTGGGGTAGTTTTTAGGACAGAGCGGGGTAGGTTTTAGAGTTGGGGCAGTGGGGTTGGGGTAGTTGTTAGAACAGCAGGGTAGGTTTTAGGGTTCAGGATGGGGAGGTCGAGGTAGTTTTTGGGACCCGGCTGGGGTAGGTTTTAGGGTTCATGGTGGGGGGGGTCTGGGGTAGATTTTAGGACAGGGTGGGATATATTTTAGGGTTTAGGGTGGGGAAGGGGGTTGGGTAGCTTTTAGAACACACAGGGGTAGGTTTTAGGGTTTAGGTAGGGGGCAGGGATGTCTGGGTAGTTTTTAGGACAGAGCGGGGTAGGTGAGGGGCGGGGTAGATTTTAGGATTCAGGGCAGGGGTTTGGGTAGATTTTAGGACATGGGGTAGGTTTCGGGGTAGGGGTAGTTTTTAGGAGAGGGTTAATGGTTGTAGGCGGGGGGTCGGGGTAATTTTTAGGACACAGCACAGTAGTTTGGGGGCTGGTTAGCTTTTAGGGTTCGGGACGGGGGTTTGGGTAGTTTTTAGGACATGGCGGGTAGGTTTTAGGGTTCAGGGCGGGGGTTCAGGTAATTTTTAGGACAGGACGGGGTAGGTTTTAGGGTTGGGGCAGTGGGTTTGGGGTAGTTTTTAGGACAGTGGGATAGGTTTTAGGGTTAAGGCCTGGGGGTGCTCAGGTAGATTTTATGACTGGGCAGGGGTCAGAGTAGCTTTTAGGGCAGGGCAAGGTAGGTTTTAGAGTTATGGTGGGGGGTCAGGGTAGTTTTTAGGACCTAACGAGGTAGATTTTTGGGTTCAGGTCAGGGTAGTTTTTAGGTAAGAGCGGGATAGGTTTTAGGGTTTCAGGACAGGGGTCAAGGTAGTTTTTGGGACAGGGCGGGGTAGTTTTAGGGTTCGGGCAGTGGGGCTGTGGTAGTTTTTAGTACAGCGGGGTAGGTTTTACGGTTCAGGGTGAGGTTTGGGGTAGCTTTTAGGAGAGAGCGGGGTAGGTTTGGGGCAGGGGTAGGTTTTAGGGTTCAGGGCACGGGGTTTAGGTAGCTTTTAGGACATGGGGCAGGGGTTCGGGGTAGTTTTTAGGATAGGGAGGGGTGGGTTTTAGGTTTCAGGGTGGGGTTCAGGTAGCTTTTAGGACATGGGGTGGGGAATCAGGGTAGTTTTTAGGATAGGGAGGGGTGGGTTTTAGGTTTCAGGGTGGGGTTCAGGTAGTTTTTAGGACAGGGTGGGGTACGATTTAGGGTTCAGGGTGGGGGCAGAGGGTCGGGGTAGTTTTTAGACCAGAGCAGAGTAGGTTTTAGGGTTGGGTTCGTTTTTTGGGATGGAGTGGGGTTAGTTTTAGGGTTCAGGACGGGGTGTCGGGTAGGTTTCAGGACAGGGGGTAAAGGTTTTAGGATTCAGGTCGAGGGCAGGGGGTCAGAGTAGTTTTTAAGACAGGGCAGATTTTAGGGTTGGGTCGGGGTAGTTTTTACGACAGAACCGCATAGGTTTGGGACAGGGTAGGTTTCAGGGTTCAGGGCAAGGGGTTTGGGTAGTTTTTGGGACAGGCGGGGTTGGGGTATATTTTTGGACTGGGTGTGGTATGTTTTAGGGTCCAGGGTGGGGGCGGAGGTCAGTAATTTTTAGGACAGGGCATAGTAGTTTTTAGGGTTCAGGGCAGGTGCAGGGGGTCGGGATAGTTTTTGGGTTACGGTGGGGTAGGTTTTAGGGTTCAGGTCAGGGGCAGGGTGGTCAGGTTAGTTTTTTGGTCAGAGCTGGGTAGGTTTGGGGCAGGGTAGGTTTTAGGGTTCATGGCAGGGGAGTTAGTTTTTAGGACAGGAGGCGCAGGTTTAGGGTTCATGGCGGGGGTTGGGGTAGGATTTGGGGTTCAGGACAGGTCAGGGGGGTCAGGGTAGTTTTTAGGACAGAGCAGGATAGGGTTTAGGGTTGGAGCAGTGGGGCTGTGGTCATTTTTAGTACAGCGGTGTAGGTTTTAGGGTTCAGGGCGAGTTTTGGGTAGTTTTTAGGAGAGAGCAGGGTAGGTTTGGGGCGGGGTAGGTTTTAGGGTTCAGGGCATGGGGTTTAGGTAGCTTTTAGGACATGGGGCGGGGGATCGGGGTAGTTTTTAGGACAGGGCGGGGTAGGTTTTAGGGTTCAGGGCTGGGGTTTGGGGTAGTTTTTAGGACAGAGCGGGGTAGGTTTTAGTGTTGGGGCGGTGGGGTCAGGATCGTTTTTAGGACACAGCGGGGTATGTTTTAGGGTTGGGTTCATTTTTGGGATGGAGTGGGGTAGGTTTTAGGGTTCAGGACGGGGTGTCGGGTAGGTTTTAGGACAGGGTGGGGAAGGTTTTAAGGTTCAGGTCGAGGGCAGGTAGGGTCAGAGCAGTTTTTAAGACAGGGCAGGTTTTAGGGTTGGGTCGGGGTAGTTTTTACAACAGAACAGCATAGGTTTGGTGCAGGGTAGGTTTCAGGGTTCAGGGCAGGGGGTTTGGGTAATTTTTGGGACAGACGGGGTAGGTTTCAGGGTTCTGACAAGGGGGGGTTAGGTTAGATTTTCGGACTGGACGTGGTATATTTTAGGGTTCAGGGTGGGGGCGGAGGTCAGTAGTTTTTAGGACGGGGCAGAGCAGTTTTTAGGGTTCAGGATGGGTGCAGGGGTTCGGGGTAGTTTTTGGGACACGGGGTAGGTTTTAGGGTTCAGGGCGGGGGGGTTAGGTAGTTTTTAGGACAGGAGGCGCAGGTTTAGGGTTCAGGGCGGGAGGTTGGGGTAGGATTTGGGGTTCAGGACGGGGCAGGGTGGTCAGGGTCGTTTTTTGGTCAGAGATGGGTAGGTGTGGGGCAGGGTAGGTTTTAGGGTTCAGGGTGGGGGGGCTAGGTAGTTTTTAGGACAGGAGGCACAGGTTTATGGTTCAGGGCGGGAAGTTGGAGTAGGATTTGGGGTTCAGGGCGGGGGTCAGGGTAGTTTTTGGGACAGAGCAGGATAGGTTCTAGGGTTGAGGCGGTGGGGTCAGGATAATTTTTAGGACAGAGCAGGGTAGGTTTTAGGGTTTACATCAAAGGTCAGAGTAGTTTTCAGGACAGAGCGGGTAGGTCTTAGGGTTGGGGCGGCGGGTTGGGGTCGATTCTAGGACAGCACGGGTAGGCTATTAGGGTTCAAGGCAGGGGTTCGGGTAGTTTTTAGGACAGGGCGGGGCACGTTTTAGGGTTCAGGGTGGGGATGGTGGGATCGGAGTAGTTTTTAGAACAGGGCAGGGTAGGTTTTAGGGTTCAGGGTGGGTTTGGAGTAGTTTTTATGACAGGGCAGGTTTTAGGGTTCGGGTAGTTTTTAGGGCAGGGTAAGTTTTAGCATTTAGGGCGGGGGTCAGGGTAGTTGTTAGGACACAGCAGATAGATTTTTTGGGGGGGAGTTGGGTGGTTTTTAGGAAAGGGTGGGGTAGGTTTTTAGGGTTCAGGGCATGGGGGTTTGCGATAAGGTTTAGCCCAGGAAAGCAGAACAAAGGATTTCCTTTGGGAGAGGAGGGGTAACATCCTCTCCCTTTGGAAATGGGTGTTACTCGGCTTGGGAGGGGTAGCCTCCCCAAGCCTCTGGTATTCGTTGAAGGGCAAATTTGGTGCCTTCCGTACATATACCAGTCTACACTGGTTCAGGGACCTCCAGTCCCTGCTCTGACATGAAACTGGACTATGGAAATGGGAGTGACCACTCCCCTGCCCATCACCACCCCAGGGGTGGTGAGCAGAGCACCTCCAGAGGGTCCCTGGGTTCTGCCATTTTGAATCCAAGGTTGGCAGGGACCCCTGGGAGCATCTGAGTGGCTAGGTCAGGCAGGTGACGTTGGAGCCCCCTCCTGATAGGTGGTCACCTGGCTAGGTGACCAGTCCCCATTTCAGGGCTATTTGGGGTCTCTCTCAAATGCGGTTTGCAAGATTCCAGCAGGACTCCTCTGCAACCTCTCCTTCGACTTGTAGCCACTGGAACCACAACTAGACCCTCCAGGAACCGACAATCTGCATCTACGATGAACACTCTGCTTGCAACATTGTTTCCACAGCACCTTCCAGCTTCTGCAACATTTCCCCAGCTGTGCATTCTCTGAGGGCGGCAAGTCTTCAGTCTACACGAGAAAGAGGAAGGAATCTCCCTTGGAGTGAAGGAGTCACTCCTCTGCTTCCGCAGGCACCAACTGCAACGACAACCGGCCGCATGGATCTCCTCTCATTCTGAGCTGCGTGGATTCTGCATTACGGGTGGTGGTCCGGTGTAGTCCTCTTGGTCCTCTCTGCCACCTGTCCAACTTTGGTGTAGGTAAGCCCTTGCCTTCCAACGCAGGATAGTACCCCCCGTACACCAAGTCGCTGCCAAGGCTTGTTTGCATGTCCTCCAAGGGATCTTCAGGCTCTGTGTAGTCCCAGCACTCCTTTGTGTGACGCACAGCCCTCTGCGTGCTTCTCCTGCAGTGTGGGACCCTTCTCCAGTTGTGCTGAGTGGGCTCCTCTGGCGCTCCTGGTTCCTTGTCCACTGGGTCTTCTGTGGGGGCTGCCTCTTCTTTGGACTCTCTGCCTTGCTGAAGGTTCCCCTAAGACTACCCCCGTGGGTTGAGTCCTCCTGGACCTTGTTGGTCCCAGGCAGCTCCACTTTTGTTTCACCATGACTTCTGCCTTAGCCAAAGCTTGTTGGTGGTTTTTCCACGTCACTGACCGACTGCAATTATCCATCTGGCGTGGGACGTCGACTACATTCTCCAGGAATACTTCACCTGCTCCAGGTCTGCATTCCTGACTGCCTTTGCCCTACCGTCGACCAACTCCTGCATCCACGGCTGGGTGGGTAGTAGCCCCTACTCCTCCTGGACTCTTCTGTGACTTCTGGACTTGGTCCCCTTCTTCCACGGGTCTTCCTCTTCGGGAATCGACTGCTGATTTCTTGCAGTCTTGTCTGGATGTTGCATTTTCTTCCTTTTGGGTGGTTTGGGAAAAATCTGGTAATTTATTCCTTTCCACCAGGTCGCTTACTTTTGGAGTTTCCTAGTACACCCCAGCTCCCCTCTACACATTCCACTTACCTATATGGTAGTCCTGAGTCCACATTCCATTTTTTTTGTATATGGTTTGGGCTCCCCTTAGGGTCACTATTGTCTACTTGCATTCACACTTCCTACAGTCAGTGCACAGTTATTACTTTATGGTAGTAAATATGTGTTTTATACAATATATGGTCCCAGTGCTGATGGACCTGAGGTTGTACGTGGATTGACTCTGGAGCTTTAAGAGTGGTCAGGGGAACTTATCATCTTGGGTGAATTCAATTGTGTAATGAATTAGGACTTATTTTCAACTAACTTCAGGGCTTCTCCTCAGATGGTCAAAACAAGGGCTTCTATAACTGAAATGGCCCGGCTGCACTGTCTTACAGATGCTTAGAGGGCTCTTTAACCCCAGGCCCCAGGTTATATGTACTAATCAGCCCCCCACTCGCACTACTCCAGGATTGACCTGGTTTTTGCACGCAACTGTTTTCTTCAGGATGAGGCCAAAGTATGTCCGAGAGTCACTTCGGACCACAATGCCAGCTCCAGGCTGTTACGAGTCAGGGCCGCAGATTTTCCTTCCCTCGCCACCTACTTAAGGATTCAGAATATGTATTGACTGTTAGTAAAGAGCTGCGGAGATTGTCCAAATTGTTATGGGTACAACATTCCCATTTGTAGGGTGGGAGTCTATGAAGGCGTTTGTACGTGGATCACTCAGCAGTTTATATATCATCAGAATTGAGATAAATTGCACAAACAATGGCATCACTACCCCATATGGCCTAAAAACAACCCCAACATGAACCCTAAAATCTACCCTGCTGTGTCCTAAAAACTACCCCAACCCCTCCACACTGAACGCTTAAACCTACCCCGCCCAGTCGAAAAAACTACTCGACCCCCCCTTGCACCAGCCTTGAATTCTAAAAACGTCCTAAAAAGTACTTTGACTCTCACCCCCACCCTGAAACCTAAAATATACCCTGCCCTGTCCTAAAAACTACCTGCACCCGCCCTGATCCCTAAAACCTACCCTGCCCTGTCCTAACAACTACTCGTCAGCCCACCTTGAATCCTAAAATCTACCCTGCTGTGCCCTAAAACTACCCCTACCCCCACCCTAAACCCTAAAACCTACCCTGTCCTGTCCTAAAAACTACCCCAACCCCGTCCCGAACTCTAAAACCTAACCCATGTCCTAAAAACTACCCCAAACCCCCTGCCCCCACACTGAACCCTAAAATCTACCCCAAACCCCACTGTAAAACCTAAATCCTACCTCACCCTGTCCTGAAACCTACCTTGCTCTGTCCTAAAAACTAACCCAACCTCACTGCCTCAACCCTAAAACCTACGTGATCGGTCTTAAAAACTACCCTGACCCCCTTGCCCTGAAACCTACCTGCCCTGTCCCACGAACTACCCCAACCCTCACCCTGAACCCTAAAACCTACCCTGCCATGTCTTAAAAACTACCTAAACCCCCTGCCCTGAACCCTACCTCACCCCAAACATATGCCACTCTGTCCTAAAAACTACCCCGACCCCCAACCCTAAAACCTATTCTGTCCTGTCTTAACAACTACGCCAACCCCCCCGCCCCGAACCCTAAAACCTTCCCCCGTCCTAAAAACTACCCGACCCCCTGCCTTGAACCCTAATATCTACTCCAAGCCCCCACATCCCTAAAACCTACCCTGCCCTGCCCTAAAACTGACCCCAACCCCACTGCCTGACCCTAAAACCTACCCTACTCTGTCCTAAAAACTACCCCAACAACCCGTACTGAACCCTAAAACTTACCTGCTCAGTTCCAAAAACTAACCAGACCCCACTGCCCCAACCCTAAAACCTACCCCATGTCCTAAAATCTACCCAAACCCCTGCCCTGAAACCTAAAATCTACCCTGCCCCAGGACTACCTCGACCGTCCTCTCCCTGACCTGAACCCTAAGAACTACCCGCAGTGTCCTAAAAACTATCCCATCCCCCCAGCCCTAAACCCTGAAACCTACCCCACCCTGTCCCAAAAACTACCTGACCCCCCCCTGTCCTGAACCCTAAAACTTACCCCACTGTCCTAAAGTCTACACCAACCCCTGCCCTGAACCCTAAAACCTACCCTGCCATTTCCTAAAAACTACCAAAACCCCCTGCCCCGAACCCTAAAACCTACTCCGTGTCCTAAAACTACCCTGACCCCCAAACACATCCTGAACCCTAAAAACAACCCTCCCCTGCACCCATAACCTACTCTGACCCAACGCCCCCACCCTGACCCCTAAAATATACCCTGCCTGTCCAAAAATCTACCCCAATCTTCCTAGCCCTTAGCTCTAAAACCTACCCCGCCCTGTCCCAAAAACTACCCTGTACCCACTGCCCTAACCCAAAGCCGACCCGCTCTTTCCTAAAAATCTATCCTGACCCCACTGCCCCAATACTAAAACTTAACCCGCTCTGTCCTAAAAACTACCCTGACCCCGCCCTGAACCCTAAAACCTAACCCACCCTGCCCTAAAAACAACCCCAACTGTCCCACCCTAAACCCTACAATTTACCCTGCCCTAAAACCTACCCCAACCTGTCCTCAAAATTTCCAGAAGGTCCTCAATTTGAATCCTAAAACCTACCCACCCTTTCCTAAAACTCCCCCCCCCACCCACCTGCCCCAGCCCCACTTACCTGGCCAATGCGTACCTCTCCTGGCTGTTCCCATTTTGTGCCTCAACCACATATATGTATGAGACCTTAACCACGCATTTGCCGTTTCCCATTTTGAAGGTGTCTTTTTAGACCTTAAAGTACAAGTTACTTACCTTCGGAAACAATATATCAGGCAGAGACATATTGTAGTTGCAGATTCCTTACCCTAGAATTTACCCCAGGCATCAGACAGGATCTGGAGGTTTTTCTTTGAGCAGTTCTCCTGTCACCATTAAGTGGCATTTGTCGACTCTGCGGGGGTCAATGAAGTAGTGATGACATTGCAGTTGTATAATCAGCGCCACCCCTGCGCGCTGACATCATCTTCTTTTCACAACTTGCCACACCAGTAGAGCGGCACCATGAACACTGAGAATAGTGCGCCAAAACTAGAGATCTTAAAGGGAAATTCCTGTCCCTAGAAATCAATTCTCAGTGCAGGGAGGATGGGCGGGTCGGTAAGGAATCTGCAACTAGAATATGTCTCTACCAGATATATTGTTACCAAAGGTAAGTAACATGTACATCTGATAGAGACTTCTAGTTGCAGGTTCCTACCTTAGAATAGATACTCGAGCAATACCATCCCTGGTGGTGGGCTGTAAACGAACATCAAATAGTCCTGGAGGACCGAACAGCCAAAATAGCTGTCTCTGCAGACCTGACTTTCCAGGCAGTAATGCTTAGTGAACTTATGTGAAGATGCCCACATTGTTGCATGGCAGATGTCCAGGACTGAAACTCTGCGTGCTAACGCTTTGGTAGCAGCAGTTGCTCTGGTTGAATGAGTGCACCAACCCTCAGGGGGTTGCTTTTTCTCCAAAGCGTAGCACATCTTGATGCAGAGGACTACCCATCGCAAGATGGTCCTCTTCTGCACCACCTTTCCTTTCTTCGCATCCACATAACCCACAAAGAGTTGATCGTCCACCTGGAAATCTTTGGTATGATTTAGATAGAATGCCAGCGCTTTTTTAGGTTCCAGACGGTAGAGTCTCTCCTGCTCATTAGAGGGATGTGGGGGAGGGAAAAAGTAGGCAAGGTGATAGATTGGCCTACGTGAAAATGTGTCAACTCTTTGGGAAGAAAGGAAGACCTTGTATAAAGCACGACTTTGTCAGGATGTACTACTAGCAATGGTGGCTTCGAAGAGAGCCTGAAGCTCACTCACTCTGCGAGCAGAGATGATGGCAATCAGGAAGGCAGTTGTAAGGGTCAAGAGCCATAGAGGACAGTTGTGGAGCGGCTCGAAAGGAGCACACATGAGGTAGGTGAGGACCAAGTTCAAATCCCACTGGGGCATTATGAAGGGGATAGGAGGAAAAATGTGTGAGGCCTTTAAGAAACCTCCCAACAATGGTAGATTTGAATAGCGAAGGTTGGTCTGGTATCCCTTGAGGGTGCCCAGAGCAGAGCCCTGTTAGGCAAGAGAGAGAATAAAGAGGAGTACCTCTGAGAGAGGTGCAGAGAAGGGATCAACAGATTTGTTGATACACCATGCCACAAATTTCTTCTGACGACAGGCATATACCGTTTTGGTGGAGGGAGGCCTAGCTGGCAAGATGACATTATAGACTGCGGGTGGAAGGTAAAAAGCTGTCACCTGCCACCGCTTAATCTCCACCCAAGGAGGCGGAGACTGGACAGGTTCAGGTGGATGACCATCTCCTGCTGCGACAGAAGATCCTCCCAAAGGGGCAGTCTGATTGGAGGGTCGATAGCCGTGTTCAATAGCTTGGGATACCAGACTCTACGTGCCCAGTCTGGAGCCACCAGGATGACTTGGGCCCAGTCTTACCTAATGTTCTTCGGAACTCTGGACAGGAGTGGTATTGGCGGGAAGGCACACAGGAGGACTGAGCGAGTGCAGACTTGGAAACTCTGTGCGCGAAACAGCTGACATTGTGCATTCTCTGGGGAGGATAAAAGATCTAACCAAGGCTCTCCCCACTGCTGAAAGAGACCTTTTGCCACCTACGGATGGAGACATCATTCGTGATCCACTATTCACCGACGGCTGAGTTTGTCTGCTCTGACGCTTAGAGAGCCCACAAGATGTTGAACCACCAGGGAAATGCCCTGGCGAAGAGCCTCTTGGACATTGAGTCCACGACCCCACTCTGCCCTGCTTGTTGCAGTTCCACATGGCGGTGGTGTTGGTGAACACCTGCACCACTTTACCACTTTACCTTGCCATCTGGCATGTGTCACTAACTGGATGCAGGAGGCTATGAGGCCCAGCAGCCGCACAGTCATTCTCACCAAAATCCAAGATAGAGGCTGGAACATTGGAATCATAGCCTGAATATCCTGGACTCGCTTTTCAGGAGGATAGGTCCAAAACTGCACTGTTTCCAGAACAGCCTTGATGAAAGGGAGCGTCTGAGAAAGAGTCAGGTGTGACTTTGGCATGTTTATAGTGAACCCCAGCGTGTGCAGGAGGTTTGCCATAGTCTGAAGGTGGGAGACGACTTTCTAGGGCGTGTCTGCCTTCAACAGCCAGCCGTCAAGGTAGGGGACGACTGAAACCCCTAACCTGCGCAGATGAGCTACAACCACCGCCATCACAGTTGTAAACACCCGAGGGGCACTGGTAAGGCCAAAGGGGAGCAAGGTGAACTGAAAGTGCTCACAACCTACCACGAATCGCAAGTAACATCTGTGGGCCAGCAGGACGGGAGTGTGAAAATAGGTGTCCTGCAAGTCCAATGCCACTATCCAGTCTCCAGGGTCCAGGGCAGAAAGGACCTGACCTAGTGTAGGAAGTTGGCTCTGTATATACTGTAGGAAAGTACCATCTTGCCTGGCATGTTACCCCCATTTTTCACTGTATATATGTTGTTTTAGTTGTATGTGTCACTGGGACCCTGTTCTCCAGGGCCCCAGTGCTCATAAGTGTGCCTGAATGTGTTACCTGTGTAGTGACTAACTGTCTCACTGAGGCTCTGCTAATCAGAACCTCAGTGGTTATGCTCTCTCATTTCTTTCAAATTGTCACTGACAGGCTAGTGACCAATTTTACCAATTTACATTGGCTTACTGGAACACCCTTATAATTCCCTAGTATATGGTACTAAGGTACCCAGGGTATTGGGGTTCCAGGAGATCCCTATGGGCTGCAGCATTTCTTTTGCCACCCATAGGGAGCTCTGACAATTCTTACACAGGCCTGCCACTGCAGCCTGAGTGAAATAACGTCCACGTTATTTCACAGCCATTTTACACTGCACTTAAGTAACTTATAAGTCACCTATATGTCTAACCTTTACCTGGGAAAGGTTAGGTGCAAAGTTACTTAGTGTGAGGGCACCCTGGCACTAGCCAAGGTGCCCCCACATTGTTCAGGGCCAATTCCCCGGACTTTGTGAGTGCGGGGACACCATTACACGTGTGCACTACATATAGGTCACTACCTATATGTAGCTTCACAATGGTAACTCCGAATATGGCCATGTAACATGTCTATGATCATGGAATTGCCCCCTCTATGCCATCCTGGCATAGTTGGCACAATCCCATGATCCCAGTGGTCTGTAGCACAGACCCTGGTACTGCCAAACTGCCCTTCCTGGGGTTTCACTGCAGCTGCTGCTGCTGCCAACCCCTCAGACAGGCATCTGCCCTCCTGGGGTCCAGCCAGGCCTGGCCCAGGATGGCAGAACAAAGGACTTCCTCTGAGAGAGGGTGTTACACCCTCTCCCTTTGGAAAATTGTGTGAAGGCAGGGGAGGAGTAGCCTCCCCCAGCCTCTGGAAATGCTTTCTTGGGCACAGATGTGCCCAATTCTGCCTAAGCCAGTCTACACCGGTTCAGGGGACCCCTTAGCCCTGCTCTGGTGCGAAACTGGACAAAGGAAAGGGGAGTGACCACTCCCCTGACCTGCACCTCCCCTGGGAGGTGTCCAGAGCTCCTCCAGTGTGCTCCAGACCTCTGCCATCTTGGAAACAGAGGTGCTGCTGGCACACTGGACTGCTCTGAGTGGCCAGTGCCACCAGGTGACGTCAGAGACTCCTTCTGATAGGCTCCTTCAGGTGTTAGTAGCCTATCCTCTCTCCTAGGTAGCCAAACCCTCTTTTCTGGCTATTTAGGGTCTCTGTCTCTGGGGAAACTTTAGATAACGAATGCAAGAGCTCATCCGAGTTCCTCTGCATCTCTCTCTTCACCTTCTGCCAAGGAATCGACTGCTGACCGCGCTGGAAGCCTGCAAAACTGCAACATAGTAGCAAAGACGACTACTGCAACTCTGTAACGCTGATCCTGCCGCCTTCTCGACTGTTTTCCTGGTGGTGCATGCTGTGGGGGTAGTCTGCCTCCTCTCTGCACCAGAAGCTCCGAAGAAATCTCCTGTGGGTCGACGGAATCTCCCCCCGGCAACCACAGCAGCATCCAAAAACGCTAACCGCACGATTTGCAGCTAGCAAGGCTTGTTGGCGTTCTTTCGGCGGGAAAACACTTCTGCACGACTCTCCACGGTGAGAGGGATCCGTCCACCAAAGGGGAAGTCTCTAGCCCTTTTCGTTCCTGCAGAAACCTCAGCTTCTTCTGTCCAGTAGAAGCTTCTTTGCACCCACAGCTGGCATTTCCTGGGCATCTGCCCATCTCCGACTTGCTTGTGACTTTTGGACTTGGTCCCCTTGTTCCACAGGTACCCAAGATTGGAAATCCATCGTTGTTGCATTGTTGGTTTGTGTCTTTCCTGCATTATTCCTCTATCACGACTTCTATGTCCTTGGGGGAACTTTAGTGCACTTTGCACTCACTTTTCAGGGTCTTGGGGAGGGTTATTTTTCTAACTCTCACTATTTTCTAATAGTCCCAGCGACCCTCTACAAGGTCACATAGGTTTGGGGTCCATTCGTGGTTCGCATTCCACTTTTGGAGTATATGGTTTGTGTTGCCCCTATCCCTATGTGTCCCCATTGCATCCTATTGTAACTATACATTGTTTGCACTGTTTTCTAAGACTATACTGCATATTTTTGGTATTGTGTACATATATCTTGTGTATATTTCCTATCCTCTCACTGAGGGTACACTCTAAGATACTTTGGCATATTGTCATAAAAATAAAGTACCTTTATTTTTAGTATAACTGTGCATTGTGTTTTCTTATGATATTGTGCATATGACACTAGGTGGTAGTGTAGTAGCTTCACACGTCTCCTAGTTCAGCCTAAGCTGCTCTGCTAAGCTACCATTATCTATCAGCCTAAGCTGCTAGACACCCTAAACACTAATAAGGGATAACTGGGCCTGGTGCAAGGTGCAAGTACCCCTTGGTACTCACTACAAGCCAGTCCAGCCTCCTACATTGGTTGTGCAGCGGTGGGATAAGTGCTTTGAGACTACTTACCACTCTTGTCATTGTACTTTTCATAAGAGAAAAATATACAAAACAAGTTCAGTGTGTGTACACATAGCTAAAAAGTTTTGCATTTCCTCTTTTCACTCTTTCCTAAAGTGCTGAAAAGTACTTCTAAACTTTCAAAAAGTTCTTAAAAGTTTAAAAAGTTTTTTTTCTGTCTTTCCAAAAAGCTCTGATAAACTTTTTTCTCTTTTTCTATCACTTTAACTCTCTCTAAAACTGTCTGGCACAGGCCAAAATGTTGATCTGTCCAAACTTGCATATGATCACCTTAGCTGGAAAGGAGCAAGGAGTCTCTGCATAGAGAGAGGTTTGAGTGTAGGGAAGAATCCTTCCTTGGAATTGTTACTTAACATGCTTAGAGAACAAGATAAGGCTAAAAGTACCCCATCTGTTGAAAAAGTAGCTAATGGTTCCCAATCTGATCCAGGGACTCCCCCAGGAAAAGATTCAGGAAAGAAACTCCCTAGCCTGCCCATTACTAGACAGTCTAGCATAGTTGGTAATGATGGAGAGCCACACCATACAAATAGTGTTGTCTCACATCATAGCAAAAGCATTTATTCTCACCACAGTGGTACTGATGTTTCTGTTAGCCAAGCTGTTAGGGTGTCCTCTGTAAGGGACAGGTCTCCTTCTGTCCATTCTCATCATACTTCTGTTTCAAGACATGTCCCTCCCACCCACCCTGATGACAGATTGTTAGAAAGGGAGCTCAATAGATTGAGAGTGGAACAAACCAGACTGAAGCTCAAGAAGCAACAGCTGGATTTGGATAGACAGACCTTAGAAGTAGAGAAGGAGAGACAGAAACTGGGTTTAGAAACCCATGGTGGCAGCAGCAGTATTCCCCATAGTCATCCTGCAAAAGAGCATGATTCCAGGAATCTGCACAAGATAGTTCCCCCTTATAAGGAGGGGGATGACATTAACAAGTGGTTTGCTGCACTTGAGAGGGCCTGTGTTGTACAGGATGTCCCTCAAAGGCAGTGGGCTGCTATCCTATGGCTATCATTTAGTGGAAAAGGTAGGGATAGGCTCCTTACTGTAAAAGAAAATGAAGCTAATGATTACAAAGTTCTTAAGAATGCACTCCTGGATGGTTATGGCTTAACCACTGAACAATACAGGATAAAGTTCAGAGAGACCAAAAAGGAGTCTTCACAAGACTGGGTTGATTTCATTGACCATTCAGTGAAGGCCTTGGAGGAGTGGTTACATGGCAGTAAAGTTACTGATTATGACAGCCTGTATAACTTAATCCTGAGAGAGCATATTCTTAATAATTGTGTGTCTGATTTGTTGCACCAGTACTTGGTGGACTCTGATCTGACCTCTCCCCAAGAATTGGGAAAGAAGGCAGACAAATGGGTCAGGACAAGGGTGAACAGAAAAGTTCATACAGGGGGTGACAAAGATGGCAAGAAGAAGGATGGTAAGTCTTCTGACAAGGGTGGGGACAAATCTAAAAATGAGTCTTCATCAGGCCCACAAAAACACTCTGGTGGGGGTGGTGGGCCCAAATCCTCTTCAAATCAAAACAAAGAAAAGAAACCATGGCGCTATTTATGTAATATAAAAGGCCATTGGACAACAGATCCCAGTTGTCCAAAGAAAAGCACCAAGCCTCCTACCACTACAACCCCTACTGCTACCCCTGGTGTCCCTACTAATAGCAGTGGTGGTGGGAGCAAACCTACTAATAGCCAATCCAAGGGAGTAGCTGGGCTCACTTTTGGTAACTTAGTTGGGGTTGGTCTTGTTAGGGAGACCACAGAGGCTGTGTTAGTCTCTGAGGGGGCTATTGATTTAGCCACCTTAGTTGCTTGTCCCCTTAATATGGATAAGTACAAGCAGCTACCCCTAATAAATGGTGTTGAGGTTCAGGCCTACAGGGACACTGGTGCCAGTGTGACTATGGTCATAGAGAAACTGGTCCACCCTGAACAACACCTACTTGGTCACCAGTACCAAGTAACCGATGCTCACAACAACACACTTAGCCACCCCATGGCTGTTGTAAATCTCAACTAGGGGAGGTTACTGGTCCAAAGAAAGTTGTGGTAGCCACAGATTTACCTGTAGACTGTCTACTAGGAAATGATTTGGAGACATCAGCTTGGTCAGATGGTGGAGTTGGAGGCCCATGCAGCAATGCTGGGCATCCCAGGGCATATTTTTGCTTTAACCAGGGCTCAGGCCAAAAAGCAAAAAGGACAGGGAAGCTTGGATCCTGGAACAATGGACCAAGTGCTCCCTAAAGCTAGGGCTAGTAGAAGCAAACCACTTCCTACTATCCCTCCCTCTACAGTGGATTCAACTTCTGAGGAAGAAGAATTCCCTCCCTGTGCAGAACCTACACCAGAGGAGCTTGAAGCAGACACTGCTGAGCTTTTGGGTGAAGGGGGGCCTGCCAGGGAGGAGCTGAGTGTGGCACAGCAAACCTGTCCCACATTAGAGGGTCTAAGACAGCAAGCTGTCAAACAGGCTAATGGGGATGTCAGTGACTCTCACAGAGTTTACTGGGAGGACAACCTCTTGTACACTGAGCATAGGGATCCTAAACCTGGAGCTGCCAGGAGATTAGTGATTCCTCAGGAGTACAGAAAGTTCCTCCTAACTCTTGCCCACGACATTCCCCTAGCTGGACATCTGGGTCAAATGAAAACTTGGGACAGGCTTGTTCCCTTGTTTCATTGGCCTAGGATGTCTGAGGACACAAAAGAGTTTTGTAAGTCCTGTGAAACCTGTCAAGCCAGTGGCAAGACAGGTGGCACCCCAAAGGCACCCCTTATTCCACTGCCTGTGGTTGGGGTTCCCTTTGAGAGGGTAGGGGTTGACATAGTTGGCCCCCTTGACCCTCCTACTGCTTCAGGCAATAGGTTTATCTTGGTGGTAGTGGACCATGCCACAAGATATCCTGAAGCTATTCCTTTAAGGACCACTACAGCTCCTGCAGTGGCAAAGGCCCTCCTGGGAATATTTTCCAGGGTGGGCTTCCCAAAGGAAGTAGTATCAGACAGAGGAAGCAATTTCATGTCTGCATACTTAAAGGCCATGTGGAAGGAGTGTGGTGTGACTTATAAGTTCACTACACCCTATCATCCACAAACAAATGGACTGGTGGAGAGATTTAATAAAACTCTCAAAGGCATGATTATGGGTCTCCCTGAAAAACTCCGCAGGAGATGGGATATCCTTTTACCATGCCTCCTTTTTGCCTACAGGGAGGTACCCCAGAAAGGAGTGGGCTTCAGCCCCTTTGAACTTCTTTTTGGACACCCTGTTAGGGGTCCACTCACACTTGTAAAGGAGGGTTGGGAACAACCTTTAAAAGCTCCCAAGCAGGATATTGTGGATTATGTACTTGACCCCAGATCAAGGATGGCTGAGTATATGAAAAAGGCCAGTAAGAACCTTCAGGCCAGCCAAGAGCTACAGAAGCAATGGCATGATCAGAAGGCTGTTTTGGTTCAGTACCAACCAGGGCAGAAAGTGTGGGTCTTGGAGCCTGTGGCCCCAAGAGCACTCCAAGATAAATGGAGTGGTCCCCACACAATTGTTGAGAAAAAGGGTGAAGTCACCTATTTAGTTGACTTAGGCACTGCAAGGAGTCCCCTTAGGGTACTCCATGTAAACCGCCTGAAACCCTACTATGACAGGGCTGATCTCACCCTGCTCATGGCAACTGATGAGGGACAGGAAGAAGACTGATCCTCTACCTGATCTCTTCTCTTCCACAGAACAAGATGCTCTTGTGGAAGGTGTAGTTTTGGCTGATTGTCTTACTGCTGAGCAGAAAGACCATTGCATAAATCTCCTGGGTCAGTTTTCTGAACTCTTCTCTACTGTGCCAGGTACCACTTCTTGGTGTGAGCACACTATAGATACTGGAGACAGTTTACCTGTCAAAAGTAAGATCTATAGGCAGCCTGACCATGTCAGGGACTGCATAAAGCAAGAGGTGCAGAAAATGCTAGAACTGGGAGTGGTTGAGCACTCTGAAAGTCCATGGGCTTCTCCTGTGGTACTTGTACCAAAACCCCATTCCAAAGATGGAAAGAAGGAAATGCGGTTTTGTGTAGACTATAGAGGTCTCAACCTGGTAACCAAAACTGATGCTCACCCTATACCCAGGGCAGATGAGCTCATAGATACACTGGCATCTGCCAAGTATCTAAGCACTTTTGATTTGACTGCAGGGTATTGGCAGATCAAATTATCAGAAGATGCTAAACCTAAAACCGCATTTTCAACCATTGGAGGACATTACCAGTTCACTGTAATGCCTTTTGGATTGAAAAATGCACCTGCCACTTTTCAGAGGTTGGTGAACACAGTCCTGCAAGGGCTGGAAGCTTTCAGTGCAGCATATTTGGACGATATAGCTGTCTTTAGCTCCAGCTGGGATGATCACCTGGTCCACCTATGGAAAGTTTTGGAGGCCCTGCAAAAGGCAGGCCTCACTATCAAGGCTTCAAAGTGCCAGATAGGGCAGGGTAAGGTGGTTTATCTGGGACACCTTGTTGGTGGGGAACAGATTGCACCACTTCAGGGGAAAATCCAAACAATTATTGATTGGGTTCCCCCTACCACTCAGACTCAGGTGAGAGCCTTCCTAGGCCTCACTGGGTATTACAGGAGGTTCATTAAGAACTATGGCTCCATTGCAGCCCCTCTTAATGACCTCACATCCAAGAAAATGCCTAAAAAGATATTATGGACAGCAAACTGTCAGAAAGCTTTTGAGGAGCTGAAGCAGGCCATGTGCTCTGCACCTGTCCTGAAAAGCCCTTGTTACTCTAAAAAATTCTATGTCCAAACTGATGCATCTGAATTAGGAGTAGGGGCAGTCCTATCACAACTTAATTCTGAGGGCCAGGATCAACCTGTTGCTTTTATTAGTAGGAGGTTGACCCCTAGAGAAAAGCGTTGGTCTGCCATTGAGAGGGAGGCCTTTGCTGTGGTCTGGGCTCTGAAGAAGTTGAGGCCATACCTGTTTGGCACTCACTTCATTGTTCAGACAGACCACAAACCTCTACTTTGGCTAAAACAAATGAAAGGTGAAAATCCTAAATTGTTTAGGTGGTCCATATCCCTACAGGGAATGGACTATACAGTGTAACATAGACCTGGGAGTAGCCACTCCAATGCAGATGGACTCTCCAGATATTTCCACTTAGACAATGAAGACTCATCAGGTCATGGCTAGTCTTATTGTCCTTCGTTTGGGGGGGGGGGGGGGGGGGTGTAGGAAAGTACCATCTTGCCTGGCATGTTACCCCCATTTTTCACTGTATATATGTTGTTTTAGTTGTATGTGTCACTGGGACCCTGTTCCCCAGGGGCCCCAGTGCTCATAAGTGTGCCTGAATGTGTTACCTGTGTAGTGACTAACTGTCTCACTGAGGCTCTGCTAATCAGAACCTCAGTGGTTATGCTCTCTCATTTCTTTCAAATTGTCACTGACAGGCTAGTGACCAATTTTACCAATTTACATTGGCTTACTGGAACACCCTTATAATTCCCTAGTATATGGTACTAAGGTACCCAGGGTATTGGGGTTCCAGGAGATCCCTATGGGCTGCAGCATTTCTTTTGCCACCCATAGGGAGCTCTGACAATTCTTACACAGGCCTGCCACTGCAGCCTGAGTGAAATAACGTCCACGTTATTTCACAGCCATTTTACACTGCACTTAAGTAACTTATAAGTCACCTATATGTCTAACCTTTACCTGGGAAAGGTTAGGTGCAAAGTTACTTAGTGTGAGGGCACCCTGGCACTAGCCAAGGTGCCCCCACATTGTTCAGGGCCAATTCCCCGGACTTTGTGAGTGCGGGGACACCATTACACGTGTGCACTACATATAGGTCACTACCTATATGTAGCTTCACAATGGTAACTCCGAATATGGCCATGTAACATGTCTATGATCATGGAATTGCCCCCTCTATGCCATCCTGGCATAGTTGGCACAATCCCATGATCCCAGTGGTCTGTAGCACAGACCCTGGTACTGCCAAACTGCCCTTCCTGGGGTTTCACTGCAGCTGCTGCTGCTGCCAACCCCTCAGACAGGCATCTGCCCTCCTGGGGTCCAGCCAGGCCTGGCCCAGGATGGCAGAACAAAGGACTTCCTCTGAGAGAGGGTGTTACACCCTCTCCCTTTGGAAAATTGTGTGAAGGCAGGGGAGGAGTAGCCTCCCCCAGCCTCTGGAAATGCTTTCTTGGGCACAGATGTGCCCAATTCTGCCTAAGCCAGTCTACACCGGTTCAGGGGACCCCTTAGCCCTGCTCTGGTGCGAAACTGGACAAAGGAAAGGGGAGTGACCACTCCCCTGACCTGCACCTCCCCTGGGAGGTGTCCAGAGCTCCTCCAGTGTGCTCCAGACCTCTGCCATCTTGGAAACAGAGGTGCTGCTGGCACACTGGACTGCTCTGAGTGGCCAGTGCCACCAGGTGACGTCAGAGACTCCTTCTGATAGGCTCCTTCAGGTGTTAGTAGCCTATCCTCTCTCCTAGGTAGCCAAACCCTCTTTTCTGGCTATTTAGGGTCTCTGTCTCTGGGGAAACTTTAGATAACGAATGCAAGAGCTCATCCGAGTTCCTCTGCATCTCTCTCTTCACCTTCTGCCAAGGAATCGACTGCTGACCGCGCTGGAAGCCTGCAAAACTGCAACATAGTAGCAAAGACGACTACTGCAACTCTGTAACGCTGATCCTGCCGCCTTCTCGACTGTTTTCCTGGTGGTGCATGCTGTGGGGGTAGTCTGCCTCCTCTCTGCACCAGAAGCTCCGAAGAAATCTCCTGTGGGTCGACGGAATCTCCCCCCGGCAACCACAGCAGCATCCAAAAACGCTAACCGCACGATTTGCAGCTAGCAAGGCTTGTTGGCGTTCTTTCGGCGGGAAAACACTTCTGCACGACTCTCCACGGTGAGAGGGATCCGTCCACCAAAGGGGAAGTCTCTAGCCCTTTTCGTTCCTGCAGAAACCTCAGCTTCTTCTGTCCAGTAGAAGCTTCTTTGCACCCACAGCTGGCATTTCCTGGGCATCTGCCCATCTCCGACTTGCTTGTGACTTTTGGACTTGGTCCCCTTGTTCCACAGGTACCCAAGATTGGAAATCCATCGTTGTTGCATTGTTGGTTTGTGTCTTTCCTGCATTATTCCTCTATCACGACTTCTATGTCCTTGGGGGAACTTTAGTGCACTTTGCACTCACTTTTCAGGGTCTTGGGGAGGGTTATTTTTCTAACTCTCACTATTTTCTAATAGTCCCAGCGACCCTCTACAAGGTCACATAGGTTTGGGGTCCATTCGTGGTTCGCATTCCACTTTTGGAGTATATGGTTTGTGTTGCCCCTATCCCTATGTGTCCCCATTGCATCCTATTGTAACTATACATTGTTTGCACTGTTTTCTAAGACTATACTGCATATTTTTGGTATTGTGTACATATATCTTGTGTATATTTCCTATCCTCTCACTGAGGGTACACTCTAAGATACTTTGGCATATTGTCATAAAAATAAAGTACCTTTATTTTTAGTATAACTGTGCATTGTGTTTTCTTATGATATTGTGCATATGACACTAGGTGGTAGTGTAGTAGCTTCACACGTCTCCTAGTTCAGCCTAAGCTGCTCTGCTAAGCTACCATTATCTATCAGCCTAAGCTGCTAGACACCCTAAACACTAATAAGGGATAACTGGGCCTGGTGCAAGGTGCAAGTACCCCTTGGTACTCACTACAAGCCAGTCCAGCCTCCTACATTGGTTGTGCAGCGGTGGGATAAGTGCTTTGAGACTACTTACCACTCTTGTCATTGTACTTTTCATAAGAGAAAAATATACAAAACAAGTTCAGTGTGTGTACACATAGCTAAAAAGTTTTGCATTTCCTCTTTTCACTCTTTCCTAAAGTGCTGAAAAGTACTTCTAAACTTTCAAAAAGTTCTTAAAAGTTTAAAAAGTTTTTTTTCTGTCTTTCCAAAAAGCTCTGATAAACTTTTTTCTCTTTTTCTATCACTTTAACTCTCTCTAAAACTGTCTGGCACAGGCCAAAATGTTGATCTGTCCAAACTTGCATATGATCACCTTAGCTGGAAAGGAGCAAGGAGTCTCTGCATAGAGAGAGGTTTGAGTGTAGGGAAGAATCCTTCCTTGGAATTGTTACTTAACATGCTTAGAGAACAAGATAAGGCTAAAAGTACCCCATCTGTTGAAAAAGTAGCTAATGGTTCCCAATCTGATCCAGGGACTCCCCCAGGAAAAGATTCAGGAAAGAAACTCCCTAGCCTGCCCATTACTAGACAGTCTAGCATAGTTGGTAATGATGGAGAGCCACACCATACAAATAGTGTTGTCTCACATCATAGCAAAAGCATTTATTCTCACCACAGTGGTACTGATGTTTCTGTTAGCCAAGCTGTTAGGGTGTCCTCTGTAAGGGACAGGTCTCCTTCTGTCCATTCTCATCATACTTCTGTTTCAAGACATGTCCCTCCCACCCACCCTAATGACAGATTGTTAGAAAGGGAGCTCAATAGATTGAGAGTGGAACAAACCAGACTGAAGCTCAAGAAGCAACAGCTGGATTTGGATAGACAGACCTTAGAAGTAGAGAAGGAGAGACAGAAACTGGGTTTAGAAACCCATGGTGGCAGCAGCAGTATTCCCCATAGTCATCCTGCAAAAGAGCATGATTCCAGGAATCTGCACAAGATAGTTCCCCCTTATAAGGAGGGGGATGACATTAACAAGTGGTTTGCTGCACTTGAGAGGGCCTGTGTTGTACAGGATGTCCCTCAAAGGCAGTGGGCTGCTATCCTATGGCTATCATTTAGTGGAAAAGGTAGGGATAGGCTCCTTACTGTAAAAGAAAATGAAGCTAATGATTACAAAGTTCTTAAGAATGCACTCCTGGATGGTTATGGCTTAACCACTGAACAATACAGTATAAAGTTCAGAGAGACCAAAAAGGAGTCTTCACAAGACTGGGTTGATTTCATTGACCATTCAGTGAAGGCCTTGGAGGAGTGGTTACATGGCAGTAAAGTTACTGATTATGACAGCCTGTATAACTTAATCCTGAGAGAGCATATTCTTAATAATTGTGTGTCTGATTTGTTGCACCAGTACTTGGTGGACTCTGATCTGACCTCTCCCCAAGAATTGTGAAAGAAGCCAGACAAATGGGTCAGGACAAGGGTGAACAGAAAAGTTCATACAGGGGGTGACAAAGATGGCAAGAAGAAGGATGGTAAGTCTTCTGACAAGGGTGGGGACAAATCTAAAAATGAGTCTTCATCAGGCCCACAAAAACACTCTGGTGGGGGTGGTGGGCCCAAATCCTCTTCAAATCAAAACAAAGAAAAGAAACCATGGCGCTATTTATGTAATATAAAAGGCCATTGGACAACAGATCCCAGTTGTCCAAAGAAAAGCACCAAGCCTCCTACCACTACAACCCCTACTGCTACCCCTGGTGTCCCTACTAATAGCAGTGGTGGTGGGAGCAAACCTACTAATAGCCAATCCAAGGGAGTAGCTGGGCTCACTTTTGGTAACTTAGTTGGGGTTGGTCTTGTTAGGGAGACCACAGAGGCTGTGTTAGTCTCTGAGGGGGCTATTGATTTAGCCACCTTAGTTGCTTGTCCCCTTAATATGGATAAGTACAAGCAGCTACCCCTAATAAATGGTGTTGAGGTTCAGGCCTACAGGGACACTGGTGCCAGTGTGACTATGGTCATAGAGAAACTGGTCCACCCTGAACAACACCTACTTGGTCACCAGTACCAAGTAACCGATGCTCACAACAACACACTTAGCCACCCCATGGCTGTTGTAAATCTCAACTAGGGGAGGTTACTGGTCCAAAGAAAGTTGTGGTAGCCACAGATTTACCTGTAGACTGTCTACTAGGAAATGATTTGGAGACATCAGCTTGGTCAGATGGTGGAGTTGGAGGCCCATGCAGCAATGCTGGGCATCCCAGGGCATATTTTTGCTTTAACCAGGGCTCAGGCCAAAAAGCAAAAAGGACAGGGAAGCTTGGATCCTGGAACAATGGACCAAGTGCTCCCTAAAGCTAGGGCTAGTAGAAGCAAACCACTTCCTACTATCCCTCCCTCTACAGTGGATTCAACTTCTGAGGAAGAAGAATTCCCTCCCTGTGCAGAACCTACACCAGAGGAGCTTGAAGCAGACACTGCTGAGCTTTTGGGTGAAGGGGGGCCTGCCAGGGAGGAGCTGAGTGTGGCACAGCAAACCTGTCCCACATTAGAGGGTCTAAGACAGCAAGCTGTCAAACAGGCTAATGGGGATGTCAGTGACTCTCACAGAGTTTACTGGGAGGACAACCTCTTGTACACTGAGCATAGGGATCCTAAACCTGGAGCTGCCAGGAGATTAGTGATTCCTCAGGAGTACAGAAAGTTCCTCCTAACTCTTGCCCACGACATTCCCCTAGCTGGACATCTGGGTCAAATGAAAACTTGGGACAGGCTTGTTCCCTTGTTTCATTGGCCTAGGATGTCTGAGGACACAAAAGAGTTTTGTAAGTCCTGTGAAACCTGTCAAGCCAGTGGCAAGACAGGTGGCACCCCAAAGGCACCCCTTATTCCACTGCCTGTGGTTGGGGTTCCCTTTGAGAGGGTAGGGGTTGACATAGTTGGCCCCCTTGACCCTCCTACTGCTTCAGGCAATAGGTTTATCTTGGTGGTAGTGGACCATGCCACAAGATATCCTGAAGCTATTCCTTTAAGGACCACTACAGCTCCTGCAGTGGCAAAGGCCCTCCTGGGAATATTTTCCAGGGTGGGCTTCCCAAAGGAAGTAGTATCAGACAGAGGAAGCAATTTCATGTCTGCATACTTAAAGGCCATGTGGAAGGAGTGTGGTGTGACTTATAAGTTCACTACACCCTATCATCCACAAACAAATGGACTGGTGGAGAGATTTAATAAAACTCTCAAAGGCATGATTATGGGTCTCCCTGAAAAACTCTGCAGGAGATGGGATATCCTTTTACCATGCCTCCTTTTTGCCTACAGGGAGGTACCCCAGAAAGGAGTGGGCTTCAGCCCCTTTGAACTTCTTTTTGGACACCCTGTTAGGGGTCCACTCACACTTGTAAAGGAGGGTTGGGAACAACCTTTAAAAGCTCCCAAGCAGGATATTGTGGATTATGTACTTGACCCCAGATCAAGGATGGCTGAGTATATGAAAAAGGCCAGTAAGAACCTTCAGGCCAGCCAAGAGCTACAGAAGCAATGGCATGATCAGAAGGCTGTTTTGGTTCAGTACCAACCAGGGCAGAAAGTGTGGGTCTTGGAGCCTGTGGCCCCAAGAGCACTCCAAGATAAATGGAGTGGTCCCCACACAATTGTTGAGAAAAAGGGTGAAGTCACCTATTTAGTTGACTTAGGCACTGCAAGGAGTCCCCTTAGGGTACTCCATGTAAACCGCCTGAAACCCTACTATGACAGGGCTGATCTCACCCTGCTCATGGCAACTGATGAGGGACAGGAAGAAGACAGTGATCCTCTACCTGATCTCTTCTCTTCCACAGAACAAGATGCTCTTGTGGAAGGTGTAGTTTTGGCTGATTGTCTTACTGCTGAGCAGAAAGACCATTGCATAAATCTCCTGGGTCAGTTTTCTGAACTCTTCTCTACTGTGCCAGGTACCACTTCTTGGTGTGAGCACACTATAGATACTGGAGACAGTTTACCTGTCAAAAGTAAGATCTATAGGCAGCCTGACCATGTCAGGGACTGCATAAAGCAAGAGGTGCAGAAAATGCTAGAACTGGGAGTGGTTGAGCACTCTGAAAGTCCATGGGCTTCTCCTGTGGTACTTGTACCAAAACCCCATTCCAAAGATGGAAAGAAGGAAATGCGGTTTTGTGTAGACTATAGAGGTCTCAACCTGGTAACCAAAACTGATGCTCACCCTATACCCAGGGCAGATGAGCTCATAGATACACTGGCATCTGCCAAGTATCTAAGCACTTTTGATTTGACTGCAGGGTATTGGCAGATCAAATTATCAGAAGATGCTAAACCTAAAACCGCATTTTCAACCATTGGAGGACATTACCAGTTCACTGTAATGCCTTTTGGATTGAAAAATGCACCTGCCACTTTTCAGAGGTTGGTGAACACAGTCCTGCAAGGGCTGGAAGCTTTCAGTGCAGCATATTTGGACGATATAGCTGTCTTTAGCTCCAGCTGGGATGATCACCTGGTCCACCTATGGAAAGTTTTGGAGGCCCTGCAAAAGGCAGGCCTCACTATCAAGGCTTCAAAGTGCCAGATAGGGCAGGGTAAGGTGGTTTATCTGGGACACCTTGTTGGTGGGGAACAGATTGCACCACTTCAGGGGAAAATCCAAACAATTATTGATTGGGTTCCCCCTACCACTCAGACTCAGGTGAGAGCCTTCCTAGGCCTCACTGGGTATTACAGGAGGTTCATTAAGAACTATGGCTCCATTGCAGCCCCTCTTAATGACCTCACATCCAAGAAAATGCCTAAAAAGATATTATGGACAGCAAACTGTCAGAAAGCTTTTGAGGAGCTGAAGCAGGCCATGTGCTCTGCACCTGTCCTGAAAAGCCCTTGTTACTCTAAAAAATTCTATGTCCAAACTGATGCATCTGAATTAGGAGTAGGGGCAGTCCTATCACAACTTAATTCTGAGGGCCAGGATCAACCTGTTGCTTTTATTAGTAGGAGGTTGACCCCTAGAGAAAAGCGTTGGTCTGCCATTGAGAGGGAGGCCTTTGCTGTGGTCTGGGCTCTGAAGAAGTTGAGGCCATACCTGTTTGGCACTCACTTCATTGTTCAGACAGACCACAAACCTCTACTTTGGCTAAAACAAATGAAAGGTGAAAATCCTAAATTGTTTAGGTGGTCCATATCCCTACAGGGAATGGACTATACAGTGTAACATAGACCTGGGAGTAGCCACTCCAATGCAGATGGACTCTCCAGATATTTCCACTTAGACAATGAAGACTCATCAGGTCATGGCTAGTCTTATTGTCCTTCGTTTGGGGGGGGGGGGGGGTTGTGTAGGAAAGTACCATCTTGCCTGGCATTTTACCCCCATTTTTCACTGTATATATGTTGTTTTAGTTGTATGTGTCACTGGGACCCTGTTCTCCAGGGCCCCAGTGCTCATAAGTGTGCCTGAATGTGTTACCTGTGTAGTGACTAACTGTCTCACTGAGGCTCTGCTAATCAGAACCTCAGTGGTTATGCTCTCTCATTTCTTTCAAATTGTCACTGACAGGCTAGTGACCAATTTTACCAATTTACATTGGCTTACTGGAACACCCTTATAATTCCCTAGTATATGGTACTAAGGTACCCAGGGTATTGGGGTTCCAGGAGATCCCTATGGGCTGCAGCATTTCTTTTGCCACCCATAGGGAGCTCTGACAATTCTAACACAGGCCTGCCACTGCAGCCTGAGTGAAATAACGTCCACGTTATTTCACAGCCATTTTACACTGCACTTAAGTAACTTATAAGTCACCTATATGTCTAACCTTTACCTGGGAAAGGTTAGGTGCAAAGTTACTTAGTGTGAGGGCACCCTGGCACTAGCCAAGGTGCCCCCACATTGTTCAGGGCCAATTCCCCGGACTTTGTGAGTGCGGGGACACCATTACACGTGTGCACTACATATAGGTCACTACCTATATGTAGCTTCACAATGGTAACTCCGAATATGGCCATGTAACATGTCTATGATCATGGAATTGCCCCCTCTATGCCATCCTGTCATAGTTGGCACAATCCCATGATCCCAGTGGTCTGTAGCACAGACCCTGGTACTGCCAAACTGCCCTTCCTGGGGTTTCACTGCAGCTGCTGCTGCTGCCAACCCCTCAGACAGGCATCTGCCCTCCTGGGGTCCAGCCAGGCCTGGCCCAGGATGGCAGAACAAAGGACTTCCTCTGAGAGAGGGTGTTACACCCTCTCCCTTTGGAAAATTGTGTGAAGGCAGGGGAGGAGTAGCCTCCCCCAGCCTCTGGAAATGCTTTCTTGGGCACAGATGTGCCCAATTCTGCCTAAGCCAGTCTACACCGGTTCAGGGGACCCCTTAGCCCTGCTCTGGTGCGAAACTGGACAAAGGAAAGGGGAGTGACCACTCCCCTGACCTGCACCTCCCCTGGGAGGTGTCCAGAGCTCCTCCAGTGTGCTCCAGACCTCTGCCATCTTGGAAACAGAGGTGCTGCTGGCACACTGGACTGCTCTGAGTGGCCAGTGCCACCAGGTGACGTCAGAGACTCCTTCTGATAGGCTCCTTCAGGTGTTAGTAGCCTATCCTCTCTCCTAGGTAGCCAAACCCTCTTTTCTGGCTATTTAGGGTCTCTGTCTCTGGGGAAACTTTAGATAACGAATGCAAGAGCTCATCCGAGTTCCTCTGCATCTCTCTCTTCACCTTCTGCCAAGGAATCGACTGCTGACCGCGCTGGAAGCCTGCAAAACTGCAACATAGTAGCAAAGACGACTACTGCAACTCTGTAACGCTGATCCTGCCGCCTTCTCGACTGTTTTCCTGGTGGTGCATGCTGTGGGGGTAGTCTGCCTCCTCTCTGCACCAGAAGCTCCGAAGAAATCTCCTGTGGGTCGACGGAATCTCCCCCCTGCAACCACAGCAGCATCCAAAAACGCTAACCGCACGATTTGCAGCTAGCAAGGCTTGTTGGCGTTCTTTCGGCGGGAAAACACTTCTGCACGACTCTCCACGGCGAGAGGGATCCGTCCACCAAAGGGGAAGTCTCTAGCCCTTTTCGTTCCTGCAGAAACCTCAGCTTCTTCTGTCCAGTAGAAGCTTCTTTGCACCCACAGCTGGCATTTCCTGGGCATCTGCCCATCTCCGACTTGCTTGTGACTTTTGGACTTGGTCCCCTTGTTCCACAGGTACCCAAGATTGGAAATCCATCGTTGTTGCATTGTTGGTTTGTGTCTTTCCTGCATTATTCCTCTATCACGACTTCTATGTCCTTGGGGGAACTTTAGTGCACTTTGCACTCACTTTTCAGGGTCTTGGGGAGGGTTATTTTTCTAACTCTCACTATTTTCTAATAGTCCCAGCGACCCTCTACAAGGTCACATAGGTTTGGGGTCCATTCGTGGTTCGCATTCCACTTTTGGAGTATATGGTTTGTGTTGCCCCTATCCCTATGTGTCCCCATTGCATCCTATTGTAACTATACATTGTTTGCACTGTTTTCTAAGACTATACTGCATATTTTTGGTATTGTGTACATATATCTTGTGTATATTTCCTATCCTCTCACTGAGGGTACACTCTAAGATACTTTGGCATATTGTCATAAAAATAAAGTACCTTTATTTTTAGTATAACTGTGCATTGTGTTTTCTTATGATATTGTGCATATGACACTAGGTGGTAGTGTAGTAGCTTCACACGTCTCCTAGTTCAGCCTAAGCTGCTCTGCTAAGCTACCATTATCTATCAGCCTAAGCTGCTAGACACCCTAAACACTAATAAGGGATAACTGGGCCTGGTGCAAGGTGCAAGTACCCCTTGGTACTCACTACAAGCCAGTCCAGCCTCCTACATTGGTTGTGCAGCGGTGGGATAAGTGCTTTGAGACTACTTACCACTCTTGTCATTGTACTTTTCATAAGAGAAAAATATACAAAACAAGTTCAGTGTGTGTACACATAGCTAAAAAGTTTTGCATTTCCTCTTTTCACTCTTTCCTAAAGTGCTGAAAAGTACTTCTAAACTTTCAAAAAGTTCTTAAAAGTTTAAAAAGTTTTTTTTCTGTCTTTCCAAAAAGCTCTGATAAACTTTTTTCTCTTTTTCTATCACTTTAACTCTCTCTAAAACTGTCTGGCACAGGCCAAAATGTTGATCTGTCCAAACTTGCATATGATCACCTTAGCTGGAAAGGAGCAAGGAGTCTCTGCATAGAGAGAGGTTTGAGTGTGGGGAAGAATCCTTCCTTGGAATTGTTACTTAACATGCTTAGAGAACAAGATAAGGCTAAAAGTACCCCATCTGTTGAAAAAGTAGCTAATGGTTCCCAATCTGATCCAGGGACTCCCCCAGGAAAAGATTCAGGAAAGAAACTCCCTAGCCTGCCCATTACTAGACAGTCTAGCATAGTTGGTAATGATGGAGAGCCACACCATACAAATAGTGTTGTCTCACATCATAGCAAAAGCATTTATTCTCACCACAGTGGTACTGATGTTTCTGTTAGCCAAGCTGTTAGGGTGTCCTCTGTAAGGGACAGGTCTCCTTCTGTCCATTCTCATCATACTTCTGTTTCAAGACATGTCCCTCCCACCCACCCTGATGACAGATTGTTAGAAAGGGAGCTCAATAGATTGAGAGTGGAACAAACCAGACTGAAGCTCAAGAAGCAACAGCTGGATTTGGATAGACAGACCTTAGAAGTAGAGAAGGAGAGACAGAAACTGGGTTTAGAAACCCATGGTGGCAGCAGCAGTATTCCCCATAGTCATCCTGCAAAAGAGCATGATTCCAGGAATCTGCACAAGATAGTTCCCCCTTATAAGGAGGGGGATGACATTAACAAGTGGTTTGCTGCACTTGAGAGGGCCTGTGTTGCACAGGATGTCCCTCAAAGGCAGTGGGCTGCTATCCTATGGCTATCATTTAGTGGAAAAGGTAGGGATAGGCTCCTTACTGTAAAAGAAAATGAAGCTAATGAATACAAAGTTCTTAAGAATGCACTCCTGGATGGTTATGGCTTAACCACTGAACAATACAGGATAAAGTTCAGAGAGACCAAAAAGGAGTCTTCACAAGACTGGGTTGATTTCATTGACCATTCAGTGAAGGCCTTGGAGGAGTGGTTACATGGCAGTAAAGTTACTGATTATGACAGCCTGTATAACTTAATCCTGAGAGAGCATATTCTTAATAATTGTGTGTCTGATTTGTTGCACCAGTACTTGGTGGACTCTGATCTGACCTCTCCCCAAGAATTGGGAAAGAAGGCAGACAAATGGGTCAGGACAAGGGTGAACAGAAAAGTTCATACAGGGGGTGACAAAGATGGCAAGAAGAAGGATGGTAAGTCTTCTGACAAGGGTGGGGACAAATCTAAAAATGAGTCTTCATCAGGCCCACAAAAACACTCTGGTGGGGGTGGTGGGCCCAAATCCTCTTCAAATCAAAACAAAGAAAAGAAACCATGGCGCTATTTATGTAATATAAAAGGCCATTGGACAACAGATCCCAGTTGTCCAAAGAAAAGCACCAAGCCTCCTACCACTACAACCCCTACTGCTACCCCTGGTGTCCCTACTAATAGCAGTGGTGGTGGGAGCAAACCTACTAATAGCCAATCCAAGGGAGTAGCTGGGCTCACTTTTGGTAACTTAGTTGGGGTTGGTCTTGTTAGGGAGACCACAGAGGCTGTGTTAGTCTCTGAGGGGGCTATTGATTTAGCCACCTTAGTTGCTTGTCCCCTTAATATGGATAAGTACAAGCAGCTACCCCTAATAAATGGTGTTGAGGTTCAGGCCTACAGGGACACTGGTGCCAGTGTGACTATGGTCATAGAGAAACTGGTCCACCCTGAACAACACCTACTTGGTCACCAGTACCAAGTAACCGATGCTCACAACAACACACTTAGCCACCCCATGGCTGTTGTAAATCTCAACTAGGGGAGGTTACTGGTCCAAAGAAAGTTGTGGTAGCCACAGATTTACCTGTAGACTGTCTACTAGGAAATGATTTGGAGACATCAGCTTGGTCAGATGGTGGAGTTGGAGGCCCATGCAGCAATGCTGGGCATCCCAGGGCATATTTTTGCTTTAACCAGGGCTCAGGCCAAAAAGCAAAAAGGACAGGGAAGCTTGGATCCTGGAACAATGGACCAAGTGCTCCCTAAAGCTAGGGCTAGTAGAAGCAAACCACTTCCTACTATCCCTCCCTCTACAGTGGATTCAACTTCTGAGGAAGAAGAATTCCCTCCCTGTGCAGAACCTACACCAGAGGAGCTTGAAGCAGACACTGCTGAGCTTTTGGGTGAAGGGGGGCCTGCCAGGGAGGAGCTGAGTGTGGCACAGCAAACCTGTCCCACATTAGAGGGTCTAAGACAGCAAGCTGTCAAACAGGCTAATGGGGATGTCAGTGACTCTCACAGAGTTTACTGGGAGGACAACCTCTTGTACACTGAGCATAGGGATCCTAAACCTGGAGCTGCCAGGAGATTAGTGATTCCTCAGGAGTACAGAAAGTTCCTCCTAACTCTTGCCCACGACATTCCCCTAGCTGGACATCTGGGTCAAATGAAAACTTGGGACAGGCTTGTTCCCTTGTTTCATTGGCCTAGGATGTCTGAGGACACAAAAGAGTTTTGTAAGTCCTGTGAAACCTGTCAAGCCAGTGGCAAGACAGGTGGCACCCCAAAGGCACCCCTTATTCCACTGCCTGTGGTTGGGGTTCCCTTTGAGAGGGTAGGGGTTGACATAGTTGGCCCCCTTGACCCTCCTACTGCTTCAGGCAATAGGTTTATCTTGGTGGTAGTGGACCATGCCACAAGATATCCTGAAGCTATTCCTTTAAGGACCACTACAGCTCCTGCAGTGGCAAAGGCCCTCCTGGGAATATTTTCCAGGGTGGGCTTCCCAAAGGAAGTAGTATCAGACAGAGGAAGCAATTTCATGTCTGCATACTTAAAGGCCATGTGGAAGGAGTGTGGTGTGACTTATAAGTTCACTACACCCTATCATCCACAAACAAATGGACTGGTGGAGAGATTTAATAAAACTCTCAAAGGCATGATTATGGGTCTCCCTGAAAAACTCCGCAGGAGATGGGATATCCTTTTACCATGCCTCCTTTTTGCCTACAGGGAGGTACCCCAGAAAGGAGTGGGCTTCAGCCCCTTTGAACTTCTTTTTGGACACCCTGTTAGGGGTCCACTCACACTTGTAAAGGAGGGTTGGGAACAACCTTTAAAAGCTCCCAAGCAGGATATTGTGGATTATGTACTTGACCCCAGATCAAGGATGGCTGAGTATATGAAAAAGGCCAGTAAGAACCTTCAGGCCAGCCAAGAGCTACAGAAGCAATGGCATGATCAGAAGGCTGTTTTGGTTCAGTACCAACCAGGGCAGAAAGTGTGGGTCTTGGAGCCTGTGGCCCCAAGAGCACTCCAAGATAAATGGAGTGGTCCCCACACAATTGTTGAGAAAAAGGGTGAAGTCACCTATTTAGTTGACTTAGGCACTGCAAGGAGTCCCCTTAGGGTACTCCATGTAAACCGCCTGAAACCCTACTATGACAGGGCTGATCTCACCCTGCTCATGGCAACTGATGAGGGACAGGAAGAAGACTGATCCTCTACCTGATCTCTTCTCTTCCACAGAACAAGATGCTCTTGTGGAAGGTGTAGTTTTGGCTGATTGTCTTACTGCTGAGCAGAAAGACCATTGCATAAATCTCCTGGGTCAGTTTTCTGAACTCTTCTCTACTGTGCCAGGTACCACTTCTTGGTGTGAGCACACTATAGATACTGGAGACAGTTTACCTGTCAAAAGTAAGATCTATAGGCAGCCTGACCATGTCAGGGACTGCATAAAGCAAGAGGTGCAGAAAATGCTAGAACTGGGAGTGGTTGAGCACTCTGAAAGTCCATGGGCTTCTCCTGTGGTACTTGTACCAAAACCCCATTCCAAAGATGGAAAGAAGGAAATGCGGTTTTGTGTAGACTATAGAGGTCTCAACCTGGTAACCAAAACTGATGCTCACCCTATACCCAGGGCAGATGAGCTCATAGATACACTGGCATCTGCCAAGTATCTAAGCACTTTTGATTTGACTGCAGGGTATTGGCAGATCAAATTATCAGAAGATGCTAAACCTAAAACCGCATTTTCAACCATTGGAGGACATTACCAGTTCACTGTAATGCCTTTTGGATTGAAAAATGCACCTGCCACTTTTCAGAGGTTGGTGAACACAGTCCTGCAAGGGCTGGAAGCTTTCAGTGCAGCATATTTGGACGATATAGCTGTCTTTAGCTCCAGCTGGGATGATCACCTGGTCCACCTATGGAAAGTTTTGGAGGCCCTGCAAAAGGCAGGCCTCACTATCAAGGCTTCAAAGTGCCAGATAGGGCAGGGTAAGGTGGTTTATCTGGGACACCTTGTTGGTGGGGAACAGATTGCACCACTTCAGGGGAAAATCCAAACAATTATTGATTGGGTTCCCCCTACCACTCAGACTCAGGTGAGAGCCTTCCTAGGCCTCACTGGGTATTACAGGAGGTTCATTAAGAACTATGGCTCCATTGCAGCCCCTCTTAATGACCTCACATCCAAGAAAATGCCTAAAAAGATATTATGGACAGCAAACTGTCAGAAAGCTTTTGAGGAGCTGAAGCAGGCCATGTGCTCTGCACCTGTCCTGAAAAGCCCTTGTTACTCTAAAAAATTCTATGTCCAAACTGATGCATCTGAATTAGGAGTAGGGGCAGTCCTATCACAACTTAATTCTGAGGGCCAGGATCAACCTGTTGCTTTTATTAGTAGGAGGTTGACCCCTAGAGAAAAGCGTTGGTCTGCCATTGAGAGGGAGGCCTTTGCTGTGGTCTGGGCTCTGAAGAAGTTGAGGCCATACCTGTTTGGCACTCACTTCATTGTTCAGACAGACCACAAACCTCTACTTTGGCTAAAACAAATGAAAGGTGAAAATCCTAAATTGTTTAGGTGGTCCATATCCCTACAGGGAATGGACTATACAGTGTAACATAGACCTGGGAGTAGCCACTCCAATGCAGATGGACTCTCCAGATATTTCCACTTAGACAATGAAGACTCATCAGGTCATGGCTAGTCTTATTGTCCTTCGTTTGGGGGGGGGGGGGGGGTTGTGTAGGAAAGTACCATCTTGCCTGGCATGTTACCCCCATTTTTCACTGTATATATGTTGTTTTAGTTGTATGTGTCACTGGGACCCTGTTCTCCAGGGCCCCAGTGCTCATAAGTGTGCCTGAATGTGTTACCTGTGTAGTGACTAACTGTCTCACTGAGGCTCTGCTAATCAGAACCTCAGTGGTTATGCTCTCTCATTTCTTTCAAATTGTCACTGACAGGCTAGTGACCAATTTTACCAATTTACATTGGCTTACTGGAACACCCTTATAATTCCCTAGTATATGGTACTAAGGTACCCAGGGTATTTGGGGTTCCAGGAGATCCCTATGGGCTGCAGCATTTCTTTTGCCACCCATAGGGAGCTCTGACAATTCTTACACAGGCCTGCCACTGCAGCCTGAGTGAAATAACGTCCACGTTATTTCACAGCCATTTTACACTGCACTTAAGTAACTTATAAGTCACCTATATGTCTAACCTTTACCTGGGAAAGGTTAGGTGCAAAGTTACTTAGTGTGAGGGCACCCTGGCACTAGCCAAGGTGCCCCCACATTGTTCAGGGCCAATTCCCCGGACTTTGTGAGTGCGGGGACACCATTACACGTGTGCACTACATATAGGTCACTACCTATATGTAGCTTCACAATGGTAACTCCGAATATGGCCATGTAACATGTCTATGATCATGGAATTGCCCCCTCTATGCCATCCTGGCATAGTTGGCACAATCCCATGATCCCAGTGGTCTGTAGCACAGACCCTGGTACTGCCAAACTGCCCTTCCTGGGGTTTCACTGCAGCTGCTGCTGCTGCCAACCCCTCAGACAGGCATCTGCCCTCCTGGGGTCCAGCCAGGCCTGGCCCAGGATGGCAGAACAAAGGACTTCCTCTGAGAGAGGGTGTTACACCCTCTCCCTTTGGAAAATTGTGTGAAGGCAGGGGAGGAGTAGCCTCCCCCAGCCTCTGGAAATGCTTTCTTGGGCACAGATGTGCCCAATTCTGCCTAAGCCAGTCTACACCGGTTCAGGGGACCCCTTAGCCCTGCTCTGGTGCGAAACTGGACAAAGGAAAGGGGAGTGACCACTCCCCTGACCTGCACCTCCCCTGGGAGGTGTCCAGAGCTCCTCCAGTGTGCTCCAGACCTCTGCCATCTTGGAAACAGAGGTGCTGCTGGCACACTGGACTGCTCTGAGTGGCCAGTGCCACCAGGTGACGTCAGAGACTCCTTCTGATAGGCTCCTTCAGGTGTTAGTAGCCTATCCTCTCTCCTAGGTAGCCAAACCCTCTTTTCTGGCTATTTAGGGTCTCTGTCTCTGGGGAAACTTTAGATAACGAATGCAAGAGCTCATCCGAGTTCCTCTGCATCTCTCTCTTCACCTTCTGCCAAGGAATCGACTGCTGACCGCGCTGGAAGCCTGCAAAACTGCAACATAGTAGCAAAGACGACTACTGCAACTCTGTAACGCTGATCCTGCCGCCTTCTCGACTGTTTTCCTGGTGGTGCATGCTGTGGGGGTAGTGTGCCTCCTCTCTGCACCAGAAGCTCCGAAGAAATCTCCTGTGGGTCGACGGAATCTCCCCCCTGCAACCACAGCAGCATCCAAAAACGCTAACCGCACGATTTGCAGCTAGCAAGGCTTGTTGGCGTTCTTTCGGCGGGAAAACACTTCTGCACGACTCTCCACGGCGAGAGGGATCCGTCCACCAAAGGGGAAGTCTCTAGCCCTTTTCGTTCCTGCAGAAACCTCAGCTTCTTCTGTCCAGTAGAAGCTTCTTTGCACCCACAGCTGGCATTTCCTGGGCATCTGCCCATCTCCGACTTGCTTGTGACTTTTGGACTTGGTCCCCTTGTTCCACAGGTACCCAAGATTGGAAATCCATCGTTGTTGCATTGTTGGTTTGTGTCTTTCCTGCATTATTCCTCTATCACGACTTCTATGTCCTTGGGGGAACTTTAGTGCACTTTGCACTCACTTTTCAGGGTCTTGGGGAGGGTTATTTTTCTAACTCTCACTATTTTCTAATAGTCCCAGCGACCCTCTACAAGGTCACATAGGTTTGGGGTCCATTCGTGGTTCGCATTCCACTTTTGGAGTATATGGTTTGTGTTGCCCCTATCCCTATGTGTCCCCATTGCATCCTATTGTAACTATACATTGTTTGCACTGTTTTCTAAGACTATACTGCATATTTTTGGTATTGTGTACATATATCTTGTGTATATTTCCTATCCTCTCACTGAGGGTACACTCTAAGATACTTTGGCATATTGTCATAAAAATAAAGTACCTTTATTTTTAGTATAACTGTGCATTGTGTTTTCTTATGATATTGTGCATATGACACTAGGTGGTAGTGTAGTAGCTTCACACGTCTCCTAGTTCAGCCTAAGCTGCTCTGCTAAACTACCATTATCTATCAGCCTAAGCTGCTAGACACCCTATACACTAATAAGGGATAACTGGGCCTGGTGCAAGGTGCAAGTACCCCTTGGTACTCACTACAAGCCAGTCCAGCCTCCTACATATACTATTTCAAAGTAAGAAATAGTGTTCACAGAGTCCAAGGGTTCCCCTTAGAGGTAAGATAGTGGTAAAATTAGATAATTCTAACGCTCTATTTTGTGGTAGTGTGGTCGAGCAGTAGGGATATCAGGGGGTAGTGTTAAGCATTTGTTGTACAGACACAGGCAATAAATGAGGAACACACACTCAAAGACTTAACTCCAGGCCAATAGGTTTTTATATTGAAAAATATTTTTTTTTCGTTTATTTTAAGAACCACAGGTTCAAGATTTTCAGTAAACACTTTAAATGCAAGGTACTTCACTTAGATACTTTAGGAACTTTGAATAAAAGCAATATCATATACAGTCTTTGTAAAAATGGCAATAAGCTTTTTTCAAAGTGGACACAGTGCAAAAATCAACAGTTCCTGGGGCAGGTAAGTAAACCACTTACAAGTCTCAGTTCTGGGGCATAGGCAGCCCACCGTTGGGGGTTCAAGGCAACCCCAAAGTTACCACACCAGCAGCACAGGGCCGGTCAGGTGCAGACGTCAAAGAGGTGCCCAAAACACATAGGCGCCTATGGAGAACAGGGGTGCTCCGGTTCCAGTCTGCCAGCAGGTAAGTACCTGCGTCCTTGGGGACAGACCAGGGGGGTTTTGTAGAGCACTGGGGTGGGCACAAGTAGGCACACAAAACACACCCTCGGCGGCACAGAGGCGGCCGGGTGCAGTGTGCAAAGCAGGCGTCGGGTTTTAGATAGTAAACAATGGAGGGACTCAGGGGTCACTCTAGCGTGCAGGCAGGCACAGGGGGGGCTTCTCGGGACAACCACCACCTGGGCTAGGCAGAGGGTCGCCTGGGAGTCACTCCTGTGCTGAGGTTCAGTTCCTTCAGGTCCTGGGAGCTGCGGGTGCAGTGCTGGTTCACGGCGTCGGGTCCCTTGTTACAGGCAGTCGCAGTCAAGGGGAGCCTCTGGATTCTCTCTGCAGGCGTCGCTGTGGGGGCTCATAGGGGTTAACTCTGGTTTCTCACGGGCTCGCAGTTGCCGGGGAGTCCTCCCTGAAGTGTTGGTTCTATGAATCTCGAGTCAGGGGTGTCGGGTGCAGAGTGAGAAGTCTCACGCTTCCGGCGGGAAACGTGCAGTCTTTGGAAGTTGCTTCTTTTTTGCAAAGAAGTAGCTGGTTTTGAGCAGGGCCGCTGCTCACGGGAGTTTCTTGGTCCTTTAGTCCAGGGAAGTCCTCTGAGCCTTCAGAGGTCGCTGTTCCCTGTCAGATGCGTCGCTGTTTGCAGGTTTTCGAAGTTGGAGACAGGCCGGTAGGGTTAGGGCCAAGGCAGTTGTCATCGTTCGTCTTCTCTGCAGGCTTGTAGGGCAGCAGTCCTTGTTTCTTCAGGTTGCAGGAATCTAGTTTCCTAGGTTCTGGGGTGCCCCTAAATACTGAATTTAGGGGTGTGTTTAGGTCTGTGAGGGCAGTAGCCAATGGCTACTGTCCTTGAGGGTGGCTACACCCTCTTTGTGCCTCCTCCCTGTGGGGAGGGGGACATATCCCTAATCCTATTGGGGGAATCCTCCAAACTTAAGATGGAGGATTTTTTTTAAAGGCAGGGTGACCTCAGCTCAGGACACCTTAGGGGCTGTCCCGACTGGTGGGTGACTCCTCCTTGTTTTCCTCATTATCTCCTCCAGCCTTGCCGCCAAAAGTGGGGGCAGTGGCCGGAGGAGTGGGCATCTCTACTAGCTGGGATGCCCTGGGGCGCTGTAACAAAAGGGGAGAGCCTTTGAGGCTCGCCGCCAGGTGTTACAGTTCCTGCAGGGGAGGTGAGAAGCACCTCCACCCAGTACAGGCTTTGTTCCTGGCCACAGAATGACAAAGGCACTCTCCCCATGTGGCCAGCAACATGTCTGGTGTGTGCCAGGCTGGCAGAAACTGGTCAGCCTACACTAGAAGTCAGATTGGTATTCAGGGGGCATCTCTAAGATGCCCTCTGGGTGTATGTTACAATAAATTGCACACTGGCATCAGTGTGCATTTATTGTGCTGAAAAGTTTGATACCAAACTTCCCAGATTTCATTGTAGCCATTATGGAACTGTGGAGTTTGTGTTTGACAAACTCACAGACCATATACTCTTATGGCTACCCTGCACTTACAATGTCTAAGGTTGTTTTGCTTAGACACTGTAGGGGCATAGCGTTCATGTACATATGCCCTCATCTGTGGTATAGTGCACCATGCCTAAGGGCTGCAAGGCCTGCTAGAGGGGTGACTTACCTATCCCGCAGGCAGTGTGAGGTGGGCATGGCACTCTGAGGGGAGTGCCATGTCGACTTAGTTTTTTTCTCCCCACCAGCACACACAAGCTGTGAGGCAGTGTGCATGTGCTGAGTGAGGGCCCCCCAGGGTGGCATAAGTCATGCTGCAGCCCTTAGAGACCTTCCCTGGCATCAGGGCCCTTGGTACTAGTTACATGGGACTTACCTAACTGCCAGGGTTGTGCCATTTGTGGAGACAAAGGTACAGTTTAGGGAAAGAACACTGGTGCTGGGGCCTGGTTAGCAGGGTCCCAGCACACTTTCAATCAAAACTTAGCATCAGCAAAGGCAAAACGTTGGGGGGTAACATTGCCAAGGAGGCATTTCCTTACACCTAGGGTTAGCATCGTGAACTTCTCCTTCTTGAGGAAGAGATTGAGGGACCGGAGATCTAGGATAGGACGAAGGCCCTTGTCCTTTTTGGGCCTCAGAATGTAGAGGGAATAACAACCACGACCTACTTCTGGTGATGAGACCCTCTCTATGGCTCCCTTGGCCAGGACAGTCTTGACCTGCTCGCAGAGAAGTGCCATATCATCCTCTGACAGATGATCATATGATGGTGGCATGGCTGGAGGAGAAGGCTCGAAGGGGAGTAGCCCTGCGGACGATTTGTAACACCCATCTGTCCGTGGTAATGGATTTCCAGTGGGGCAGGTGAAGGCGAATCCTGCAGCCAACTGGTCCCAGATGTTCCGACAGACTAGGAAGGTTTCGAGGCAGAGGTGGTGGTGGCTGGACTGGGTGACCTGCTGACTACCTGATCCACAAGCTTGTGGAATCCCTCGTCTGTGACCTCGCAGGGCTGTACAGCATGAGCCGGTTGGTGGCCAGGTGGAAAGGAATGTGGCTGGGTGCCACTACTGTAGTCACGAAAGGGGCTAAATATGGACTGTTGGGGGCGAGGAGCAACTGCGAGGCCAAGGGACCGAGCCGTAGCCCGGGAATCCTTGTAGCACCTAAGCGGTGAGTCCGCCTTGTCTCTGAAGAGACAGGTGCCATCAAAGGGCATGTCCATCAAGGATTGCTGGACTTTCCTAGAGAAGCCAGATGTCCTCAACCAGGCGTCAATGCCACCATCAATGTAACCGATCTGCCCAGTGAGTCGAGTTGGAGGATCCAGGCTGAAGCACTTTGGTCAGGAGGTTAGTACTGACCTCCACAGAAGGAAGCTCGAAGTCCAAAACCTCAGGAGCCCTTCTCACCACCATTGAGTAGGACGGTCCCTCCTCCATAGCCTTTTTAAGGGGGGAAAGTATGCCAGCATCAGAGGAGGTGTCCAACCCACTGGCATTACCTAAACTCTGAACCCAGTCCATTTCAGGATCAGGCTGGTATTCTAAAGGATCCAGCGACGCCTCTACACTATCCCATTAGCCGTACCCATAGAAATAGGGGTCAGGATCAACCCTGGGCCCAGAAGAGCCAATGAAGAACAGAATTGGCATTGAGCGGCGCCGTTCCGAATCTGAGTCACTGGGAATTAGTATAGGGTTGACGTCAGTTGTGGGCCCAACCGATGTCTGGAGTGGGGACAGTCGCTTTGGCATGACCAGCATCTGGACAGATCTGGAAGAGATCCGGAGGTGCCCTCCAGAGTCGGGCCAAAGCCAATGACTTGTAACCCGAGGGGGCCCTCATCGACCCCTTGGCCCGAGGGTGGGTCGGTCTCCTCAAATATGAGGCGCATGGCCTCACAAAACTCCTTGAGTTGGGCAGGGGTGGCACCTGCTCCTGGAAAATTGGGGAGGCAAGGAGCGGACCCATAAGGAGGTTCCAAAGATGGAGATGTAGAGTGTTGATGCTCTTCTCGCGTCGTGTTGTCCGAGCGACAGGGTGAAGTCGAAGAATGTTTGGTCTTCTTCTTGTGACCCATGTGTCCAGATGACTTGGATGACAAAGACTGGTGATGTATCTGTGACAGGTGTCCTGACCTTCCTCTCAAACAAGACCGGGAACAATGCAGAGTCGAGTGCCGGGCCGCCATGAACTTTAGGGACCACTCCCTCAAAGCCTTCGGGTTCATGGGCCGACACTCAGAGCACGACTTCGGGTCATGGTCGCGCTCCAGACACCAAAGGCACATGAGGTGCGGATGGATCCGTCACCGGCATTACTCGGTGACAGAAGTCGCAGGGCTTGAATACGGTCTTATGGTACATCCCTCGATGCATCCAAAACTCGGCCAAAATGAATCAACAAAAGTGTTGCAGTTATTCAAAAAATGAATGTCTAGCTCTTCTCCGGATCAGTGCGTCAGCTGGTGCGGAAAGATAAGACTGACATCAGCCTGCCGGGGTAGCGCCTATATATGAACGCAACATCATCACAGTGACCATGATGCCAATGACGCCTGCAGAGTTGGCTGACGCCACCTAACGGCATGCAGGGGTACTGCTCGAAGAAAAATCTCCAGAGCCTGTCTGATGCCTGGGGGAAATTGTAAGGTAAGGAATCTGCAACTAGAAGTCTCTGTCAGATTGGGCTTGCCAGCCTCCACCATGGCTGTTACCAACCCAGCTCCATAGACAATCTGTATTGCATTGCTGCCGGTCTACTACCCCATCAGAAAGGAGCATTATCCAGGCTTTATTAAGGCCAATATAGGAAGTTGCCTCACCGTGTTATCCAAGTTTGCCTTAAGGTGCCAGATTACAAAAAGTAGAATAAAATGCCTAATTTCTTTGGGATATAAAACAGTGAAATGGCAAAATCTTTGCACCAGAACTGAATACATCCATTGGAAGCTTCAGGTATAGACCTAATGGTATATAAAAAAAAATCACGATTTGACAAAGGCCAGTTTTAAGATCGCTTTTGAGACAATGTGGCGCGAGAATTGACCTGTGTGTCTGAGCAACCTCTGGCAGCATCTGTCTCAATCCAGCCAATCAGGTCCCAATGATGTTTGATGTGCTCCAGATTTAGAGGTCCACTGTGAGCATATAGCAAAATTATACAGTTGTAAAGGGTACTTCACCCCCTTCGTTTCAGAGGTCCTACGATGTGAGCCTATGTAAATATGGCGTGTAGGCTGAAGGTGTCCACTCTGAGAAACATTTTGGAGCAATGGCTTTTAAGTAACTTGTAAACAGGATGGCTAAAGAGCTATAGTTTTAATACTCACTCCCAGTCTCTGTCAGTGAAGTAAGAGATACCCAGAAGCATTGCTTTTCTGCAGCAACAAATACATTTGTGTGCGCTCACTGAACTGTGTGCATTGTAGAAACATACAGGCATTACAACAAAATGGATGGTTGTGTCAATGTAGAAACTGTGTTTTCTCATTTCCGCAGGGTTGGGTCTTTAAATGTTCATGCTTGCTAGGATTAGACATTCTCCCCATTTATACTCTGCTCGCCCTTGTTTATTTCTCATCTTCCCCCACGGCTTGCCCCTCACTTCATCTTTCCAACCCTCTTTATTCCTCACTCCTGACTGGCTACTCCACACACATCATTCTTTTTACTCACTCATCACACACTTATCTCTCACCTTTAGATCCTCAGTTTTACCACTCTTTGCTCATAGCTCACCCTTCCATCCCACATTCCTCACTTTCCATCCTTCAGTCACATCTCTTATTACTCACTAATTACTGCATTAACCACACTCCATATTCTTCACTTCTCATTCTTGAGTTCTCACTCTGGCTACTCATTCCTCACCCCTTATCACCTACTCCTGCCGCATTCCCTGCTACTCATTACTCACGTCCCAGTCTTCACTCCCCTCATGTCACTCTCATCCCCATCCATCTTTCTCTGCATTTTATAAACTTAGATACCCAACTCTAATTCAACCTTCCTTAGTCACACTCCTCCAGGAATCTGATGAACTTCTTTGTGCTACCATTAATACTACAGGCATCCTTTGTAGACCATTGTCATGTCCCTAACTCTTGGCATATGGGGAAGGTTGTCAGTTTTCCAAAACAAAAAATAAGGATAAAGAAGACCCTAATGCATATCGCCCAATCTCACTTTTAAATACGGGCTATAAAATAATTATGAAACTCCTGGCTAATTGGTTTAATCTGGTAGCCACTAACTTGGTGCATCCTGATGGGTTTATTGTTGGGCAACAACTCGCAACCAACACACATTTTCTGTCCGAGGCTTTTGACTGTTATGCTTCCAATAAAATTCCCACTATTATTTTTTATTCGATGCGGAAAAAGCTTTTGATCTAGTAGTTTGGGATACACTGTTTGAAATATTGTCTAGATTCAGGTTCCCTCCCCGGTTTCGGCACAAATTCAAAGGATGTATCAAAATTCTGAAGCTGATATTATAATCAACTCGGTGAGCATAGGTCAGCTTCAAGTTCGGCGTGGGACCCGTCAAGGCTGCCCCTTCTCCCCTATTGTCTTTGCTCTCTTTATTGAACCGTTAGCTATTACAATTAGACAAAACAACCAGATCCATCCGCCTCTGAAGTCAATGGGGAAGATCAAACTTTACGCAGATTATATTATCATGTTTCTGGAGGAGGATCAGGCCTCTCAGGAGGAGGTTTTTAAAGTATTTTCTGAATTTTAGCAAATTGGCCGATATAAGGTTAATAGGAATAGGAATAAAACCAATGTCATCCTCTGTGGCACTACTCCCGCTAGATTAATCCCCGAAGTATTGCTCTGCCTGAATACTAGGCCCAAGAGATACCTTGGGATCAACTTTTCATCTGATATAGGAGATCTGTATGATCTCAACTATGCTCCCTTACTCTTGAAAACCCAGGCGTTGCTCGCATGCTGGGGATCATTTTCTCTTTCTATTCTTGGTAGAATTGCACTGATCAAAATGTCTATATTACCATTATTTAACTTTTTGTTTTCTGCCACTCCTTGGGTCCTAACATCCACATTTTCCAAGAAATTAGATTCAATGTTCGGCTCATTTATCTGGCACAACTAAAAGGCGCGTATTGCATTAAGTACGTTAATCATTGCTAGAGAAAAGGGTGGGTTGGCATTACCGAACCTGAAAGATTTTTATTTTGCCTTCTTGGCGTACTATATGACCAATCGTAAAGCCAGACAACCCACAGACAGCCTTTTTACTCAGGATTTTGTGAATTAATCTGCAGGGAACATGACATAACGAATCCTGCACTATTGGTGAAATCCGCCCAAAAATGCGTGATATAAGATTTTTAAATGGTTTTTCAGAAAAAAGTCTGATCTTTATCGAAGATATTCAATTCCATTTTGAACTTTTTTACCCCTTTCACAGCTAATGTTGCGGTCTGGTTCACAGCTTGACTCCGATAGTGAGGAAATAGGAATATACTGGATTCAGGCAAATTGGTGACTTTTGTGTTAGTGACAGCTGGGAAACGGTCTCAAACATTGGGGCCGTGGTCGGAAATGATTTTCTGTTGATGGGATCATACAGTATCATGCTCAGGGGTAAGGCGAGCAGGTGTGTGGAGAAGGTTACTTATGGAGGGAAAAAAAAATCAATCTCTGGGCAAAACTGGCAAGAAAATGGGATAGGCAAGAGCGTCTGGAACTGACAAGGGAGTGCTGGGAGAAAGTCAATCAATTACATTTCAGGGCCCTTAGAGGTGCGAATTGGCATCGTATTATATTTTTCAGCAAATGGCTGTTGTATTGCACCCTGCAAGCACTGCCTCGGATTACCTCCAGCTGCCCCGATGTCTGTTTTCGGTGCCAAGCAGAAGGTATAGAAAATTGGATGCATGTGATTGCCACGCGTCGGCTCATCCAAGATTACTGGGACACACTACTGAAGTTGTTAACACCCACCGTCCAGATCTCCATAACTCCCTGTATTTGGTTTCTGGTCTTAGGCTATTATCTCACGGCAAGGCTTCCACCTAGGGGGGCGAAACTAGTTTTTATTGCAACTGCAATTGCCAGATCCCTCTTACTGAAAAACTGGCGCTCCATGCTGATTCCTACTTCTGCAGAATGGCTGAATAAAATGGTTTTGGTAAGAAATCAGGAACTGAGTTACGCAAGCAAAGGGAGTGGCTGAGCTCAATACATTTTCCCAAACCTGGGGTGAATGTTTTCAAGATGAGCGGTAGTAACTACATTTATGTCAGGATAATTAAATATGTGGTGTTGATTCGATATATTGCATTAAAAGGGTGCTATCACTTTGGAAATTCTGTAAATGATAAACTATGCACCTGAAACTGGCTGCTATTGCGGGATCTCGGTAAAACCAATTAAAAATAACAACAACAAAAAAGAGCTGAAGGTTGGAAAGCCTCCCGCAGTTGGTCATAGGTGATGGGAGTATAGTTAAACTGGCTGGTGGTTCTGGTGAACGTCTACATGATGAACAAGGTATTTACCTTCGGTAACGATTTATCTGGTAGAGACATATGCTAGTTGCAGATTCCTTACCTTAGAATTTCCCCAGGCGCCAGACTGGATCCGGAGATTTTTCTTTGAGCAGTACCCTTGCGCACTGTCAATTTTGCATCTGTCGTTGGCATTGTGGTCGCCGTGATGACGTCAGGGTCGTATATAGGTGCCACCTCAGCGTAACGTCTGATTCTTGACACAACTTTCCACGCCAAAGCGCAGAGCCATGAAGAACACTGAGAATGGTTTGCCAAAACTAAGGCCCTGAAAGGGTAATCCATGTTCCTAGAAATCAGTTCACAAGCAGGAAGGATGGGTGAGTCAGTTAGCAATCTGCAACTAGAATATCTCTCTACCAGATAAATTATTAATGAAGGTAAGTAACTTGTTCATCTGATAGACACTTCTAGTTGCAGATTCCTTACCTTAGAATAAATACCCAAGCAATACCATCCTAGGTGGTGGGCTGCGAACCAAGATCATACCAGAAAGTCCTGAAGGACCAAACGACCAAAGTAGCCGTCTCTGCAGACCTGACTGTCCAGGCAGTAATGGTTTGTAAAAGTGTGCAGAGATGCCCACGTTGCTGCCTGACAGATATCCAGGATAGGAACTCCGCGTGCTAACACTGTGGTAGCAGCAGTTGCTCTGGTGGAGTGAGCGCGCAAGCCCTCGGGGGGGTTGCTTCTTAGCGAAAGCGTAGCACATTTTAATGCACAGAAGCCGCAACCATGAGATGGTACACTTCTGCACTGCCTTCCCTTTCTTCGCACCCACATATCCAACAAAGAGTTGATCGTCCACCTGGAAATCTTTGGTACGATCGAGGTAGAACGCCAACGCTCCTTTTGGATGCAGACTGTGGAGTCTTTCTTCTTCATGAGAAGGATGTGGGGTGCATAAAAAGTAGGCAAAGTGATGGATTAGCCAACATGAATGGGTGTGACAACTTTGGGAAGGAAGGAGACAAGAATGGGGGTTTAAAAGAAAAATCCTGAGACTCATTCAACATGTGAGCAGAGGTGATGGGAACAAGAAATGCAGTTTTAAGAGTGAAAGGACAGTTGTGTAACTGCTCAAAGGGAGCACACATCAGATAAGTAAGAACAAGATTGAGGTCCCACTGACACATGATAAATGGAGTAGGAGGAAACAAATGGTTAAGACCCTCAAGGAATCTATCCACAAGAGGAGACTTAAAAAGAGAAGGTTGGACTGGCAACCTTTGGAAGGCTGAGATAGCAGACAAGTAACTTTTAAGAGTTCCCAGTGCAGAGCCCTGCTGGGCTAAGGATAGGATGAACAAAATAACCTTAAAGAGAGGAGCAGAGAGGGGATCAAGAGACTTGTTTGTACACAATGCCACAAATTTATGCCAACGAGAGGTGTATACCATTTTGGTGGAGGGACGCATGGCTGCCAAGATAACCTTACAGACTTCGGGCAGAAGGTCAAAAGCCGTCAACTGCTACCGCTCTATCTCCACGCATGAAGGTGAAGATTGGACAGGTTCGGGTGTAGAACCCTCCCCTGTTGCTGCAACAGAAGATCCTCCTGAAGAGGCAGTCTGACTGGAGGATCGGTGGCCATGCTCAATAGCTCTGGATACCATACTGTCGTGCCCAGTCCGGAGCCACATGGATTACTTAGGCCTGGTCGTTCTTGATCATTTTCAGCACTCTTTTAGTTTTATTGGAGGGAAGGTGTAAAGACGTCCCGAGTTCTACTCGAGACGAAAATCGTTGCTAAGCGACTGCCTCCTAAAACTCCAACATGCAAAACAGCTAACAGTGGGCGTTCTCTGCAGAGGCAAACAGATCTAACCAAGGGTCTCCCCATTTGTGAAAGAGACCTTGCGCCACCTCCGGATGGAGATGCCATTCATGATCAACTATGCATCAACGGCTGAGTTTGTCTGCTCTGATATTCAGAGAGCCCACCAAATGTTGAACCATCAGGGAAATGTCATGATGTTCCAGCCATGTCCAGAGGTGCAGAGCCTCTTGGCAAGGGTAGAGGACCCTACTCCGCCCTGTTTGTTGCAGTACCACATGGTAGTAGTGTTGTCCGTGAACACCTGCACTACTTTCTCTTTGAGAGAGGGAAGGAATGCTTTCAGTGCAAGCTTGATCGCCCAGAGCTTCAGAAGGTTGATGAGGAGCCCAGACTCCGCCGGAGACCAGAGGCCTCTGATCTCTGCATCTCCCATGTGGCCGCCCCATCCCAGGAGTGATGCATCTGTCAATACTGTCAGATCTGGTTGGGGAAGGGAGAGGGATCTGCCGTTGACCCAATCCTCATTCAAAAGCCACCATTGCAGATCTTTAGAAGTCCCCTCTGAGATCTGGACCATGTCTGAGAGATTCCCCTGATGCTGCGCCCACTGGAACTCCAGGTCCCACTGCAAGCCTGCATATGCCATCTAGCATGTGTCACTAGCAGGATGTAGCAGGCCATGAGGCTCAGCAGCCTCGGAGTCGTTCTCACTGAAATCCAGGATAGAGACTGAAAGATTGGAATTATAGCCCGAATTTTCTGGGCTCGCTTTTCGGGAGGAAAGGCCCGAAACTGCACTGTGTCCATGTAGGAAGCTGGCCTGGTGTGTGGTGGGTACCTGAGGTACTTGCACCTTATACCAGGTCCAGATATCCTCTATTACTGTAGTGTAGGCAGTGTCTAGAATCTAGGCATCTAGTGGTAGCTGTGGAGGAGCAGCCAAGGCTCATCTAGGAAACACACAAAGCTCATGCAATAACACTGTAGTCACACAGCACTTATATAGGAAGCTGGCTTTGTGTATACTGTATCAAAATGAGATATAGGCCCTCATAACAACCCTGGCGGTCGTTTTGTCGGATTTCACCACCAACAGACTGGCAGTGAAATCCAGGGTATTAGGACCACGGTGGAAGCGCCGCGGTCGCACCGCCGGGACTAGCGGTTTTCCGCCACTTTTGTCCCGGCGGATTTAATCCTCCTGCCCAGGGGATTACGAGTCCCCCTCCCGCCAGCCTTTTCATGGTGGTTTGAACCGCCATGAAAAGGCTGGCGGAAAGGGGAGTCGCGGGGCCCCGTGCAGCTTTTCACGGTCTGCTGTGCAGACCGTGAAAAGCGCGACGGGTGCAACTGCCCCCGTCGCACAGCCGCAACACCGCCGGTTCCATTTGGAGCCGGCTCCTGTGTTAAGGCCGTGATCCCCGCTGTGCCGGCGGGCGGAAACCAGGTTTCCGTCCGCCGGCCCAGCGGGGATCTCCTAATGGCCGCGGCGGGAGTGCGGCCGCATTGGAAGCCGCCCGCCAAGGTTGTAATGACCCCCATAGTGTGCACATTGTCCAGAGGTTCCCCAGAGGCTAAAGTATATAATTCTAATGCTCTCTTTTGTGGTAGTGTGGTCAAGCAGCTAGGCTGATCAGAGGGTATTGCAAAGCATTTGTTGTACACATTCAGACAATAGAAGAAGCAGACACTCAATGACTTAACTCCAGGCCAATGCCTTTTATATAGCAAAAATATATTTTCTTAATTTATTTCTACAACCACAAGATTAAAGTTGCAGGTAAGTACTTCAATAGATTTGTATTTCACACATAAATCAATAGTACTTTGTTTGAAATCGATAAGTTATACAGTTTTTGAAATATTGGCAATTATCTGTTTTAAAAGTTGGCACTGCAATTTTCAGAAACAGTTCCTGTAGGGAAGAAAGGTTAGAATGATTTACTTACAGTTACAGTCTCTGGAGTTTAGGATGTCCAGAGGTTGAGGTTCAAGTTAACCCCAAACACCCACCACCAGCAACACGGGGCCAGCCGGGTGCAGAGGTCAAAGTTGAGGCAAATGTAACATGGGCTCCTATGGAGACTGGGGGGCCCTCGGAATTAGAGCCACCTGCAGGTAAGTACCCGCAACTTTGGAAGGCAGACCTGGAGAGGGGGTGGGGGGGAGAGGAGCCCTATTGGGGCCACAGGTAGGCACCAAACACAACCCCTCAGCGTCGCTGGGGGCGGGCTGGGTGCAGGGTGAAAACAAGGTGTCAGGTTTCCAATGCTAGTCTATGAGGGGAACCTGGGGGTTACTTAGATGCTGCAGGCAAGATCCAGGGGGTCGACTTGGGCAAACCACAGGCTGGACCGGGAAGGGGACTGCCTGCTGAACGTAGCTGCACCAGAGGTTGGGTTCTCCAAGGCATGGGGGCTGCGGGTGCAGTGGTCTTTTAGGTGTCGGGTCTCTTCATTCGGAGCATTCGCAGTCAGGGGGGGCTTCTGGATTCCCTCTGCAGGCATCATTGTGGAGGGGTGGAGAGGTCAACCCAGAGTGGGCACTTGCTCACAATCGCCTGGGGACTGTCTCTAGCTGGTTGGGCACCCTGGTCACCGGCTAAAGACCTTGGGTGCAGGGTGGTCAGGACTCACGGATTCAGATGGGCTCTGGAGTCCCTTGGGGTAGTTCCTTTGTGGACAGGACCGCTTTCCACAGGAGTTCTTGATCCTTTGTGATGCAGGGCAGTTCTCTGGAGCTTGGCAGATGTTGCTGGTCCGGCTGGATATGTTGCCTTCTTGTTGCAGGTTCTTTGAAGCAGGAGACAGGCCGATAGAGCTGTGGCCAAGTCAGTTTGCGTATTCCTTCTTCTCTGCACGGGGTTCAGCTTAGCAGTCTTCCTTCTTTCTGGTCAGGTTTCCAGAAATCTGGTGAGCTGGGTTCAGGGAGGCCCTTAAATCCAAGATTTAGGGGAGTGTCAGAGGTCAGTAGCCAATGGCTACTGTTCCCGAGGGTGGCTACACTCTTCCTGTTCCTCTTCCATGATTCCAACATGTTTGATACCAAGCATGCCTAGGTTCTGAGTTACCATTATGTAGCTGGACATAGGTGGTGACCTATGTCCAGTACACACAAAAAATGGCATCCCCGCACTCACAAATTCCATGAAAATGGCACTGGAGTTCGTGGTGGCACATCTGCTAGTACAGGGGGTGCCCTCACACTTAAGTACTTGCACCCTCCCCTCTGGGCTAGGAGGGCCTGCCCAAGGGGTGACTTACAGTGACCTGTACTAAAAAAAAGGGCGCATGCACCCTTCCACACAGGCTGCAATGGCAGGCCTGCAGAACACTTTGCATGGGCTCCCTATGGCTGGCATAATACATGCTGCAGCCCAAGGGGATCCCCTGGTATGCCAATGCCCTCAGTATCTGGGTACCATATACTAGGGACTTCAATGGGGGCACCAATATGCCAAATGTGGAGTGAAAATAACTAAGTTACAAAGTTAGAAGGGAGAGAGCATAATCACTGGTGTCCTGGTTGGCAGGATCCCAGTCAACACAGTCAAACACACTGACAACCGGCAGAAAATGGGGGAACCATGGCACAAAAGAGGGTACTTTCCTACACCCACCCTCCAGTGAAGATTCCCCCTTTGAGGAGGATGAATCTACTCCCTTGGCAGAACCTACACCTGAGGAGCTAAAGGATAATACAGCTGAACTCTTAGGTGCAGGGGGGCCTGCCAGGGAGGAATTCAGTATGGCACAGAAAACCTGTCCAACACTGGAGGAGTTGAGGCAGCAAGCAGTCCTCCAAGAAGCAGGGGATAGCGTGGGCACCCACAAGGTGTACTTGGAAGACAAACTCTTATATTCAGAGCCAAGGGAACCCAAACCTGGTGCCACCACGAGATTGGTAGTACCTCTGCAATATGGATAATTTCTGTTTACCCTGGCACATGACATTCCCCTGGCAGGTCACTTGGGGCAAAGCAAGACTTGGGACAGGCTTGTCTCTCACTTTCACTGGCCCCACATGTGAGAAGATAGTAAGGAGTTATGTCGCTCCTCTGTCACTTGCCAAGCCAGTTGCAAGATAGGTGGCAATCCCACTTCCAGTGATTGTGGTTCTCTTTGAGAGGTTTGGGGTGGATATTCTTAGCCCCCTAGACCCACCTACAGCCTCTGGGAACAGACTTAGGCCCTCATTCCAAGTTTGGCGGGCGGCAAGCGGGAACCGCCAATTGGCCGCTCCGCGGTCAAAAGACCACAGGGGCCATTCTGACTTTCCTGCTGGGCCGGCGGGCGCCCGCCAAGGGAGCGCCCGCCGGCCCAGCAGGAAAGGGCCTGCAACACAGAAGCCGGCTCCGAATGGAGCCGGCGGTGTTGCAGTCGTGCGACGGGTGTAGTTGCACCCGTCGCGCTTTTCACTGTCTGCTAGGCAGACAGTGAAAAGCATACTGGGGCCCTGTTAGGGGGCCCCAGGACACCCATTCCCGCCATCCTGTTACTGGCGGTGAAAACCGCCAGAAACAGGCTGGCGGGAAGGGGGTCGGAATCCCCATGGCGGTGCTGCTTGCAGCGCCGCCATGGAGGATTAGCCCAGCCGGGGCTAATCCGGCAGGAAACCGCCGGACCCGGTTTTCCGACCGCGGCTGGAATGGGCACTGAAGCACTGCCAGCCTGTTGGCGGTGCTTCCGTTGCCCGCGGCCCTGGCAGTCTTTGACCGCCAGGGTCGGAATGAGGGCCTTATTCTGGTAGTGGTGGACCATGCCACCAGGTACCCAGAAGCTATACCTGTAAGGACCACTACAGCTCCTGCAGTGGCAAAAGCCCTCCTGGGAATTTTCTCTAGAGTGGGCTTTCCTAAAGCGGTGGTATCAGTCAGAGGTACCAACTTTATGTCTGTATACCTAAAGGCAATGTGAAAGGAATATGGTGTTACTTACAAGTTCACACCCCGTACCACCCCCCAACCAATGGTTTGGTAGAGAGGTTTAATAAAACTCTCAAAGGCATGATCATGGGACACTCTGAAAAACTCAGAAGGAGATGGGATGTCCTACCATGCCTCCTTTTTGCCTACAGGGAGGTCCCTCAATAGGGAGAGGGCTACAGCCCCTTTGAACTTCTGTGTGGATACCCTGTTAGGGGTCCTTTTGCTCTTGTAAGGGAGGGTTAGGAGCAACCTCTCAAGCCCCCTAAACAGGACATAGTGGACTATGTACTTGGCCTCAGATCAAGGATGGCTGAGTACATGAAAAAGGGCACTAAAAACCTTCAGGCCAGCCAAGAACTGCAGAAGCAGTGGCATGACCAGAAGACTGTCTTGACTGTTTACAAGCCAGGGCAGGTGGAGTGGGTCTTGCAGCCAGTAGCTCCCAGGGCACTCCAAGACAAGTGGAGTGGTCCACACACAATCGTGGAAAAGAAGGGTGAGGCCACCTATTTAGTGGACCTAGGCACTCCCAGAAGTCCTCTCAGGGTGCTTCATGTGAACTGCCTTAAGCCCTAATAGGACAGGGCTGACACGACCCTGCTCATCGCCACTGATGAGGGACAGGAAGAAGAGAGTGACCCCCTTCCTGACCTCTTCTCCAACACTGTAGCTGATGGCTCAGTTGATGTAGTAGTCCTGGCAGTCTGTCTGTCTGAATCTCAGAAAGAAGACTGAAGAAATCTCCAGGGGCATTTCTCAGAACTGTTCTCTCTAACACCTGCTCAGACAACATGGTGTGAACACACCATTGATACAGGATACAGTTTGCCCATAAAAAGCTAAATCTATAGGCAACCTAACCATGTTAGAGACTGTTTCAAAGCAGAAGTGCAAAATATGCTAGACCTGGTAGTCATAGAGCACTCTGATAGCCCCTGTGCTAGCCCAGTGGTGCTGGTCCCAAAACCTCACTCTCAGAATGGGAAAAAAGAAATGCGGTTCTGTGTTGACTACAGAGGGCTCAACACTGCCATACAGACAGATGTTCATCCTATTCCTAGGGCAGATGAGCTAATATACACTGGAATCTGCCAAGTATCTTAGCACATTTGATTTGACTGGTGGCTATTGGCAGATCAAATTATCAGAGGATACTAAACCAAAAATTGATTTTTCAACCTTTGGAGGGAATTATCACTTTACAGTGATGCCCTTTGTTCTGCAAAATGCACCTGACACTTTTCAGAGGCTGGTGAATACAGTCATCCAAGGATTGGAAGCCTATAGTGCAGCTTATCGAGATGATATAGTTGACTTTAGCTCCACCTGGGAGGATTACCTGGTCCACCTCTGGAATGTTTTGGAGGCTCTGCAAAAAGCAATGTCAATGCCTCTAAGTGCCAGGTTGTATATCTGGACCACCTGGTAGGTGGAGGACAGATTCAACCACTACAGGGGAAAAGCCAAACCATTTTGGATTGGACTCTCCCCACTACCCAAACTCAGGTGAGAGCCTTTTTGGGGCTCACTGGGTATTACAGGAGGTTCATTAAGAACTATGGTTCCATTGTAGCCCCTCTTAATGACCTCACTTCAAAAAGAAAGTCTTGTGGGCAGCTAGCTGTCAAAAAGCTTTTGAGGATCTCAAACAGGCCATGTGCTCTTCACCTGTGTTGAAAAGTCACCACTACTCCAAGATGTTCATAGTACAAACAGATGCTTCTGAGGTAGGAGTTGGGGCAGTTCTATCTCAACTTAACACTGAGTGCCAAGACCAACCAATAGCTTTTATAAGTAGAAGGATGACCCTCAGGGAAAAGCGTTGGTCGGCCATAGTAAGGGAGGCATTTTCTGTGGTCTGGGCCTTGAAGAAGCTGAAGCCGTACCTCTTTGGCACTCACTTCTTAGTTCAAACAGACCACAAGCCCCTCCTTTGGTTAAAAAATGTGAAAGGTGAAAATCCCAAACTGTTAAGGTGGTCCAAATCCCTATAGGGAATTGATTATACAGTGAAACATAGACCTGGGACTAACCACTCCAATGCAGATCGACTCTCCAGATATTTCCACTTGGACAATGAAAAGTCATCTTGGCAAGGTTAGCCTTTTCGTCCTTTGTTTGGGAGGGATGAGGTTGTGTAGGAAAGTACCCTCTTTCTTGGCATGGTTACCCCCATTTTCTGCCGGTTGCCAGTGTGTTTGACTGTGTTAACTGGGATTCTGCTAACTAGGACCCAAGTGATTATGCTCCCTCCCTTCTAACTTGGTAACTTAGTTATTTTTCACCCCACATTTGGCATACTGGTGCCCTCATGTAAGTCCCTAGTGTATATGGTACCCAGGGCATTAGGGTGCCAGGGTATCCCCATGGGCTGCAGCATGTATTATGCCAGCCATGGGAGCCCATCAAAGTGTTCTGCAGGCCTGCCACTGCAGCCCGCGTGAAAGGGTGGATGCACCCTTTTTCACTACAGATCACAGCACTCGGTCACAGTAAGTCAGCCCTGTGGCTGGCCCTCCTAGTCCAGAGGGCATGCTGCGATTACCTGTGTGTGAGGGCACCCCTGAACTAGCAGAGGTGCCCCCACAAACTTCAATGCCATTTTCATGGACTTTATGAGTGTGGGGACGCCATTTTCTGTGTGTACTGGAAAAAGGTCACTGCCTATATCCAGCTACACAATGGTAACTCCGAACTTAGGCATTTTTGGCATCAAACATGTTGCAATCATACCCCAATATTGTTGCCAGTATTGGAAGTATGATTCCATGCACTCTGGGGGCTCCTTAGAGGAACCCCAGCATTGCTCCTATCAGCCTTCTAGAGTTTTCTGGGCAGCCCAGCTGCTGCCAACCCTCAGACAGGTTTCTGCCCTCCTGCTGCTTGAACAGCTCAAGCCCAGGAAGGAAGAACAAAAGATTTGCTTTGGGAGAGGAGGCAACACCCTCTCCCTTTGGAAATAGGTGTAACATGGCTTGGGAGGAGTAGTCTTCCCAAGCCACTGGTATGCTTTGAAGGGCACATTTGGTGCCCTCTGTGCATAAACCAGTCTACACCGGTTCAGGGACCTCCAGTCCCTGCTCTAGCACAAAACTGGACAATGGAAATGGGAGTGACCACTCCCCTGTCCATTACCATCCCAGGGGTGGTGCCCAGAGTTCCTCCAGAGGGTACCTGGGTTCTGCCATCTTGAATCCAAGGTTGGCAGGAACCTCTGGGAGCATCTGAGGGGCCAGGTCAGGCAGGTGATGTCAGAGTCCCCTCCTAATATGTGGTGGTCACTTAGCTAGGTGCCCAATCCCCCCTTTCCGGGCTATTTAGGGTCTCTCTCTTGGGTGGGTCCTCAGATTCGGCTTGCAAGATTCCAGCAGGACTCCTCTGCAAATTCTTCTTCGACCTCTAGCCACTGGAAACGCAACTGGACCTTCCAGGAACTGACAATCTGCATCCAGGATGAAGACTCTGCTTGCAACATTGTTTCTTCAGCTCCTTCCAGCTTCTGCAACATTTCCCTGGCTGTGCATCCTCTGAGGTCGGCAAGTCTTCAGCCTGCATGAGAAGGAAGAAGGGATCTCCTGTGAAGTGAAGGAGTCACTCCCCTGCATCTGCAGGCACCATCTGCAACGACGACCGGCAGCGGCGATATCCTCTCATCCCGAGCTGCGTGGGTGATGCATCATGGCTGGTGGTCTGGAGTAGTCCTCTTGGTCCTCTTTGCCAGCTGTCCAACTTTGGTGGCAGTAAGACCTTGCCTTCCCACGCAGGACAGTATCCCAGCCCACTTTGTCTCTTGCAGCTGCCACGGCTTGTTTACATCTCCTCCAAAGGAACTGCAGGGTCTGTGTAGCTCCCCCCCCACCTGCAGCACTTCTTCCTGCGATGCAAAGCCCTCTGCGTGCTTCTCCTGCGGCATAGGACCCTTCTCCAGTAGTGCTGCGTGGGCACCACTGCGACTCCTGTTTCCTCATCCAGTGGGTCTCCTGTGGGGACTGCCTTGACTCTCTGCCTTGCTGAGGGTCCACCTAGAACTACCCCATGGGTTGAGTCCTCCTGGACCTTTCTGGTCCCTGGCAACTCCACTAGTGCTTCACCATGACATCTGGCTTTGTCAAGGCTTGTTGGTGGCTTTTCCACGCCACTGACCGACTTCAACCATCAATCCAACCTGGGACGTTGGTGGTTTGGGAAAATGTAGTAATTTACTCCTTTACTCCTGGTCGTTAGGGAGCACTGTGGTACTTACCTTTGGGGTTTCGTAGTACCCTCAGCTCCCCTCTACACGTTTCACTTACCTAGGTGGGGGTCCTGTGTTCACATTACATTTGTTTAGTATATGGTTTGGGCTCCCCCTAGGGTCACTATTGTCTATTTGCATTTGCACTGTTTTCTATCACTTTCTATGCCTATTTCTGTTAACTAGTGTACCTATTTAGTGTATTTACTTACCTCTATTGGAGAGTTGCCTAACTAGTGTTTTGGTACCCTTTATTTTCCTAACACTGAGTGTTTTCTTTCATGTTTGTAAGTTGTAGGAAGGTGACTCTGTTGGCATGGTTACCCAGTATGCTGGGATCCTGCTAACCAGGTCCCAGCACCAGTACCTTTGTTTCCACAATTGGCACACCCATGGCACACAGTTAAGTCCCTTGTAAACGGTACCCCTGGTACCAAGGTCCTGTAGCCAAGGAAGGTCTCCAAGGGCTGCAGCCTGCATTATACCACCCTGGGGGACCCCTCACCAAGCACATGCACACTGCCTGTGCAGCTTGTGTGTGCTGGTGGGGAGAGAAAGGCAGAGTTGACATGGCACCCCTCTCAGAGTGCCATGCCCACAAACCACTGCCTGTGGCATAGGTAAGTCACCCCTCTAGCAGGCCTTACAGCCCTAAGCCAGGGTGCACTATACCACAGGTAAGGGCATAGCTGCATGAGCAATATGCCCCTACAGTGTCTAAACGCATTCTTAGACATTGTAAGGGCAGTGTAGCCATATTGAGTATACTGTCTGGGAGTTTGTCATTATGAACTCCACAGCTCCATAATGGCTTCGCTAAATACTGGGAAGTTTGGTATCAAACTTCTCAGTACAATAAACTCAGACTGATGCAGGTGTGAGATTTACTGAGGAATGCAACCAGAAGGCATCTTAGAGATGCTCCCTGTATGTTAGCCAAACTGCTAGTGCAGAACTGACCGGTCTGTGCCAGCCTGCCACTTTCAGACGAGTTTCTGAACACATGTGCTCTCTGTGGTCAGAAACAAAGCCTGTCCTGGGTGGAGGTGCTTCACACTTCCTCTTTGCAGGAACTGTAACACCTGGCAGTGAGCCTCAAAGGTTCAAGCCTCTTGTTATAGTGTCCCAGGGCACCCCAGTTAGTAGAGTTGCCCACTCCCCCGGACAAAGCCCTACTTTTGGCAGCAAGTCCGTGTGGAAAACTAGGGAAAACAGGGAGGAGTGCCCTAAGGTGTCCAGAGCTGAGGTGACGCCCTCCCTGCAGAATCCTCCATCTTGGTTTGGAGGACAGGGACCAATAGGGTTAGGTTTGTGTCCCCCTCCCCAAAGGGAGTGGACACAAGACGGGTGTAGCCACTCACACAGACAGTAGCCATTGGCTACTACCCTCTGACCCCTGAACCACCTCTAAATCTAGGATTTAAGGGCCTACTTGAACCCAACTCACCAGATTCCTGGTGTCATGACAAGAAAGATGAAGGACTGCTAAGCTGAACCCCCTGCAGAGAAGAAGGAAGCTGCAAAGTGACTCGGCCCACCCTACCGCCCTGTCTCCTGCTTCAAAGAACCTGCAACAAGAAGGCAACGCATACAGCGGGACCAGTGACCTTTGCCAAGCTCCAGAGGACTGCCATGCATCACAAAGAATCAAGAACTCCCGAGGACAGCGGCCCTGTTCACAAATGAACTACCCCAAGGAACTCCAGAGCTCCGCTGGACCTGAGAGTCCAGATCACCCTGCACCCGAAGCTTTAGCCGCTGACCAGGTGGCCCAATCAGCTAGAGAGAGTCCCAAGGTGATGGTGAGCAAATGCCCACTCTGGGTTGACCTCTCAATCCCTCCACGACGTCGCCTGCAGAGGGAATCCCGAGGCCCCCCTGACGATGAAAGCTCTGGACGAAGATATCCGACACCTAAAAGACCACTGTATTCGCAGCCCCCATGCCTTGGAGAATCCTACCTTCAGTGCAGCTACATTAGGCTCGTGGCCCCCCCCATCCGGTCCAGCCTGTTGTTTGCCCAAGTCAACCGCCTGGACCTCGCCTGCAGCATCTGAGTGATCCCTGGGGTCCCCCATAGACTATCATTGGAAACCCGACTCTTTGTTTGCACCCTGCACTTGGCCGCACTAGTGCCGCTGAGGGTGTGTATTTGGTGCCTTCTTGTGGCCCCGCTAGGGCTCCTCTAACCCCCACAGGTCTGCCCTCCGAAGTCACGGGTACTTACCTGCAGGCCAGCCTGATTCCGAGTGCCCCCAGTCTTCATAGGAGCCCATGTAAATTTGCCTCAACTTTGACCTCTGCACCCGGCCTGCCCTGTGTTGTTGTTGGTGGGTGTTTGGGGTTAACTTGAACCCCTACCTGTGGACATTCTAAACCCCGGAGACTGGAACTGTACGTCAAGTATTTAACTGTAAATCATTCTAACCTTTCTTCCTCCCAGGAACAGTTTTTGACAATTGCAGTATCAACTTTTAAAACAGATAATTGTCAATATTTCAAAAACTGCTTATCGATTTCAAACAAAGTACTATTGATTTATGTGTGAAATACGAATCTATTGAAGTACTTACCTGCAACTTGAATCTTGTGGTTCTAAAAATAAAGAAAATATATTTTTGCTATATAAAAGGCATTGGTCTTGAGTTAAGTCATTGTCTGCTTCTTCTATTGTCTGTATGTGTACAACAAATGCTTTGCACTACCCTCTGATAAGCCTAACTGCTCGGCCACAGTACCAAAAAAGAGAGCATTAGAATTATCTACTTCAGCCTCTGTTAAACTTCTGGGGAGCCCCTGGACTCTGTGCACACTATATCTCATTTTCATATAGTATATACAGAGCCACCTTCCTGCATAAATGCTGTGTGACTACATTGGTATTGCATGAACTTTGCATTTCTCCTAGATAAGCCTTGGCTGCTCATACACAGCTACCTCTAGAGAACCTGGATTCTAGACACTGTCTAAACTACACTAATAGGGGATACCAGGACCTGGTATTAGGTGCAAGTACCTCAGGTACCCACCACACACCAGGAGAGCTTCCTACATGGACACTGTGCAGTTTCGGGCCTATCTTCCCGAAAAGCGAGTCCAGGATATTTAGGCTATGATTCCAATGTTTCAGCCTCTATCCTGGATTTCAGCGAGACCGACTCGAGGCTGCTGAGTCTCATGGCATCCTGCATCCTGCTAGTAACACATGCCAGATGGCATATGCAGGCTCTGCAGTGGGACCTGGAGTTCCAGTGGGCGCAGCATCAGGGGAATCTCTCTGACCTGGTCCAGATCTTGGAGGGGTCTGCGAAAGATCTGCAATGGTGGCATTCGAATGAGGATTGGGTCAACGGCAGGTCCCTCTCCCTTCCCCAACGAGATCTGACAGTAGTGAAAGACGCATCACTCCTGGGATGGGGCGGCCACATGGGAGATGCGGAGATCAAATGCCTCTGGTCTCGGGCAGAGTTTGGGCTCCACATCAACCTTCTGAACCTCTGGGCGTTCAGGCTTACACTGAAAGCATTCCTTCCCTCTCTCAAAGGGAAAGTAGTGCAGGTGTTCACGGACAACACTACCGCCATGTGTACTGCAACAAACAGGGCGGAGTAGGGTCCTGGACCCTTGTCAAGAGGGTCTCCGCCTCTGGACATGGCTGGCACATCAGGGCATTTGTCTGGCGGTTCAACATTTTGCGGGCTCTCTGAATGCCTGAGCAGACAAACTCAGCATTTGATGCATTGTTGATCACAAATGGGATCTCCATCTGGAGGTGGTGCAAGGTCTCTTTCACAAATGGGGAGACCATTGGTTAGATTTGTTCGCCCCCGCAGGGAACGAAAATGTTAGCTGTTTTGCGTGTTGGTGTTTACAAGGCGGCAGTCGCTCTGCAACACTTTTCATCTTGAGTAGAACTCTGGCCTTCTTTACGCCTTCCTGCCAATACCACTTCTGTCCAGAATTCTGAAGAAGATCAAGAACAACCGGTCCCAAGTAATCACTGGGGTTCCGGACTGGGCACGGAGAGTATGGTATCCAGAGGTATTGAGCATGGCCATCGATCCTCCAGTCAGACTGCCTCTTCAGGAGGATCTTCGGCTGCAGCAACAGGGGAGGGTTATGCATCCGAACCTGTCCAATCCTAACTTCATGCGTGGAGATTGCGCTGCAGCAGTTGACGGCTTTTGACCTTCTGCCGAAGTCTGTGAGGCTACCTTGGCAGCCATGTGTCCCTCCACCAAAATGGTATACGATTCTCTGCAGAAATCTGTGGCATGGCGTACAAACAAGTCTCTTGATCCCCTCTTTGCTCCTCTCTCTGAGGTTCTTTTGTTCATCCTATCTTTAGTCCAGCAGGGCTCTGCATTGGGCACCAACCTTCTGTTTTTAAGTCTCCTCTTGTGGGTAGATACCTTAGGGGGTCTTACCCATTTGTTTCCTCTCACTCCATTTACCATGCCTCAGTGGGACCTCAATCCTGTTCTTACTTATCTGATGTGATCCCTTTGAGCCATTACACAACTGTCCTTTGCGGCTTCTCACTCTTAAAACTGCATTTCTTGTTTCCATCACCTCTGCTCGCAGGGTAAGTGAGCTTCAGGCTCATTCTTCTAAACCCCCATTTGGTCTGCTTTCCCTGACAAGGAGGTGCTCCGTACGAGGTCCTCCTTCCTTCCCAAAGTTGCCACACCCTTTCATGTAGGCCAATCCATCACTTTGCCTACTTTTTATGCACCCCCACATCCTTCTCATGAAGAAGAGAGACTCCACTGTCTGGATGCAGGTGTTCTACCTCAATCGTACCAAAGATTTCCAGGTGGACGATCAACTCTTTGTTGGATATGTGCACGCGAAGAAAGGGAAGCTGGTGCAGAGTAGTACTATCTTACGAGGGGTGCTTCTTTGTATCAAAATGTGCTACACTTTGGCTAAGAAGCAACCCCCTGAGGGTTTGTGCACTCACTCCACCAGAGCAACTGCTGCTACCACAGCGGTAGCCACAGAGTTCCTATCCTGGATATCTGTGAGGTAGCAACGTGGGCATCTCTGCACACTTACACAAAGCATTAGTGCCTGGACAGTAAGGTCTGCAGAGACAGCTACTTTGGTCGTTCGGTCCTGCAGGACTTTCTAGTATGATCTTGGTTCGCAGCCCACCAACGAGGATGGTATTGCTTGGGTATCTATTCTAAGGTAAGGAGTCTGCAACTAGAAGTGTCTATCAGATTAACAAGTTACTTACCTTCATTAACAATTTATCTGGTAGAGACATTTTCTAGTTGCAGATTCCTTACTGACCCAATGTAGAAAACTGGCCTGGTGTGTGGTGGGTACTTGAGGTACTTACACCTTGCACCAGGTACACATATCCCCTATTAGTGTAGTGTAGGTAGTGTCTTGAAACCAGGCTCTCTAGAGGTAGCTGTGGATGAACATCCAAGGCTTATGGAATGCGAACACATGGCCCCCACCTAGGTAAGTAAATTGTGTAGAGGGGAGCTGGGAGTACTAGGAAACCACACAGGTAAGCAATGTAGGTACCCCCCAGTGACCAGGAATGCAGGAGTAAAATACTGGATTTCTCCAAAACCACCCCAGAGGATGAAAAGAAGAGAAAGAAGACACCCAGAACAGCCTACAAGAAATCAGCAGTGGGATACCGAAGATGGAGATCTGTGGAAAGAGGGGACCAAGTCCAGAAGTGTCTATGGAGTCCAGTGGGAGTAGGAGATGCTACCCATCCAGAGGTACCCTTTGGAGTTGGTCGACGAAGAACAAAGACAGATCAGCACTACAGCACAGAAGCTGGAGAATAGTTCCTGATGCATGCAAAAGGTGTCCCACGCTGGAAGCTGGATTGCAGATGGGTGTCGGTGAAGGATTTCCACCAACAAGCCTTGGCAAAGGCAAACTATCGGTTGGAGGAAAAGAGGTGCTGCCGGTGACCAGCAAGATCCAGGAAGACTCTACCCAGGAGGGGGAGTCACAGGGGACCCTCCGTGTCGCAGAAGGCCCACAGGAGCAGAGGCAGCACCCACAGGTGTCCCACAGGACAGGGACACAGAAGTTGCTGAAGCAGCCCACGCAGCACCACAGAAGTTGCTCCTATGTCATCGGAGGACCACTCAGAGGTCCAGGAGTTGCAGGAGGGAGTGCTGGGGGGTGAAGCTACACATTGCCTAAAGTTTCCCTTGGAGGTGAAGCAAACAAGCCTTGGCAGCTGCAAAGGACGCGGTGCATGGGGCTACTGTCTTGCGTGGAGTGGAAAAAACGCAACACCACCAATGAACGACAGCTGGTAGAGAGAACCAAGGGCGACTCTTCGGACCATGACCCCTGATGCAGGACCCACAGCACTCAGGATGAGGGGAGATCCACGCAGCCAGTAGTCGTTGCAGCCAGGTACCTGTAGTTAAAGGGGAGTTATGACTTCTCCCCAAGGGAGATTCCTTCTTCTTCTTGTGCAGGCTGAAGTAATGTAGTCTTCTGAGGATGCACAGCTGGGGAAATGTTGCAAAGCTAGCAGGAATTCTAGATATAATGTTGCAGAAGAGTCTTCCTTATGGATCTGCAGCTTGTAGGTTCCTGGAGGGTCCAGTTGTGGTTCCGGAGGCCAGAAGTTGAAGCAAAGGTTGCAAAGGAGTCCTGCAGAAATCTTGCAAGCTGAATCTGAGGACCCACCCCAGAGGAAGACCCTATTTAGCCCAAAGAGGGGACTTGGTCACCTAACCAGGTAACTACAAATCAGAGGATGCCTCTGACGTCACATGCCTGGCCTGGCCACTCAGATGCTCCCAGAGTTCCCTGCCAACCTTGGAATCAAGATGGCAGAAACCAGGGACCCTCTGGAGGAGCTCTGGGCACCACCCCTGGCGTAGTGATGGACAGGGGAGTGGTCACTCACTTTCCATTGTCCAGTTCCACACCAGAGCTCACTTTCCATTGTCCAGTTCCACACCAGAGCTGGGACTGGGACTGGGGGTCCCTGAACTGGTGTGGACTGGTTTATGCATGGAGGGCACAAAATGTGCCTTTCAAAGCAAACAAGTGGCATGGGGAGGCTACTCCTCCCAAGCCAGTTACACCTATTTCCAAACAAGAGAGGGCGTTACCTCCCTCTCCCAAAGAGAGTCCTTGGTTCTGCCTTTCTGGGCTTGATGAGATCAAGCAGCAGGAGGGCAGAAACCTGTTTGAGGGGTGGCAGCAGCTGGGCTGCTCGGATAATCCTATAAGACTTGTGGTAGCAATGCTGGGGGTCATCTAAGGAGCCCTCCAGAGTTCATGGAATCATACTTTCAATACTGGCAACAGTATTGGGGTATGACTCAGACATGTTTTATAACAAATATGCCCAGGTTCGGAGTTACCATTATGTAACTGGACATAGGTAGTGACCTATGTCCAGTACACATATAAAATGGCATCCCGGTACTCACAAAGTCCAGTTAAATGGGGCTGGAGTTCGTGGGGGCACCTCTGTGAGTGCAGCGAGGGTGCCCTCAAACACAGATACCTGCACCCTGCCCTCTGGGCTGAGATGGCCTACCATAGCGGTGACTTACTGTGACCTGATGCAGTGACCTGTAGTGAAACCGGGTGTGTGCACCCAGTTCACGCTGACTGCAATGGTACTTATGCAGGACCCTTTGAATGGACTCCCTATGGGTGGCAGAATAACTGCTGCAGACCATAGGTATCCCCTGGGCCCCAATGCCCTGGGTACCTAGGTACCATATACTAGGGACATACATGGGGGCCTCAGTATGCCAAGTGTGGGGATAAAAAGATACCAGCAACGAAATTTAGAGGACAGAGTACAGTCACTGGGTTCCTGGTTAGCAGGGTCCCAGTGAACACAATCAAACACACTGACAAACAGGCCAAAAGTGGGGGTAACCAAGCTAGAAAGAGGTTACTTTCCTACACCCACCCATCCTTCCCATGTGTGAATTGATTTCTAGGGACAGGGATTACCCTTTCAGGGCCTTAGTTTTGGCACACTATCATCATTGTTCTGCTGGGTCTGCGCTTTGGCGTGGAAGGTCATGAAAAGAAACTGACGTCACTACGCCGAAGTGCTGCCTATATACGACCCCAATGTCATCATGGTGACCACAGTGCCAACAACGGACGCAGAGTCGACTGACAACACGCAAGGGTACTGCTCGAAGAAAAATCTCTGGATCCAGTCTGATGCCTCGGGAAATTCTAAGTTAAGGAATCTTCAACTAGCATATGTCTCTAGCAGATAAATCGTTACCGTACCACTAGGCAGTTTAACAACTATGCCCCCATCACCCATGACCAACTGCTGGAGGCTTTCCAAACTTCAGCTCTCTCATACAACTTTCCTTGTTCTTGTAGTGGTAGCTCCTTTTTGAAGCACTACATATAAATTGTCTTGGACGCACTACTGAAAATCTATCCATGTATGAAACTTACCCAACCTGGCAGTAACAGTTGGTACTCCTAAAACCAAAGCCCCTAAGACAAGGGTGTGATTATGCAACTCCTAGGCACATTCCTACTATTCCTCGGTGGGATCTCTGCATCGAGGCAGTATACTAAGTGTTCACAAACACAAGTCCTCTACAAAACTTTATACTGGACTCCACATAAAGGCAAAGCCCCAGCTCCAAAAAAGTAAAAAATCATGCACTTATCTCATATTAAATTTGACATTACATTGCCTCATCGCACTGGATTGCAGGCCTCCCACCGACTGTTGGACAAAGTAAGGTCAGGTGCAATGTGCATGCCCACAGTCCTTTGCGTTAGACTAATTTAATTTCCTTTTTCAGATGAGTAAACATATACACACATTTGTTTGTTTTCCTAGAACATTTGCTGCATTGTTATTTTCTCATAATCTAAGGAGCTAACTTGTTTCCTTATTTAAATAGGTGGCACTTCGGGTGGGGGTGTTACTGATTCCCTGTTCAGACAAAAAGTGCTTACTTCTTGGGCACAGTCTGTTTCACAATGTATTTGAGGCTTCTTGGTTTATCTGCAGATCTTTTCCATCATAGAGGACTTGTCCTGTTATTGTCAACAGCATCAAAACTGTCATTATTTGCGACAGGGGAAGTGTACAGGGGTGACAATGGTCTAAAAAGGATGCCTGTAGTATAAATTGTAAAGCATAGAAGTTCAACAGATTCCTCAAGGAGTGTGACTAAGGAAGGTTGAATTAGGGTTGGTTATCTACATTTATAAAATGTAGTGAAAAATGGTTGGGAGATGAGTGACATGAGAGGAGTGAAGGTTGGGGCGGGAATAATGAGTAGCAGGGAATGCGGCAGGAGTAGGTGATAAGGGGCGAGCAATGAGTAGCCAGAGTGAGAACTCAAGAAAGAGAAGTGAAGAATATGGAGTGTGGTTAATGCAGTAATTAGTGAGTAGTAAAAGGTGTGACTGAAGGATGGAAAGTGAGGAATGTGGGATGGAAGGGTGAGCTATGAGCAGAGAGTGGTAAACTGAGGGTCTAAAGGTGAGAGATGACAAGTGTGCGATGAGTGAGTAAAGAGAATGATGTGTGTGGAGTAGCCAGTCAGGAGTGAGAAATAAAGAGGATTGGAAAGATGAAATGCGGAGCAAGACTTTAGGGAAGATGAGAAAGAAACAAGGGCAGGCAGATTCTAATGGGGAGAATGTCTAATCCCAGCAAGCATGCACCTTTAACGACCCATCCCTGCCCTGTGGAAAGAGAAAACACAGTTTTTACATTGGCACAACCATCTATTTTGTTGTGATGCCTGTATTTTTCTATAATGCACACAGTTCAGGGAGGGCACACAAATGTATTTGCTGCAGCAGAAGAGCAATGCTTCTGGGAATTTCTTACTTCATTGACCTAGACTGGGAGTGAGTATTAAAACTGTAGCTCGTTAGCCACTCTGTCATCCTGTTTACAAGGTACTTAAAAGCCCTTGGTCCAAAATGTTTCTCAGAGTGGACACCTTCAGCCTACATGCCATCTTTACATAGGCTCATACACGTAGGACCTCTGAAACGAAGGGGGGGGGGAAGTACCCTTTACAACTGTATAATTTTACTATATGCTCACAGTGGACCTCTAAATCTGGAGCACATAAAACATCTTAGGGACCTCATTGGCTGGATTGAGACGGATGCTGCCAGAGGTTGCTCAGCCCCATTGTCTCAAAAGCGATCTTAAAACTGGCCTTTGTAAAATCGTGATTTTTTTTTTATATACCATTAGGTCTGCACCTGTAGCTTCCAATGGATGTAGTTAGTTCTGGTGCAAATATTCTGCTATTTCACTGTTCTATATCCCAAAGAAATTAGGCATTTTATGCTATTGTAATCTGGCACCTTCTTAAGGCAAACTTGGATAACACGGAGAGGCAACTTCCTATATTGGCCTTAATGTAGCCTGGATAATGCTCCTTTCAGATGGGGTAGTAGACTGGCAGCAATGCTTCTACAGACTGTCTATGGAGCTGGGTTGGTAACAGCCATGGTGGAGGCTGGCAAACTCAATCTGATAGAGACTTCTAGTTGCAGATTCCTTGCCTTAGAATTTCCCCCAGGCATCAGACTGGATCCAGAGATTTGTCTTCGAGCAGTACCTCTGCGCACTGTTAGATGGTGTCAGTTGACTCCGTGGGGGTCATTGGCATTGTGGGCGCTGTGAAGATGTTGCGGTCATATACAGGTGCCACCCCGGCATGCTAATGTTAGTTCTTTTCTTTACACACCAGCCTACGCACAGAACCGGAGAAGAGCTACCCAGTAATTTTTTGACTAACTGCAATACTTTTGTCGATTCGTTTTTGCTGAGTTTTGGATACATCAAGGGATGTCCCTTAATTCAAGCTGTGAGTCTCCTGTCACCTAATGATGTTGGTGACTGATCCATTGGCACCTCGTTTACCTCTGGTGTCTGGAGCGCGACCATGACCCAAAGTCGTGCCTCGGGTTACAAGTCATCTGCTTCGGCCCGACTCAGGAGGGCACCTCTGGATCCACTCCCAGATCTCTCCCGATGCCGGCTGTGCCAATGCGACCTTCCCCGGGGTCAGGCCAGACGTTGACACTCCCGATGTCAGTTCGGCCCACAATCGAAGTCGACCCTATTCTAATTCCTGGTGACTCTGAGCTGGAACGGCGTCGCTCGATGGCGATTCTGTTTTCCATGGGCTCTCCTGGGCCTAGAGTTGATTCTAACCACTATTGCTCTGGATATGGGGATAGTGTAGAGGGGTTGCTGGACCGTTTAGACTACCAGCTTGACCCTGTAATGGACTGGGTTCAGGCTTTGGGTGATGCCACTGGGTTGGACACCTCCCCTGATGCTGGCATGCTTTCCCCCTCCTCTGCCTCCAAACCTTCCTAGGCTGTCGTAACATCCGGGAACAGTTAGTAGAAGGATTCACCATCACCTGCCCCACTGGAAATCCATTACCACGGACAGGTGGTTATTATAAATATTCTGAAGGGACTACTCCCCTTTCAGCCTTCTCCTCCAGCCATGCCAGCATCATATGATCATCTATCAGAGGATCATATGGCACTTCTCTGCAAGGAAGTCAAGGTTGGGTCCGGGTGGACGATCAACTCCTTGTGGGTTATGTGGGTACGAAGAAAGGAAGGGCGGTGCTGAAGAGGACCATCTTGCGATGGGTAGTCCTCTGCATCAAGATGTGCTATGCTTTGGCGAAAAAGTAACCCCCTGCTACAAAAGCGTTAGCACGCAGAGTTCCAGTCCTGGGTATCTGCCAGGCAGCAATGTGGGCGTCTTTACATACGTTCATCATGCATTACTGCCTGGAAAATCCGATCCGCAGAGACAGCTATTTTGGCCGTTCAGACCTGCAGGACCTTTTGGTGTGATCTTGGTTCACAGCCCACCACCGGGGATGGTATTGCTCAGGTAGCTATTGTAAGATAAGGAATCTGCAGCTAGAAGTCTCTGTCAGATGTACATGTTACTTACCTTCAGTATCAATATATCTGGTAGAAACATATTCTAGTTGCAGATTCTTTACCAACCCACTGTAGGATACTGGCACTTGTTGCAGTTACCCCCCCACACTTTTTGTTGCCTGATATTGATGCTGACTTGACTGAGTGTGCTGAGATCCTGCTAACCAGGCCCCAGCACCAGTGTTCTTTCCCTAAAAATGTACCATTGTTTCCACAATTGGCACACCTCTGGCACACAGATAAGTCCTTTGTTAAAGGTACCAGTCGTACCAAGGGCCCTGTGACCAGGGAGGGTCCCTAAGTGCTGAAGCACGTGTTGTGCCACCCTAGGGGACCCCTCACTTAACACATGCACACTGCCATTGCAGATTGTGTGTGTTGGTGGGAGAAAAAAGGCAAAGTCGACATGGCATCCCCCTCAGGGTGCCATGGCCACAAACCACTGCCTGTGGCATAGGTAAGCCACCTCTCTAGCAGGCCTTCCAGCCCTAAGGCAAGGTGCAGTACACCACAGGTGAGGGCATAGCTGCATGAGCAATATGCCCCTACTGTATCTAAGTCCATTCTTAGACATTGTAAGTGCAGCGTGGCCATATTAAGTATATGGTCTGGGAGTTTGTCATTACGAACTCCACAGTTCCATAATGGCTTCACTGAATACTGGGAAGTTTGGTACCAAACTTCTCAACACAATAAACCCTCCCTGATGCCAGTGTGGGATTTATTACAAAATACACACAGAAGGCATCTTAGAGATGCCCTCTGTATTTTACCCAATCCTCTAGTGTAAGACTGACTGGTCTGTGCCAGCCTGCCACTATCAGACGAGTTTCTGACCCCCATGGGGTGAGTGCCTTTGTGCTCTCTGAGGCCAGGAACAAAGCCTGCTCTGGGTGGAGGTGCTTCACACCTCCCACCCTGCAGGAACTGTAACACCTGGTAGTGAGCTTCAAAGGCTCAGGTCTCGTGTTACAGTGCATCAGGGCACTCTAGCTAGTGGAGATGCATGCCCCCAGACAAGCCCCCACTTTTGGCAGCCAGTTCGGAAGGAAACTTAAGAAAAACAAGGAGGAGTGACCACTTTAGATGGTACCACCCTTAAGGTGTCCAGAGCTCAAGTACACCCCTCCCTGCAGAATCCTCCATCTTGGTTTGGAGGATATAGACCAATAGGGGTAGGAATGTGCCCCCCTCCCCAAAGGGAGTGGACACAAGAAGGGTGTAGTCACCCTCAGGGACAGTAGTCATTGGCTACTGCCCTCTGACCCCTGTAACACCCCTAAATCTTGTATTTAAAGGCTTCCCTGAACCCAATTCACCAGATTCCTGGCAACCTACGAGGAGGACTGCTAAGCTGAAACCCCCAGCAGAGAAGGAAGACGACAATTGCTTTGGTCCCAGCCCTACCGACCTGCCTCCTGCTTCAAAGAGCCTGCAAAAAGACCAGCGATGCGTCCAGCGGGCTCAGAGGATTGCCCTGCACCCAAAAGGACCAAGAACTCCAGAGGACAGCGGATCTGAGCTACAACTAAGGACTCCCACCTCACTCCAGATGCGAGTCTTGACCACTGTGCACCCGTCGCCCACAGCCCATGTCCAGGTGGTCCACCCAGCAAGAGAGGGTCCCAAGGCGATTTCAAGCATGTGCCCACCCTGGGTTGACCTACCCACGACAACGCTACTGGCGTGGAAAGTCTTGGAAAGAACATGTCAGCGCGCCAGGGTGGCGGCTATTAAACGATTGCGATGTCATCATGGCGACCACAATGCCCGCGGAGTCGTCAGACGCCACCTAACTGCGCGCAGGAGTACTGCTCAAAGAAAAACCTCTAGTTCCTGTCCGACACCTGGGGGGTATTCTAAGGTAAGGAATCTGCAACTAGAATATGTCTCTACCAGATATATCGTTACCGAAGGTAAGTAACTTTTATGTTATGGTCTAAAAAGACACCTTAAAAATGGAAAATGTCCTGTACTATGCGTCCGTAGCCCCGCATGCGTAACCACACGTGCCTCAACCACGCAAATGAGTGGTCAAGGTCTCATGCATATACGTGGTTCAGGCACACAACGGGAACAGCCGGGAGAGGAATGCATTGGCCAGGTAAATGGGGCTGGGGCAGGTGGGAAGGGGTAGGGAGGGATAGCTTTTAGGTCAGGGTGGGATAAATTTTAGGGTTCAGGGCAGGGGGTTCAGGTAGTTTTTAGGATAAGGCAGAGTAGGTTTTAGGATTTAGGGCGGGGTCGGGGTTGTTTTTAGGATAGAGTGGGGTAGGTTTCAGGGTTGGGGCCAGTGTAGTTTTTAGGACAAAGCGGGGTAGGTTTAAGGGATGGGGTGTTGGAGTTGGGTAGCTTTTAGGTCAGAGTGGGGTAGGTTTTAGGGTTCAGGTCATGGGTTTGGGGTAGGTTTTAGGGATGGGGCGGTTGGGGTTGTTTTTAGGACAGGCGAGTAGGTTTTAGGGTTTACAGTGAGGGGTTGGGTTAGGTTTTAGGGTTCAGGGCAGATTTTGGGGGTCGGGTAGTTTTTAGGACACAGCAGGGTAGGTTTTAGGGTTCAGGGGGCTGGATAGTTTTTAGGACACGTTGGGTAGGTTTTAGCATTCAGGGTGGGGTTGGTGTAGTTTTTAGGAAAGAACTGGGTAGGATTTAGGGTTGGGGTCGGGGTAGTATTTAGGACACGGCAGGGGGTAGATTTTAGGATTCAGGGTGGGGGCAGGGGGGGCAGGGTACCTTTCAGGACAAGGCTGATAGGTGTTAGGGTTCACTCAGGGGAAGGGGTAGTTATTAGGACAGGGCGGGGGGGGGGGTCGGGTATTTTTTAGGACAGCGTGGGGTATGTTTTAAGTTTCAGGTCAGGTGCGGGGGTAGTTTTTGGGACAGGGTGGGATAGGTTTTAAAGTTGGGGCAGTGAGGTCAGGGTATTTTTTAGGACAGCGGGGTAGGTTTTAGGGTTCAGGGCTGGGTGGGGTAGATTTTAGGAGAGGGTGGGTATATTTTAGGGTTCAGGGTGAGGGCGGGGTCAGAGTAGTTTTTAGGACAGGGCAGACTAATTTTTAGGGGTCAGGGCGGGTGCGGGGGGGTCGGGTAGTTTTTAGGAAATAGCGTGGTAGGTTTAAGAGATGGGTTGGGGTAGTTTTCAGCACAGGGCCGGGTACGTTTTAGGATTCAGGGCGGGTGGGTCGGGGTAGTTTTTAGGACAGGGTGGGGTAGGTTTTAGGGTTCAGGGGAGGTCAGGGTAGTTTTTAGGACATGGCGGTGTAGGTTTGGGGCGGGTAGGTGTGGGTCGGGTAGGTTTTAGGGTTCAGGGCGGGCGGGTTGGGGTAGTTTGTAACACCGGGCAGGGTAGGTTTTAGGGTTCAGGGCTAGAAGGGTTGAGGTAGATTATCGGACAGGCTGGGGTAGGTTTTAGGGTCGGGCAGAGGGGTCAGGGTAGTTTTTAGGATAGAGCTGGTAGGTTTTAGAGTTGAGGACAGGGGCCGGGGTAATTTTTGGGACAGGGCGGGGTAGGTTTTAGGGTTGGGGCAGTGGGGTTGGGGTAGTTGTTAGGACAGCAGGGTAGGTTTTAGGGTTCAGGATGGGGAGGTCGAGGAAGTTTTTGGGACCGGGTGGGGTAGGTTTTAGGGTTCATGGTGTGGGGGGGGGGGTCCGGGGTAATTTTTGGGACAGGGCGGAGTAGGTTTTAGGGTTGGGGCAGTGGGGTTGGGGTAGTTGTTAGGACAGCAGAGTAGGTTTTAGGGTTCAGGATGGGGAGGTCGAGGTCGTTTTTGGGACCGGGTGGAGTAGGTTTTAGGGTTCATGGTGGGGGGGGGTTTGGGTTAGATTTTAGGACAGGGTGGGGTATATTTTAGGGTTTAGGGTGGGGGAAGGGTGTCGGGTCGTTTTTAGAACACACAGGGGTAGGTTTTAGGGTTTAGGTAGGGGGCAGGGATGTCTCTGTAGTTTTTAGGACAGAGCGGGGTAGGTGAGGGGCTGGGTAGATTTTAAGATTCAGGGTGGGGGTAGGGGTAGTTTTTAGGAGAGGGTTCAGGTCGTAGGCAGGGGGGTGGTGGTAATTTTTAGGACAGAGCACAGTAGGTTTGGGACTGGTTAGGTTTTAGGGTTCAGGAAAGGGGGTTTGGGTAGTTTTTAGGACATGGCGGGGTAGGTTTTAGGGTTCAGGGCGGGGGTTCGGGTGGTTTTTAGGACGGGTAGGTTTTAGGGTTAAGGCCTGGGGGTGCTCAGGTAGATTTTATGACTGGGCAGGGGTCAGAGTAGCTTTTAGGGCAGGGCAAGGTAGGTTTTACAGTTCTGGTTGGGGGGGGTCAGGGTAGTTTTTGGACATAACAAGGTAGATTTTTGGGTTCAGGTCAGGGTAGTTTTTAGGTAAGAGCGGGATAGGTTTTAGGGTTTCAGGACAGGGGGTCAAGGTAGTTTTTGGGACAGGGCGGGGTAGGTTTTAGGGTTCGGGCAGTGGGGCTGTGGTAGTTTTTAGTACAGCGGGGTAGGTTTTAGGGTTCAGGGTGACGTTTGGGGTAGCTTTTAGGAGAGTGCGGGGTAGGTTTGGGGTTAGGGTAGGATTTTAAGGATCAGGGCATGGGGATTAGGTAGCTTTTAAGACATGGGGCGGGGGATCGGGGTAGTTTTTAGGATAGGGAGGGGTGGGTTTTAGGTTTCAGGGTGGGGTTCAGGTAGTTTTTAGGACAGGGCGGGGTACGATTTAGGGCTCAGGGTGGGGGCAGAGGGTCAGGGTAATTTTTAGACCAGAGCGGAGTAGGTTTTAGGGATGGTTCGCTTTTTGGGGTGGAGTTGGGTTAGTTTCAGGGTTCAGGACAGGCTGTCGGGTAGGTTTTAGGACAGGGGCTGAAGGTTTTAGGGTTCAGACCGAGGGCAGGGGGGCCAGAGTAGTTTTTAAGACAGGGCAGGTTTTAGGGTTGGGTCGGGGTTGTTTTTACGACAGAACCCCATAGGTTTGGGGCAGGGTAGGTTTCAGGGTTCAGGGCAGGGGGTTTGGGTAGTTTTTGGGACAGGCGGGGTAGGTTTCAGGGTTCTGACAAGGGGGGGTTGGGGTAGATTTTCGGACTGGGTGTGGTATATTTTAGGGTTCAGGGTGGGGGCGGAGGTCAGGAATTTTTAGGACAGGGCATAGTAGTTTTTAGGGTTCAGGGCGGATGCCGGGGGTCGGGGTAGTTTTTGGGCTCCGGTGGGGTAGGTTTTAGGGTTCAGGTCAGGGGCAGGGTGGTCAGGTTAGTTTTTTTGGTCAGAGCTGGGTAGGTTTGGGGCAGGGAAGGTTTTAGGGTTCAGGGCAGGGGAGTTAGGTTTTTAGGACAGGAGGCGGAGGTTTAGGGTTCAGGGCAGGGGTTTGGGGTAGGATTTGGGGTTCAGGACAGGTGAGGGGGGTCAGGGTAGTTTTTAGGACAGAGCAGGATAGGTTTTAGGGTTGGGGCAGTGGGGCTGTGGTCGCTTTTAGTAAAGCGGGTAGGTTTTAGGGTTCAGGGCGGGGTCGGGTAGTTTTTAGGACAGAGTGGGGTAGGTTTTAGGGTTGGGGCCAGTGTAGATTTTAGGACACAGCGGGGTAGGTTTTAGGGATGGGGTGTTGGAGTTGGGTAGCTTTTAGGACAGAGTGGGGTAGGTTTTGGGGTTCAGGACATGGGTTTGGGGTAGGTTTTAGGGATGGGGCGGTGGGGGTTGGGGTTGTTTTTAGGACAGGGCTAGTAGGTTTTAGGGTTTACAGTGAGGGGTTGGGTTAGGTTTTAGGGTTCAGGGCAGATTTGGGGGGTCGGGTAGTTTTTAGGACACAGCAGGATAGGTTTTAGGGTTCAGGGGGCTGGATAGTTTTTAGGACACGTTGGGTAGGTTTTAGCATTCAAGGTGGGGTTGGTGTAGTTTTTAGGAAAGAACAGGGTAGGATTTAGGGCTGGGGTCGGGGTAGTATTTAGGACACGGCAGGGGGTAGATTTTAGGATTCAGGGTGGGGGCAGGGGGGGCAGGGTACCTTTTAGGACAAGGCTGATAGGTTTTAGGGTTCACTCAGGGGAAGGGGTAGTTATTAGGACAGGGCGGGGGGTCGGGTATTTTTTAGGACAGCGTGGGGTATGTTTTAAGTTTCAGGTCAGGTGCAGGGGTAGTTTTTGGGACAGGGTGGGATAGGTTTTAAAGTTGGGGCAGTGAGGTCAGGGTATTTTTTAGGACAGCGGGGTAGGTTTTAGGGTTCAGGGCTGGGTGGGGTAGATTTTAGGAGAGGGTGGGTAGATTTTAGGGTTCAGGGTGAGGGCGGGGTCAGAGTAGTTTTTAGGACAGGGCAGACTCATTTTTAGGGGTCAGGGCGGGTGCGGGGGGTCGGGTAGTTTTTAGGAAATAGCGTGGTAGGTTTAAGAGATGGGTTGGGGTAGTTTTCAGCACAGGGCCGGGTATGTTTTAGGATTCAGGGCGGGTGGGTCGGGGTAGTTTTTAGGACAGGGTGGGGTAGGTTTTAGGGTTCAGGGGAGGTCAGGATAGTTTTTAGGACATGGCGGTGTAGGTTTGGGGCGGGTAGGTGTGGGTCGGGTAGGTTTTAGGGTTCAGGGCGGGCTGGTTGGGGTAGTTTGTAACACCGGGCAGGGTAGGTTTTAGGGTTCAGGGCTAGAAGGGTTGAGGTAGATTATCGGACAGGGTGGGGTAGGTTTTAGGGTCGGGCAGAGGGGTCAGGGTAGTTTTTAGGATAGAGCTTGGTAGGTTTTAGGGTTGAGGACAGGGGCCGGGGTAATTTTTGGGACAGGGTGGGGTAGGTTTTAGGGTTGGGGCAGTGGGGTTGGGGTAGTTGTTAGGACAGCAGGGTAGGTTTTAGGGTTCAGGATGGGTAGGTCGAGGACGTTTTTGGGACCGGGTGGGGTAGGTTTTAGGGTTCATGGTGTGGGGGGGGGTCAGGGGTAATTTTTGGGACAGGGCGGGGTAGGTTTTAGGGTTGGGGCAGTGGGGTTGGGGTAGTTGTTAGGACAGCAGGGTAGGTTTTAGGGTTCAGGATGGGGAGGTCGAGGTCGTTTTTGGGACCAGGTGGAGTAGGTTTTAGGGTTCATGGTGGGGGGGGTTTGGGTTAGATTTTAGGACAGGGTGGGGTATATTTTAGGGTTTAGGGTGGGGGAAGGGGGTCGGGTAGTTTTTAGAACACACAGGGGTAGGTTTTAGGGTCTAGGTAGGGGGCAGGGATGTCTCTGTAGTTTTTAGGACAGAGCGGGGTAGGTGAGGGGCTGGGTAGATTTTAAGATTCAGGGCAGGGGTTTGGGTAGATTTTAGGACATGGGGTAGGTTCAGGGTGGGGGTAGGGGTAGTTTTTAGGAGAGGGTTCAGGTCGTAGGCAGAGAGGTCGTGGTAATTTTTAGGACAGAGAACAGTAGGTTTGGGGCTGGTTAGGTTTTAGAGTTCAGGAAAGGGGGTTTGGGTAGTTTTTAGGACATGGCGGGGTAGGTTTTAGGGTTAAGGCCTGGGGGTGCTCAGGTAGATTTTATGACTGGGCAGGGGTCAGAGTAGCTTTTAGGGCAGGGCAAGGTAGGTTTTACAGTTCTGGTTGTGGGGGGTCAGGGTAGTTTTTAGGACATAACGAGGTAGATTTTTGGGTTCAGGTCAGGGTAGTTTTTAGGTAAGAGCGGGATAGGTTTTAGGGTTTCAGGACAGGGGGTCAAGGTAGTTTTTGGGACAGGGCGGGGTAGGTTTTAGGGTTCGGGCAGTGGGGCTGTGGTAGTTTTTAGTGCAGTGGGGTAGGTTTTAGGGTTCAGGGCGAGGTTTGGGGTAGCTTTTAGGAGAGTGCGGGGTAGGTTTGGGGCAGGGTAGGATTTTAAGGTTCAGGGCATGGGGATTAGGTAGCTTTTAAGACATGGGGCGGGGGATCGGGGTAGTTTTTAGGATAGGGAGGGGTGGGTTTTAGGTTTCAGGGTGGGGTTCAGGTAGTTCTTAGGACAGGGCGGGGTACGATTTAGGGCTCAGGGTGGGGGCAGAGGGTCGGGGTAGTTTTTAGACCAGAGCGGAGTAGTTTTAGGGATGGGTTCGCTTTTTGGGATGGAGTGGGGTTAGTTTTAGGGTTCAGGACGGGGTGTCGGGTAGGTTTCAGGACAGGGGGTAAAGGTTTTAGGATTCAGGTCGAGGGCAGGGGGTCAGAGTAGTTTTTAAGACAGGGCAGATTTTAGGGTTGGGTCGGGGTAGTTTTTACGACAGAACCGCATAGGTTTGGGACAGGGTAGGTTTCAGGGTTCAGGGCAAGGGGTTTGGGTAGTTTTTGGGACAGGCGGGGTTGGGGTATATTTTTGGACTGGGTGTGGTATGTTTTAGGGTCCAGGGTGGGGGCGGAGGTCAGTAATTTTTAGGACAGGGCATAGTAGTTTTTAGGGTTCAGGGCAGGTGCAGGGGGTCGGGATAGTTTTTGGGTTACGGTGGGGTAGGTTTTAGGGTTCAGGTCAGGGGCAGGGTGGTCAGGTTAGTTTTTTGGTCAGAGCTGGGTAGGTTTGGGGCAGGGTAGGTTTTAGGGTTCATGGCAGGGGAGTTAGTTTTTAGGACAGGAGGCGCAGGTTTTAGGGTTGGGGGGTCAGAGTAGTTTTTAAGACAGGGCAGGTTTTAGGGTTGGGTCGGGGTTGTTTTTACGACAGAAGCACATAGTTTTGGGGCAGGGTAGGTTTCAGGGTTCAGGGCAGGGGGTTTGGGTAGTTTTTGGGACAGTCGGGGTAGGTTTCAGGGTTCTGACAAGGGGGGGTTGGGGTAGATTTTCGGACTGGGTATGGTATATTTTAGGGTTCAGGGTGAGGGCGGAGGTCAGTAATTTTTAGGACAGGGCATAGTAGTTTTTAGGGTTCAGGGCGGGTGCCGGGGGTCGGGGTAGTTTTTGGGCTCCGGTGGGGTAGGTTTTAGGGTTCAGGTCAGGGGCAGGGTTGGTCAGGTTAGTTTTTTTGGTCAGAGCTGGGTAGGTTTGGGGCAGGGAAGGTTTTAGGGTTCCGGGCAGGGGAGTTAGTTTTTAGGACAGGAGGCAGAGGTTTAGGGTTCAGGGCGGGGGTTTGGTGTAGGATTTGGGGTTCAGGATAGGTCATGGGGGTCAGGGTAGTTTTTAGGACAGAGCAGGATAGGTTTTAGGGTTGGGGCAGTGGGGCTGTGGTCGCTTTTAGTAAAGCGGGTAGGTTTTAGGGTTCAGGGCGGGGTCGGGTAGTTTTTAGGACAGAGTGGGGTAGGTTTTAGGGTTGGGGCCAGTGTAGTTTTTAGGACAAAGCGGGGTAGGTTTTAGGGATGGGGTGTTGGAGTTGGGTAGCTTTTAGGACAGAATGGGGTAGGTTTTAGGGTTCAGGACATGGGTTTGGGGTAGGTTTTAGGGATGGGCCAGTGGGGGTTGGGGTTGTTTTTAGGACAGGGCTAGTAGGTTTTAGGGTTTACAGTGAGGGGTTGGGATAGGTTTTAGGGTTCAGGGCAGATTTGGGGGGTCGGGTAGTTTTTAGGACACAGCAGGGTAGGTTTTAGGGTTCAGGGGGCTGGATAGTTTTTAGGACACAGTGGTTAGGTTTCGGCATTCAGGGTGGGGTTGGTGTAGTTTTTAGGAAAGAACAGGGTAGGATTTAGGGCTGGGGTCTGGGTAGTATTTAGGACACGGCAGGGGGTAGATTTTAGGATTCAGGGTGGGGGCAGGGGGGTCAGGGTACCTTTTAGGACAGGGCTGATAGGTTTTAGGGTTCACTCAGGGGAAGGGGTAGTTATTAGGACAGGGCGGGGGTCGATATTTTTTAGGACAGCATGGGGTATGTTTTAGGTTTCAGGTCAGGTGCGGGGTAGTTTTTGAGACAGGGTGGGATAGGTTTTAGGGTTGGGGCAGTGAGGTCAGGGTATTTTTTAGGACAGCGGGGTAGGTTTTAGGGTTCAGGGCGGGGTGGGGTAGATTTTAGGAGAGGGTGGGTATATTTTAGGGTTCAGGGTGAGGGCGGGGTCAGAGTAGTTTTTAGGACAGGGCAGGCTAATTTTTAGGGGTCAGGGCGGGTGGGGGGGGGGGTCGGTAGTTTTTAGGAAATGGCGTGGTAGGTTTAAGAGATGGGGTGGGGTAGTTTTCAGCATAGGGCCGGGTACGTTTTAGGATTCAGGGCGGGTGGGTCGGGCCGTTTTTAGGATAGGGTGGGGTAGGTTTTAGGGTTCAGGGGAGGTCGGGGTAGTTTTTAGGACATGGCGGTGTAGGTTTGGGGCGGGTAGGTGTGGCTCGGGTAGGTTTTAGGGTTCAGGGCGGGCGGGTTGGGGTAGTATATCGCACAGGGTGGGGTAGGTTTTAGGGTCGGGCAGAGGGGTCAGGGTAGTTTTTAGGATAGAGCTGGTAGGTTTTAGGGTTCATGGTGGGGGTCTGGGGTAATTTTTGGGACAGGGCGGGGTAGGTTTTAGGGTTGGGGCAGTGGGGTTGGGGTAGTTGTTAGGACAGCAGGGTAGGTTTTAGGGTTCAGGATGGGGAGGTCGAGGTAGTTTTTGGGACCGGGTGGGGTAGGTTTTAGGGTTCATGGTGGGGGGTCTGGGGTAATTTTTGGGACAGGGTGGGGTAGGTTTTAGGGGTGGGGCAGTGGGGTTGGGGTAGTTGTTAGGATGGCAGGGTAGGTTTTACGGTTCAGGATGGGGAGGTCGAAGTAGTTTTTGGGACCGGGTGGAGTAGGTTTTAGGGTTCATGGTGGGGGGGTTTTGGGGTAGATTTTAGGACAGGGTGGGGTATATTTTAGGGTTTAGGGTGGGGGAAGGGGGTGGGTTAGTTTTTAGAACACACAGGGGTAGGTTTTAGGGTTTAGGTAGGGGGCAGGGATGTCTGGGTAGTTTTTAGGACGGAGCGGGGTAGGTGAGGGGCGGGGTAGATTTTAAGATTCAGGGCAGGGGTTTGGGTAGATTTTAGGACATGGGGTAGGTTTCAGGGTGGGGGTAGGGGTAGTTTTTAGGAGAGGGTTAATGGTTGTAGGCGGGGGGTCGGGGTAATTTTTAGGACACAGCACAGTAGTTTGGGGGCTGGTTAGCTTTTAGGGTTCGGGACGGGGGTTTGGGTAGTTTTTAGGACATGGCGGGTAGGTTTTAGGGTTCAGGGCGGGGGTTCAGGTAATTTTTAGGACAGGACGGGGTAGGTTCTAGGGTTGGGGCAGTGGGTTTGGGGTAGTTTTTAGGACAGTGGGATAGGTTTTAGGGTTAAGGCCTGGGGGTTCTCAGGTAGATTTTATGACTGGGCAGGGGTCAGAGTAGCTTTTAGGGCAGGGCAAGGTAGGTTTTAGAGTTCTGGTTGGGGGGGTCAGGGTAGTTTTTAGGACATAACGAGGTAGATTTTTGGGTTCAGGTCGGGGTAGTTTTTAGGTAAGAGCGGGATAGCTTTTAGGGTTTCAGGACAGGGGGTCAAGGTAGGTTTTGGGACAGGGCGGGGTAGGTTTTAGGGTTCAGGGCGAGGTTTGGGGTAGCTTTTAGGAGAGAGCGGGGTAGGTTTGGGGCAGGGTAGGTTTTAGGGTTTAGGGCATGGGGTTTAGGTAGCTTTTCAGACATGGGACGGGGGATCGGGGTAGTTTTTAGGATAGGGAGGGGTGGGTTTTAGGTTTCAGGGTGGGGTTCAGGTAGTTTTTAGGACAGGGCGGGGTACGATTTAGGGTTCAGGGTGGGGGCAGAGGGTCGGGGTAGTTTTTATACCAGAGTGGAGTAGGTTTTAGGGTTGGGTTCGCTAATTGGGATGGAGTGGGGTTAGTTTTAGGGTTCAGGACGGGCTGTTGGGTAGGTTTTAGGACAGGGGGTAAAGTCAGGTCGAGGGCAGGGGGGTCAGAGTAGCTTTTAAGACAGGGCAGGTTTAAGGGTTGGGTCGGGGTAGTTTTTACGTCAAAACCGCATAGTTTTGGGGCAGGGTAGGTTTCAGGGTTCAGGGCAGGGGGTTTGGGTAGTTTTTGGGACAGGCGGGGTAGGTTTTAGGGTTCCGACAAGGGGGTGTTGGGGTAAATTTTCAGACTGGGTGTGGTATATTTTAGGGTTCAGGGTCGGGGCGGAGGTCAGTAATTTTTAGGACAGGGCATAGTAGTTTTTAGGGTTCAGGGCGGGTGCAGGGGGTCGGGGTAGTTTTTGGGCTCCGGTGGGGTAGGTTTTAAGGTTCAGGTCAGGGGCAGGGTGGCCAGGTTAGTTTTTTGGTCAGAGCTGGGTAGGTTTGGGGCAGGGTAGGGTTCAGGGCAGGGGAGTTAGTTTTTAGAACAGGAGGTGCAGGTTTAGGGTTCAGGGAGGGGGGTTGGGGTAGGATTTGGGGTTCAGGACAGGTCAGGGGGGTCAGGGTAGTTTTTAGGACAGAGCAGGATAGGTTTTAGGGTTGGGGCAGTGGGGCTGTGGTCGTTTTTAGTACAGCGGGGTAGGTTTTAGGGTTCAGGGCGAGGTTTGGGGTAGTATTTAGGAGAGAGCGGGGTAGGTTTTAGGGTTCAGGGCATGGGGTTTAGGTAGCTTTTAGGACATGGGGTGTGGGATCGGAGTAGTTTTTAGGACATATCGGGGTAGGTTTTAGTGTTGGGCGGTGGGGTCAGGATCGTTTTTAGGACACAACGGGTTATGTTTTAGGGTTGGGTTCATTTTTGGGATGGAGTGGGGTAGGTTTTAGGGTTCAGGACGGGGTGTCGGGTAGGTTTTAGGACAGGGTGGGGAAGGTTTTAGGGTTCAGGTCGAGGGCAGGTGGGGTCAGAGCAGTTTTTAAGACAGGCCAGGTTTTAGGGTTCGGTCTGGGTAGTTTTTACGACAGAACAGCATAGGTTTGGGGCAGGGTAGGTTTCAGGGTTCAGGCAGGGGGTTTGGGTAGTTTTTGGGACAGGCGGGGTAGGTTTCAGGGTTCTGACAAGGGGGGGTTAGGGTAGATTTTCAGACTGGGAGTGGTATATTTTCGGGTTCAGGGTGGAGGCGGAGGTCAGTAGTTTTTAGGACAGGGCAGAGCAGTTTTTAGGGTTCAGGATGGGTGCAGGGGTTCGGGTAGTTTTTGGGACATGTGGGGTAGGTTTTAGGGTTCAGGGCGGGGGGATTAGGTAGTTTTTAGGACAGGAGGTGCAGGTTTAGGGTAGGAGGTTGGGGTAGGATTTGGGGTTCAGGACGTGGCAGGGGGGTCAGGGTAGTTTTTTGGTCAGAGCTGGGTAGGTGTTGGGCAGGGTAGGTTTTAGGGTTCAGGGCAGGGGGAGTTAGGTAGTTTTTAGGACAGGAGGCACAGGTTTAGGCTTCAGTGCGGGAAGTTGGGGTAGGATTTGGGGTTCAGGACGGGGCAGGGGTCAGGGTAGTTTTTGGGACAGAACAGGATAGGTTCTAGGGTTGAGGCAGTGGGGTCAGGATCATTTTTAGGACAGAGCAGGGTAGCTTTTATGGTTTACGTCAAAGGTCAGAGTAGTTTTTAGGACAGAGCGGGTAGGTTTTAGGGTTGGGCGGCGGGTTGGGGTCGATTCTAGGACAGCATCGGTAGGCTATTAGGGTTCAGGGCAGGGGTTCGGGTAGTTTTTAGGACAGGACGAGGCACGTTTTATGGTTGATGGTGGGATCGGAGTAGTTTTTAGAACAGGGCGGGGCAGGTTTTAGGGTTCGGGTAGTTTTTAGGGCAGGGAAAGTTTTAGAATTTAGGGCGGGGGTCAGGGTAGTTTTTGGGACAGAGCGGGTAGACTTTTTTTGGGGGGGTTGGGGGGTTTTTAGGAAAGGGTGGGGTAGGTTTTAGGGTTCACGGCGGGGGGGAGGGTTGCGATAAGGTTTAGCCCAGGAAAGCAGAACAAAGGATTTCCTTTGGGAGAGGAGGGGTAACAACCTCTCCCTTTGGAAATGGGTGTTACTCGGCTTGGGAGGGGTAGCCTCCCCAAGCCACTGATATTTATTGAAGGGCAAATTTGGTGCCCTCCGTACATAAACCAGTCTACACCGGTTCAGGGACCTCCAGTCCCTGCTCTGACACGAAGCTGGACAATGGAAATGGGAGTGACCACTCCCCTACCCATCACCACCCCAGGGGTGGTGAGCAGAGCTCCTCCAGAGGGTCCCTGGGTTCTGCCATTTTGAATCCAAGGTTGGCAAGGACCCCTGGGAGCATCTGGGTGGCCAGGTCAGGCAGGTGACGTTAGAGCCCCCTCCTGATAGGTGGTCACCTGGCTAGGTGACCAGTCCCCATTTCAGGGCTATTTGGGGTCTCTCTCAAATGCGGTTTGCAAGATTCCAGCAGGACTCCTCTGCAACCTCTCCTTCGACTTCTAGCCACTGGAACCGCAACTAGACCCTCCAGGAACCGACAATCTGCATCCACGACGAACACTCTGCTTGCAACATTGTTTCCACAGCACCTTCCAGCTTCTGCAACATTTCCCCAGCTGTGCATTCTCTGAGGGCGGCAAGTCTTCAATCTACACGAGAAAGAGGAAGGAATCTCCCTTGGAGTGAAGGAGTCACTCCTCTGCTTCCGCAGGCACCAACTGCAACGACGACCGGCCACATGGATCTCCTATCATCCTGAGCTGCGTGGATCCTGCATTACGGGTGGTGGTCCAGAGTAGTCCTCTTGGTCCTCTCTGCCAGCTGTCCAACTTTGGTGTAGGTAAGCCCTTGCCTTCCCACGCAGGATAGTACCCCCCGTACACCAAGTTGCTGCCAAGGGTTGTTTGTATCTCCTCCAAGGGATCTTCAGGCTCTGTGTAGTCCCAGCACTCCTTTGTGTGACGCACAGCCCTCTGCGTGCTTCTCCTGCAGTGTGGGACCCTTCTCCAGTTGTGCTGCGTGGGCTCCTCTGGCGCTCCTGGTTCCTTGTCCACTGGGTCTTCTGTGGGGGCTGCCTCTTCTTTGGACTCTCTGCCGTGCTGAAGGTTCCCCTAAGACTACCCCGTGGGTTGAGTCCTACTGGACCTTGTTGGTCCCAGGCAGCTCCACTTTTGCTTCACCATGACTTCTGCCTTAGCCAAGGCTTGTTGGTGGCTTTTCCATGCCACTGACCAACTGCAATGATCCTTCTGGCGTGGGACCTCTACTACATTCTCCAGGAATACTTCACCTGCTCCAGGTCTGCATTCCTGACTGCCTTCGCCCTACCGTCGACCAACTGCTGCATCCACGGCTGGGTGGGTAGTAGCCCCTACTCCTCCTGGACTCTTCTGTGACTTCTGGACTTGGTCCCCTTGTTCCACAGGTCTTCCTCTTCAGGAATCGACTGCTGGTTTCTTGCAGTCTTGTCTGGATGTTGCATTTTCTTCCTTTTGGGTGGTTTGGGAAAAATCTGGTAATTTATTCCTTTCCACCAGGTCGCTTACTTTTGGAGTTTCCTAGTACACCCCAGCTCCCCTCTACACATTCCACTTACCTAGATGGTAGTCCTGTGTCCACATTCCATTTTTTTTGTATATGGTTTGGGCTCCCCTTAGGGTCACTATTGTCTACTTGCATTTGCACTTCCTACACTCGTTGCACTGTTATTACTTTATGGTAGTAAATATGTGTTTTATACAATATATGGTCCCAGTGTTGATGGACCTGAGGTTGTACGTGGATTGACTCTGGAGCTTTAAGAGTGGTCAGGGGAACTTATCATCTTGGGTGAATTCAATTGTGTAATGAATTAGGACTTATTTTCAACTAACTACAGGGCTTCTCCTCAGATGGTCAAAACAAGGGCTTCTATAACTGAAATGGCCCGGCTGCACTGTCTTACAGATGTTTAGAGGGCTCTTTAACCCCAGGCCCCAGGTTATATGTACTAATCAGCCCCCCACTCGCACTACTCCAGGATTGACCTGGTTTTTGCACGCAACTGTTTTCTTCAGCATGAGGCCAAAGTATGTCCGAGAGTCACTTCGGACCACAATGCCAGCTCCAGGCTGTTACGAGTCAGGGCCGCAGATTTTCCTTCCCTCGCCACCTACTTAAGGATTCCGAATATTTATTGACTGTTAGTAAAGAGCTGCAGAGTTTGTCCAAATTATTATGGGTACAATATTCCCATTTGTAGGGTGGGAGTCTATGAAGGCGTTTGTACGTGGATCACTCAGCAGTTTATATATCTTCAGAATAAAGAGAGAGATAAATTGCACACACAATGGCATCACTACCCCATATGGCCTAAAAACAACCCCAACCTGAACCCTAAAATCTACCCTGCTGTGTCCTAAAAACTACCCCAACCCCTCCACACTGAACGCTTAAACCTACCCCGCCCAGTCGAAAAAACTACTCGACCCTCCTTGCACCAGCCTTGAACTCTAAAAACGTCCTAAAAAGTACTGACTCTCACCCTCACCCTGAAACCTAAAATATACCCTGCCCTGTTCTAAAAACTACCCGCACCCGCCCTGATCCCTATAACCTACCCTGCCCTAACAACTACTCGTCCGCCCACCTTGAATCCTAAAATCTACCCTGCTGTGTCCTAAAACTATCCCTACCCCCACCCTAAACCCTAAAACCTACTTGTCCTAAAAACTACCCCAACCCCCGTCCCGAACTCTAAAACCTAACACATGTCCTAAAAACTACCTCGAACCCCCTGCCCCCGCACTGAACCGTAAAATCTACCCGAACCCCCGCCCTAAACCCTAAAACCCACCCCAACCCCACCGCCCCAACCCTAAAACCTATCCCGCTCTGTCCTAAAAACTAACGCAACCTCACTGCCTCAACCCTAAAACCTACCTGATCGGTCTTAAAAACTACCCTGACCTCCTTGCCCTGAAACCTACCCGCCCTGTCCCAAGAACTACCCCAACCCTCACCCTGAACCCTAAAACCTACCCTGCCATGTCTTAAAAACTACCTAAACCCCCTGTCCTGAACCCTACCTCGCCCCAAACATATGCCACTCTGTCCTAAAAACTACCCCGACCCCAACCCTAAAACCTACTCTGTCCTGTCTTAACAACTACGCCAACCCCGCTGCCCCGAACCCTAAAACCTTCCCCGTCCTAAAAACTACCCGACCCCCTGCCCTGAACCCTAATATCTACTCCAAGCCCCCACAACCCTAAAACCTACCCTGCCCTGTCCTAAAACTGACCCCAACCCCACCGCCCGACCCTAAAACCTACCCTACTCTGTCCTAAAAACTACCCCACCAACCCGTACTGAACCCTAAAACCTACCTCGCTCAGTTCCAAAAACTAACGAGACCCCACTGCCCCAACCCTAAAACCTACTCTGACCGGTCCTAAAAACTACTACGACCCCCCCTGCCCCCGCCCTGAACCCTAAATCCTACCCCGCTCTGTACCAAAAACTACCCCAACCCTTTCCAGGCAGTAATGCTTAGTGAACTTATGTGATGATGCCCACATTGTTGCATGGCAGATGTCCAGGATTGAAACTCTGCGTGCTAATGCTTTGGTAGCAGCAGTTGCTCTGGTTGAATGAGTGCACCAACCCTCAGGGGGTTGCTTTTTCTCCAAAACGTAGCACATCTTGATGCAGAGGACTACCCATCGCGGTCCTCTTCTGCACCACCTTTCCTTTCTTCGCATCCACATAACCCACAAAGAGTTGATCGTCCACCTGGAAATCTTTGGTACGATTTAGATAGAATGCCAGCGCTTTTTTAGGATCCAGAAGGTAGAGTCTCTCCTGCTTATTAGAGGGATGTGGGGGTGGGTAAAAATAGGCAAGGTGATAGATTGGCCTACGTGAAAAGGTGTCAACCCTTTGGGAGTAAAGAAAGACCTGGTACGAAGCACAACTTTGTCAGGATGTACTGCAAGGTATTGTGACTTTGAAGAGAAAGACTGAACCTCACTCACTCTGCGAGCAGAGCGGATGGCAATCAGGTAGGCAGTTTTAAGGGTCAAGAGCCTTAGAGGACAGTTGTGGAGTGGCTTGAAAGGGGCACACATAAGGTATGTGAGGACCACGTTCAAATCCCACTTGGACATTAGGAATGGGATAGGAGGAAACATATGTGTTAGGCCTTTAAAAAAACCTCCCAACAATGGGGGATTTGAATGGAGAAGGTTGGTCTGGTAGCCTTAAAAAGGCAGAGATGCCAGACAAATATCACTTGAGGGTGCCCAGAGCAGAGCCCTGCTGGGCAAGAGAGAGAATGAAAAGGAGAACCTCTGAGAGAGGTGCAGAGAGGGGATCAACAGATTTGTTGATACACCATGCCACAAATTTCTTCCAATGACAGGTGTATACCGTTTTAGTGGAGGGACGCCTGGCTGCCACGATGACATTATAGACTTCGGGTGGAAGGTCAAAAGCTGTCAACTGCTGCCGCTCAAGCTCAACGCAAGGAGGCGGAGACTGGACAGGTTCAGGTGGATGACCCTGCCCTGCTGCTCCGACAGAAGATCCTCCCGAAGGGGCAGTTTGATCGGAGGATCGATGACCATGTTCAATAGCTCAGGATACCAGACTCTACGTGCCCAGTCCGGAGCTACCAGAATGACCCGGGCCCTGTCTTGCCTGATCTTCTTCAGAACTCTGGGCGGAAGCGGTATTGGCGGGAAGGCACACAGGAGGCCTGAGCTCCATTTGTGACAAAAAGCGTCGTCTAGCGAGTGCAGTCTTGGAAACTCCAGCGCACAAAACAGCTGACATTGCACGTTCTCTGCGGAGGCTACCAGATCTAACCAAGGCTCTCCCCACTGCTGAAAGAGCCCTTGCGCCACCTCCGGATGGAGACATCATTCCTGATCCACTATGCATCGACGGCTGAGTCAGTCTTCTCTGACGTTCAGAGAGCCCACCAGATGTTGAACCACCAGGGAAATGCCCTGGCTTTCCAGTCATGTCAAGAGGCGAAGAGCCTCTGACAATGATTCCACAACCCCACTCTGCCCTGCTTGTTGCAGTACCACATGGCGGTGGTGTTGGTGAACACCTGCACCATTTTACCTTTGAGAGAGGGAAGGAATGCTTTCAATGCAAGTTGGATTGCCTGGAGCTCCAAAATGTTGATGTGGAGTCCGGACTCCGCCGGAGACCAAAGGCCTCTGATCTCCACCTCTCCCATGTGGCCGCCCCATCCCAGGAGAGATGCATCTATCACTACTGAAAGATCTGGTTGGGAAAAGGAGAGGTATCTGCCGTTGACCCAATCTGGATTCGACAACCACCACTGCAGGTCTTTCGCAGTTCCCTCAGAGATCTAAACCATGTCGGAGAGATTCCCCTGATGCTGCGCCCACTGGAACTTCAGGTCCCACTGCAGAGCCCGCATATGCCATCTGGCATGTGTCACTGACAGGATGCAGGAGGCCATGAGGCCCAGCAGCCTCACAGTCGTTTTCACCAAAATCCAGAATAGAGGCTGAGACATTGGAATCATTGCCTGAATTTCCTGGACTCGCTTTTCAGGAAGGATCTCCTGTGCCCAGGGTTGATCCTGGCCCAAAAATACACTGTTTCCAGAACAGCCCCGATGAAAGGGAGTGTCTGAGAAGGGAGTCAAGTGTGACTTCAGCATGTTTATAGTGAACCCCAGTGCTAGCAGGAGGTTCACTGTAGTCTGAAGGTGGGAGACAACTTTCTGGAGCGTGTCCACTTTCAACAGCCAGTGGCCGAGGTAGGGGAAGACTGAGACCCCTAACCTGGGCAGAAGAGCTGCAACCACTACCATATCACTGTTGTGAACACCCCAAGGGGCACTGGTAAGGCCAAAGGGAAGTGCAGTAAATTGAAAGTGCTCATGACCTACCATGAATCGCAAGTAACATCTGTGGGCCAGCAGGATGGGAATGTGAAAATAGGCGTCCTGAAAGTCCAATGCTACCATCCAGTCTCCAGAGTCCAGGGAGAAAGGACCTGACCTAGGGTTAGCATCTTTAACTTTTTCTTGAGGAAGAGATTGAGGGACCAGAGATCTAGGATAGGATGAAGGCTCTTGTCCTTTTTGGGCATCAGAAAGTAGCGGAAATAACAACCAGGACCTACTTCTGGCACAGGGATCCTCTCTCTGGCTCCTTTTGGCTAGGACAGCCTTGACCTCCTCACGGAGAAGTGCCATATGATCCTCTGATAGATGATCATGTGATAGTGGTATGGCTGGAGGAGAAGGCTCAAAGGGGAGTAGCCCCTTCGGACAATTTGTAACACCTAGCTGTCTGTGGTAATGGATTTCCAGTGAGGCAGGTGATGGTGGATCCTGCTGCCAATTGGTCTTGGATGTTCTGACACTAGGAGGATTTGGAGGCAGAGGAGGAGGTGGGGCTGGACTGTGCAGTCCGCTGACTCCCTGATCCACAAGATTGTGGGATCCCACGTCTGCACAGAGGCTGTATAGCATGCGCTGGTTGGTAGCCAGGTGGAAAGGAACGCAGCCCTTCTGAAGCCACGAAAGGGGCGAAAGACAGACTGTTGGGGCCGAAGAGCAGCTGCGAGGCCAAGGGACCGAGCCATAGCCCGGGAATCCTTGTAGCGCTTGAGCGCTGAGTCCACCTTGCCATCAAAGGGAATGTCAATCAAGGATTACTAGACTTCCCCAGAGAAGCCAGATGTCCTCACCCAGGCGTGGCATCTCAATTCCACCATCGATGCAACCGATCGGCCCAGTGAGTCGAGTTGGAGGCCCCAGGCTGAAGCACTTAGGTCTAGAGGTTAGTCCTGACTTACAGAGAAGAAACTTCAAGGTCCAAAACCTCAGAAGCCCTTTTCACCACCACTGAGTATGACACTTCCTCCTCCATAGGCAAAGTAGGGGGAGAAAGCATACCAGCATCAGGGGTGGTGTCCAACCTGCTGGCATTACCCAAATCATGAACCCAGTCCATTTCAGTGTCAAACTGGTATTCTAAAGGGTACACCGCGCCCGCTACACTATCCCCATATCCATACCCATACCCATAGCTATAGGGGTCAGGATCAACCCTGGGCACAGGAGACCCCATGGAAAATGGAATCTGCATTGAGCGACGCCGTTCTGGCTCTGAGTCGCTGGGAATTAATATAGGGTCGACCTAGATTGTGGGCCGAACTGACGTCAGGCCCAACACCGGGGAAGGGCGCATTGGCATGACCGGCATCTGGACAGATCAAGAGGTGCCCTCCTGACTCGGGCCAAAGCCAATGACTTGTAACCCAAGGGGGCCCTCACCGACTCCCCTGGGCCTGAGGGTGGGTTGGTCTGCCCAAATATGAGGCACATGGGCTCATACAATTCCTTGAGTTGGGCAGGGGTAGCGCCTGCTCCCAGAAAATCAGGGAGGTGCAGAGTGGACCCAGACGGAGGCTTCGAAAATGGAGGCCTAGAGCGTTGACGCTCTTCCCGCATCACGTCATCCGAGCAACGGGGTTAAGCCGATGAATGTTTGGTCTTCTTGGACTTCTTCTTGTGACCCATGTGTCCAGATGACTTGGATGACAAAGAGTGGTGATGACTCAGCGACCTGTCTCCTGACCTTCTTCTCGAACAAGATCAGGAACGACGCAGAGTCGAGTGCTGGGCTGCTATGAGCTTTAGGGACTGCTCCCTCAAAGCCTTCGGGTTCATGGCCCGACACTTGGAGCACAACTTCAGATCATGGTCTCGCTCCAGACACCAGAGGCACACGAGGTGCAGCTGTATCGGTCAACAACATAATTCGCTGACAGGAGTCACAGGGCTTGGATGCGGTCTTACAGGACATCCCTCGATGCATCCAAAACTCAGCAAAAATGAATTGAGAAAAGTGTTGCAGTTAGTAAAAAAATGATTGGGTAGCTCTTCTCCGGATCTGTGCGTAGGCTGGTGCGGAAAGAAAAGAACTGACGTCAGCGTGCCGGGGTGGCGCCTATTTATGAACACGACATAGTCACGGTAACCATGATGTCAACAATGCCTGCAGAGTCGACTCACACCACCTAATGGCGTGCAGGGGTACTGCTCGAAGACAAGTCTCTGGATCCAGTCTAATGCCTGGGGGATATTCTAAGGCAAGGAATCTGTAACTAGAAGTCTCTATCAGTTTGAGTTTGCCAGCCTCCACCATGGCTGTTACCAACCCAGCTCCATAGACAGTCTGTAGAAGCATTGCTTCAGGTTTACTACCCCATCTGAAAGGCGTATTATACAGGCTATATTAAGGCCAATACAGTAAGTTGCCTCACTGTGTTATCCAAGTTTGACTTAAGAAGGTGCCAGATTACAAAAAATAGCATAAAAGGCTTAATTTATTTGGGATATAAAACAGTGAAATGGCAAAATCTTTGCACCAGAACTGAATACATCCATTGGAAGCTACAGGTGCAGACCTAATGGTTTATAATTTTTTTTTTTTAAATCACGATTTTACAAAGGCCAGTTTTAGAACCGCTTTTGAGACAAGTGGCACGAGCATTGACTGTGTGTCTGAGCAACCTCTGGCAGCATCTGTCTCAATCCACCAATGAGGTCCCTATGATGCTTGATGTGCTCCAGATTTAGAGGTCCCTCGTGATCACATAGCAAAATTATACCGTTGTAAAGGGTACTTCTCCCCCTTCGTTTCAGAGGTCCTACGTGTGTGAGCCTATGTAAAGATGGCATGTAGGCTGAAGGTGTCCACTGTGAGAAACATTCTGGAGCAATGGCTTTTAAGTGCCTTGTAAACAGGATGGCTAAAGAGCTATAATTTTAATCGGTCAATGAAATAAGAGATACCCAGAAGCACTGCTTTTATTCAGCAACAAATACATTTGTGTGCCCTCACTGAACTGTGTGCATTGTAGAGAAACCAGCATCACAACAAAATAGATGGTTGTGCCAATGTAGAAACTGTGTTTTCTCTTTTCCACAGGGCCGGGATGGGTCTTTAAAGGTGCATGCTTGCTATGATTAGACATTCTCCCCATGTATACTCTGCTCGCCCTTGTTTCTTTCTTATCTTCCCTCACGTCTTGCTCCTCTTCATCTTTCCAACCCTCTTTATTTCTCACTCCTGACTGGCTACTTTACACACATCATTCTCTTTACTCACTCATCGCACACTTGTCTTCTCTCACCTATAGATCCTCAGTTTTACCACTCTCTGGCAATAGCTCACCCTTCCATCCCACGTTCCTCACTTTTCATTCCTCAGTCACACCTCTTACTACTCACTAATTACTGTTTGAACCACACTTCATATTCTTCACTTCTCATTCTTGAGTTCTCACTCTGGCTACTCATTCCTCGCCCCTTATCACCCACTCCTGCCGCATTCCCTGCCACTCAATTACTCCCGCCCCAACCTTCACTCTTCTCATGTCAATCTCATCCCCCAACCATCTTTCACTACATTTTATAAATGTAGATACCCAACTGTAGGAAAGTACCCTCTTTCTTGGCATGGTTACCCCCATTTTCTGCCTGCGGTCAGTATGTTTGACTGTATCCACTGGGATCCTTCTAACCAGGACCTCAATATTTTGTCTCTCTCCTCTAAATTGTACCTTTTTCTTGCAACAATTGGCATACCGGTGCCCCCATGTAAGTCCCTAGAATATTGTACCTAAGTACACAGGGTATTGGGGTACCAGGGGATTCCTATGGGCTGCAGCAGTTATTCTGCCACCCATAGGGAGCCCGTGCAAAGGGTTCTGCAGGCCTGCCATTGCAGCCCGCGTCCGTTTTCACTACCAGGTCACTATAAGTCACCCCTAAGGTAGGCCCTCTCAGCCCAGAGGGCAGGGTTCAGGTACCTGTGCTTGAGGGCCCCACTGCATTAGCAGAGGTCCCCCGACAAACTCCAGATCCATTTTCTAAAACTTTGTGAGTGCGGGGACGCCATTTTACACATGTACTGGACATAGATCACTATCTCAGTCCACCTACATAATGGTAACTCCGAACCTGGGCATGTTTGGTATCAAATGTCGGAATCATACCCCAATACTATTGCAAGTATTGGAAGTATGATTCCATGCACTCTGGGGGCTCCTTAGAGGACCCCCAGCATTACTGCCACCAGTCTTACAGGGTTTTCCATGCAGCCCAGCTGCTGCCACACCTGAGACACATATCTGCCCTCCTGCTGCTTGACCTGATCAAGCCCAGGAAGGCAGAACAAAGGATTTCCTTTGGAAGAGGAAGGTAACACGCTCTCCCTTTGGAAATAGATGTGACTGGCTTGGGAGGGGTAGCCACTGGTTTGCTTTGAAAGGCATATTTGGTGCCCTACATGCATAAACCAGTCCACACCGGTTCAGGGACCCCCAGTTCCTGCTCGGGTGCAAAACTGGACAATGGAAAGGGGAGTGACCACTCCCCTGTCCATCACCACCCCTGGGGTGGTGCCCAGAGCTCCTTCAGAGCGTCCCTGGGTTCTGCCATCTTGTTTCCAAGGTTAGCAGGGAACTCTGGGAGCATCTGAGTGGCCAGGCCAGGCAGGTGACGTCAGAGCCCCCTCCTGATAGGTGCTTACCTGGTTAGGTGACCAATCCCCCTTTCAGGGCTGTTTAGGGTCTCTCTCTCGGGTGGGTCCTCAGATGCAGCTTGCAAGATTCCAGGACTCCTCCTCTGTAACCTCTGCTTTCTAGCCACTGGAACTGCGACTGGACTCTCCAAGAACCAACAATCTGCATCCATGACGAAGACTGCTTGCAACATTGTTTCTACAGCTCCTTCCAGCTTCTGCAACATTTCCCTGACTGTGCGTCCTCTGAAGGCGGCAAATATTCAGTCTGCACGAGAAGGAAGAAGGAATCTCCCTTGGAGTGAAGGAGCCACTCCCCTGCATTTGCAGGCACCTACTGCAACGGCAACCGGCAACGTGGATCTCCTCTCATCCTGAGCTGCGTGGATCCTGCATCACGGTTGGTGGTCCGGAGTACTCCTCCTGGTCCTCTCTTCCAGTTGTCTAACTTTAGTGGAGGTAAGCTCTTGACTTCCCCCACAGGACTGTACCCCCGTGCACCATGTCTCTTGCAGCTGGCATGGCTTGTTTGCATCTCCTCCAAGGGACCTTCAGGCTCCGTGTAGCCCCAGACCCCAGCACTCCTTCGTGTGATGCACAGCCCTCGGCAATCTTCTCCTGCGGCGTGGGAACATTCTCCCGTTGTGCTGCATGGGCTCCTCTGCAACTCCTGGTTCCTCGTCCAGTGGGTCTCCTGTGGGGGCTGCCTCTTCTTCTTTGGCCTCTCTGCCTTGCTGAAGATTCCCCTAAGACTCCCCCGCCTCCCCATGGGTTGAGTCCTCCTGGACCTTGCTGGTCCCTGGCAGCTCCACATTTGCATCACTGCGACTTCTGCCTTTGCCAAGGCTTGTTGGTGGTTTTACCAAGCCACAGCCCGACTGCATCCTCCAGGAATACTTCACCTGCTCCAAGTCTGCATTCCTGACTGTCTTCCCCCTACTGTCGACCAACTCCTGCATCCACAGCTGGGTGGGTAGTAGCCCCTACTCCTCCTGGACTCTTCTGTGACTTATGGACTTGGCCCCCTTCTTCCACAGGTCTTCGTCTTCAGGAATCCACTGCTGGTTTCTTGGAGTCTTGTCTGGCTGTTGCATTTTCGTCATTTACTTCTTTTTGGGTGGTTTGGGGAAGATTTCGTAATTTACTTCTTTCCACCTGGTCGCTAGTGGGCCCTGTGGTACTTACCTTTGGAGTTTCCTAGTACACCTCATCTCCCCTCTACACATTCCACTTACCTCGGTGGGGGTTCTGTGTTCGCATTCCATTTTTTCAGTATACCGTTTAGGCTCCCCCTAGGGTCACTACTGTCTATTTGCACTCTCTACAGTCACTGCACAGTTATTGCTTTATGGTAGTAAATATGTATTTTGTACAATATATAGTCCCAATGTTGATGGCCATGAGGTTATATATGGATTGACTCTAGGAGCTTTTAGAGTGGTCAGGGGAACCTGTTTTTTTGCACACAATTGTTTTCTTCAGCATGTAGCCAAGGTATGTCCGAGAGTCACTTTGGACCGCAATGCCAGCTCCAGGCTGTTACGAGTCAGAGCTGCAGAGTTTCCTTCCCACGCCACCTACTTAAGGATTCAGAATATGTTTTGACTGTTAGTAAAGAGCTGACAGAGTTTGTCCAAATTATTGTGTACAACATCCCCATTTGTAGGGTGGGAGTCTATGAAGGCATTTGTACGGTGGATCACTCAGCAGTTTATATATTGTCAGGCTAGAGATAAATTGCACACTCTGCGGTCACTACCCCGCATGTCCTAAAAACGACCCCAACCCCACCCTGAACCCTAAACCCTACGCCACTCAGTCTCAAAAACTACCCCATACCCGCCCTGTACACAACCCTGCCCTGTCCTAAAAACTACCACAACCTAAAAAAACCTGCCCAGTGTCCTAAAAACTACCTCAACCCAAAAAATCTACCCCGCTCTGTCCTAAAAACTACCCTGACCCCAGCCCTGAATGCTAAAACTTTCCCTGCTCTAAAAACTACCCGACACCCCCAACCCCGACCCTAAAACCTACCCGCCCTATCCTAAGAACTACAATTAACCCAGTACCCACCCTGAACTGTAAAACCTACGCTGTCCTAAAAACTACCCGCACCCGCCCTGAACCCTAAAATTTACCCTGCCCTGTCCTAAAAACTACTCCGAACTCTCCATCACCAACCTGAACCCTAAAACGTACCTCGCCCTGTCCTAAAATCTACCCTGACTCCCCCACCCCGGAGTGAACCCTGAACCCTACTAGCCCTGTCCTAAAAACTACTCGACCCCACCTGCCTGCCCACCCTGAATCCCAAAACCTATCCCACCATGTCGTAAAAACTACCCCTTCCCCTGCTCTAAACCCTAAAACCTACCCCGTCCTGCCCTAAAATCGATCCCAACCTCACCACCCCAACCCTAAAACTTACCCCGCTCCGTCCCAAAAATGACCCCAAGCCCAGTGCCCCAACCCTAAAACCTACCCTGCGTGTCCTAAAAACTACACCGACCCCCTGCCAAGCCCCTGCCCCAACCCTGAACCCTAAAATGTAGCCCTGCCTGTTCTAAAGTCTAACCCAACCCCCGCCCTGAACCTTAAAACCTACACTGTCCTCAAAACGACCCCGACTCCCCTGCTCCCGTCCTGAACTCTAAAATCTACCCCGACCCCCACCGTAAACCCTAAAACCTACCTCACCCTGTCCTAAAAACTACCCCGACCCCACTGCTCCTATCCTAAAACCTATCTTGCTCTGTTCTAAAAAAAAATACCCTGACTCCACTGCCCAAACCTTTAAACCTACCCCGCTATGTCCTAAAGTCTACCCAAACCCCTGGCCTGAACCCTAAAATCTATCTCGCCCCTAAAACTACCCCGACCCGAATCCCAAAACCTACCCAGCCGTGTCCTAAAAACTACCCTGATCCCCCGCACCCACCCTGAACCCTAAAACTAACCTGCCCTGTCCTAAATCCACACCGCCCTGGAGCCTAAAACCTATCCCACCCTTTCCCAAAACCTACCCTGAGCCTCTACCCTGAACACTAAAACCTACCCACTGTCCTAAAAACTACCCTGACCCCACTGCCCCAAACCCTAAATCCTAACTTGCCCTATCCCACAAACTACCCCAACCCCCTGCCCTGGATCCTAAAAAATACACAGATCCCCCTGCCCCAGACCTGAACCCTAAAACCTACCCCATGTCCTAAAAACTACCCAAACCCCCCAGCCCTGATTCCTAAATCCTTCTCCGCCCTAAAAACTACCCCGAACCCGCCCTGATCCCTAAAACCTACCTGCTGTCCTAATAACTACTCAAACCCCCTGACCTGAACCCTAACACCTACCCTGCTGTGTCCTACAAACTACACCGACCCCCTGTACCCACCCTGAACCCTAGAACTTACTCTGCCCTATGAACTACTCCAAGCCCCTGCCCCCACCCTGAACCCTAAAACCTACCCTGTCCTCAAAACTACGCCAACTCCCCTGCCCCCACCCTAAACTGTAATACCTACCTCACCCTGTCCTAAAAACTACCCCGACGCCACCGCCCAATCCTAAAACCTATCTTGCTCTGTCCTAAAAACTACCCTGACCCCCCCGACCAAACCCTAAAACCTACCCCGCTGTGTCCTAACTACCCCAACACTAAAACCTACCCCCTGTCCTAAAAACGACCCCAACCACACTGTCCCCGACCTGAACCCTGAAATCTACCCCACCCCATCCTAAAAAGTACCCCGCCCTGTCCTAAAATCAACCCCAACCCAACCACCCCCACTCTAAAACCTACCCTGCTCCGTCCCAAAAATGACCAAGCCCACTGCCCCAACCCTAAAAACTACCCAAACCCCTGCCCTGAACCCTAAAACCTAACCCACCCCAAACCTACCCTGCTTTGTCCTAAATTTTACCCCAATCCCACACTGTCCCAAAAACGAACTTGACCCCCCATCCTGAACCCTAAAAACTACCCTGCCCTGTCCTAAAAACTACTGACCCCAACCCCACCCTGAACCCTAATATCTACCATGCCCTGTCCTAAAATCTAACCCAACCCTGAAACTTAAAACCTACCCCACACTGTCCTAAAAACTACCCCAACCCCCCACACTGAACCCTAAAACCTACCCTGCCATTTCCTAAAAACTACCCAAACCCCCGCCCTGAATCCTAAAACCTACTCTGTCCCAATCCTACCCCGCTCTGTCCTAAAAACTACCCCAGCCCCGTCCTGAACCCTAAAACTTAACCCACCGTGTTGTTAAAACTATCCTGACCCCCGCACCCACCCGAACCCTAAAAACGACCCTGCTGTGTCTGAAAAACTACTCTGCCCCCCACCCCACCCTGAACCCGGAAATATACCCCCCAGTTCCAAAATCTACCCAACCCACCTAGCCCTAAAACCTACTCTGTCCTAAAAACTACACTGACCCCCCTGCCCTAACCTCGAACCCTAAAACCTACCCCACTGTGTCCTAAAAACGACCCAAACATCCCACCCTGAACCCTAAAACCTAGCCTGCCCTGCCCTACTACCCTGACCCCACCCCAACCAGTCCTAAAAACGTCCACGATGTCCCCAATCTGAACCCTAAAACCTACTCCGCCCTGTCCTAAAACTCCCACCTCCTTGCCCCAGCCCCACTTACCCGGCCAGTGCACATCTCTCCTGGGTGTTCCCGTTGTGTGCCTCAACCACATATATGCATGAGACCTTGACCACGTATTTGCGTGTTTCAGGGCCGCGTAGTACAGGCCGTTTCCCATTTTGAAGGTGTCTTTTTAGACCTTAAAGTACAAGTTACTTACCTTCGGTAATGATATATCTGGTAGAGAGATATTCTAGTTGCAGATTCCTTACCTTAGAATTTCACCCAGGTGTCAAACTGGATCTGGAGGTTTTTCTTCGAGCAGTACTCGTGTGCGCCGTTAGGTCACGTAGTTCGACTCCGTGGGCGTGGATGGCATCGTGGTCACCGTGATGACATTGTGGTCGTATAATAGGCGCCACCCCGGCGTGCTGACGTCATGAAGAACACTGAGAATAGTGCACCAAAACTAGGGACCTTAAAGGGAAGTTCCTGTCCCTAGAAATCAGTTCTCAATGCAGGGAGGATAGGTGGGTCAGTAAGGAATCTGAAACTGGAATATGTCTCTACCAGATATATTATTACAGAAGATAAGAAACATATACATCTGATAGACACTTCTAGTTGCAGATTCCTTACTTTAGAACAGATACCCGAGCAATACCATCCCCGTTGGTGGGCTGCGAACCAAGATCAAATCAAAAAGTTCTGCACAACCGAACAACCAAAGTAGCAGTCTCTGCAGACCTGACTTTCCAGGCAGTAATGCTTGGTGAATGTATATAAAGACGTCCACATAGCTGCCTTGCAGATATCCAGGACTGGAACTCCACCTGCTAACCCTTTGGTAGCAGAAGTTGCTCTGGTTGAATGAGTGCGCCAACCCTCTGGGGGTTGCTTTTTCACCAAAGAGTAGCACATCTTGATGCAGAGGACTACCCATTGCAAGACTGTCCTCTTCTGCATCGCCTTTCCTGTCTTCCCACCCACATACTCAGCAAAGAGTTGACCGTCCACCCGGAAATCTTTGGTACAAGTTAGATAGAACACCAATGCTCTTTTTGAATCCAGACGGTAGAGTCTCTCCTCCTCATGAGAGGGATGTGGAGGTGGGTAAAAAGTAGGCAAGGGGATAGATTGGCCTATATGAAAAGGTGTCAACCCTTTGGGAAGAAAGGAAGACCTGGTACAAAGCACAACTTTGTCTGGATATACTACTAGCAATGGTGGCTTCGAAGAGAGCCTGAACCACACTCACTCTGCGAGCAGAAATGATGGCAATCAGGAAGGCAGTTTTAAGGGTCAAGAACCATAGAGGACAGTTGTGGAGCGGCTCAAAAGGAGCACACATGAGGTAGGTGAGGTCCAAGTTTAAATCCCAGTGGGGCATTATGAAGGGGATAGGAGGAAAAATGTGTGAGGCCTTTAAGAAACCTCCCAACAATGGGAGATTTGAACAGAGAAGGTTGGTCTGGTATCCCTTGAGGGAGCCCGGAGCAGAGCCCTGCTGGGCAAGAGAGAGAATAAAGAGGAGTACATCTGAGAGAGGTGCAGAGAAGGGATCAGCATATTTGTTCATACACCATGCCACAGATTTCTTCTGACGACCGGCATATACCGTTTTGGTGGAGGGAGGCCTGGCTGCCAAGATGACATTATAGACTGCGGGTGGAAGGTAAAAAGCTGTCACCTGCCACCGCTCAATCTCCACGCAAGGAGGCGGAGACTGGACAGGTTCAGGTAGATGACCATCTCCTGCTGTGCCAGAAGATCCTCCCGAAGGGGCAGTCTGATTGAAGGATCAATAGCCGTGTTCAATAGCTTGGGATACCAGACTCTACGTGCCCAGTCTGGAGCCACCAGGATGACTTGGACCCAGTCTTACCTAATGTTCTTCAGAACTCTGGGCAGGAGTGGTATTGGCTGGAAGTTACACAGGAGGACTGAGCGAGTGCAGACTTGAAAACTCTGCGTGCAAAACAGCTGACATTGTGCATTCTCTGCGGAGGCTAACAGATCTAACCAAGGCTCTCCCCACTGCTGAAAGAGACCTTTTGCCACCTCCGGATGGAGACATCATTCATGATCCACTATGCATCGATGGCTGAGTTTGTTTGCTCTGACGCTTAGAGAGCCCACAAGATGTTGAACCACCAAGGAAATGCCATGGCGAAGAGCCTCTTGGACATTGAGCCCACAACCCCACTCCGCCCTGCTTGTTGCAGTACCACAAGGCGGTGGTGTTGGTGAACACCTGCACCACTTTACCTTGCCATCTGGCATGTGTCACTAACCAGATGCAGGAGGCCACGAGACCCAGCAGCCTCACAGTCATTCCCCCCAAAATCCAGAATAGAGGCTGGAACATTGGAATCATAGCCTGAGTATCCTGGACTTGCTTTTCAGGAGAATAGGTACAAAACTGCACTGTTTCCAGAACAGCCCTGATGAAAGGGAGCATCTGAGAGAGAGTCAGGTGTGACTTGGGCATGTTTATAGTGAACCCCAGCGTGTGCAGGAGGTTTGCCGTAGTCTGAAGGTGGGAGACTACTTTCTAGGGCGTGTCTGCCTTCAAAAGACAGTCGTCAAGGTAGGGGAAGACTGAAACCCCTAACCTGCGCAGATGAGCTGCAACCACCGCCATCACAGTTGTAAACACCTGAGGGGCACTGGTAAGGCCAAAGGTGAGCACGGTGAACTGAAAGTGCTCACGACCTACCACGAATCGCAAGTAACATCTGTGGGCCAGCAGGACTGGAATGTGAAAATAGGCGTCCTGCAAGTCCAATGTCACTATCGAGTCTCCAGGCTCCAGGGCAGAAAGGACCTGACCTGGTGTAGGAAGTTGGCTCTGTATATACTATTTCAAAGTAAGAAATAGTGTGCACAGAGTCCAAGGGTTCCCCTTAGAGGTAAGATAGTGGCAAAATTAGATAATTCTAATGCTCTATTTTGTGGTAGTGTGGTTGAGCAGTAGGCTTATCAGAGGGTAGTGTTGAGCATTTGTTGTACACACACAGGCAATAAATGAGGAACACACACTCAAAGACTTACTCCAGGCCAATAGGTTTTTATTTTGAAAAATATATTTTCTTAGTTTATTTTAAGAACCACAGGTTCAAGATTTGCAGTAAACACTTTAAATGCAAGGTACTTCACTTAGATACTTTAGGAACTTTGAATAAAAGCAATATCATATACAGTCTTTGTAAAAATGGCAATAAGCTATTTTCCTGGGGGAGGTGAGTAAAGGTTAGATTAAGAGGTAAGTAAAACACTTACAAATCTCAGTTCCGGAGCATAGGCAGCCCACCGTTGGGGGTTCAAGGCAACCCCAAAGTTACCACACCAGCAGCTCAGGGCCGGTCAGGTGCAGAGGTCAAAGAGGTGCCCAAAACACATAGGCGCCTATGGAGAACAGGGGTGCTCTGGTTACAGAGTGCCATCAGGTAAGTACCTGCGTCCTCAGCGGGGGACAGACCAAGGGGTTTTTGTAGAGCACTGGGGGGGGGCACAAGTAGGCACACAAAGCACACCCTCAGTGGCACAGGGGCGGCCGGTGCAGTGTGCAGTGTGCACAGAAGGCGCTGGGTATTAGATACTAAACAATGGAGGGTCTCGGGGTCACTCTAGCGGTGCAGGCAGGCACAGGGGGGGCTTTTCGGGACAGTCACCACCTGGACTAGGCAGAGGGTCACCTGGGGGTCACTCCTGCGCTGAGGTTCCGTTCCTTCAGGTCCTGGGGGCTGCGGGTGCAGTGCTGGTTCCAGGCGTCGGGTCCCTTGTTACAGGCAGTCGCGGTCGGGGGAGCATCTGGAATCTCTCTGCAGGCGTCGCTGTGGGGGCTCATGGGGGTCGTCTCTGGTTACTCACAGGCTCGCAGTCGCCGGGGAGTCCTCCCTGACGTGTTGGTTCTCTGAATCTCGAGCCGGGGGCGTCAGGTGCAGAGTGAGAAGTCTCACGCTTCCGGCGGGAAACGTGCAGTCTTTGGAAGTTACTTCTTTGTTGCAAAGAAGTAGCAGGTTTTGAGCTGGGCCACTGCTCATGGGAGTTTCTTGGTCCTTTAGTCCAGGGCAGTCCTCTGAGGCTTTAGAGGTCACTGGTCCCTGTCAGATGCGTTGCTGGAGCAGGTTTTCGAAGTTGGAGACAGGCCAGTAGGGCTGGCGCCAAGGCAGTTGTCGTCATCCGTCTTCTCTGCAGGCTTGGGCCAGCAGTCCTTGTTTCTTCAGGTTGCAGGAATCTAGTTTCCTAGGTTCTGGGGTGCCCCTAAATACTGAATTTAGGGGTGTGTTTAGGTCTGGGAGGGCAGTAGCCAATGGCTACTGTCCTTGAGGGTGGCTACACCCTCTTTGTACCTCCTCCCTGTGGGGTGGGGGGCACATCCCTAACCCTATTGGGGGAATACTCCAAACTTAAGATGGAGGATTTTTTTAAAGGCAGGGGTTACCTCAGCTCAGGACACCTTAGGGGCTGTCCTGACTGGTGGGTGACTCCTCCTTGTTTTCCTCATTATCTCCTCCAGCCGTGCCGCCAAAAGTGGGGGCAGTGGCCGGAGGAGCGGGCATTTCCACTAGCTGGGATGCCCTTGGGCGCTGTAACAAAAGGGGCGAGCCTTTGAGGCTCACCACCAGGAGTTACAGTTCCTGCAGGGGGAGGTGAGAAGTACCTCCACCCAGTACAGGCTTTGTTCCTGGCAACAGAATGACAAAGGCACTCTCCCCTTGTGGCCAGCAACATGTCTGGTGTGTGGCAGGCTGGCAGAAACTGGTCTGCCTGCATTAGAAGTTGGATTGGTATTCAGGGGGCATCTCTAAGATGCCCTCTAGGTGTATGTTACAATAAATTGCACACTGGCATCAGTGTGCATTTATTGTGCTGAGAAGTTTGATACCAAACTTCCCAGTTTTCAGTGTAGCCATTATGGAACTGTGGAGTTCGTGTTTGACAAACTCCCAGACCATATACTCTTATGGATACCCTGCACTTACAATGTCTAAGGTTGTTTTGCTTAGACACTGTAGGGGCACATTGCTCATGCACATATGCCCTCACCTGTGGTATAGTGCACCCTGCCTTAGGGCTGTAAGGCCTGCTAGAGGGGTGACTTACCTATGCCACAGGCAGTGTGAGGTTGGCATGGCACCCTGGGTGGAGTGCCATGTCGACTTAGTTTTTTTCTCCCCACCAGCACACACAAGATGTGAGGCAGTGTGCATGTGCTGAGTGAGTGCCACCCAGGGTGGCATAAGACATGCTGCAGCCCTTAGAGACCTTCCCTGGCATCAGGGCCCTTGGTACCAGTTACATGGGACTTACCTGAGTGCCAGGGTTGTGCCAATTGTGGAGACAAAGGTACAGTTTAGGGAAAGAACACTGGTGCTGGGGCCTGGTTAGCAGGGTCCCAGCACACTTTCAATCAAAACTTAACATCAGCAAAGGCAAAACGTTGGGGGGGGTAACATTGCCAAGGAGGCATTTCCTTACACCTATGGTTAGCATCTTGAACTCCTCCTTCTTGAGGAAGAGATTGAGGGACCAGAGATCTAGGATAGGACGAAGGCCCTTGTCCTTTTTGGGCCTCAGAATGTAGTGGGAATAACAACCACAACCTACTTCTGGCAAAGAGACCCTCTTTATGGCTCCCTTGGCCAGGACAGCCTTGACCTGCTCGCAGAGAAGTGTCATATGATCCTCTGATAGATGATCATATGATGGTGGCATTGCTTGAGGAGAAGGGGAGTAGCCCTTCGGACGATTTGTAACACCCATCTGTCCGTGGTAATGGATTTCCAGTGGGGTAGGTGATGGCGAATCCTGCAGCCAACTGGTCCCAGATGTTACGACAGACTAGGAAGGTTTGGAGATAGAGGAGGTGGTAGCTGGACTGGGTGACCCGCTGACTCCCTGATCCACGAGGTTGTGGGACCCTCGTCTGCGACCTCGCAGGGGCTGTACAGCATGTGCCGGTTGGTGGCCAGGTGGAAAGGAATGTGGCTTGGGTGCCACTTCTGTAGTCACAAAAGGGGTGTAAGATGGACTATTGGGGCAAGGAGCAACTGCAAGGCCAAGGGACCGAGCCGTAGCCCGGGAATCCTTGTAGCGCCTAAACGGCGAGTCCGCCTTGTCTCCGAAGAGACAGGTGCCATCAAAGGGCATGTCCAACAAGGATTGCTAACCTTCCCCAGAGAAGCCAAACGTCCTCAACCAGGCGTGGCATTTAAATGCCACCGTTAATGCAACCGATCTGCCCAGTGAGTCGAGTTGGAGGATCCAGGCTGAAGCACTTCGGTCAGGAGGTTAGTCCTGACCTCCACAGAAGGAAGCTCGAAGTCCAAAACCTCAGCAGCCCTTCTCACCACCATTGAGTAGGACGGTCCCTCCTCCATAGCCATGGTAAGGGGAGAAAGTATGCCAGCATCAGAGGAGGTGTCCAACCCACTGGAATTACCTAAACCCTGAACCCAGTCCATTTCAGGGTCAGGCTGGTATTCTAAAGGGTCCAGCGACGCCTCTGCACTATCACATTAGCTGTACCCATAGCAATAGGGTTCAGGATCTACCCTGGGCCCAGAAGAGCCAATGAAGAATGGAATTGGTAGTGAGCCGGTAATTAGTATAGGGTTGACGTCAGTTGTGGGCCCAACCGATGTCTGGAGTGGGGACAGTCGCTTTGGCACGACCGGCATCTGGACAGATCTGGAAGAGATCTGGAGGTGCCCTCCGGAGTCGGGGCCAAAGCCAATGACTTGTAACCGGAGAGGGCCCTCATCGACCCCTTGGCCCGAGGGTGGGTCGGTCTCCTCAAATATGAGGCGCATGGCCTCACAAAACTCCTTGAGTTGGGCAGGGATGGCGCCTGCTCCTGGAAAGTCGGGGAGGCAAAGAGCGGACCCAGAAGGAGGTTCCAAAGAAGGAGGTCTAGAGCATTGATGCTCTTCTCGCGTCGTGTCGTCCGAGTGACAGGGTGAAGTTGAAGAATGTTTGGTCTTCTTCTTCTTGTGACCCATGTGTCCATATGACTTGGATGTCGTGATGACTCCGTGACCGGTGTCCTGACCTTCATCTCAAACAAGACTGGGAACGACGCAGAGTCGAGTGCCGGGCAGCCATAAACTTTAGAGACCACTCCCTCAAAGCCTTCGGGTTCATGGGCCGACACTCCGAGCACGACTTCGGGTCATGGTCGCGCTCCAGACACCAAAGGCATACGAGGTGCGGATGGATCCGTCACCTACATTACTCGGTGACAGGAGTCGCAGGGCTTGAATATGGTCTAATGGTACATCCCTCGACGCATCCAAAACTCGGCCAAAATGAATCGACAAAAGTGTTGCAGTTAGTCAAAAAATGAATGTCTAGCTCTTCTCCGGATCAGTGCATCAGCTGGTGCGGAAAGAAAAGAACTGACATCAGCGTGCCAGGGTGGCGCCTATATATGACCGCAACATCATCACAGTGACCATGATGCCAATGACGCCTGCAGAGTCGACTGACGCCATCTAACGGCATGCAGGGGTATTGCTCGAAGAAAAATCTCCAGATCCTGTCTGATGCCTGGGGGAAATTCTAAGGTAAGGAATCTGCAACTATAAGTCTGTCAGATTGGGTTTGCCAGCCTCCACCATGGCTGTTACCAACCCAGCTCCATAGACAGTCTGTGATGCATTGCTGCCGGTCTACTACCCCATCAGAAAGGAGCATTGTCCAGGCTTTATTAAGGCCAGTATAGGAAGTGGCCTCACCGTGTTATCCAAGTTTGCCTTAAGGTGCCAGATTACAAAAAATAGCATAAAATGCCTAATTTCTTTGGGATATAGAACAGTGAAATTGCAAACTCTTTGCACCAGAACTGAATACATCCATTAGAAGCTTCAGGTGCAGACCTAATGGTATTAAAATAAAATCACAATTTTACAAAGGCCAGCTTTAAGACCGCTTTTGAGACAATGTGGCACCAGCATTGACTGTGTGTCTGAGCAACCTCTGGCAGCATCTGTCTCAATCCACCCAATGAGGTCCCTATGATGCTTTATGTGCTCTGGATTTAGAGGTCCACTGTGACCATATAGTAAAATTATACAGTTGTAAAGGGTACTTTTCCCCCTTTGTTTCAGAGGTCCTACGTGGGTGAGCCTATGTAAAGATGGCATGCAGGCTGAAGGTGTCCACTCTGAGAAACATTTTGGAGCAGTGGCTTTTAAGTACCTTGTAAACAGGATGGCTAAAGAGCTATAATTTTAATACTCACTACCAGTCTCGGTCAATGAAGTAAGAAACAGCCAGAAGCATTGCTCTTCTGCAGCAACAAATACATGTGTGTGCCCTCACTGAACTGTGTGCATTGTAGAAAAACAGGCATCACAACAAAGTAGATGGTTGTGCCAATGTAAAAACTGTGTTTTCTCTTTCCACAGGGCAGGGATGGGTCTTTAAAGGTGCATGCTTGCTGGGATTAGACATTCTCCCCATTTAAACTCTGCTCGCCTTTGTTTCTTTCTCATCTTCCCTCACGTCTTGCTCCTCATTTCATTTTTCCAACCCTCTTTATTTCTCATTCCTGACTGGCTACTCCACACACATCATTCTCTTTACTCACTCATTGCACACTTGTGATCTCTCACCTTTAGATCCTCATTTTTACTACTCTCTGCTCACAGCTATCTCTTCTATCCCAAGTTCCTCACTTTCCATTCCTCATTCACACCTCTTGTTACTCACTAATTACTGCTTTAACCACACTCAATATTCTTCACTTCCCATTCTTGAGTTCTCACTCTGGCCACTCTTACCTCGCCCCTTATCACCTACTTCCACCCCATTCCCTTCTACTCGTTACTCCCGCCCCAACCTTCATTTCTCTCATCTCACTGTCGTCCCCCAACCATCTTTCACTATATTTTATAAATGTAGATACCCAACTGTAGGAAAGTACCCTCTTTCTTGGAATTGTTACCCCCATTTTCTGCCTGTTTTTCTTGTGTTTGACTGTGTCTACTGGGATCCTGCTAACCAGGACCCCAGTAGTTTGGCTCTCTCCTCTAAACTGTACCTTTCCCCCCCCCCCACAACTGGCATACTGATTCCCACCATGTAAGTCCCTAGTATATGGTGCCTAGGTAGCCAGGGCACTGGAGTTCCAGGGGATCCCATTGGGCTGCAGCAGTTATTCTGCCACCCATAGGGAGCCCCCAACAAAAGGTTCTGCAGGGCTGCTATTGCAGCCTGCATGAAACGGGTGCATGCACCTGTTTTCCCATGAGTGACACATCTGTCACTACTGTGAGATCTGGTTGGGGAAAGGAGAGAGATCTGCCTTTGATCCAATCTAGATTCGATAGCCACCACTGCAGATCTAGTCCGGTCCCCTCCGAGATCTGGACCATGTCGGAGAGACTCCCCTGATGCTGTTCCCAGTGGAACTTCAAGTCCCACTGCATAGCCTGCATTTACAATCTGGCCTTAATGTAGCCTGGATAATACTCCTTTCAGATGGGGTAGTAGACTGGCAGCAATGCTTCTACAGACTGTCTATGGAGCTGGGCTGTTAACAGCCATGGTGGAGGCTGGCAAACTCAATCTGATAGAGACTTCTAGTTGCAGATTCCTTGTCTTAGAATTTCCCCCAGGCATCAGACTGGATCCAGAGATTTGTCTTCGAGCAGTAGCCCTATGCGCCGTTAGATGGCGTCAGTTGACTTCGCAGGCGTCATTGGCATTGTGGTCGCTGTGAAGATGTTGCGGTCATATATAGGTGCTACCCCGGCACGCTAATGTTAGTTCTTTTCTTTCCACATCAGCCTACGCACAGAACCAGAGAAGAGCTACCCAGTCATTTTTTGACTAACTGCAATACTTTTGTCGATTCGTTTTTGCTGAGTTTTGGATACATTGAGGGATGCCCCTTAATTCAAGCCATGGGTCTCCTGTCACCGAATGATGTCTGTGACGGATCCATCGGCACCTCGTTTACCTCTTGTATCTGGAGTGCGACCATGACCCAAAGTCGTGCCTCGGGTTACAAGTCATCTGCTTCGGCCCGACTCCGGTGGGAACCTCTGGATCCACTTCCAGATCTCTCCCGATGCCGGCCATGCCAACGTGGGGTCAGGCCAGACGTTGACACTTCAGATGTCAGTTGGGCCCACAATCGAAGTCGACCCTATACTAATTCCTGGTGACTCTGAGCCGGAACGGCGTCGCTCGATGGCGATTCTGTTTTCCATGGGCTATCCTGGGCCCAGAGTTGATTCTAAGCACTATTGCTAGGGGTATGGATATGGGGATGGCGTAGAGGGGTTGCTGGAACTGTTTAGACTACCAGCTTGACCCTGTAATGGACTGGGTTCAGGCTTTGGGTGATGCCAGTGGGTTGGACACCTCCCCTGAAGCTGGCATGCTGTCTCCCCCTACCGTGGCTTCGGAGGAGGGAGCGTCATACTCAATGGTGGTGAGAAGGGCTGCTGAGGTTTTGGACCTCAAGCTTCCTTCAGTGGAGGTCAGGACTAATCTCCTCACTGAAGTGCTTCAGCCTGGAGCTTCCAACTTGACTCAGTGGGCTGATCGGTAGCATTGATGGTGGCATTGAGACGCCATGCCTGGTTGAGGACGTTTGACTTCTCTGGGAATGTCCAGCAATCCTTGATGGACATGCCCTTTGATGGCACCCGTCTCTTCAGAGAGAAGGTGGACTCAGCGCTTCAAGGATTCCCGTGCTATGGCTCGGTCCCTTGACCTCGCAGCTGCTCCTTGTCCCCAACAGTCCACCTTTTGTGGCTACGGAAGGGGCACCTAGCTGCGTTCCTTTCCCCTGCGCGGATGTGGGATCCCATAAGCTTGTGGATCAGGGAGTCAGTGGGCCGCCCTTTCCAGCTCCCTCCCGCCCTTTGCCTCCAAACCTTCCTAGGCTGTCGGAACATCTGGGAAGAGTTAGCAGAAGGATTCACCATCACCTGCCCCACTGGAAATCCATTACCACGGACAGGTGGGTATTATAAATCTTCTGAAGGGGCTACTCCCCTTTGAGCCTTCTCCTCCAGCCATCCCAGCATCATATGATCATCTATCAGAGAATCATACGGCACTTCTCCGCAAGGAGGTCAAGGTTGGGTTCGGGTGGACGATCAACTCCTTGTGGGTTATGTGGGTACGAAGAAAGGAAAAGCGGTGCAGAAGAGGACCATCTTGCGATTGGTAGTCCTCTGCATCAAGATGTGCTGCGCTTTGACGAAAAAGCAACCCCCTGAGGGTTGGCGCACTCATTCAACCAGAGCAACTGCTGCTACAAAAGCGTTAGCATGCAGAGTTCCAGTCCTGGGTATCTGCCAGGCAGCAATGTGGGCGTGGGGTAGTTTCAGCACAGGGCCGGGTACATTTTAGGATTCAGGGCGGGTGGGTCGGGTAGTTTTTAGGACAGGGTGTGGTAGGTTTTTGGGTTCAGGGGAGGTCGGGGTAGTTTTTAGGACATGCCGGTGTAGGTTTGGGGCGGGTAGGTGTGGGTCGGTAGGTTTTAGGGTTTAGGGCGTCTTTACATACGTTCATCATGCATTACTGCCTGGAAAATCAGGTCCGCAGAAACAGCTATTTTGGCCGTTCAGTCCTGCAAGACTTTTTGGTGTGATCTTGGTTCACAGCCCACCACCGGGGAGGGTATTGCTCGGGTAGCTATTGTAAGGTAAGGAATCTGCAACTAGAAGTCTCTGTCAGATGTTACCTTCAGTATCAATATATCTGGTAGAGACATATTCTAGTTGCAGATTCTTTACCAACCCACTGTAGGATACTGGCACTTGTTGCAGTTACCCCCCCCCCCCCCACACACACTTTTTGACTGGTATTGATGCTGACTTGACTGAAAGTGTGCTGAGATCCTGCTAACCAGGCCCCAGCACCAGTGTTCTTTCCCTAAAAATGTACCATTGTTTCCACAATTGGCACACCTCTGGCACACAGATAAGTCCTTTGTTAAAGGTACCAGTCGTACCAAGGGCCCTGTGACCAGGGAGGGTCCCTAAGTGCTGAAGCACGTGTTGTGCCAACCTACGGGACCCCTCACTTAACACATGCACACTGCCATTGCAGATTGTGTGTGTTGGTGGGTAGAAAAAGGCAAAGTCGACATGGCATCCCCCTCAGGGTGCCATGGCCACAAACCACTGCCTGTGGCATAGGTAAGTCACCCCTCTAGCAGGCCTTCCAGCCCTAAGGCAGGGTGCAGTATACCACAGGTGAGGGCATAGCTGCATGAGCAATATGCTCCTACAGTATCTAAGTCCATTCTTAGACATTGTAAGTGCAGTATGGCCATATTAAGTATATGGTCTGGGAGTTTGTCATTACGAACTCCACAGTTCCATAATGGCTTCACTGAATACTGGGAAGTTTGGTAACAAACTTCTCAGCACAATAAACCCCCACTGATGCCAGTGTGGGATTTATTACAAAATACACACAGAAAGCATCTTAGAGATGCCCCCTGTATTTTACCCAATCCTCTAGTGTAAGACTAACTGGTCTGTGCCAGCCTGCCACTAGCAGACGAGTTTCTGACCCCATGGGGTGAGGGTCTTTGTCCTCTCTGAGGCCAGGAACAAAGCTTGCTCTGGGTGGAGGTGCTTCACACCTCCCACCCTGCAGGAACTGTAACACCTGGTGGTGAGCCTCAAAGGCTCAGGTCTCGTGTTAGTGCATAAGGGCACTCCAGCTAGTGGAGATGCCCGCCCCTGGACAAGCCCCCACTTTTGACAGCCAGTTCGGAAGGAAACTTAAGAAAAACAAGGAGGAGTGAGCACTTTAGCTGGTACTACCCTTAAGGTGTCCAGAGCTCAAGTAAACCCCTCCCTGCAGAATCCTCCATCTTGGTTTGGAGGATATAGACCAATAGGGGTAGGAATGTGCCCCCCTCCCCAAAGGGAGTGGACACAAGAAGGGTGTAGTCACCCTCAGGGACAGTAGCCATTGGCTACTGCCCTCTGACCCCTGTAAAACCCCTAAATCTTGTATTTAAAGGCTTCCCTGAACCCAATTAACCAGATTCCTGGCAACCTACGAGAAGAAGGACTGCTAAGCTGAAACCCCCAGCAGAGAAGGAAGACGACAACTGGTTTGGCCCCAGCCCTACTGACCTGTCTCCTGCTTCAAAGAACCTGCAAAAAGACCAGCGATGCATCCAGCGGGCTCAGAGGATTGCCCTGCACCCAAAAGGACCAAGAACTCAAGAGGACAGCGGCTCTGTCTAAAGAAAGCTACAACTAAGGACTCCCACCTCACTCCAGATGCGAGTCTTGACCACTGTGCACCCGTCGCCCACAGCCCATGTCCAGGTCGTCCACCCAGCAATAGAGGGTCCCAAGGCGATTGCGAGCATGTGCCCACCCTGGGTTGACCTCCCCATGACAACGCCTACAGAGGGAATCCCGAGGGCCCCCCTGACTGTGAAGCTCTGGACAAAGATATCTAACGCGTAAGAACACACTGCCCCCGCAGCCCCCAGGCCTTGGAGAAACCAACCCCTGGTGTCCCAATGTTCAGCAGGCGGCCCTCCTCCCTGTTCGACCGGTGGTCAGACAACCCCCTGGACCTCGCCTGCACCCTCTGAGTGACCCCCAGGTTCTTCTCATAGACTAGCATTGGAAGCCCGACGTCCTGTTTGCACCCCGCACCCGGCCGCCGCTGTGCCGCTGAGGGTGTGTGTTTGGTGCCTACTTGTGGCCAATCCAGTGCTCTTCTAATCCCCCCTGCTCTGCCCTCCGAGTCGCAGGTACTTACCTGCTAGCCGAACTGATTTTGAGTATCCCCTGTCTCCATAGGAGCCCACGTTAAATTTGCTCAACGTTGACCTCTGCACCCGGCTGGCCCTGTGTTGCTGGTGGTGGGTGTTTGGGGTTAACTTGAACCCCAACCGGTGGACTCCCTAAAACCCAGAGACTGAAACTGTAAGTTTTGTACTTACGTGTAAAACAACCTAACATTTCTTCCCCCAGGAACTGTTCCTGGAAATTGCACTGTGTCCATTTTTAAAACAGATTATTGCCAATATTTCAAAAACTGCATTCCTCACCTATTTCAAAGTACTGTTGATACCGATGTGAAATACAAACATTTTAAAGAACTTACTTGCAACTTGAATCTTGTGGTTCTAAAACTAAGTTAAGAAAATATAGTTTTACAATATAAAAACCATTGGTCTGGAGTTAAGTCATTGAGTGTGTGCTTTTTCTATTTTCTGTGTGTGTACAACAAATGCTTTGCACTACCCTCTGATAAGCCTAACTGCTCGACCACACTACCACAAAAAAGAGCATTAGTATTATCTATTTTGGTCTCTGTTAAGCCTCTGGGGAACCACTGGACTCCTGCGCACACTATATCTCACTTTGATACAGTATATACAGAGCCAGCTTCCTACACCCACCCATCCTCCCTGCACTGGGAACTGATTTCTATGGACCGGAACTTCCCTTTAAGGTCCCTAGTTTTAGCACTCTATTCTCAGTGTTCTTCATGGCTCTGCGCTACTGGCGTGGAAAGTCTTGGAAAGAACATGTCAGCGCACCAGGGTGGTGGCTATTATACGACTGCGACGTCATCATGGCGACCACAATGCCCGCGGAGTCGTCAGACGCCACCTAACGGCGCGCAGGAGTACTGCTCTAACAAAAACCTCTAGTTCCTGTCCGACACCTGGGGGGAATTCTAAGGTAAGGAATCTGCAACTAGAATATGTCTCTACCAGATATATTGTTACTGAAGGTAAGTAACTTGTATTTTATAGTCTAAAAAGACACCTTCAAAATGGAAAATGTCCTGTACTATGCGGCTGTAGCCCCGCAGGCGTAACCACACGTGCCTCAACCACGCAAATGCGTGGTCAAGGTCTCATGCATATACGTGGTTCAGGCACACAACGGGAACAGCCGGGAGAGGAACACATTGGCCAGGTAAGTGGGTCTGGGGCAGGTAGGAGGGGGTAGGGAGGGATAGTTTTTAGGACAGGGTGGGGTAAGTTTTAGGATTTAGGGCGGGGTCGGGGTAGTTTTTAGGACAGAGTGGGGTAGGTTTTAGGGATGGGGTGTTGGAGTTGGGTAGCTTTTAGGACAGAGCGGGGTAGGTTTTAGGGTTCAGGACGTGGTTGGGGTAGGTTTTAGGTATGGGGCGGTGGGGGTTGGGGTTGTTTTTTGGACAGGGCTAGTAGGTTTTAGGGTTTACAGTGAGGGGTTGGGTTAGGTTTTAGGGTTCAGGGCAGATTTGGGGGGTCGGCTAGTTTTTAGGACACAGCAGGGTAGGTTTTAGGGTTCAGGGCAGGGGGCTGGATAGTTTTTAGGACACGGTGGGGTAGGTTTTAGCATTCAGGGTGGGGTCGGGGTAGTTTTTAGGACACAGCAGGGGGTTTTAGGATTCAGGGTGGGGGCAGGGGGGTCAGTGTACCTTTTAGGACAGGGCTGATAGGTTTTAGGGTTCATTCAGGGAAAGGGGTAGTTTTTAGGACAGTGCGGGGGTCTGGTATTTTTTAGGACAGCGTGGGGTACGTTTTAGGTTTCAGGTCAGGTGCGGGGTAGTTTTTGGGACAGGGTGGGATAGGTTTTAGGGTTGGGGCAGTGAGGTCAGGGTATTTTTTTTTTTAGGACAGCGGGGTAAGTGTTAGGGTTCAGGGCTGAGTGGGGTAGATTTTAGGAGAGGTGGGTATATTTTAGGGTTCAGGGTGAGGGCGGGGTCAGAGTAGTTTTTAGGACAGGGCAGACAAATTTTTAGGGGTCAGGGTGGGTGCGGGGGGTCAGGTAGTTTTTAGGAAATGGCGTGGTAGGTTTAAGAGATGGGGTGGGGTAGTTTTCAGAACAGGGCCGGGTACATTTTAGGATTCAGGGCGGGTGGGTCGGGGTAGTTTTTAGGATAGGGTGGGGTAGGTTTTAGGGTTCAGGGGAGGTCGGGGTAGTTTTTAGGACATGGCGGTGTAGGTTTGGGGCGGGTAGGTGTGGGTCGGGTAGGTTTTAGGGTTCAGGGCGGGCGGGATGGGGTAGTTTGTGACACCGGGCAGGGTAGGTTTTAGGGTTCAGGGCTAGAAGGGTTGAGGTAGATTATAGGACAGGGTGGGGTAGGTTTTAGGGTCAGTGTAGTTTTTAGGATAGAGCTGGTAGGTTTTAGGGTTGAGGACGGGGGGCCGGGGTAATTTTTGGGACAGGGTGGGGTAGGTTTTAGGGTTGGGGCAGTGGGGCCGGGGTAGTTGTTAGGACAGCAGGGTGGGTTTTAGGGTTCAGGATGGGGAGGTCGAGGTAGTTTTTGGGACCGGGTGGGGTAGGTTTTAGGGTTCATGGTGGGGTGGGGTTTGGGGTAGATTTTAGGACAGGGTGGGGCATATTTTAGGGTTTAGGGTGGGGGAAGGGGGTCGGTAGTTTTTAGAACACACAGGAGTAGGTTTTAGGGTTTAGGTAGGGGGCAGGGATGTCTGGGTAGTTTTTAGTACAGAGCGGGGTATGTTAGGGGCGGGGTAGATTTTAAGATTCAGGGCAGGTGTTTGTGTAGATTTTAGGACATGGGGTAGGTTTCAGGGTGGGGGTTGGGGTAGTTTTTAGGAGAGGGTTCAGGTCGTAGGCAGGGGAGTTAGGGTAATTTTTAGGACAGAGCACAGTAGGTTTGGGGCTGGTTAGGTTTTAGGGTTCAGGACAGGGGGTTTGGGTAGTTTTTAGGACAGTGGGATAGGTTTTAGGGTTAAGGCCGGGGGGTGCTCAGGTAGATTTTATGACTGGGCAGGGGTCAGAGTAGCTTTTAGGACAGGGCAAGGTAGGTTTTAGAGTTCAGGTCGGGTGGGTCAGGGTAGTTTTTAAGACATAACGAGGTAGGTTTTTGGGTTCGTGTCAGGGTAGTTTTTAGGACAGAGCGGGTCCCCAGGTTATATGTACTAATCAGCCCCCCACTCGCACTATTCCAGGATTGACCTGGTTTTTGCACGCAACTGTTTTCTTCAGCATGAGGCCAAAGTATGTCCGAGAGTCACTTCGGACCACAATGCCAGCTCCAGGCTGTTACGAGTCAGGGCTGCAGATTTTCCTTCCCACGCCACCTACTTAAGGATTGAGAATATGTATTGACTGTTAGTAAAGAGCTGCAGAGTTTGTCCAAATTATTATGGGTACAACATTCCCATTTGTAGGGTGGGAGTCTATGAAGGCGTTTGTACGTGGATCACTCAGCAGTTTATATATCTTCAGAATAGAGATAAATTTCACACTCTGCGGTCACTACCCCGCATGTCCTTAAAACGACCCCACCCTGAACCGTAAACCCTAACTCACTCAGTCTCAAAAACTACCCCGCCCTGTACACTACCCTGCCCTGTCCTAAAAACTACCACAACCTAAAAAATCTACCCTGCTTTGTCCTAAAAACTACCCTGACCCCAGCCCTCAATGCTAAAACTTTCCCTGCTCTAAAAACTACCCACACCTCCCTAGCTCAACCCTAAAACCTACCCCACCTTATCCTGAAAACTACAATGACCCCCGTACCCACCCTGAACCGTAAAACCTACACTGTCCTAAAAACTACCCGCACCGGCCCTGAACCCTAAAACGTACCTTGCCCTGTCCTAAAATTTACCCTGACTCCCCCACCCCGGAGTGTACCCTGAACCCTACCAGCCCTGTCCTAAAAACTACTCGACCCCCCTGCCTGCCCACCCTGAATCCTAAAACCTATCCTGCCATGTCGTAAAAACTACCCCTACCCCTGCTCTAAATCCTAAAACCTACCCTGTCCTGAAATCAACCCCAAACTCACCACCCCAACCCTAAAACGTACCCCGCTCTGTCCCAAAAATGACCCCAAGCCCACTGCCCCAACCCTAAAACCTACCCCGCCTGTCCTAAAAACTACCAAAAACCTCTGCCCTGAACCCTAAACCCTACCCCATGTCCTAAAAGCTACTGGAACCCCCTGCCCTGAACCCTAAAACCTACCCTGCTGTGTCCTAAAAACTACACAGACCCCCCTGCATCCGCCCTAGACCCTAAAACTTACTCAGCCCTAAGAACTGCTCCAAGCCCCAACGCCCACCCTAAACCTACCCTCTCCTCAAAACAACCCCGACTCTCCTGCCCCCGCCCTAAACCGTAAAACATACCTCACCCGATCCTAAAAACTACCCTGACCCCACTGCCCCTATCCTAAAACCTATCTTGATCTGTCACCAAAACTACCCGGACCCCGCCGGGCAAACCCTAAAACCTACCCCGTCTGTCCTAAAAACTACCCCAACCACTCTGCCCCTGACCTGAACCCTAAAATCTACCCCACCCTGTACTAAAAACTACCCGCCCTGTCCTAAAATCAACCCCAACCCCACCACACCCAACCCTAAAACCTACATCGCTCTGTCACAAAAACGACCCCAAGCCCACTGCCCCAACCCTAAAATCTACCCAACCCCCCTGTCCTGAACCCTAAAACCTAACCCACCCCAAACCTACCCTGCTCTGTCCTAAAAATGACCCCAACCCCCACCCTGTCCCAAAAACTACCCTGACCCCCCCATTCTGAACCTTAAAAACTACCCTGCCCTGTCCTAAAAACTACTCTGACCCCAACCCCACCTTGAACCCTAAAATATACCATTCCCTGTCCTAAAATCTACCCCAACCATGAACCTTGAAACCTACCCCACCCTGTCCTAAAAACTACCCCAGCCCCCCACACTGAACCCTAAAACCTACCCTGCCAATTCCTAAAAACTACCCAAACACCCTACCCTGAACCCTAAAATCTATCCTGTTCCAATCCTACCCCGCTCTGTCCTAAAAACTACCCCAGCCCCCGCCCTGAACCCTAAAAACGACCCTGTCCTGAAATCAACCCCAACCTCACCACCCCAACCCTAAAACTTAACCTGCTCCGTCCCAAAAATGACCCCAAGCCCACTGCCCAACCCTAAAACCTACTCCGCAATGACGATAAACTACTCTGCCCCCCGCCCCACCATGAACCTGAAAATATACCCCGTCCTAAAATCAACCCAAACCAGCCCTAAAACCTACTCTGCTCTGTCCTAAAAACTACACCGACCCCCCCGCCCTAACCCCGAACCCTAAAACCTACCCCACCGTGTCCTAAAAACGACCCCGACATCCCACTCTGAACCCTAAAACCTACACCGCCCTGTCCTAAAACTCCCCCATACCTGCCCCAGCCCCACTTACCTGGCCAATGCATATCTCTCCTGGGTGTTCCTGTTGTGGGCCTCAACCACATATACGCATGAGATCTTGACCACGTATTTGCGTGGTTGAGGCACATGTGTGGTTACGCCTGCGTGGTTACGGCCGCGTAGTACAGGCCGTTTCCCATTTTGAAGGTGTCTTTTTAGACCTTAAAGTACAAGTTACTTACCTTCGGTAACAATATATCTAGTAGAGAGATATTCTAGTTGCAGATTCCTTACCTTGGAATTTCCCCCAGGCGTCAAACTGGATCTAGATGTTTTTCTTCGAGCAGTACTCCTGCGCGCTGTTAGGTTGTGTAATTCGACTCCGCGGGCATGGATGGCATCGTGGTCACCGTGATGACATTGCGGTATTATAATAGGCGCCACCCTGGCGTGCTGACGTCCTTTTATTTTTAGAACTTTCCACGCCAGTAGCCTGGAGCTATGAAGAAAACTGAGAATATGCGCCTAAACTAGGGACCTTAAAGGGAAGTTCCTGTCCCTAGAAATCAGTTCTCAATGCAGGGAGGATGGGCTGGTCAATAAGGAATCTGAAACTAGAATACGTCTCTACCAGATATATTGTTACCGAAGGTAAGTAACATGTACATCTGATAGAGACTTCCAGTTGCAGATTCCGTACCTTAGAACAGATACCCAGCATTACCATCCCTGGTGGTGGGCTGCGAACCAAGATCACATCAAAAAGTCCTGGAGGACCGAACGACCAAAATAGCCGTCTATGCAGCCCTGACTTTCCAGGCAGTAATGCTTGGTGAATGTATGTAAAGACGTCCACATAGCTGCCTTGCAGATATCCAGGACTGGAACTCCGCCTGCTAACGCTTTGGTAGCAGCAGTTGCTCTGGTTGAATGAGTGCGCCAACCCTCTGGGGGTTGCTTTTTCATCAAAGAGTAGCACATCTTGATGCAGAGGACTACCCATCGCAAGATGGTCCTCTTCTGCATTGCCTTGCCTGTCTTCGCACCCACATACCCAACAAAGAGTTGATCGTCCACCCGGAAATCTTTGGTACAATTTAGATAGAATGCCAATGCTCTTTTTGAATCCAGATGGTAGAGCCTCTCCTCCTCATGAGAGGGATGTGGAGGTGGGTAAAAAGTAGGCAAGGTGATAGACTGTCCTATGTGAAAAGGTGTCAACCCTTTGGGAAGAAAGGAAGACCTGGTATGAAGCATGACTTTGTCAGGATGTACTACAAGCAATTGTGGCTTCGAAGAGAAAGCCTGAGGCTCACTCACTCTGCGAGCAAAGATGATGGCAATCAGGAAGGCAGTTTCAAGGGTCAAGAGCCATAGAGGACAGTTATGGAGCGTCTCGAAAGGAGCACAAATGAGGTAGGTGAGGACCAAGTTCAAATCCCACTGGGGCATTATGAATGGGATAGGAGGAAAAATGTGTGAGGCCTTTAAGAAATCTCTCAACAAAGGGAGATTTGAATAGAGAAGGTTGGTCTGGTATCCCTTGAGGGTACCTGGAGCAGAGCCCTGCTGGGCAACAGAGAGAATAATGAGGAGTACCTCTGAGAGAGGTGCAGAGAGGGGATCAACAGATTTGTTGATACACCATGCCACAAATTTCTTCTGACGACAGGCGTATACCCTTTTGGTGGAGGGAGGCCTGGCTGCCAAGATGACATTATAGACTGCGGGTGGAAGGTCAAAAGCGGTCAACTGCCACCGCCTTCTTGCGTGGAGATTGAGCGGAGACTGGACAGGTTCAGGTGGATGACCATCTCCTGCTGCGACAGAAGATCCTCCCGAAGGGGCAGTCTGATTGGAGGATCAACAGTCGTGTTCAATAGCTTGGGATACCAGAATCTACGTGACCAGTCCAGAGCCACCAGGATGACTTGGGCCCAGTCTTACTTAATGTTCTTCAGAACTCTGGGCAGGAGTGGTATTGGCCGAAAGGCACACAGGATGACTGAGCTCCACTCGTGACAAAAAGCGTCGCGTGCGAGTGCAGACTTGGAAACTCTGGGTGCAAAACAGCTGACATTGTGCATTCTCTGCAGAGGCTAACAGATCTAACCAAGGCTCTTCCCACTGCTGAAAGAGACCTTTTGCCACCTCCAGGTGGAGACATCATCCGTGATCTACTATGCATCAACGGCTGAGTTTGTCTACTCTGACGCTTAGATAGCCCACAAGGTGTTGAACCACCAGGGAAATGCCCTGGCTCTCCAGTCATGTCCAGAGGTGAAGAGCCTCTTGGAAAATGAGTCCACGACCCCACTCCGCCCTGCTTGTTGCAGTACCACATGGCGGTGGTGTTGGTGAACACCTGCACCACTTTACCTCTTTACCTTGCCATCTGGCATGTGTCACTAACCGGATGCAGGAGGCCATAAGGCCCAGCAGCCTCACAGTCGTTCTCACCAAAATCCAGGATAGAGGCTGGAACATTGGAATCATAGTGCAGTTTTGGACCTATCCTCCTGAAAAGCGAGTCCAGGATATTCAGGCTGTTTCCAGAACAGCCCTGATGAAAGGGAGCGTCTGAGACAGAGTCAGGTGTGATTTAGGCATGTTTATAGTGAACCCCAGCGTGTGCAGGAGGTTTGCCATAGTCGGAAGGTGGGGGATGACTTTCTAGGGCGTGTCTGCCTTCAACAGGCAGTTGTCGAGGTAGGGGAAGACTGAAACCCCTAACCTGCGCAGATGAGCTGCAACCACCACCATCACAGTCGTTAACACCCAAGGGGCACTGGTGAGGCCAAAGGGGAGCACGGTGAACTGAAAGTGCTCACGACCTACCACGAATGGCAAGTAACATCTGTGGGCCAGCAGGATGGGAGTATGAAAATAGGCATCCTGCAAGTCCAATGCCACTATCCAGTCTCCAGGGTCCAGGGCAGAAAGGACCTGACCTAGGGTTAGCATCTTGAACTTCTCCTTCTTGAGGAAGAGATTGAGGGACCAGAGATCTAGGATAGGACGAAGGCCCTTGTCTTTTTTGGGCCTCAGAATGTAGCGGGAATAACAACCACAACCTACTTCTGGGCCAAGGACCCTCTCTATGGCTCCCTTGGCCAAGAGAGTCTTGACTTCCTAGCTAGAGTTAGCATTTTGAACTTCTCCTTCTTGAGGAAGAGCTTGAGGGACAGGAGATCTAAGATACGGCGAAGGCCCTCGTCTTTTTTGGGCACCAGAAAGTAGTGGGAATAACAACCACAACCTACTTCTGGCGCAAGGACCCTCTCTATGGCTCCCTTGGCCAAGAGAGTCTTGACTTCCTAGCAGAGAAGTGCCAAATGATCCTCCAACAGATGATCTAATGATGGTAGCATAGCCAGAGGGGAAGACTCGAAGGGGAGGGAGCAGCCCCTTTTGACAATTTGTAACACCCAGCTGTACATGGTGATGGTTTCCCAGTGGGCCAGGTGATGGCGATCCTGCCGCCAACTGGTCCTGGATGTTCCAACAGACTAGGGAGGCTTGGAAGTAGAGGAGGGGGCAGGGTGGACTGATGGGACTGCTGGCTCCCTGATCCACAAGCATGTGGAATCCCGCATCTGCGCAGAGGCTGTGAAGCTTGCACAGGTCAGCTGTGGGTGGGTGGAAAAGAAAGCTGTGGGTGCCCCTTCGTAGCCACTAAAGGAGTGAAAATTGGACTGTGGGGTGCGAGGAGCAGCTACGAGGGCAAGGGACAGTGCTGTAGCCTCGGAATCCTTAAAGCGCTTGAGCGCTGAGTCTGCTTTGTCTCCATAGAGACGGGTGCCATCAAAGGGAATGTCCATTAAAGATTTTTGGACATCCCCTGAAAAGCCAGACATCCTCAACCAGGCATGGCGCCTCAAGGCCACTGTTGATACAACCGACCTACCTAGTGAGTCAGTTGTGTCCAGTTCACAACGATTCATGAATTGTGCTGCATCTTTCCCGTCCATAACGGCTTGGGAGAAAACCACCCAGGCCTCCTCCAGGACTCGAGGTAGCACTTCCGCAACCGTATCCCAGAAAGTATGGGAGTATCGGCCCAAAAGGCATGCGGTGTTCACAGACTGCAGTGCTAGACTGGCAGAAGAAAACATTTTCTTCCCAAAGCTATCCAGTCTTTTGGATTCACTATCCGGGGGCGCAATGGGGAATGTGCCAGATGATGAAGAAGCCTGGATCACAAGGCTCGCTGGTGTAGGATGTTAGGTCAGGAATTTTGGGTTGGTTGGTGCACGCCGATGGCAATGGGCAACTGTCCTATTCACAGGAGCCCCTGTGCTGGGTTTGGACCAGGTACCCAGATGGACGTCCGTAAGGGCTTTATTAAAGGGAAGAAGGGGTTCTGAACTGGAAGCCCCAGGCTGAAGCACCTTGGTCAGGAGGTTAGCTTGTATTCTAAAGGGTCCAGCGACCCCTCCACATTAGCCCCATATCCATACCCATAGAAAGAAGGGTCTAATTCTGCCCTGGGCCCAGGAGAGCCCATGGAAAATGGAATCTGCATCAACCGATGCCGCTCCGGATCGTGGGGGAAACTGTAGGATCGCCGTCCATTGTGGGCTCAACTGACGTCGGAGCGTCAACATCTGTCCAAACGCCAGGGAAGGTTGCATTGGCATGACCAGTGTCGGAAGGGATCCATAAACGGATCCGGAGGTGCCCCCTGAGCCGAGGCTGAAGCCGCCGACGTGGAACCCGAGGGGGGCCCTCAGCGACTCTCCTGGGCCCGAAGGTGCAGAGAGTGGGTCAGTCTGCCTAAAGATGAGGCGCATGGCTCATGGGATTATTTAAGCTGGGCAGGGGTGGCACATGCTCCTGGAAATTTGAAGAGGTGTGGAGTCGACCCAGGCTCCGAAGGCAGAGGCCCAGAGCATCAATGCTCTTCCTGCGTCATGTCATCCAAGTGAAGTGGTGAAGTCGAAGAATGTTTGGTCTTCTTTGGCTTCTTTTTGTGACCCGATCGTCTTGATGACTTGGACGAAGGGGAGTGGTGAGGACTCCGCGACTAGTCTCCTGGCCTTCCCCTCGAACGAGACCAGGATCAACGCAGAGTTTAGTGCCGGGCCACCATGAGCTTCAGGGACCACTCCCTCAAAGCCTTCGGGTTCATGGCCCAACACTTGGAGCATGACTTTGGGTCGTGGTTGCGCTCCAGACACCAAAGGCAGACGAGATGCACATCCGTCACCGACTTCATTCCGTGACAGGAGTCGCAGGGTTTAAAACTGTACTTCTGGGACATCCTTTGACGCATTCAAAACTTGTCAAAAAGAGTTTGACAAAAGTGTTGCAGTTAGTCAAAAAATGAGTAGGGGCAGCTCTTATCCGGATTTGCGCATAGGCTGGTGCGGAAAGAAAAGAACTGACGTCAGCGCACCTGGGTGGTGCCTATATACAACCACAATGTCATCACGGTGACTTCGATGCCAGCGATGCCCGTGGAGTTGACCGACGCCACCTAACGGCGGCAGGGGTACTGCTCGAAGAAAAAGATCCAATCTGAAGCCTGGGAGAAATTCAAAGGTAAGGAATCTGCAACTAGAAGCCTCTATCAGATTATCAGTTTTGTACAGTATATGGTCCCAATGTTGATGACCCTGAGGTTATATGTGGATTGACTCTGGAGCTTTTAAAGTGGTCAGGAGAACTTATCAGCTTGGGTGACTTCAACTGTGTAATGAATTAAGACTTGGATTCAACTAACCATAGGGCTTCCCCTGAATGGTCAAAACAAGGACTTCTATAAGGAAATGGCCCGGCTCCACTGTCTTACGAACCCTTAGAGGGATCTTTATCCCTAGGCCCCTGGTTATACGTACTATTCAACCCTCCCCCAATCGCACTACTCCAGGATTGACCAGGTTTTTGCACGCCATTGTTTTCTTCAGCATGCAGGCAAAGTATGTCCGAGAGTCACTTTGGACAACAGCCCTGGGTTGTTATCATGCCAGCTCCAGCCTGTAAAGAGTCACAGCAGCTGATTTTCCTTCCCACGCCAACTACTTAAGGATTCAGAATATGTTTCGACTAACTAAAGAGCTGATGGAGTTTGTCCAAATTACTATAGGTACAATATCCCCATTTGTAATGTGGGACTCTATGAAGGCATTCGTGCAGTGGATCACTCAGCACTTTATTTAACATCAGAACAGAGAGAAATTGCACACTCTGCAGTCACTCCGCCAGGTGGTAATGCAGTTAGAATTATCCCATGCTAAGAAAGTTCTCAAAGGGGGTAGTGACCAAAAGAAACTAAGGCCCATATTTATGTAAAAGTAGCGCATCAGAGTGGTTGCGCCACTTTTTCTGCCCCCCCCCCACCTACCGGCACCTAAAGACATCATGGTTACACTGTATTTATAATACGGCACACTATGGCGGTCATTTGCATAATCTCATCAACATTTTTTACGCTAGCGTAAAAAGTGTTGATGCTAGTGAAGCAAAGTGCAAGGAGGCCCATAGGTTTCTAAGGGTGTGTCATTTTAACGCCTGCACTGAGTAGGCGTTAAAAATTATGCCAAAAAGGGTGCAGTGAAATCTGTTAACTTTCACTGTGCCATGTTTGCATGCCTCCTAGCACCGGAACGCTGCATGCATTGTGCCACTTGTAAATATGCCATGTGGAAAGGGCCTTAGCGTAAAAATAATTGACACTACAGTGACGCAAGGTACTCTTAAATATACGCCTATATCTCTCTCTGATTGAAAATCGAGCTAAGCTAGGGAAGAAACTGAAGGAGAAGATTGGGGCCAGATATTCTAGGCATTGCTCGCTCCCATATGAGTATGGGGAACAAGTAGGGCTAATTTTTACACATCAAATTGCAGATAGACAGTCTAAGCATCTCATTGACTCGGTAAAAGGTGTGGACAGATTAGTATATACAAGTCCTGAGATGATTCTAGGACAATATCCTGCCTTTTCTCAGGGCCTTTACGGCCCCCTAGAGCAATCGATGAATCTGGGTTCAAGTGTTATCTTCGGAATGCTAGCATATGTTCCCCAAGTAAAATGTCCTTTTTGCTCTTCAGGAGGACATTATGGTCTACGAAATTAATAATGCAATATCATTACTAACTGCAGGAATAGTTGTTGGAGATGATGCCATCCCGTTGGAATTCTATAGGACTTTCAAGAAAATTATTTTACCTTTTCTTATCCAAGTTACTCAGCATATAGGGGTTAGCAGCTCAGTCCCGCCATTTTGGAATATAATGCGGATAATTATCTTTTTGAAGAAAGGTAAACCGCCTGAGGCACACTGGTCATATCACCCTATATTTCTCATAAAAGCAGATGCTAAAATAGTTGCCAAGATTTTGGCTCTCCAGCTAGCTCCTTTTATGTCTGGTCTAGTACCACACTACCAGCATGGCTTCATTCTGGGGTGTGATACTACATCTCATGTTAAATTGGCAATTGTTGCTTTTGATGTGGCCTAGAAAACTGGTCTCAATCTGGGACGATACTTCTTGTCGCAGAAAAGGCGTTTGATCGGGTTGTGTGGGAAAGTGTCTGGATCACAATGAGGGCCTTTGGTCTTAGTGGCCGTTTTCTTAGATGGGTGTAGGCCTTCTATAGCAGCCCTACGGTTCAACTGGTGCATGCTGGAATCTGCTCTACTGCCTTTAGAATACATTGCAGCACTAGACAGGGGTGTCTAATGTCCCCACTGTTATTTGCGTTATATTTAGAGCCATATTTGAAGACACTTTATCATAATAATAATATCCAGCCTTTTATATCTCATGGTTCTGAAATTAAGATCATGGCCTATGCGGACAATGTTGCGATACACTCTGCTAATCCCTCAGTAGCGTTAGGCTGTATTCAGAACGAGGCCAGCAGATTTGCTAAGTTTACGGGATACAAATTGAATCTTGATAAAACCCGGGTGTTTGTTAACTTTCAGCCAGAAAGCCCCATCCCTGGAGCTACTCCATCAGCTACTTATCTCTGGGTTCCACTCGCTCCGCGAGTAAAACAAATATCCAAACTCAACTATGAGCCTCTCTTGCGGGAGGTTACGTAGAATTTAAAATTTTGGAACCGGCTTCCAATAGATATTATCGGATGAATATTAAGATGAATATCTTACCCAAATTTTTATACCTGTTTCGATCAATCCCCCTACGAGTCCCCAATTTTTTCTTTGCTGGGCGACTGCGTCTTACTTACGAAGGATAATCAAGACCTAGTCGCATTCCATATTGAATGGTGCTTGGGCAAGAATGCAGAATGCTTCTATTTAGGCTCGGGGATCACAACTATTTTAAGCCGGTAAGATTCAAGTGTATTAGGGATATAATATATTTGGAGTGAAATCACTGTTAAATATTCACTGTTGCTTATAAGTCCGGACATGCCTCTCTGGGATAATACTTTATTACCCTCAATTTCCCAAGACAAGGTCTGTCAGAGCAGGGATATCCAGGGAGTCCTACATTTAGGACACCTTTACGATCTCAGTGGTTTTGGCACGTTTGGTGATTTGCAAAGCAGGTTTGAGCTCCCTCCTCATTCTTTTTTTTAAGTATATGCAGATTAAGGATTATTTTTTGGTAAGATGTAGGTTGGTAGCTTTACCCTCACACTCTGACTTACTTTCATGTCTACAATATGCTTCAGAGAAGTCCCTAATTAGCAGCGTGTATCATAGCTTCTGCCAGCATCAGGCTAATGATAGACCTCTGCTGGCTGACAAATGGAACCCGGTTCTGGGTCAGGCTATTGCTCCCTCACATATTTTGACAGCATGGGAAGCACTTGAGCGATTGGTTCACTCGATTAACTTAAAAATTCAACAATCCAAAACCATGTGTATGTTGTACTATACGCCTGGCAGGATAGCGCAGTGGGCCCAGAACAGCAGTTTAGATAAGACTAAGGGCCATATGTACGAACACATTTTCTCATAGACACAAAATGGGTAAAACCCTTTGCTACATCTGGCCCTAAGTGCCCTAAATGAGGATTTCCAGCAACGGATATATTACATACGTTCGCCTCATGTCCCAAACTGGGGGGCTTTTTGACCGATGTGAGTCAGCTTATGGTGTTGTGTATTAGTAATGACCTACATTTTACCTATAAGGAAATCATGCTGGGCTACAGACTGGGTGTAGGTTCGGGAATTAGCCGACTGCTATATGTTGGTATTGTAACTGCAAGGCTTTGCATTGCGTGAGTTTGGGTTTCTGACATGCCTCCTGTGGTAAGTGAGCGGTGGGCCACCTTTAAGCAGTTCTACGAGCAGGAACTCGCAATGGCTAAATCAAGGGGCATGCGTTTGATTAATAAATGTGATCGTACCTGTTCCAGGTTTAATTGTGAACCCTAGTTTGTATTGGTGGGCCTAACCTATGTGTCGCCATATAAGTCTGAATTATTGTCTCCTATGCCTAGCATGCTCCTTTCTTTCTCTTTTTTATTGTTCCCTTCTGTGGGAATGATGGTTTGATCGTAATTGAGAAATAAAAAAACAATAAAAAAGATGATTACTTGGTTAACTAGGCATGCTTTAAGAATATAAACTGTTGTGATGACTTCAAAAGATGTGGCAGTAAAACTAAACATAACAAAATAATATTCTTTCAGGTGTCTCCTGTGCTGGTAGGTCCTGAGTTAATAGGTGGTGTAGATACTGGGGCCACTTGCATAGCAGAGGAACTGCAGACATATTTTTATTCTTCACAAACTCATTTCTACAGGTTCAGTTTACAGATGTTTACAGCCATTGGAGCATTTTAAAAAAGAAAGCTTTTGCAGATTCTGCTTTTAGTGAAGCTGAAGGATGTCTCCTGGAAGGGAGTAAATAGCCTGATATGCCAAATAAGGAGTTGTTTTTGGGATGACCTGCCTATTGCTGAAAAACACATCCTATGCAGCCCATGCCCGTTCACCACAGCTTGCCATGGTAGTCTGGGGGGACGTTTTCTGTTCTGTATGACTGGCTGACACATGAGCTGCTCTGTCCATGTTCCTCAAAAAAACTAAAATACTGCTGCATATTAAAGTACCACGTAAACCCATCTGGTCCTTCCCGGAGCCATAACACCATGGACGAAACTTAAATAGCTCTGAATGGACTTCAGCTGCCTCCTTAACTGCTGAGAAACTTATCATGAACCACCGCCACCCGTAGAATGATACCATATCAAAAGCATGCTATAGCCATATCTGCCCCGATATACTATCTTCTCAGGATAGTAAAGGGGACTAGAATTTTTAGTTGCTCTGGTCACCACACTTGCATTTCATTAGATTTTGCTGTATTGAAACCTGGTTATACAGTGTTGTAGTAAAACACCGGGGCACTATGATTCTCTGTCTCAGCAATGCATATCATTTGCCTATGCTTTTTGATGTGTGATGTATTTGTAATACATATGGCCTAAGCTTTTCACTGCACATTAATGTAATTTGAATGTTGACGTTTTGAACCTTGTAAATATATGTATAGCTAGTAATTTTATATTTTTATGTTTTTAACAGACTTGAGGAAGCCTTTGATCTATGAAATACGTGTTGGCCGTGGATGTAGCAAACCAGATATGGACTGTAGCAACTGAAATACGATTAGCAGATTTTTCCAGTGATTACAAGCTTCAGAATCCTTTAATGTATGGACTATTCTATGGAGTGATTTGTTATTGAAATAATTTGAAGAATTAAGACTGTAACTTTAGCTTCTCCAATAGTGACAATGTATCGTTTTCCATGATTTATGACATATAAGCTATATTTGTATTATATGTAATCTAAGCTTTTTGGTGCACTTTTATGTAATTGGAATGTAAGAGTTATGAACTTTGTAAATATATGTATATCTAGAGATTGTATGTTTTAATGTTTTAAACAGTCTTGAGGAAGCTATTGATTAGCAAAACCAATGTCAGCTGTGGATGTAACAACTGAAATATGGACAGTAACAACTGAAATATTGATAGCAGATTTCTTCCTTTGATTACAAGTTTCAAGATTGATTCATTTTATGGGCTATTCTAAAAATAAAGTGATTTCTTATTAAATACATTGAAGAATTAAAGCTGTGTTTTTATCACTCACAATAGTGTGCATGATGTATTGTTTTCTCTAGTATAAGGACCCGCAGGATAACAGGTGCATATGAGAGTTGAAGCGCCTGGCAATTGCCTTGTTTTAGCCATACAAGTATATTGAGTTTTTCATGTCGACATGCAAAAATATTGTCACCCTAATATCACCAAAAAGAATATTGTGAATGTTATTATATATTGGTAAGTACATGTTTACTAGACTTAATTCTACATGTATGTACCGTGAAATGTTATATATATATTATTTCTTCAAGGTCACAATTTTCTGCTTTTCATTATTTTCCACCATATATTTGTGTTCCCAGCTAGAACCAGGTATATAACAGACATAAATAGCCACAACTTCCTAGCTCTGCGATATAGTAAATACAATAGCAGATGGCTGAGCAGTCATGCATGGGGGAAGAGCTATTTAGAGAAAGAATACAGAAAGAAAGATACTATGAAGAACTAGCCATTGAACCCCACAGAGGCTGTTCAGCATTTTATCATCCAAGGACTTGGATAATCTGGGAAATATAGTCTAATCTTCGTAACCGTGTGTGACCAGATTGACCATATGACCTGAGCAGTTTCCTACCATACTACGGTATCCCAAGAAAGTAAACCATGGATAACACGTGTGTCCAATGATAAGCAAAATAGTCTTAATGGCGGATACGTTAAAGGAGTGTAGTAATTTTTGGTCCTCGCAGTATGTAAAACTTCATGAATTGTGGGATATCTTGATTGCCATCAAGAATAGCACAGTCCATGCTATAGCAGTGATAAAATGAAATGGCATCCTGGAATACGTGGAGTCGTTTCTCACTACATCAGTGTGAGGCATGAAACAACGTCATGAAATCAGCTCATGTCTACTTTGACCTACACTCCCTCTGTAGTCCAACAGAAGAGGTCCTGGGTGGCAACACAACAATCGGAGGAGCTAACCTGCATCCCATTCAACAAAACACTATTGAACATCCAACTGCCTGCCTGATCCGACAGCTTCATCTTATGAAGGATGGGTTTAGGCTGCCCAATTCACCATCCAAAGGTTTTAGGGCCGCCTTCCAACTGAGAGAGTACAGTAGTTCAATTTCTGAATGGCATTTGGTGGAAATTTAGCCAAAATTCAGATATTTAGCTTTGGCTGAATGCATCATTGTATTTTATGTTCTGGAAACCAAAGAGGTCGGGCTGGTATTTTTATTATACTGATTCAGATGAAAACCACTTTAGCTCACAAATTAGCATTTAGCAAATTAACGTCAAACTGTTACTTGCTTTTAACTTGTTAATGCTTGTTATGCTTTAATTGTGCTAATAGATAGAAGAGGAATACAAGGAAAATGGGAATAAACATATAAAAAGTGTGAGTGTTTTTTAATGATTTTATAAAATGTGCTTATTCGTTCACTTATGTATTTGATTTCTTAAGGTCTTCACACCGTCTGTAAAACACTTAGGAGTGCTTGAAGAAAGGAGGGGACAAGGGTGGAAACGAGGAGTGCATTTGAAATTATCAGGAAGGCAGATTAGTCTGGTTATTTTACAGCAACAATATTTTGTTTACGAGTCTTGCGTTGTTGGTGTCTTATTTATCGGAACCAATAAATACTATATCATCAGGACTGCTATTTAGCGATGTGGTTAATAGCGCATTATGGTGCCAACTGCACCAAAATGGATTTTTGAGCCAAACCCACATGCCTGAGCCTGTGGAACTGTCAGCGTGCAAATCCATCTCTCACCTTTTTTTATCCAAAGCGCGCCAACAACTTGGACCAGGAGTAGTGTAGACCCTTCATGGACTTTGGTGCTACCCGGCTGAAACCGTCTTTTATTCTGCCTAGAGTATGCAATTCATACCTGCCTGTATAGTGGAGGAGTTACTTTTCTTTTGGACAGGAATGTCTTCTTTCTTACAAAGCTCTAACAAGCCTTAAATTTACGCAGTGAGGACTCTCTGGAGAAGGGGCACAAAGGAGCTGTTAGGGGTATGTTAGACCAGATCCTTCACCTTTTATGAGAGCCCATCAAGAGCATCTGCACAGGGAGCTCCTGTTTTGATGAGAAGCAAAATGAAGCCCGCCCCCCGCAACATATAAAGAGGGGCCCCTGAGTCTCCAATATCTCACAGATATTCATTAGCCGTGGGCTGAACGGGACCCCTTAATGTTTGGGGACTGCGTTATGTATTGGCTCCTCTCTTCCTATTAAATAACTTAAACAGCATATGTCTCTATCACATCTATGCCCAGGGTTTTCCCAGAGGTTGTCTCCAGTGAGGGGAAAGCTGCATTCACACTGCGTGCTGTGGCCACTGTATTGCTGGGTATCCTTGTGGCCTAAGCAATGATGATGGTTCTCGGATTGTGGTCACCGGTAAGGGCGTTCTGCAATCCGTTAAGGGCACTGATTGGAGCGGGTGGCGATGGAGGTACGCCATTGACCCCGTCAAACTTGGTCTAACTCTTTCCATGTTTAGCTTTGGTTATGAAGGAAAAGGCTCGTAAAGCCTATAAACCACACTTCCCCGGATGGCGGAGTTTCCAGAGAACTCCGATAAAGGTTCCCAATCCAAGATGACACGTGGCTGTTTCCTGTGATGTCAGTTCATCTTTGAATCATAAGAGGCAATAGAAAAAGTTTCTAGCAGTTGCAACAAGAATTTTAGATTGTATTACGGACATGGAGGCAAGGATTATACTGATCAATCTTCACTATTCCAAAAATAGCTGCCAATGAAAAAACAGTAATACACTAAACATGTAGGAAGCTGGTCTGGTGTGTGGTGTGTACCTAAGGTACTAACTTCTTACACCAAGTCCAGGTATTCCCTCTTAGTGAAGTGTAGGCAGTATCTAGGCGCCAGGCTCTCTAGAGAAAGCTATGGATGAGCATCCGCGGCTCATCTAGGAGACATACAAAGCTCGCGCAAAACCACTGTAGTCACACAGCACTTACACACATGAAAAAAAAAAAAAAAACACTCAGTTGTACAAAAATAAAGGTACTTTATTTTTGGTCACACAATACCACAAAATACTAAAAGGGCAACCCTCCAATAGGAGGTAAGTAATACACTAATTATACACACTAGTACACAGTAAGAGGCATATAAAAGGTTAGAAAACAGTGCAAATAGCAATACGGGAGCCCAAATCATATACTTTAAAAAAAAAAATGGAATGCGAACACAGGACCCTCACTTAGGTACGTGGAATGTGTAGAAAGGAGCTGGGAGTTCTAGAAAATGACAGAGGTAAGTAACACAGTATCCCCCAGCGACCAGGAAAGCAGGAGTAAATCACTGGAATTTCCCTAAACCACCCAAAAGGAAGGAAAAGACATCCAGACAAGACTACAAAACAACAGCAGTGGATTCCTGGAAAAGAAGACCTCTGGAGAGAGGGGAGCAAGTACAAAAGTCACAGTGGAGTCCAGGAGGAGTAGGAGCTACTACCCACCCAGCTGTACTTGCAGGAGTTGGTCGACAGTGAGGAAGAACAGGTCAGCACTTCAGCCCTGGAGCCGGAAACAAGTTCCTGTTGGATGCAGAAGATGTTCCACGCTGGAATGTAGATTGCAGACGGGTGGCAGTGCAGTACTTCTACCAACAAGCCTTGGCAAAGGCAACTTTGCAGTTAGTGGAAAAGTGAAGCTGCTGGGGACCAGCAAGGCCCAGGAGGATTCAACCCGTAAGGGGGAGTCAGAGGGGACCCTCAGCGACACAGGGTCCAGAGGAGCAGAGGCAGAACCCAAAGATGTCCCACAGGATGGGGACACAGAAGTCAAAGAAGGAGCCCATGCAGCACTACAGGAAGGGATTCCACACCGCAGGAGGACCACGCAGGGGGCTGTGCATCGCAGGAAGGAGTGTTGGGGACTGGAGCTACACAGCGCCTCAAGATCCCTTGGAGGAGATGCACGCAAGCCTTGGCAGCTGCAAGAGATGCAGTGCACGGGGGTACTGTCCTGTGTGGAATGGCAAGGGCTTTCCTCCACCCAAGTTGGACAGTTGGCAGAGAGGACCAAAAGGACTACTCCAGGCCACCACCCTTGATGGAGGATCCACGCAGCTCAGGATGAGAGGTGCTCCATGCAGCCGGTCGTTGTTACAGCAGGTGCAGGGGAGTGACTCCTTCTTTCCAAGGGAGATTCCTTCTTTCATCTAGTGTAGGCTGAAGACACTCTGCCCTCAGTGGATGCAGAGCGGGTGGAAATGTTGCAGTTGCTGGCAGGAGCCCTGGAAACAATGTTGCAGAAGAATTCTTTTTAGAGGCAGCTTTTCGGGTGCTGGAGGTTCCAGTCGCAGTTCCGGAAGCCAGAAGTTGAAATGGAGGTTGCAGAGGAGTCCTGCAGGAATCTTGCACATCGAATCTAAGGACCCACCCGAGATGGAGACCTTAAATAGCCCTGAAAGGGGGAATGGTCACCTAGCAAGGTAAGCACCTATAAGGAGGGGGCTCTGGTGTCACCTGCCTGGCCACTCAGATGCTCCCAGAGTTCCCTGACAACCTTGGAAACAAGATGGCAGAACTGATGGACAAGATGGAGGAGCTCTGGGCACCACCCCTGGGGTGGTGATGGACAGGGGAGTGCTCACTCCCCTTTCCATTGTCCAGTTTCGTGCTAGAGCAGGGACTGGGGGGGGGGGCCTGAACCGGTGTGGACTATTTTATGCATGGAGGGCACCAAATGAGCCCTTAAAAGCATACAAGTGGCTTGGGGAGGCTACACTTCCCAAGCCAGCCACACCTATTTCCAAAGGGAGAGGGTATTACCTCCTTCTCCCAAAGGAAATCCTTTGTTCTGTCTTCGTGGGCTTGATCAGATCAAGCAGCAGGAGGGCAGAAACCTGTCTGAAGGGTGGCAGCAGCTTGGGCTGACCGGAAAACCCTGTAAGACTGGTGGTAGCAATGCTGGGGGCCCCTTAGGAGCCTCCAGAGTGCATGGAATCATACTTCTAATACTTGCATCAGTATTGGGGTATGATTTCGACATGATTGATAACAAATACGCCCAGGTTTGGAGTTACCATTATGTAGCTGGACATAGAGCTATGTCCAGTACACACGTAAAATGGCGTCCCCGCACTCACAAAGTCCAGGAAAATGGGCCTGGAGTTTGTGGGGACACCTCTGCTAGTGCAGGGGTGCCCTCACACACAGGTACCTACACCCTGCCCTCTGGGCTGAGATGGCCTACCATAGGGGTGACATAGTGACCTGGGGCAGTGACCTGTAGTGAAAATAAGTGCATGCACACGGTTCATGCAGACTGTAATGGCAGGCATGCAGAACCCTTTGCATGGGCTCCTTATGGGTGGCAGAATAACTGCTGCAACCCATAGGGATCCCCTGGTACCACAATGCCCCAGGTACCATATACTAGGCACTTACATGAGGGAACCAGTATGTATATTGTGGGATGAAAAGGGTACAGTTACCAAGTTAGAAGGGAGAGCGCATAATCACTGGAGTCCTGGCTAGCAGAATCCCAGTGGACATAGTAAAACACACTGACAACAGGCAGAAAATGGGGGTAACCATGCCAAAAAAGAGGGTACTTTCCTACAAAACACACTACATATCCCATGAGGCTTTGAGACATGCCTCTAATCAACCCACAAATAGTCTGTTGGCATCACATACAAAATAGAGAGGCACCATCTTTACTGCCTCTTTCTTTGCAAGAAACGTAGCCCAAGGAATAAGAAAACCACGTCCGTAAAATGAACCAAGAAGAGTTCAAAGGACTCGTAATGAAGAGTTACCACATTCCAGCATGTCATAGTTCCAAAGGAAGGAAATCAGAATGCAGCAACCAAATACATGAACCCAATCCACAGGAAACAGCCCTTCACAGGCACTTCAGTTTTGTTTTGACTCAGAGTTTGAAAAGAATTGTAAAATATATCCCATCTCAACACATATAGAACCACAAGGGTGGGCCAATAAAAACAGTCTGTGCATAACAGGTTCTCTGATATCAAAGATATCAACATCTTACCTGTGCCAACAGATGAGATAAGCGCTGCCTCTGTGCCCTTAATAGAATCTAAAATTCTTGTGGCAATGGCTAGAACATTTTCTGTTCTATGGCAGGACCGGAGGCTCCGATTATGCTGGTTTAAAGCTGACCAACCACAACCACCCCTCATCAGCCAGGCTAGCTTGAATCCGGTGGCATAGCGAGCACGAGACCCATGTCTAGGCATACTCTTCCCACTTAGGGCAAATAATACAAACAGAACAGATGATGGAGAGAATGCAGAGCAAACCAAACATTCACCCACCCAGTCACCAATCTGGCTTTAAATCCATTGCGTCTTTTGCTCACCATGCCATTCCAGCTTGAACCAAGACCTATGCAAATCAGTCTTGACGGTGCTCCCACGAGAACAGTCTATCCCAAACTGGCAGATCAGGTCCTCCCGAGACTGGAAACATTGATGCTGGGATCAGTTTCCGGTTATCACCCCCTCATCAGCCAAGCTAGCTTGAATCCGTTGGCATAGTGAGCACGGGACTCAAGACTGGGCATACCCTTTCCCACTTAGGGCGAAAAGAACAGATGAAGAATGGAATGCAGAACAAATCAAACATTCACCCCCAGTCACAGACCTGGGTTGAGTTAGTCGTCTTTTTTTGCTCACCATGCCATTCCAGTTTGGACTCAGCCATATACATATCAGTCTTGACCCTGCTCCCAATGGAAACAGTGCTGCCTGAACTGTCATGTCAAGTCCTCCCTGGACCGGAAACAAGAAACCTGTGACCGATTTCAGGGTATAACCCCACACCAGCCAGGCTAGCTTTAATCCGGGGGCATAGTCTCTAAGGGCAAAAAATGCAAAAAAAGAACAGATAATGGATGGAATACAGAACAAATCAAACATTCACCCCAAGTCACAGATCTGGGTTTAATCCATTGCTTTTTTGCTCACAATACCATTCCAGATTGGACCCAGCCATATGCAAATCAGTCTTGACTTTGCTCCCCATGGGAACACTGCGTCTCAAACTGAGAGGTCAGATGCTCCCTGGAATGGAAACAAACATCTTGGGACTGGTTTTGGGGAATCACCCCTTCCTCAGTCAGGCTAGCTTGAATCCGGTACCAAAGCGAGCAGAGGACCCACTTCTGGGCATAGCCGTTCCACTTAAGGCTAAAAATGCAAAAAGGACTGATGCTGGAGGGAATGCAGAACAAATCAAATCCACCACTTCTTTTGCTTGCCATGGCATTCTTTTTGGTCAGTTTTTCCCCCACTAAGTCAGTCGATACAATGGCCAACCTTATGCAAATTAGCAGCTGGCATTCTTCACTAGGATACAAATTTGCATACCAGGACTTCTGTACACAAGAACACAACCAGAGTGGCATCAACATGGTGAGATAGTGAGCAATCAAGGGCAGTGTGACTGATTTACCATACATAATTTAAATCAATAACAATAAGCATGGTTCGGAGGCATCCCTCCACAGACAAATTCTGATCAATTACATTAATACAAATTTCGGATCTCTTCAATTTCTTCACTCGGTGAAATCTTGAATATGTCACAATAATTTACAAATCTTTAACCCGTTTTAGCTCTGTAATCTTGAGCATGTAGTATCAATTGTATCTCTTAAAATCACAGATCTTAAACCAATGTGTTTCACAGGTAGCTGCTTCTTCAAGAGTCCTAGGTTACCCTTAAAGTATGTGCATTTTCAAATTAAGTAACATCCTTGCCACTTTTTTAAAGAACTGATCCTAGTTTATTCTCATGCTTTAAATTGATCGATAAATTTTAAAAGACTAGTTGAGCAGTAACTGGTTTAGAAGCCCAAATAGTTGTTAATCTTAGTTCACTGTTTGCAATCTGACATTGCATATTGCGCATCGGAAGGCTACATTTGAGTTAGTTTGTAACAGTGTGTCCTTGGTGGTGCTTTCTAATTCTGCTTATTATATGGTAAAATATCACACCGGGGGTTGCAAGTGTACAACAGTGCTCCCCTATAGTTGCATTGGAGGTATATGTTTATTTTTACCCATTCTTAGCATTAATAAATATATTTTATTAAGGGTTGCAAATGGCTTGACGAGACCGAAAGGACAAGTACAAAATGAAAAATAAACGTCATGCACTGAGGAAATAATAAAGATCTTTTTTGTGGAGAGGAACAGCTGATTTCAGCTATAAAATGAGACACCTGGCTCTTAAATGGACAGGCTTTTTTTGTAAAGGTTCCGAGCAACCTTCCTCGCTCCGCAGTAAGAAAGCACACAGATACAATTCAGTTTGTTTTGTTGCACTCTACAGTCACTCATTCCCTGAAGGTATTCCAAACTGTTACATTCTTGTTCTTTCTACCGTGAAGCTAGGGTGGAGGCTTGTCGGTCTGTGGGTTCGAGGCTTACTTGCAACTAGATTCTCTTCTTAGGTCTAGCCCTTGCTACACCAACCTCTGGGGCTCCTTACTGGAACAGAGCCTTCACTTCTCTTCTCTGCAATGGACAATTGTATATCTGACATGCTGCTTTCTGGAAGCAACTTCTATGGATCTGCCATGAGTTCTTAAGTGTGAATCTTTGAGTTGTTTGCTGCAACCACTTAGGGGCATATTTATACTCTGTTTGCGCCAAATTGACGCACATTCGGCGCAAACCTTGCCCCATATTTAAACACTGACACCCGACCCCGCGGACATCAAAATTCCACCGTGTGTGCCCAAAAAATGACTTTAAGGCCTGTGCGCCTTATTTATACGGCAGCGTCATTTTGACGCACAGGAGGGTGTGGGCCTTAAAAAAACGGAGCACATCCTGCTGTGTGCCATTTTTTTACACTTGGGTCAGGGCAGGCGTTAAGGGATCTGTGGGCTCCGAAGGAGTCAAGAGGTGCCCTCCCCTGCCCCCAGGGACACCCCCTGCCACCCTCGCCCACCCCTGGAGGTCACCCATGGATGGGGGGACCCATCCCAGGTAAGTAAAGGTAAGTTCAGGTAAGTATTTTTTTAAGTTTTTTTAAAGTGGCATAGGTGGGCCTAATTTGGGCCCCCCTACATGCCACTATGCACAATGACCATGCCCAGGGAACTTCTGTCCCCTGGGCATGGCTGTTGGGCAAGGGGGCATGACTCCTGTCTTTGCTAAGACAGGAGTCATGTCAATGGGGATTGTGCGTAAAAAAAGAAAATGGCGCAAGTCCGGTTTGAGGCATGATTTTTGCCTCAGACCTGACTTGCACCATTTTTTGATGCTCAACCCACATTTTCCCCTATGCCGGCACTGCCTGGTGTGAGTCTTTTTTTTTACTCAGACCAGTCCGCAGCGCCGGCTAATGTCATTCCTTAAATAAGGCGCCCGCATGGTGCGTTGGAATGGCGTCAGCCGGCGGTAACATTTTTGACGTACAACTGAGTTGGCGCAGTTGTGCGGCAAAAAGTATAAATATGCCCCTTAATGTCCTTCAACTTTGTCTGACGGTTACACATGAGCTGATCCTACCTTTGTGGCACTACTGACAGGTTCTTGTGGTCAGAAGGAGAGTTGTGGGGGCATCCCTCGCTTGAGTGGAAGTTCTTTCCATCTCTCTGCTTTTGCCTCCAGCATTTGGGCCTAAGCTGTTAGGTTCCAGTCCAAGGGAGGGTCCATAGCTCACAAAAAGTTGGTGGAGACTCAGGAGTCGTCACTATGCATCCCTCTTCAATGTCCCAACCTTCCTTCTGTACCACCCTACAACGTCATCTAAATTGCAGCCACACGCCTACTTCGCTTTCAAACGGTTTTCATGCAAAAGCATGGTCAAAGAATACTTGAAGGCAAGGGCTGAATCTTTAGGCTGTCACTCAAGAATGCCCCCTTAGAGTTACAAAAGTTGTCAGGTTCTTGAACATCACATTCTGGCATCCAGTGGTGTTCGATACAATCTAGCTTTATTGGGAAGCACTATCTCCTCTATCTCTGCCCTCCAGAATAATTTCTACTTGCAGGTTATCTGGAGAGTGGAAGTCTCTATCATAACAACACAGTGATAAGTGAGTCGCCTTCGCTAATCTTTCATTCGGAATTCCTGTCTCCCTTGTCAAGTGACCAGGCCCAAGCTCAAAAGGAAAACTGTCAAAGTTAAGTAGGACGACACATTTCCGGGAAAAAATGGAAATAAAAAAATGTAAATTAGACAAACATTAAGCAGCACTGACAGCATGGTCTGCCTATTGTGCCAACTTCTCTAGGAAGACTCCTGGCTAAACTTTACATAACACAAGAACTGTTGGGGAAGGCAGGAATCAACTTATCACAATCATGCACACTGCATACATCTAAGCATCAAATGAAAAAGCTGACATATTAAGCATGGGCAAAGGATTATCCACTCAAGTGCTCAAGATATTAGCTGTAGGAGCCAGACAGCTGGCAAACTGAATGGTATCCATAATGTCCTCTTGGACATGGCGCAAGGTTAATCAGCACTTGTGGTGCAAGAAGCGCCCACCCCTCGTGGGTCATGAAGGTAGCCTCTGAACCAGATAGTCAAATTTTAATTTAGGGATCAGGTAACCGTTTCAGAGGTCTTTACACTTTTTAGAAATACACGATGGTTTCAGATTCTGGGAAAGTGGTCCGAAAATAAGAAAATCTGTACAGCAGAGCAGTGTTTGTACATTGTGGCCCAAATGTTTGTCATGATGTTCACAGTAGAGAAGACAGGTCTTTTATTGCCCTGCAGAGGTTGCTTAAATACATTTACACTAGTCATGTCAACAGGAAAAGAAGACCACTGTGCAATGAAAGTGAATTAAGACAGTCTCTGTTGTGCAAAGAGAAATAGAGTCTGGGCCTGGGACTTCTGCTATCACATAAAAAATACTGTGTTATTCCTACGTTTTTAAATGGTAAGGAACTTTAAAGGTTATCTGTAAATCGGAATGCACAGATGTTAAAAATGAAAAAAGAACTTGTAGCATAATGAAATGAAATTGGAATTTGACTCTGTGTTATGTCTTCATATTAAATGCCGGAAATGCCAAGAGAATAAACAGTATTAGCTTTTGATTAAGGATTAATTTCACAGTTAGAGTGGATACATTATTATTATTTAAATTTATTTCTGATGTTAGATTATCACAGCATTACCTCTGTGTTCCCTAGGTGGACTAGCAGGATTGTTGGCGTATCATCTTGGAAGCTTGCAAAGACCGCATGGAGCACTGGGACGGAGAAGACATTCATCCCAAGCTTACACATACATAAAGGATGAGCGAGCATTGACTGACACCATTCCCTGACCCCAGCCCAGAGGAAGCTCTCTACGGCAATATCTTTAAATGAGAAGTCTGATCAAAGAAATGCCAAGCCCTCTCATCTCTATGACACCTGGCTGCATTCCATCAACGCAGATATGTGAGGCACCTGTGACACATAAATCTGAACATTGGCCTTCTACTTCCCATGACACTCATGTGTAATGTATACCTGGTTTCATGTCACAATATCGAAGTCAATAATATCTGCTTACCTTGACGGTATGTTGGTGGTGGATGTTGCGGAGAAATGAAGGTTGATATGCTTCAATAATTTGCTGGAATATCACCTACCAAACCAACCTGCATATTTAAGTACCAGTTTTTAGAGAACATAGCCCTCACTGCAATGCTCCTCCATTGTCATGGGCATGGTGCACGCTTCTGTGACTGAACAGACACTGGAATGGTTGGATTGGATTGGCCATTCAAGCATTTGGCATTTTCCAGAGTGTTAGCGCACATTTTTTAGGCCTGGATCGGTCGACAGGATCTAGCCACCATTTTGATCAATTTCTTCTACCATTTCAGAGAGAGTTTATAACAGAGGTGCAGCAGTGATCTGAGGGGTATATGAGTTCAGTCTATAACAATCATTGAGCTGCTGCTACATATGCCCAGTGTATCTGGGGCGCACCTCTGCTATCTGAGGCACACAAAGGTACGGCCTATGTGGCTGTCAGATAATCCTATTTTATGATGCCTTGGTGAATTGATATGGTTGCAGGGTGTGCTCCAGGTCAGAGTCGAGATGCATTGACTAAGGGTTTTGTTATAATGCACCCACAAAAGCAGGACAGTGTCACCACTTGCACTGCCCTGAAGACCTGTGGGTAATACGGGTCTTTCCTCATGGACTATATACCAATTTGTTTCAAATCTGACTAAATAAACATATCATTTAATGTTTAATTTCCTTGTAAAATATATCACTTAATTTCCAAAATGTTATAGATCTTTCAAATTATGCGTTTTCCTTATTTCATGCTACTCTTCTGTATATTTTATTGGAACTTAATCATTTAAAATGCTGTAACTGTAATACATGGTGGGGAAAAAAAAAAAAAAAATTATTATGGCCCTCTTTTTCTAAGGAATTATACACAATAACTTAACCTCTATTTCTAAAATTATCTGATTCATTCCAATCATATAGCCTCGCAACTGTCCTGAAGCGTGTCTCAGCATCTTACCTCAGTGCCATCTTGTCATGTACTTTATGGTTGCTGTACTGGTGCCCATTGCTCTTTTAGGGTTAAAGGACTCGTATGTTTCATATGTTTATAACAGTTACTTATTTCTCTATATTACGGTTATTAATGCCTGGAAACGTTTGATAGTCATCATGGGGTTTGATAGTGGCTTTTAGTTTTCATATTTATCTACTTGGATGTTAAATAGTGTTTTAATGGCAATACAGGGAGACGGTGTTTGTAATAGGGAAATATTTTTCATGAGTTCTCTCTCACATTATATCACAAATGATCATGAAATTTTCTCACAATGGGTTTGAAAAGCAATATGAAAACTCAGTTGTCAGCCCACTTAGAGAGAGAACATATTGAGTCCTGGAGAATTTGTTATCTTTCTGTCAGGGATACAGATTGAAAACATCAGCGCTTCTCAACAATTTGAACTACCTTTGCAGGCAGCTTTAGGCTGTTTCTGCTCGGCACCTTTACAATTGCAAACTTTTCAGTTTTAATTATCTTTAGCTAGAATTTAATAAAGCGGAATTCATTGAATGCATCGTGATAACATGATGACATTTCCATGAACGTATCACGATACATTCAGTTAATTCATAATGTTTAGCCTTTGTTTGTTCATAATAACTACATTTATTTGAATATCTGCTTTAGTAATGTTCCATATTTTGCATTAGTTTAGCTTCAAATAAAGTCTTAGTAAATAAGGCTTCATATTTCTTGTGTGCTTTGTTGTGGGTAAGAGGAAAAGTTAACCACTTAAAATCATGCAACTCTGACAGATATGATTGTATTACTCCTACATTGCGAACACAACCTCTCTCTGGGTGAGTTCAGTCAAGACCCATGGGATTTCACCTGTATGTTTCCCTGCTCAAGGTGGTAAGATGCTATGCCCTGCTTCCCTGAGGGCCGACGGAAATACACTGGGTGTCATAAGGGCTGACTGCTGACACAATCTTGCTACTACTATAGTCGGTTTGCTACCTCAGTCCTTCTATGTTGCTTGTGTAATGGAGGCACCATATTGAGTGTATTCTAAATAGAACTTATTTTCAGAAAAAACGATGTTGCATCACTCCTTTTACTCCCTCATTTCCTCTTCCTTGTGGTCGTCCCCAACCCATAGGTTGGTTAGCCAAAGCACCAATTATAGGCTTTTGGGGAATTTTTGGGTCATAGTTTAAAGTTCAATTAATAGTCAACTCAGCTTTTCTTTTCTTGAGGCACAGACACCTAGAAGCAGCTCAGTTAGTTAATATTAAGGTTTAATTTCTAAGTGTGCTTCAAGCAATCACAGTGCTAAATTATTCTTTTTCACTGATGGACTATCTTGTGCTGCAGTGCATTACTCTGCACTGTGTCTCTCTATCTTACTTTCTCTTACACGCATACATTCTTTTTATCCCTTTTTCATCCCTTGTCAACCTTACTCTTCCTCCGTATTTCTGCATTTTCTCCCTTTCCCTCTCATTCTCTCGGTCACATTCTAATGATAACAGTAATTCATGGACTCCGAAAATGAATGAAAGTTCCAACCAACTGCAGCTTCGAGCAAAAAGTAACTACCCTCCTCCATCCATCTAGGAGCCTGATCATGCAAATTAGCAGCAATAGTTACACTGGTCTCCCACGCATATATTATGTTTTCATCGACCAACTGGTGCAAGTGAATGGCACTTGTGCTGACTTATTTGTGCAAAAACACTATTTTTGTACCAGTATGTCAAGTTAGGTTAGGCATTGCAAATTTGCGTGCTAAATAGTTTGCACCACTGCAAAGTATTTAATAGTCTGCTTCATGCTTTTTAGTTTTTGTATACGTCATCTTTAGCTCCTGATGACAAACATTTTTATTATCCAGTATAAACCTGGAGTGGGTGTTGTGCCTGCCCCTTGCTCATCATTCGATGGATTTCTTATCTATCTCACTTCCCTTCTCCAGATTCGATGGTTTTCACATGCGTTCTTGTGGTTTTCCTGTTCCTGCAGCATTTAGTTCTCACCATAGTTTGACTAGATGACATGTAACCTTACACTGCCACCTCGTCTCTTCTAGTTCCTATCACTCCTAGCCTACCCCTGCTCTCTTGATTAAAAAAAAAACAGGCTCCCACGTGATCACTTGCCTCAAGCAGGTTCATAGGCAGGCAACCACCTTGAAATGTTTTTAGACTATTTCAAGATTTTCTCCTGTGTGTGAGCATAAGCATGGGCCATCTTCCGTGTTAACAAAAGTCACTTCAAGATAGCTGCAATGCAGTGTCCATGATATTTTCAATTTTCCAATATGGTTGATGCACATGCATGCCAACACATAGTGGCAATCTTGGTATGATTTTTCTATGGCATAAAAATCCAAATTGGCTGCTTGCTGGTCCCATATGAACATGCGGGTGACCATCTGTTTAAAAACAAATAAGCAAAGCCAATTAGTTGTCAGGAGCAAGAACTACTGATTCAGCTACTGCTTGCCTAAAAGCACTAACACATACTATTTACCACTGTGTGAAAGTTCTTACTCATTTCTTTTTCAGATGTTGTAGGAAGGTGCCTCTTTGGACATGGTCACCCCGCCCCACACTTTTTGCCTGGTTTCTGGTGTGATAATGACTGTTAGTGCACTAGATCCCTGCTAACCAGGTCCCCAGTGCCGGAACTCTCCCTCCAAAACTGCACAGTTGTTTTGCACAATTGGCAAACTCTGTGGCTACCACTATAAGCCCCTTTTAAATGGGATCGCTGTTACCTAGAGCCTGGGGTGCTAAAGAAAGTCTCTGAGGACTGCAGCACCAATTGTGCCACCCTTAGGGACCACTCACCAAATGAATGCAAGTGCTGCCATTGCAGACTGCATGTGTTGGTCTAGGCTAAATTGAAAACAAAACCTGTCACACAAACGTGTGAGCCAGGCCCCCTAACACTGCATGTGCCAGGTGTAAGTCACTCCTAAGGCAGGGTGTATCCAGGCACACGTGAGGGTATATATGCATGAGCATATATGCCCCTGCTATGTCTCTGTCGATTCTGAGACATAGTAAGTACAAAGGGAACCCATTTAAATGCATGTGCTGGACACTGGTCATCACGAATTCCCCAACTACATGATGGCTTCTCTGAATCCTGGGATGTTCTGTATCAAACATCTCAGAATATTAAACCCTCACTGACCCCAGTGATTGATTTATTTGAAAATCACACAGAGGGCACCTTAGAGGTGCCCCCTGAAAGCCTACCAACTACAAGTGTCGACTGACTGGTCCTGACCACTTCAGCCACCACAGATGTATTTTTGCCTCCCCCCAAGCTGAGAGCCACTACTCTCAAGGGCCTGAGACAAAAGCCTGCACTGGGCAGAGGTGTGACCTTCTCTCCCAGGCAGGATGGACATTCCATGGCGGGGAGCTTCAAAGTCTTGCTGCCCTTGTCATGGGCCCCAGGTCTCTCCAAATGGCAAAGATGTCCAAACCCCTGCCCTGCCTCACTTTTGGAGACAGCACAGGTGGGGAAATTAATTGAATTAGGAGGAGTGCCCACTTCATGCCAGTCCCACCCTTAAGTTAGACAAGCTGAAGTGGACACTACTTTTCACATTCCTCCATCTTGCCTGGAAGAAATTAGGCCACTAGGGTTAGGCTCATGCCCATTTCCCAGCAGAAGTGGTCCTAAGACGGTTGTAGCTACCCTAAAGGTGGTCAGCCCATTGGCTACCACCTAGCACTCCCTGGAACACCCCTAAATTAAGTATTTAGTTGGCACCCCTGAACCCTAGAACTTAGATTTTGATGACCTAAGAAGATCTGGACAAAGAAGAGTTGCACCCGCAGAAGAGGAAAAGAAGAAGCAGCTGACCTAGATCTAACCCGTCCAGTCAGCCTGCTGGCCTCGAAGGATCCTGCACAAGAAGACAACTTGTCCAGCCTTCAATAAAGACTCAAGTCTCCCATGGGCAGCGGACATGCCCTACAAGAAGAAACTCCAAAGAGAGGACTCTGCAGCTGCTGGAACCCCAGAAACCTGGCATCAGAAATGACCAGTGAATCTGATGTCCATGACCTGAGGTAAAGCCAACCAACGGTGCCAATGTGGGTCCCCAACTGCATAAAAACTGAGTCTAGTGTGGTCTCACCCATCTTGGGCTCTCCCGAGACACCTGCAACCTCTGCACTCAGGCCCCCATTCCCACCAGCTTGTGAAGGGAGAAAATCTAACATCTACAGCAACCACTGCACCTGTCACCCCTGACCCCAGCATCTGAAAACTTAACTTGCGCCTGACCATTGGTCCACGTGGTCCTAGGGAGCGCACTCCCTTAATGGGGATGGGCGACAGTTAGGAATTACTGGTTCTATACTGATGTAAGTGACTGGTTATATTTTTCCACCGAAGTTTTCTGGTTAAGAGTAACCCATACACTTCTTCGATTAAGGCAGTACACTTGGCCTTTCTGATTAGGAGATACACATAGTCATCTAGGTCCTGACGAAGCATCACTGGATCCGTATGGGTCACCAGGATGCAAAACATGTTGACCCATGAAAGGGCTGGTTTGGAAACTGTCCAACCTCCCTCCCATTTTTTCCTTTTGATATAGAGTGATTGACCATTATCTCTGTTTCACTCTCTTGACTATATATATTTTTTAACCTTGGTCCCTACCTTCCACCTGGTCTAATAAATCGTTTACCCGTTGGAGGTCTTGAGAGCCAATTTTAACCATTTCCTTTTTGATCTCCTCTCTTGCTTATTCACTCCTGGGGTCACGGCACCATCATTGAAAAAGATCTCCGGCAAAGAGCCCCCCATTTGGGGTGGTGCCCGTCAGACATTGCAGTGCCGGTCTGATGAGGAGCTGTACCGATGATGAAGCATGACATCCTTATGGATGTGTGAGGTTTCTTGCTCCTAAATTTTAGGACCCCCTCCATGTGTTCCTTTCCCTCTATTTGGAACAGTGTATCTTAAATTTTTCCCAGCTGAGGTGGGTCATCAGTGCCAATGATGTTACCCTGCTCCTAAGAGCTCGAGTCCACCCTGGGTCGGCCCCTGCCAGAGTCCCCGACGATGCCTGCAGCCTCAACAAACAGAACCCTCTGACCTTCCGATCTAAACACATGATGCCTAAAGACACCCCTGCATCGTCGCCTCAGGCACAGGAGAAGAGGACGAAAGGTGCACCCACGTCCCCAAGCTCCCAAAGTCTATTACTTACCTGCTTGTTGTCTCTGACTTGCTTCCTAGCCAGAGCCTAGAGCCTATCATCACGAGCACCAAACTCCCATAGGAAACCATTGGGCACCCGACGACTTACTGCACCTCTGCACCTGGGTGCCCCAGTGCCGCCCGGTGTGACTTGCTGACGTGGCCCTGACCAGTGCCCAGTACTTACTTTAACTCCCTGAGATTATCTTCGTAAGTCGTTGCTAACCCTGTGTTTGCCAACCATTTTTTCCTCCTTAGGATAACATTGACAGAACTTTGAAAATTGCACTGAGTGATGTTCTCTGAAACTGCAAAGTATTTATGCTCAAATGTCTAATTAGCTGATGACGACATTCTGGGGTTTGAAACATATATAAAAAGAAATGTTATTTTTCTAAATTGGTCTTGAATTTATTCTTTGAGTGTGTGTCATTTATTGCCCCTGTGAGTAAAACAAATGCTTAGCACTACTCTCTGATAAGCATAACTGCTCGCCCACACTACCACAAAATAGAGAATAAGTCTACTTTTGCCTCTGCAATATCAATTGGGGATCCACTGGACTCTCTGCACAATATACTTCATTTTAGTGCACAATAAAGAGAGCCTGTATCCTATATTGGTGCAACAGTGGTGGGGTCTGAGACTTTCCATTTGCTGAAACCACTTGGTCAGTAAGTGACTACACGAGTAAATCCAAAAATTGCTTTAGTTCAACTGCATTTTTTGAATTGGGTATTCTTCCAAATTCCGAAAAATACTGTTAGGCCCCTGGTTAGGTCCCTATAGCTTAACAGTAAAAGTTTTAAAAACTTACTTTAGTTAGGACTGTAAAAACTGTTAGGAGTTTTTCTCTAACTCAAAAAGGTCCCAGCTTTAGTAAAATAATGATTACCTCTGAGGACGGGGTTGTGGAGCTCAATCTCACCACGTACCTTAACTTTTCCCACAAGCTGTTAAGGGCCCTCTGTAAAGGGTACAAAATAATCAAAGGCTCAAACCCTACCAGAGTGACGCTCCAAGAGCTAATGACAGAGTATGAACAGACCCATCCTAGTGATGAAACTAGTGACCCTGTAGATCAGGGTAGTGTACGTGAGGAGGAGAAGGAGGAAAGGGACCCTCCAGCAGTTGAAAGAGAGGAATCTATACTTCAAGTGTCTAGGACACCTCCCTCTAGTAAGGGTTGCTTAGGTTTCCTCAAGGTCCAGAGAAATGCTCTGTGAAGAGGAGATTCTCTTGGAGAGAGATTAGCTAGGAGACTTGCCCCGGAAGACAGAGTCCTAGCAATAATAAAGAGAAAGAAGAGAAATGGGTTTAGCACCCATGGGTGGTGGCAGCAATTTTATAACTAGGGACAGTACAGCACTTTGACCCTAAAATCCCCAAAGCAATTGTCCCTCATAAAGGTTACTCTGGTTGAGGAATTTGGGCTTACTCCAGAGGAGTACAGAATCAAATATAGAGAGACTCAAAAAACCCAGAGTCAGTCTTGGGTTGATTTTGTGGACTTCTCAGTAAAAACACTAGGTGGCTGGTTAAAAGATAACAAGGTGCATGATTATGAAGGATTTTACAATTTAGTAATGAAAGTGCATCTGTTGAGTAACTGTGTTCAAGAAAAGTTACACCAGTTGCTGGTAGACTAGGTCCTCTTCCTCCTCAAGAGTTGGGGAAGAAGGCAGACCACTAGGTGACCAAAACCTCCAGTGGTGTGGGGGACCACAAGAAAAAGGCAAAAAAAAAACACAAGGGAAAGATGGTAAACAAAACAAGGACAAATGTGTAGATTCTTCAAAAGGCCCCCCAAAACTACAGAGGACGGTGGGCCCCAAGACTCCTCACAGTCCAGAGATGGGTACAAAGGAAAAAACTAGGATTCCAAAAAGGCTTGGTATCATGATTGCAAGGATCTTGGACACCAACCCGGAGACCAGACCTGCCCCCACAAAAAGAATGCCTCTAATGCACCTGCAGTAAATGCAGTGGTAAGTCTCTAGATGGGATTCCAAGTAGGCCCTGACCATGTTGGTGAGCCTACTGAGCCAACATTAGTCTCTGAGGGTGGGGTGGATGTAGCTGCGCTGGTTGTCTGGCCCAGAAATCTGGAGAGATACAGACAACCGCCTCGTTTTAACGGGATTCAAGTTGGAGCACTGAGAGACACTGGTGCCAGTGTCAATATGGTCACCTAGCAACTGCGGTCCTCAGAACAGTATCTGCCTGGTGAGACATACACAGTCCTCAACGCTGATAATCAGGCTAAGGTACATCCCATGGTGATGGTATCCTTAGAATGGGGAGGGGTTACTTGCCAGAATGCGGTGGTGGTATTTCCTGCAATCCCCGTGCAATGTCCGCTAGGTAATGATCTGGAGTCCTCAGCATGGGCTGAGGTAGAAAGAAACACCCATTCAGCTATGTTGGGTATCCCTGAATGGGCTTGTGTAAAAACAAGAGCACAGAGCAAGGCCCCCAGGGGGTGGGGGAGAGTTGGAGTCTGGAATAATGGCCCACTCTACCAAGAGAAAGGGCAAGAAGATTGGGGGACCAGCTTCTAAACAGACCACTGAACAGGTTCCCTCTCCTCATGGAGATAATCTGCAGACCCCAGGGGGAACTGAGCCTCAGGAGCTTGGGCCCTACATGGCAGAGCTCTTAGGACCAGGGGGACCCTCTAGGGAGGATCTTTGCCAGGGACAAAAAACAGACCCACTCCTGAAGGCCTGAGACAGAAAGCTGCTGATCAGGAGAATGGTGATATCAGTGGATCCCACAGGACCTATTGGGAGGAGGGACTTATTTACACTGAGGCCAGAGACCCCAAACCTGGTGCCCCTAGGAGAGTGGTAGTGCCTCAGCAGTTTAGGGAGTTTCTCCTCACTTTGGACCATGATATCACATTAGCTGGGCATCTTGGCCAGGCAAACACAAGGGGTAGGTTAGTAAACCACTTCTACTGGCCAGGTATGTCCCAGAAGGTGAAGGAGTTTTGTAACTCCTGTTGCCACCTGTCAAGCCAGAGACAAGACAGGTGGCCATCCAAAGGCCCCCTTACTTCCATTTCCAGTGGTAGGGGTTCCCTTTGAAAGGGTAGGGATTGACACAGTTGGTCCTCTTAACCGTCCAACAGCATCATGGAGCAGATTTATACTGGTAGTAGTGGATCATGCAACAAGGTACCTTGAAGCAATTCCCCTAATGACTACTACTGCCCCTGCTGTGGCTAGGACCCTCATTGGTGTATTCACCTGAGTGGGCTTTGCAAAGGAGGTGGTGTTAGACAGAGGTACACACTTCATATCTGGCTATCTGAAGCACATGTGGACTGAATGTGGTGTGAGTTATAAGTTCACTACCCCGTATCACCCCCAGTGCAATGGTCTTGTTGAGAGATTTAACAAGACACTCAAATGCATGATTGGAGGACTCCCTGAAAACCCCATAAGGAGATGGGATATCTAACTTCTGTGCCTGCTTTTTGCTTACAGTGAAGTGCCACAGAAGGGAGTAGGGTTTTCCCCCTTTGAACATTTGTTTGGGCATCCTGTGTGGGAACCACTTTGACTTGTAAAGGAGGGGTGGGAGATACCTCTCAGAGAGCCAAAGCAAGACATAGTAGACTATGTAGTTGGCATTTGCTCTAGGATGGCTGAGTACATGGAAAAGGCAGCAAAAAACCTTGAGGCCAGCCAAAAGCCCTAGAAGATCTGGTATGACCAAAAGGTTGCATTGGTGGAGTTCCTACCAGGGCAGAAGGTGTGGGTCTTGATCTTGTGGCTCCTAGGGCCCCCCAGGACACATGGAGTGGACCCTACCCCATCTCAGAAAGACAAAGGGGAAGACACCTACTTGGTGGACTTTGGCTCTTGCAGGAACCCCCAACGGGTGATCCATGTAAACCGCCTGAAACCCTATAGTGACAGAGCTGAAATGACCATGCTTATGGTCATTGATTAGGGACAGAAAGCTAAGAGTGAACCTCTCCCTGATCTCCTCTCCAGCAACCCAAAGGATGGCGAAGTGGAAGAAGTGGTCTTTTCAGACACCCTCACTGACCAACAGCAGGCTAACTGCAAGTAAGCCTTGCATCAATTTGCTAAGCTCTTCTCCTTGGCCCCTGGTCAGCCTACCTGGTGTACCCATGATGTGGACACTGGAAATAGCTTGCCTGTCAAAAACAAAATATATAGACAGACTGATCATGTCAAAGAGGGCATCAAAGCTGAGGTCAGAAAGATGCTGGAATTGGGAGTCATTGAGCACTTTGAGAGCCCCTGGGCCAGTCCAGTTGTTCTAGTCCCCAAGTCTCATTCCCAGGGTTGAAAGAAAGAACTTAGGTTCTGTGTGGACTATAGGGGTCTCAGTGCTGTGACCAAAACAGACACCCACCCAAATCCTAGGGACAATGAACTTATTGACAGGATAGGGGCAGCCAAATACCTCAGTACTTTTGATCTCAGATCACGGTACTGGCAGATAGGTCTGACCCTGGAGCAAAAGAGAAGTCAGCATTCTCCACTCCTGATGGGTATTATCAATTCACTGTTATGCCTTTGGTCTGAAGAATGCCCCTGTCACCTTCCAACAGTTGGTGGACACAGTTCTTGCTGGGTTAGAAGACTTCAGTGCAGCATATCTTGATGATATTGCTGTCTTTAGCTCTACCTGGCAGGATCACCATATCCACCTTGGTAAGGTCCCTGAGGCTCTGCAAAAGGCAGGCCTCACTATCAAGGTAAGCAAGTGCCTGATAGGGTAGGGCCAGGTTGTATACTTGAGCCACCCTGTAGGTGGAGGACAAGTTCAACCACTGCAAGCCAAGAACCACACAATTCTGGATTGGGTAGCTCAAACAACCCAGACCCAAGTTAGGGTATTCCTTGGCATCACTGGGTACTATAGGAGGTTTTTGAAAAGATATGGCACCATTGTGCCCCCTCACAGAATTAACCTCTAAGAAACTGCCAAAGAAAGTAAACTCAATAGTCAGCTGTCAAAAGGCCTTTGACACCCTGAAGGGACTTGTTCTAAAAGCTCCAGATTACACTAAGCAGTTTATTGTGCAGACAGATGCCTCTGAACATGGACTAGGATCAGTCCTGTCCCAAATCAATGAGGATGGCCATGATCAACCTGTTGCTTTTATTAGCAGAAGGTTACTTTCCAGAGAGCAGCGTTGGAGTGCCATTCAGAGGTAAGCCTCATTTGCCTGTGGTTTGGTCCCTGAAGAAGTTGAGACCATACTTGTTTGGTTCTCACTTCCTAGTTCAAACTTATTAGGCCTCTCAGATGGCTAACGCAAATAAAAGGTGAAAACCCCAAACTTTTAAGGTAGTCCACCTCTCTACAGGGAATGGCCTTTGCAGTGAAAAATAGACCTGGGACTGACCATGCCAATGCAGATGGCCTTTCTAGGTTCTTCCACTTTGGAGATGAAGAATAACTTGGGAAGGCTTAGTTATATCCTCCTTCATTTGGGAGGGGGTCATGTAGGAATGTGCCTCTTTTGACATGGTCACCCCCTACTTTTTGCCCGGTTTCTGGTGTGATTTTGATTGTTAGTGAACTGGGTCGCTGCTAACCAAATCCCTAGTGCCAGAGCTCTACCCACAAAAATTGACAGTTTTTTTACACAATTTGAAAACTCTTTAGCTACCACTGTAAGCCCCTAGTAAATAGTACCCCTACAGCAGGGTGCATCCAGGCACACATGAGGGCTATATGCATGAGCAGATATGCCCCTGCTTTGTGTCTGTCGATTCTGAGACATAGTAAGTGCACAGGGAAGCTATTTTAAATGCAGGTGCTGGACACTGGTCATCATGAGTTCCCCAGCTACATGATGGCTCCTCTGAATCCTGGAATGTTTGGTATCAAACATCTCAGAATAATAAACCCTCACTGACCCAGTGATGGATTTATTAAAAAATACACACAGAGGGCACCTTAGAGGTGCTGCTGAAAACCTACCCACTACTCGTTTGTTCACTTACTGACCCTGACCAGTTCAGCCACCACAGATGTGTTTCAGGCCCTCCAAGGTGAGACCTGGTGCTCTCGAGGGCCTGATACAAAGGTTTGTACTGGGCAGAGGTAAGACATCTCCCAGGCAGGATGGACATTCCATTGCAGGGAGCTCCAAAGGCCGTGCCCCCTTTGTAATGCGACCCTGGTCTCTCCAGATGGCAGAGATGACCAACCTCCCTGTCCCGACCCCACTTTTGGTGGCAGCACAGGCGGGAAAATTAGTTAAATTAGTAGGAGTAGCCACTGCATGCAAGTCCCACCCCTAAGGTGGACGAGCTGAAGTGGACACTACTTTTCAAATGCCTCCATCTTGCTTGGAAGGAATTAGGCCACTAGGGTTAGGGTCATGACCACTTACCAGTGGAAGTGGTCATAAGAAGGGTGTAGTGACCCTAAAGGTAGTCAGCCCATTGGCTACCGCTTGGCACTCCCTGTAACACCCCTAAATTTAGTATTTAGGTGGCACCCCTAAACCCTAGAACTCAGATTTTGACAACCAAAGAAGACCCGGACAAAGAAGAGTTGAACCCACAGAAGAGCAAAAGAAGAAGCAGATGACCTACAACCAGCCCCTCCAGCCTCCCTGCTGACCTCGAAGGACCCTGCACAAGAAGCCAACTTGTCCAGCCTTCGACAAAGACTTAAGTCTCTTGTGGGCAGCGGACTTGCCCTAGAAAAAGAAACTCTAAAGAAAGGACTCTGCAGCTGCTGGAACCCCAGACACCCAACACCAGAAGTGAACTCTGCACCTGACATCCACGACCCGAGGTGAAGCCAACCAACGGTGCCAACAAGGGTCCCCAGCTGCCAAGAGATCGAGTCCTGTGTGGGCTCACCCATCTTGGACTCTCCTGAGACGCCTGCAGCCTCTCCATGCAGGCCCCCTCTCACACGGGCTTGTAAAGGGAGAAAATTTGACATCTCCAGTAACCACTGCACCTGACACCCCTGACCCCAGCTGAGATGGGTCATCAGTGCCAACGACGTCCCCCCGGCTCCTAAGAGCTTGAGTCCACTCTGGGTCCACCACTGCCAGACTCCTCGATGATGCCTGCAGCCTCAACACAAAGGACCCCCTGACCGCGAGTGCTTCTGGACATGAAAACCAGATTCCTAAAGACACCCCTGCACATATGGCCCCTGGGCACAGAAGAGAACCAAAGGCGCACCCAAGTCTCTGATCACCCCATGTCTACTACTTACCTGCTTGTTGTCTCGGACTGGCTTCCAAGCCAGAGCCTGCAGCCTGTCTTCACGAGGACCAAACTCCCATAGGAAACCATTGAGCATCTGACACCTTACTGCACCTCTGCACCCGGTTGCCTGGTGTGACCTGTTGGTGTGGTCCTGACTAGTGCCCAGAACTTACCTTATGTGTTGATTTCTGAAACTGCACAGTATTTATGCTCAAAAGTCTACTTACCTGATTATGAAGTTCTAGAGTTTGAAACATATATAAAAAGAATTATTTTTCTACATCGGTCTCTGATTTATTCTTTGAGAGTGTGTCTCATTTATTGCCCCTATAAGTACAACAAATGCTTAGCACTACCCTCTGATAAGCCTAAGTGCTCGCCCTCCTTACTACAAAATAGAGCCTTAGTCAGATCTACTTTTTGCGTCTGCAATACCAATTGGAGATCCACTGGACTCTCTGCCCAGTATACTTCATTTTAGTGCACTATATAGAAACCCAGTGTCCTACAGATGCCAACCAAATAAATAAATGCATATAAAAGGCGGAGCCTCCAGGAAAGGAATGATTACTTTTTTTTTTAAATCATGAAGGCTGGTCTCAGAATAAAAGGTTTTCTAGTTCTGTGGGACATTGTGCATGATTCAAAATAAAAGGTGGACCCTGTGAGGCTAATCATAGGTAAACAAATAGGGATGGCTTATTTTACTCTGCATGCAGAGACAAAATGTGTGCACAGATTGATAAGTACATGCACGTAGACCACAACACCCTCAGAGGCCAATGCACTCAGAAAAAAAGACTTGCAAGCATTCTTGCAGAAAGTTTAAATAACACAGAGACATCTAGTAAAATAGATATTGTACTGTATTGCAAAATTTCTATGAGGTTACTACCTCTGTGTGGTGTTCTGAAGTGCTTGCCTACCTGGGTAGCATGCTACACTGTGTGGTGTGTGTGGTTGGAAGTGTCCTGTCTTTGTTTTGATGCTGTGTTGAAAGTGTTTCCATGTGGTGTGTGATGACCACTGACCTGAGGTTATCATGCTATATGACGCAGCACTGAACAGTGCAATGGATGAAGAAGTAGGGGGGGACAGGTGTGCTGTTTATGTTTTTTTTTATAAATACTTTTTTATTGATTTTGTAAGGAGATAAAAACAGTGATACATACATTTAACCCGATGCCAACTGGCATCTAACAACGGTCGAACCCATTATCCCAGGCAACACGTTATAAATGAAGGTCATACGCAGCCTAGAAGCCTACTGCGGCCTCCCACTTCCCCCATATCTTATTATATTTATTCGGACATCCTCTAGCCTCATATACAAGTTTTTCACGTTGCGCGCACCAGTCCACCCCCGTCTCCATTTAGTCAGTGCTGGGGCACCCTTGGCCTTCCAGTCCGCCATTATATCCCTCTTGGCCACCAGGCATGCCACCCCAAGAAAAATTCGATCTGGTCTCTGCAACCCAGTGTCACCCATGATCCCCAGAACGAGGGGCAGAGGCGCCCTCTCTATGTCTTACTGTAAGACCCCAGAGACTTCCTGTAAGACAGCTTCCCAGTAGGTCACCATGGCTGGGCAGGTCCATACCATGTGGAAGAATTCGGCTACGGGGTTCCTACAACGGGGGCACTCCGCTGTGGGGCGGAGTCCCGCTCTGTGTAGTTTGGTGGGTGTGAGGTAGGCTGTGTGAAGATAGTAGGTTTGTATTAATCGGAAGCGAGTAGCCATCGTAAGGGTGCCTGGGGCCATCAGTGCTTCGTCCCAGTCTATCTCTTCCATGTGGCCCACCCATCCCTCCCATCTCTGGCGGAGTCCCCCCAGGGTGCCGGTGATTAGGGTGCGGTATATCTGGGAAACACCTCCCTTGCCCAGGCCTCCCATCAATGTCTTTGCCTCCATGGGGCTATACTCGGGTATGATATCTCCTACCTGGACGTGTACTAGTAGGGCATGACGGAGCTGAAGATACCTGTGGAACTGTGTCTTGTTTAATGAAAAGTGTTTCTGGAGGTCTTCAAAGGAACGCATGTGTGACCCTCCCCAGACGTCGCCCAGCGTGGAAATACCTATGTTATCCCAATTATGAAAACCTTCCAGGCCCGCCACCTCCACCAAGTGCCTCCCGTGCCATAGCGGAGTCTGCTGGGTAAGGCGCCCCCACCACCCCGTCGACCTCTGAACCGCCCTCCATCCTTGTAAAACCACTTTAGTCACGTCCGGGACATCCCGGGAAATCGGGGCCCCCATAGAGGGCGTCAAAGATCCGTGGGTAGCCCATCGTTTGAAGTTCCAATCGATATGCCGGGTCTGTCCACCCACCCAGTCATTAATCACAAACAAATGCACCGCGAAGTGGTAGTACTGGATATTGGACATGCCCAAACCCCGTCATATATATCTCTCTGGCAAGTTTTGAGCGCCAGTCGTTGACGGGCGCCGCTCCATATAAATTGGCGTGCCAAAGAATCCATTTCCCTGAACCATTTCTTGGGGATGGGAAGTGGAAAGTTTTGCAATAGATAGAGGAGCCTAGGGAGGATCATCATCTTATAAAGCGCTATTCTACCAAGCTGGTTAAGGGGGAGGGTCTTCCAGCGCAGGAGATCATTCCTGATTTTTCTAGTTAGCGGTGTAATATTAAGTTCCCATGCCAACTCAGGGAGAAGTGAGATATGTATTCCCAGGTATTTAAAACTGTTTCTTCGTACTGGGATGTTCCGTTGCCAGTCCACACAGTCTCGGGAGCGATGTAGGGGGACCAACAGGGACTTGGTGGGGTTTAGAGTCAGTCCCGAGGCCTCTGCGAAGAGGCCCAGGATTTCTAAAACGCGGGGTCGCTTTTGGTCGGGTTGGAAATATATAAGAGGACATCATCTGCGTATAAAGCCACACGGTCCTCTGAGCAGGTGGGCCAGGACCAACCCTCGATCAGTGGGTCCCCTCGCAGCAGTATCGCCAAGGGCTCTATTATTAGCGCAGCTGTTTATGGTTTTTAGTAAGCTAGCAGCTTTGAGTAGCTCTGCTGATCCCTTTATGATGTTTCTTACATTCATGCTCCACTTAGCTGGTTACTACATTGAGCTGTCCGTTTTGAGATATTTTGTTTAAAGTTTATAGTTCTGAGCAGGCATAGGTTAAAGGGAGAAATAATGGAGATGCAGTTACTTGCACACATACAGACAGGCAACACACATTCGTCCACAACCCCACCACACATGGATACACATTCTGAAGACCTACACACATTTATTCTGACAACAACCCACCTACAAGCACATGTACAGCCAAAAAAAGGCACAGGTGCACATGAATTGTAGGATGAAGGATAGGTTGAGGTGTGGATGAGTGCATAATATATGCTGGAAACCCGTTTGGCGCATCACAGCCCCTTTAACTCTGAGTCTGTCTTTGGACAAATCACTTCTACTATGTGTTGGAAGAATTCAGCCTCCCTGTCCTTTAATCTTTGCTGTCTTTCGGATGATCACCAGCAGCAAACAATACAATATACAAAGGATTTTCTCAATTTTCACAAACGGCATTAAACCACACCTAAAAACATATTTGCGGACGCAAAGTTCAATAAATTACATCGAGAGGATGATGGTACATGTCTCTAAGGGGCTGAATGTCCAGAACGGCCCAAAACACACCAGTCACCCACCCTTGAACTCTGTTATATTGGTTCCATATGAAATTTATGGAACAAATGGAGCTCCATTGGGTTAATTATTCTAAATGCAGTTCTGCCATGCCTTGGTAAAAGTACTTGGTAGTGGGATAGGTGGAAGACGAAATTTTGTAGACTGATACTCCTGTAAAAGTTGAAATTCTGAAACTCTTGATTTAGGAGTCTAGGTTTCTGAAAACACTTTTTTGTAGTCACTGTTTCCATCTAACTTTGGGAAGTGGTCGAGTCACAGGTTCGACTCACCGATTTTAACCCATCAACAAACAATTCAGATTGTGGTGCTTTCTTCCCATATAAAATAATAATTTCCCTCTTTGTATACTTTTAAAGTCCACATCATAACATAGTCTGATTTCTTGTACTTATTGATATTGTAACTGGTGTCCACAGTTAACTGATATATTTAGATATTTTATTCAATGATACTTATGCATTGAATATGTTTATTTTTAACAAATTAGTCAATTATTATAAAAAGATTGTGCTGCCTTTTACGTAAATGAATGAAGAAGCTTATTGTTAACATAAACAATCCCAGGAGCCACAAATACTCAATCATTCATTTCCCTAGGAATAAAGTGCACTGTAGGTCATTTTGAAGGTCTAGAGAGGAAAAATAAAGTCCCTCTGTACCCTCCAGCCTTGACGAAGAAATAACGCCCATACAGCAGGAGGAATAATGACCCAGTGCCTCATACTTTGGAATGAAATGGGCCTGGCCTTCAGGGGCATGACGGAGGCCCACCAACCTTCCAGGTAAGGCCGGCTTACGTGCTAGTGGCGCCTGGGACAACTAACTTTCTTGGCAACCCCCCCATGACCTCCTCCCCGGATTCCCTCACTACCACCCGGCAAAAGAGTCCCTCATCTCTCAATACCCCATCTCTCACATGCATTTCATTTGTTTTAAAGAACTGGTAAAGGCTGGCTTTACTAACCCGCTCAGCCATCCACATAAAATACAGATCTGTTCTTTGCAGCAGGCATATTAATGTTCTGAGCTACTTTATGGCCAGCCAAAACTGCCACTAGACAAAACTATGAGATCTCTGTCTATCAGGAACATTAATTACAAGAGTTATCTCGACACTATTGTTGCTTGGATGCCAGACCCACAAGGAATGCGGCAGTAGGTGCTTTTACATAGTAAGTTGTTGTTGAACACAGCACCACCACAACCTGAGGTCAGCGCCCAGTGCAACTGCACTGGTCGGACTGGCCTAAAGGCGGCCCTGCCGCCAGAGGGCCCCAGTGAGCCCAAGATCAATTAATATCTGTGATATTTCGGAGATTGGGTTGGGGGCTCATCACATTCTAACGGAGGTCCCATCCTTTTGCGTTATGCCACTGGTGGCCGCTGGCTTCGACTGTCAGCAAGAACGGATGGTCGCCTCCCTGGCCTCTCACCTTAATCACCCTGCTGCAAATCTCACCATGACAGCCCTTTTGGGGGGCAAAAAGGAGACAATTATTTTAATTAAGAATTCAGAACAGAGGCGGCACGGCAGCCGTGCAGCCATCTGCCTTCTGAAGGAACTGATAATTAATTTGATTTTACAAAAAAAGACTGAAACATATTTTATTTCATGGCGCGTAAACAGACTCCTTGTAGCCGCTCTCTCTATGTTTTGGGATTTTTTTTTTTAATTCCACTGCTCGTTAGCTAATTTAGCCGTCAATCAGTTGTGGGATTTGCATACATGCCAATAGAACTGACTCACGATTTTTGAAGCAAACAAAAATTGATTTACTTAAGCTGTCTCCTGCCTGAAATTGCCTCTGTTGCAATAGAAATCAATGGGTAAAATCCATCCCTTTGATTTATTTTTACAAAATTCCCCACTTTCTTGTTCTAAAACATTGGCATGCATGGATTTGAGAGAGATCTAAACTAAGAGACATGATTACAGATACAAGAATGCACCAGCTCTGGTGGTCGCTCAGTGCACAGAGTTTGAGCTGCCTGGGCCATGCTCTCTAGTTCTAGTTGTTTCCTCAAACGGGTCTACAAGCCTGACAATACTACTTTACATTTCTTTAAAAACAGTATTTTTTAGGGGTGTCTGTCAGTAAACTAACCTTGGCCATTGTCATAATAAATTATCTGGGCCAGTAAACCTTCCTGGATCCGAAGTACACTTTTCTGAAGCAATGTGGAATCTTTCATGTTTCATTCTGAAATCACTTTATGTAAATTTATCAATATAAAAACATATATTTTTTTATTTAAAATAGTGTATTGTTTTCATTCAATAGGTGCATTCCATGGTATCAAGGCACAACATCGCGGTACAGCGGACTGGCGGCGGACCCCCACCTACTCCCCCAGAATTCACAGCATGGGAGGAGGAAGTCTTGCACATCCTGCATCCTGAGGGCCTCGCAGGAGTAGGCGGAGGAATGGACTCTGGTAAGTCAAATCTTCACTACTTCATTCCCCCCACCCCACCTGCTTGCCAAATCATACCCCCACCCTCACCCCCACCCCATCACACCAACTCCTTGCAAATGGCTCACCACCACAACCCACCCATCCCAAAACCTAGCCCTGCATGCCTCCCCAAAGCATGGACACCCATCACCAAAGCATGCCCACTGCACATACCCATCTCCCCCACAAGCCACCGTCACAAAAGCCCCCACAAGGGAATGCCAGCACTGGGGTACACGGCCACCCACCCATTACACGAAATGGCACACACAGAAGCAATAAACATACTCTTATACCCCTGCAGGACCCGAACGCCACCACACCGCCCAGGAGGGTCCAGACATGTCCATCCCACCCCCAGAAGAGGCCCCCAGTGATGACAGCAGCTCTGTCTCCCTGGACCCATATTGACCAGCCCGGCCCATCAGGGACCTCGGGACAGTCGGTTCCCCACAGACAGCCACAGGCTACAGCAGACCTAACCCCCTCTGGGAACACCAGCACAGCTCCCACCCAGCGGGCCCATGCCTCTGTCTCCAGGACACGTCAATCAGCGGTGTGTCCACCACTACAGGGCACCCAGGTTGACCCACCACCCCAACAACAACAGGGACCTGGGGGCAGTGGTAGTGGGCACACGGTCCAGGGGACAGAGGCCCAGGGAAACAGGGGAACTGGGAGGGCTGCTGTGCGACAGGGGGGGGTACAGGCCCAGGGAACCGACTCTCCAAGAGGCCCTCTCCTCCATCATGGGAGCATACCACCGCTCCCAGGAGACGATGGCTACGGTACTGGCCAGGTTCCATGAGATCCAGGTACTGCAGGAGGAACAGTACATGGGGTTCAGAGAGGAACTGAGAAACATTAGTTCCGCAATGGGGACCATCGTCGTGGCCCTTAACCAGATAGTCACCACATTGCGGGACCATGTGGCACCACAAAGGGCCCCTTTCACTAGCATGGACCCAGACCAGGCTACCACCTCCGCCGGCGCTAGTGGACAGGAGGCCCCAACACAACGACAGGCCACCAGAACCCCACCTCATGCAGAAGAAGAACCACCCCGCAAGCGGTACCTGAGATCTCACAAGAAGACAGAGTAGGATGCCAAGACCCCCGCCAGCAAACGATACCCCCTGATGTCATCCCACTGTCCCACATTGTCACCCTGTCCAAACTTAAACTGCCCCTGCTCCATCCTTCCACAGGCATATGGACAATGCACCTGTGAGACTGAAAACTGGACTCTGCCATGGACATTACTCCACCATCACCCATCACCGTTTTACAATAATGTCCCTAAATTTAGCACTTTAATAAAATCACTTATTGCACTTAAAAAATCTGGAGTCTGCTTGTATTTTGAACAAATGTATTAGACATAACGGTGCCAAAATGTTCAGTTACATTGTGATGACAACATACCACTGTCACACAGCTGTAGTCCATGGGCAAACAAAGCAGAGGTCACGCAGTGGGGCCCACAGCTCTGAAAACGGAAGGGAAAGTCACAACTCAGTTAACAGGAACTGGGGGGAAACACAGACAGTAGAGAGGCAGGAGACTTTAAGTAAATGTCAAATGGCGGGGTTGATTCGTACCTGTGTGCTACTGAAAATACTGTTGTATCACTGTGTCCCTGTTGTCTGTGTCGTCCCCGTCGTCTTCCTCCTCTTCACTCTCCACAGGCTCCACAGCTGCTACAACACCACCATCTGGACCATCCTCCTGCAGGAAAGGCACCTGGCGTCGCAAAGCCAGGTTGTGAAGCATACAGCAGGCCACGATGATATGGCACACCTTCTTTGGTGAGTACATTAGGGATCCACCTGTCATATGCAGGCACCTAAACCTGGCCTTCAGGAGGCCGAAGGTCCGCTCGATCACCCTCCTAGTACACCCATGGGCCTCATTGTACCGTTCCTCTGCCCTTGTCCTGGGATTCCTCACTGGGGTCAGTAGCCACGACAGGTTGGGGTAACCAGAGTCACCAATTAGACACACACGGTGTCTCTGTAGCTGTTCCATCACATAAGGGATGCTGCAATTCCGCATGATGTACGCGTCATGCACTGACCCAGGGAACTTGGCATTTACATGGGAGATGTACTGGTCAGCCAAACAGACCACCTGGACATTCATCGAATGATAACTTTTTCTGTTCCTGTACACCTGCTCACTTTCACTGGGGGGAACCAAAGCCACATGGGCCCCATCAATGGCACCAATGATGTTGGGGATATGGCCAAGGGCATAGAAATCACCCTTCACTGTAGCCAAATCGCCCACCTCAGGGAAAACAATGTAGCTCCGCATGTATTTCATCAGGGCAGACAACACTCTGGACAAAACCTTAGAAAACATAGGCTGAGACATCCCTGATGATATGGCCACTGTTGTTTGGAATGATCCACTTGCCAAAAAATGGAGTACTGACAGAACCTGCACCAGAGGGGGAATCCCTGTGGGTTGGCGAATGGGGGACATCAGGTCTGGCTCCAGCTGGGCACACAGTTCCTGTATAGTGGCTCAGTCAAGTCTGTATGTCAGTATGACATGTCTTTCTTCCATTGTCGACAGGTCCACCAGCGGTCTGTACACGGGAACATTCCTCCATCTCCTCGCAAGTCCCAGCGGACGGTGCCTAGGAAGGACAACATGGAGCACAGAGTCAAGCAACCCACAGGTAGGTAACCACAGCTTGCACAGAACACGATTCGATGTGCATTGAATGGCTTGTATGAGTGGCAATGCAAGGCCTAGGCCTGTGTGACGCAGTAGAAATTAAGCCATGTGGGCCCTTGAAATGGCGGCTGCCTGACCTGTGAAGTGTGACAATGGGATGTGAGGTCAATGCGCTGGCGTGGCACACCGTGGCGGTAGGCAGTCGAAGACCGCGGCGTAAAGCAGCATTGGTTAACATTGAACCCTATGGGTCTCAGGAGCCAATGACGATGTGCGCCGGCGGTCGCGGTACGCACCGCCGCGGGCGTGACCGCCATCTTCTATCTGCTTAATCACTCGAGACCTGATCATCCACAGGAGAGGACCTATACTGCAAGTGCTGCTGTGACCTCGGTCTGGAAGATACAATGGCTGCTGCGACTGGGGAAAGGGCCCCTGCCTTCACATCTGAGGAATTGGAGAAACTTGTTGATGGGGTCCTCCCCCAGTATGCGCTACTCTACGGTCCTCCAGACCAACAGGTAAGTACACTGGGACCATGCTTTGTGGGCAATGCCTGTGTTGAGTGGGGTGGATGAAAGATGGTGGGGAGGGGAGCGAATGAGGCATGCATCGCACGACAGATGAGAGCATGTGCCATATGGCAAGGTTGGGGAGGGGGGGCCACTCACATCGACCATGCAGAAAATGATGATATTTATTTTCCCACCCTGTCCATGTCACATAGGTCAGCGCCCATCAGAAGATCGACATTTGGGGTGCCATCGCCAAGGACGTCCGGACCCTCGGGGTCCACAACAGACGGGGCACCCACTGCCGCAAGAGGTGGGAGGACATCCGCCGCGGGAGCAGGAGGACCGCGGAGGCTCTGCTGGGGATGGCCTCCCAACGTAGGAGGGGTGGCTCCCGTCAATTGACCCCCCTGATGTCCCGGATCCTGGCGGTGGCCTACCCCGATTTGGATGGGCGCGTGAGGACATCACAGCAGACACAAGGGGGTGAGTACCAGCACATTCTGCTATGTTAGCGCACAGTGGAGGTGTCTGGGTGGGGGAGGAGGGCTGTGGGTATCTCTAGGCCAGGGCGATTTCTGTAGGCTGGGCCCCTCCGTAAGGCATGGCCCTGTGCCCCCGCCCCCCACCTCTGTAGGGTGCTAAGTACAGCTATCCATGGCCCTGGGTCACCTATGTGTGCAGTTGTCATCCATAGGCTTGTAGGCCAAGTCACAATAATTGAGTAGTGTACACCGAGTGCGCGGCGTAGTGCAGGGTGCTTCTGTGTCTGTCCTCTCCGCCAACGGTGTCGCCAATGCATGCACTCAACATGTCATTTTTTCTCCCCCCCCCCCTTTTTTTTGGTCTTCCTGTTCATGTGTGCATTAGCATCATCAGGCGGAGGAGAAGTGGCATCGGAGCACGAGGGAGCTGCATCTCACATGGCCCCGGAGGGCCATGCAGCCGACTCCAAGTTCACCAGTGAGACGGAGGGTGAGGGGAGCTCCACAACGGGGACCCGTGGAGACGTCAGCGACACAGACATGTCCTCGGAAGGGAGCTCCCTTGTGGTGGCGGCAACATCCGTGCCCACCGCTACAACAGGTACAGCCGCCACCCAGCGCACCAGCTCCGCCCTCCAAGCAGCCCCTCAGCATTCGCCCCGTGCCCGCTCGGCCAGGAAGGCGGGCATCTCCTTCGCCCCAGTCACCTCAGGCCCTGCCCCAGTTACTCCTGCTGCCCTCAGTGAGGAGATCATTGACCTCTTCCAGACGCTCATTGTTGGGCAGTCTACCCTTTTGAATGCCATCCAGGGTGTAGAAAGCGAGGTGCACCGGAGCAATGCATACCTGGAGGGCATTCATTCGGGTCAGGCTGCCCATCAGCGATCGTTCAACGCTATGGCCTCAGCACTGACGGCAGCCATTGTCCCTGTCTCCTGCCTCCCCCCTCCAATTTCCTCATCCCAGTCCCACTCCCCTGTTCCTCTGCCTATCCCAGCCACACCTACAGACCAGCCTGCACACACATCAACACCCAAGGGCAGCTCATCCAGACATAAGCACCACAGATCACACAAGCATTCACACATGCAACATCCACATGCAGACATGCCAACAGCCACTGCTTCCTCTGTGTCCCCCTCCTCCTCGTCTCCCTCCTCCCTCCCTGTGACGTCTCCACTCACACCTGCATGCACACCACCATCAGCCAGTACGTCCATCACCAGCACACCCACCAGGACACTCCGCACACGTGCAGTCACCACCCCCACTGCCATTTACACGTCCCCTGTGTCCTCTCCCAGTGTGTCTGTCACCCCCTCTTCCAAACCACACAAACGCAGGCAGCCACCCACCCAACAGCCATCCACCTCACGACAGACTCCGTCACAAGCACCTGCACCCAAAGACAGCACACTTGACTCTCCTACAACCACATCCTCTTCCTCCACTCCCATACCCACTGCACCTACCCTTCCCACTGCTCCTAAAAAGTTTTTCCTCTCCAAAATTAACCTCTTTGCATCACCTGACCCACCCCCTCCATCTCGTAAGAGTCCAAACAGCACCTCAGCCACCACAAGCCCTGCACCTACAAGGACCATAGTCCAGGGCTATTGGAGTCCACCAGCTTCTAGGGCAGCAACATCGGCCAGCAGCAAGGGGACAGCCAGCCCACCCCCTGGGAAAAAAAATAAAAAAGGGAAGGGCCGGCGCGAGAGGCCAGAGACGGCAGCCCCCAAAGGCACTACACTGGCACCGTCACCTGGCACATCCACAAAGGGAGGCAAGGGCCCCAGAGAATCGGCGAAGGAGGGCAAGGGCAGCAGGGCGGACATTTCCGGCAGCAGGCGAGCTGCCCAGGAGGGCCCCACCAGCCCCATTTCGGGTGTGAAGGAGGACACCCACGGGCCCAGGACTCCAGCACAGGAGGGCCCCGCAAGCGAAAGGTCGGATGGCGACTGAGCGGAAAATATTGGCCCGATCTGGTTCCCTGGGAACACATGTCAAGCACCGCTGAACAGGGCCCCGCCGTGACAAGCACCGCTGAACAGGGCCCCGCCGTGACAAGCACCGCTGAACAGGGCCCCGCCGTGACAAGCACCACTGAACAGGGCCCCGCCGTGACAAGCACAGCTGAACAGGGCCCCGCCGTGACAAGCACCGCTGAACAGGGCCCCGCCGTGACAAGCACCGCTGAACAGGGCCCCGCCGTGACAAGCACCGCTGAACAGGGCCCTTCCTGTCAAGCACCACTCCGCTGGGCCCTTCATCTCAAGCACCGCTCCGCTGGGCCCTTCATCTCAAGCACCGCTCCGCTGGGCCCTTCATCTCAAGCACCGCTCCGCTGGGCCCTTCATCTCAAGCACCGCTCCGCTGGGCCCTTCATCTCAAGCACCGCTCCGCTGGGCCCTTCCTGTCACGCACCGCTCCGCTGGGCCCTTCCTGTCACGCACCGCTCCGCTGGGCCCTTCCTGTCAAGCACCGCTCCGCTGGGCCCTTCATCTCAAGCACCGCTCCGCTGGGCCCTTCATCTCAAGCACCGCTCCGCTGGGCCCTTCATCTCAAGCACCGCTCCGCTGGGCCCTTCCTCTCAAGCACCGCTCCGCTGGGCCCTTCCTCTCAAGCACCGCTCCGCTGGGCCCTTCATCTCAAGCACCGCTCCGCTGGGCCCTTCATCTCAAGCACCGCTCCGCTGGGCCCTTCCTGTCAAGCACCGCTCCGCTGGGCCCTTCCTGTCAAGCACTGCTCCGCTGGGCCCTTCCTGTCGAGCACCGCTCCGCTGGGCCCTTCATCTCAAGCACCGCTCCGCTGGGCCCTTTCTGTCAAGCACCGCTCCGCTGGGCCCTTTCTGTCAAGCACCGCTCCGCTGGGCCCTTTCTGTCAAGCACCGCTCCGCTGGGCCCTTTCTGTCAAGCACCGCTCCGCTGGGCCCTTCCTGTCAAGCACCGCTCCGCTGGGCCCTTCATCTCAAGCACCGCTCCGCTGGGCCCTTCATCTCAAGCACCGCTCCGCTGGGCCCTTCATCTCAAGCACCGCTCCGCTGGGCCCTTCATCTCAAGCACCGCTCTGCTGGGCCCTTCCTGTCAAGCACTGCTCCGCTGGGCCCTTCCTGTCAAGCACTGCTCCGCTGGGCCCTTCATCTCAAGCACCGCTCCGCTGGGCCCTTCATCTCAAGCACCGCTCCGCGGGGCCCTTCATCTCAAGCACCGCTCCGCTGGGCCCTTCCTGTCAAGCACCGCTCCGCTGGGCCCTTCATCTCAAGCACCGCTCCGCTGGGCCCTTCATCTCAAGCACCGCTCTGCTGGGCCCTTCATCTCAAGCACCGCTGGCCCATTGGCAGGGCCGGATCTGTGTCGGCCAGGGCTTCACGAAGCACTCTGGGCACCATGCCTCCTCCAGAACCAGTGGAGTCTGTAATCCACTTGATGGACTGTGGCTTTGCACTCCCCAGGATGGTCCAGTGGGCAACCCACCCACTGTAGAGACTTGAGAGACTGTGGCTTTGCACTCCCCAGGATGGTACAGTGGGCAACCCACCCACTGTAGAGACTTGTGAGACTGTGGCTTTGCACTCCCCAGGATGGTACAGTGGGCAACCCACCCACTGTAGAGACTTGTGAGACTGTGGCTTTGCACTCCCCAGGATGGTACATTGGGCATGGAGGCCCCTCGTGGATCTGGCGTTGTGGACTCAACTGGCTGAGGTGCCCCCCCTTCCCTTCCCCCTGAGGTGCCTGTAGTTTTACTATCTGATCCCCCTGCAGTGTTCTCTCCAATGGAATAGGGTCTCGTGTGTGGGCTTTGCCCATGATTTTAGGCCCATTGGCCCACGAACAATGGATGATAGCCAATATGGGCCGGACTTTTGACCTATGTATATATTGTTCATGATGTAATATATTTTATTTATATATTTCATATTTCACTTAACTTCAATTATGCTATAATATACTTCATTTGTAATGGTCATTTTATTTTGTCTTTGCATTCTTCCGGGGGGGCTGGGGGGTGTCACTCTGACTTGTTGCTCTGCATTGATGTGTGTGTTGTAGTGGGTGAGGGTGTGGGTGGGTGTGTGGCTTATGTGTGTCCCCGTAGTTTTTTGCCTCCCCCCTCCCCTGTGTCGTAGGTGCAGTACTCACCGTTGTCTTCTGCGCCGATGTTCGTGCTCCTGGTAGAGGAGCAGGTAGACAATAGCTGGTAGGATGTGTAGTTCGGGTTCCATGCTGTCCAGATTCCTCGTGGAGTGTGTAGAGGTGAGCGTTTTCCCGTTCGAAGTCTGTTTCCGCCGTGTTTTTATCGGCGGGGCTCCCGCCCCGGAAAAGGTGGCGGATTGGTGAGTTGTGATAGGGTGGGCGGTACATTGTCTGCCGCCTGTCTGTTGGCAGTGACCGCCGCGCTGCTTGTCTGTACCGCCGTGGCGGTCGGAGTGTTAAAGTGGCGGGCTGTGTTGGCGGTTCCCGCCAGGGTCGGAATTCCATTTTTTTGGCCGCCTGCCTGTTTGCGGGTTGGCCGCCGCTTTTACACTGACCGCCAGGGTTGGAATGACCCCCACAGTCTGGAAATTACAGTGTGTATGTTTAAGAACTATTGAGGAAGCTTGTGCCATGATATGAAAGGTCCTCTTTGTCAAGAGAATAATGGGATGAAGCTACATTGACAAGGGAAGCGAGAACCTTGTCTCCGTTCTACTGTCTTGCAAACTATTTTTTTGTTGCTTCTGCAGGATCTCCTGTTTGGAATTTGCATTCACTTGGTCATTGGTAAACAACAGACCATCTGGATGATAGATCTCTTCTGCCAACAGGCAGGTTTAGATACTACCACTGGCATCAACACCCAAATATTCCTTCTTTTTTCCCCACAGGGATTTAACCTTCCTGCTGACCAATGGACTACTCCCTGCTCGGTGGCAGTTGAATGAATAGCTGGACTGCAGACCAGTCAGTACTGCTGTACATAAAGTCTACCATCCATTCCAGTGTGAAATACAGTCTAGTCACCCATAGGACAAACTATGTTCCAATTAGTTTTTGAGGTAAAACTACATTCATGTATGCTTTGCTTTACAGTCATTAGGAATGGATGCCTATGTGTGTGTGTTCTACAGAGGAACTACCCATCTTGCCTTAGCAATGTCCCTGCATTGTAAGGGGTTTGCCATGGTACTCCTCTGGACCCCAGTGCTCATATTTTAAACACTACTTGTCAGTTGTCTCACTGGGATCCTGCTAGCCAGGACCCCAGTGCTCATAGTTTGTTGCCTATATGTGTTGTCAGTGTGCTTGACTGTGTCATTGAAGTTCTGCTAATCAGAACTCCAGTGCTTATGCTCTCTCTACTTACCAAATTTGTCACTACAGTTTAGTGACTCCAGATTCCAATTCTGATTGGCACACTGGAACCCCCTTATAAGTCCTGAGTACATGGTACCTAGGTACCTGGGGCATTGGGGTTCCAGGAGATCCTTATGGGCTGCAGTATTTCTTTTGCCACCCATAAGGAGCTCATACAAACCTTTCTTCAGGACTGACACTCCAACCTGATTGAAATAGTGCACACACCATTTCACAGCCATTTTCCACTGCACTAAGTAACTTATAAGTCACCTATATGTCTAACCTTCGTTTGCTGAAGGCTAGGTGCAAAGTTACTGTGTGTGAGAGCACCCTTGGACTAGCAAAGGAGCACCCATGTTGCCCAAGGCCAATTCCCCGGACTTCATGAGTGCGGCGATACCATTATAAGCGTGTATTACATATATGTCAATACATGTATGTAGTTTCACAATGGTAACTGAATATGGCCATGTGAGGTGTCTAAGATCATGACATTCACCCCCCAGTCCAAATCTGGTATTGGGGGGGAATCCCATTAACCCTGGGGGGTCCACCATGGACCCCCAGTACTGCCAAACCAGCTCTCTGAGGTTTCCACTGCAGCCCCAGCTGCTACGACCTCACAGACAAGTTTCTGCCCTGCTGGGGATTGAGCAGCTCTATCCCAGGAAGGCAGAACAATGCATTTCCTTTAGGAGAGGGGTGTTACATCCTCTCCCATTGGAACTAGGAGTTACAGGCATGGGAGGGGTATCCTCCCAGAGCGTCTGGAAATGCTTTGAAGGGCACAAACTGTGCCATCGTTGCATAATCCAGTTTACACCCGTTCAGGGACCCCCAGTCCCTGCTCTGGAGTGAAACTGGACAAAGGAAAAGGGAGTGACTACTCCCTTGTCCATCATCACCACAGGGGTGGTGCCCAGCACTCCTCCAGAGTGTCCCTGGTATTAGCCATCTTGGATTCCAAGGTGTGGGGACCCTCTGGAGGCCTTTGAGTGGCCAGTGTCAGCAGGTGACGTCAGAGACCCCTCCTGATAGGTGCATACCTGGGTAGGTAGCCAATCCCCCTCTCAGTGCTATTTAGGGTCTCTCTTGTAACTGCAACAAAGTATCCAGGACGACTCCTGTGACCTGCAACTTCAGCTCCAGACAGCATTTGCAGCAGTTTCCAAGGTGTGCACGTTCTGAGGACTGCCTGTCTTCACCCTGCACCAGAAGAACCGAAGGAATCTCCCGTGGAGTGACGGAGTAACTTCCCTGCTTCAGCAGGCACGACAACCGGTACTCTGGGACTCCTTTCCTGATGACGAACGTGCTCCCTGGAACACAGGTGGTGGACCAAAGTGACCCATACTGTCCAAAGGTTCAGCTGTCCAGATATGATGGAGGTAAGAGATTGCCTCCCCGTGCTGCGTCAGTACCCCTGTACACCACGTCTTCTGCAGCTCCTTGGGCTTCTGTGCGCTTCTTCCAAAAGTTCTTCGTGCACAGTGTAGCCCAGGAGCCCAGCACTCCATCCTGCGACACACAGCTCCCCGAGTTGTTCTCCGGCGGCGTGGGACCCTCCAGTGTAGTGCTGTGACGACCACACTTTGCATCTTCCTTGTCCCTGTATTCTGGGACTCCCGTGGGTGCTGCCTGGTCTTCTGAGGACTCTCTGAAGTGCTGAGAGCCCCTCTGCCTCCTCAGTCTGAGTTTAGACGCCCCCAGGTCCCTCCTGTGTCCAGTTTGTAGTTGGTACCAAAGGAACTTACACCTTATACCAGGTCCAGTTATCCCTTATTAGTGAAATGTAGTCAGTGTCTAGAAGTCATGCTGTCTCGAGGTAGCTGTAAGCAGAGCAGCCAAGGCTCAACTACGAGACATGTAAAGCTCTTGCAATACCACTGTTGTCACACAGTACTCACACACATGAAAGACAATACTCAGTGGTACTTTATTTTAGTGACACAATGTCAAAATACTTTGGAGACTATACTCCCTTAGGAGGTAAGTAAATTACACAATAAATACACTAGTAACCAAAAACAGGTAAGTGCACAGTAGAAAAATAGTGCAAATAATGAAAATCACAATAGGTTGCAATTGGTCTGGGGGAACACAAACCGTATACTAAAATAGTGGAATGAGAACGTTGTTTTACAACCTAGGCAAGTCTAGTGTGTAGAGGGGCACCGGAAGTGTAGGAAAACACCAAAGGTAAGTAATTTACCCCACCCCAGAGCCCAGGAAAGCAGGAGTAAAACACAGCAAGTTTCCTAAAACACACTAGAAGTCATGATAGAAGATAATGCAAGAACCAGAAGAGACTGCAAGACACCAACAATTGATTCCTGGGCCTGAAGACCTCTGGAAGAAGGGGACCAAGTCCTAGAAGCATTGAAGAGTCCAGGGAGAGCAGCAGCCCCTGCTAACCCGGATGAAGGTGCAAAAGAAGACCCACCGGTGAGAAGACAAACTCAGTATTTCACCAAAGAAGACAGATGCGAATTCCTAGTTGGTGTAGAGGATGTCCCACGCTGGATGGATGAATGCAGTCTAGTTTGGGTCACTGGATTCTGCCAACAAGCCTTGACAAACGCAACACTTGGTTAGTGGAAAATGGCCCTGCCCGGGACCAGTGGAGACCTGGTGGCCTCTACCCAGGAGGGAGAGAGAGAGGGTGTTCTCCACAACTCAGAGAGCCCTCAGAAGACCAGGCAGCATGCACAGGAGTCCCACAGCCTGGGGACAAAGAAGGTGCAAATGGAGGCCCACGTAGCATGACACAAAGGATTCCCACGCTGCCGGAGAACCACTCAGAAAGCCGTGCATCACAGGATGGAGTGCTGGAGGCCTAAGTTGTACTGTACATGAAGAACTTCTTGGAAGGTCGCACACAAGCCTTGGCAACTGCAAGTCACATGGTTCAAAGGGGTACTGTCTTGCGTGGGGAGGCAAGCCCTTACCTCCACCAAAGTTGGACAGCTGGACGTCGGGACTGCCGGAGTCACTTTAGTCGACTACCTGTTGTAGGAGGCTGGCCTGGCTTGTAGTGGGTACCAAGGGGTACTTACACTCTGTACCAGGTCCAGTTATCCCTTATTAGTGTAAAAGAGGTGTTTCTAGCAGCTTAGGCTGATAGAAGGTAGCTATAGCAGAGCAGCTTAGGCTGAACTAGGAGACATGCAAAGCTCCTACTATACCACTGGTGTCATATGCACAATATCATAAGAAAACACAATACACAGATATACTAAAAATAAAGGTACTTTGGGCCTGATTACAACTTTGGAGGAGGTGTTAATCCGTCCCAAAAGTGATGGTAAAGTGACGGATATACCACCAGCCGTATTCAGAGTCCATTATATCCTATGGAACTCGTAATACGGCTGGTGGTATATCCGTCACTTTACCGTCACTTTTGGGACGGATTAACACCTCCTCCAAAGTTGTAATCAGGCCCTTTATTTTTATGACAATATGGCAAAAGTATCTCAGTGAGTACCCTCAGTATGAGGATGCCAAATATACACAAGATATATGTACACAATACCAAAATTATGCAGTAATAGCAAAAGGAAGTAATGCAAGCAGTGTAAAGTTACAATAGATTGCAATAGGAGCACATAGGTATAGGGGCAACACAAACCATATACTCCAAAAGTGGAATACGAACCACGAATGGACCCCAAACCTATGTGAGCTTGTAGAGGGTCGCTGGGACTGTAAGAAAACAGTGAGGGTTAGAAAAATAGCCCACCCCAAGACCCTGTAAGGTAGGTGTAAAGTGCACCTACAACCCCCAGAGAGCACAGAAGTCGTGATAGGGGGATTCTGCAAGGAAAACGAACACCAGCAATGCAACAACAGTGGATTTCCGGACCTGAGTACCTGTAAGACAAGGGGACCAAGTCCAAGAGTCGCGACAGTGTCGAGAGTGGGCAGATGCCCAGGAAATGCCAGCTGAGGGTGCAAGGAAGCTGCCACCGGATGGAAGAAGCTTTGTGTTCTGCAAGAACGAAGAGGACAAGGAACTTCCCCTTTGGAAGATGGATGTCCCACATCGTGAAGAAGCTTGCAGAGGTGTTCCCACGCAGAAAGACCGCAAACAAGCCTTGCTAGCTGCAAGGGTCACGGTTAGGGTTTTTGGATGCTGTTGTGGCCCAGGATGGACCAGGATATCGCCACTTGGATGAGGAGACAGAGAGGGTGCCCAGCAAGTCAGGGAGCCCTCACAGAAGCAGGCAGCACCCGCAGAAGTACCGGAACAGGCACTTAGAAGAGGAGTGAACCGGAGTCCACCCGAAGTCAGAAAAGGGAGTCCCACGACGCCGGAGGACAACTCAGAAGGTTGTGCACTGCAGGTTAGAGTGTCGGGACCCAGGCTTGGCTGTACACAAAGGAAATCCTGGAAGAGTGCACGGGAGCCGGAGCAGCTGCAAATCATGCGGTACCCAGCAATGCAGTCTAGCGTGGGGAGGCAAGGACTTACCTCCACCAAACTTGGACTGAAGAGTCACTGGACTGTGGGAGTCACTTGGACACAGTTGCTGAGTTCCAGGGACCATGCTCGTCATGCTGAGAGGGGACCCAGAGGACCAGTGATGCAGTCTTTTGTTGCCTGCGGGTGCAGGAGGAAGATTCCGTCGACCCACAGGAGATTTCTTCAGAGCTCCTGGTGCAGAAAGGAGGCAGGCTACCCCCAGAGCATGCACCACCAGGAAACAGTCGAGAAAGCCGGCAGGATGAAGCGATACAAGGTTGCAGTAGTCGTCTTTGCTACTTTGTTGCGGTTTTGCAGGCGTCCTGAGCAGTCAGCGGTCGATCCTTTGGCAGAAGGTGAAGAGGAAGATGCAGAGGAACTCTGGTGAGCTCTTGCATTCAGTATCTGAAGAATTCCCCAAAGCAGAGACCCTAAATAGCCAGAAAAGGAGGTTTGGCTACCTAGGAAGGAGGATAGGCTAGTAAGAAAGGTAAGAGCCTATCAGAAGGAGTCTCTGACGTCACCTGATGGCACTGGCCACTCAGAGCAGTCCAGTGTGCCTGCAACACCTCTGTTTCCAAGATGGCAGAGGTCTGGGGCACACTGGAGGAGCTCTGGGCACCTCCCCTGGGAGGTGCAAGTCAGGGGAGGGGTCACTCCCCTTTCCTTTGTCCATTTTTGCGCCAGAGCAGAGCTGGGGGATCCCTAAACCGGTGTAGACTGGCTTATGCAGAGATGGGCTGCATCTGTGCCCATCAAAGCATTTCCAGAGGCTGGGGGAGGCTACTCCTCCCCAGCCTTCATACCTATTTCCAAAGGGAGAGGGTGTCACACCCTCTCTCAGAGGAAATCCTTTGTTCTGCCTTCCTGGGCCAGGGCTGCCTGGACCCCAGGAGGGCAGAATCCTGTCTGAGGGATTGGCAGCAGCTGCAGTGCAAACCCTGAAAATGCAGTTTGGCAGTACCCGGGTTCTGTGCTAGAGACCCAGGGGATCATGGAATTGTCTCCCCAATGCCAGAATGGCATTGGGGGTGACAATTCCATGATCTTAGACATGTTACATGGCCATGTTCGGAGTTACCATTGTGACGCTATACATAGGTAGTGACCTATGTATAGTGCGCGAGTGTAATGGTGTCCCCGCACTCACAAAGTCTGGAGAATTTGCCCTGAACAATGTGGGGGCACCTTGGCTAGTGCCAGGGTGCCCACACACTAAGTAACTTTGCACCCAACCTTCACCAGGTGAAGGTTAGACATGTAGGTGACTTATAAGTTACTTAAGTGCAGTGGTAAATGGCTGTGAAATAACGTGGACGTTATTTCACTCAGGCTGCACTGGCAGGCCTGTGTAAGAATTGTCAGATCTCCCTATGGGTGGCAAAAGAAATGCTGCAGCCCATAGGGATCTCCTGGAACCCCAATACCCTGGGTACCTCAGTACCATATACCAGGGAATTATAAGGGTGTTCCAGTATGCCAATGTGAATTGTTAAAATTGGTCGCTAGCCTGTTAGTGACAATTTGTAAAGCAGAGAGAGCATAACCACTGAGGTTCTGATTAGCAGAGCCTCAGTGAGACAGTTAGGCATCACAGGGGGAACACATACATATAGGTCACAAACTTATGAGCACTGGGGTCCTGGCTAGCAGGGTCCCAGTGACACATAACAAACATACTGACAACATAGGATTTTCACTATGAGCCCTAGGCCCTTTCTAGCAGCATCCCAGTGAGACTTTGAAAACACCCTGACATATACTTACAAACAGGCCAAAAGTGGGTGTAACAAGGCTAGAAAGAGGCTACTTTCTCACACGCGTCACTGGATCCATGCCTGTCATCTGGAGAGGGGACCCAAGCCACTGGTGGTGGCTGCAGAGAGGTGCCTGCTGAAGCTGGGAAGTGACTGTCACTCCACAGGAGATTTCTTTGGTTCTTCTGGTGCAGGCTGAAGACAGGAAGTCCTCGAAGGATGCACGACCTGGAAACTGTTGCAGTTGCTGGCAAGAGCTGAAGGTACAATGTTGCAGAATTCGTCTTAGCTTCTTTGTTGCTGTTTTGTAGAGTTCCTGGAGCAGTCAGCAATTGATCCATTGGTAGAAGATAAAGTAAAGGATGCAGAGGATTCCTGCTGGAGTTTTGCAATCCAAATCTGCAGAAACGCCCAGAGGAGAGACCCTAAATAGCCCTGAGAGGGGGATTGGTCACCTAACCAGGTAAGCACCTATCAGGAGGGGTCTCTGACGTCACCTGCCGGCACTGGCCACTCAGATGCTCCCAGAGTGCCCCACTAACTTGGAATCCAAGATGGCAAAACTCAGGGACACTCTGGAGGAGCTCTGGGCACCACCCATGGGGTGGTGATGGACAGGGGAGAGGTCACTCCCCTTTCCTTTGTCCAGTTTCGCACCAGAGCAGGGACTGGGGGTCCCTGAAACAGTGTAGACTGGATTATGCAAGGAGGGCACCATCTGTGCCCTTCAAAGCATTTCCAGAGGCTCTGGGAGGATACCCCCAGGCCTATAACACCTATTTCCAAAGGTGAGGGTGTAGCACCCCTCTCTTAAAGGAAATGCATTGTTCTGCCTTCCTGGGATTGAGCTGCTCAAGCCCCAGGAGGGCAAAAGCCTGTCTGTGAGGTGGCAGCAGCTGGGGCTGCCTGGAAAACCTCAGAAGGCTGGTATGGCAGTATGACAGCTCCACTGTAGAGCCCACAGAGTGCATGGGATTGTGCAACCAATACTGGAATCAGTATTGGGGTACAATTCCCAGTGGTTAGACACCTTACATGGCCATATTCGGAGTCACCATTGTGAAGCTGGGCATAGGTATTGACCTATGTCCAGTGAACACTTAAAATGGTGTCCCTGCACTCGGATGACATAGGGGCACCTCTGCTAGTGCAGGGGTGCCTCACACACAGGTACTTTGCACCCAGCCTTCAGGGTCTGAAGGCCTGACATATAGGTGACTTATAAGTGACCTGGTGCAGTGAAAATGGCTGTAAAATAGAGCATGCACTATTTCACACAGGCTGCAATGGCAGTCCTGTAGAAGCATTTGCATGGGCTCCCTATGGGTGGCGAAAGAAATGCTGCAGCCCATAGGGATCCCCTGGAACCCCAATGCCCCGGGTACCTAGGTACCATATACTAGGGGCTTATAATGGTGGGGCAGTATGCCAATTTGGAGTGAAATACTGGGTTACCAGTATGAAAGGCCAAATTTGGAACCAGAGCGAGCATAACCACTGGGGTCCTGGTTAGCAGGATCCCTGTGACGCAGTGAAGCATACTGACGAAAACAGTGCAACATACTGACGTACAAGTTACTTTCCTTCGGTAACGAAATATCTGGTAGAGACATATTCTAGCTGCAGTATCCTTACCTTAGAATTTCCCCCCAGGCGTCAGACTGGATCCAGAGATTTTTCTTCGAGCAATACCCTTGCATGTCGGTAGGTGGCGTCGGTCGACTCCGCAGGCGTCGTGGTCGCCGTGATGACGTCAGGAGTAGTACATAGACGCCGCCCTTGCGCAGTGACGTCAGTTTCTTTTAACAACTTTCCACACCAGAGCCGCTAAGAACACGGAGATTGGTGTGCCAGAGCTAAGGACCTGAAAGGGGGAATCCCTGTCCCTAGAAATCAGTTCGCAAGCGGGGAGGATGGGTGGGAGGTAAGGAATCTGCAACTAGAATATGTCTCTACCAGGTATTTCATTACCGAAGGTAAGTAACTTGAACATCTGATGGAGACTTCTAGTTGCAGATTCCTTACCTTAGAATAGATACCAAGCAATGCCATCCTCGGTGATGGGCTGCGAACCAAGATCATACTAGAAAGTCCTGCAGGACCGAATGACCAAAATAGCTGTCTCGACGGACCGAACTATCCAGGCAGTAATGCTTAGAAACCTGTGCAGGGATGCCCATGTAGCTGCCTGGCAGATATCCAGGACAGAAACTCCGCGTGCTAACGCAGTGGAAGCAGCAGTTACTCTGGTGGAATGAGCACGCAAGCTTTCAGCAGGTTGCTTCTTGGATGCAAAGAAGCACCCATCGAGAGATGGTACGCTTTTGCACTGCCTTCCCTTTTTTCGCACCCACATACCCAACGAAAAGTTGATTGTCCACCCGGAAATCTGTAGTACGAATGAGGTAGAACGCCAACGCTCTTTTTGGGTCCAGGCTGTGGTGTCTCTCCTCCTCATGGGAAGGATGTGGGGGTGCGTAAAAGGTAGGTGTAGGAAGTTGGCTCTGTATATACTATCTCAAAGTGAGAGATAGTGTGCACAGAGTCCAAGTGTTCCCCTTAGAGGTTAGTGGCAAAATTACATAATTCTAATGCTCTATTTTGTGGTAGTGTGGTCAAGCAGTAGGTTTATCAGAGGGTAGCGTTAAGCATTTGTTGTACACACACTGCCAATAAATGAGGAACACAGACTCAAAGACTTAATTCCAGGCCAATAGTTTTTATGTAGAAAAATATCAGGATCAGATTCAAGATTTGAAGTAAATACATAAAATGCTAGGTACTCCATATAGGTAAGTAAGGAACTTTGAATTAGAGCAGTAACATACACAGTATTAGTTAAAATGGCAATAAGCTATTTTAAAAGTGGACACAGTGCAAAAATCAACAGTTCCTGGGGGAGGTAAGTAGGGTTACGTTTCTGAGGTAAGTAAGACACTTACAAGTTCAGTTTCCTGGGCATAGGCAGCCCACCATTGGGGGTTCAAGGCAACCCCAAAGTCACCGCACCAGCAACACAGGGCCGGTCAGGTGCAGAGGTCAAAGTAGGGCCCAAAACATATAGGTGCCTATGGGTAACAGGGGTGCTCCGGGTCCAGTCTGCCAACAGGTAAGTATCTGCGTCTTCGGAGGGCAGACTAGGGGGGGTTTGTAGAGCACTGGGGGGGGGGACACAAACAGGCACACAAAACACACCCTCAGCGGCACAGGGGTGGCGGGGTGCAGTGTGTTTAGCAGGCGTCGGGTTTTCAGTAGGAATCAATGGAGGGACCCGGGGGTCACTTTAGCGGTGCAGGCAGGGCACAGGGGGGCTTCTCGGGCCAGCCACCGACTTAGTTAGGCAGAGGGTCGCCTGATGGTTGCAAAGATGTTGCTGTTGGTGAACAGAGCCGCTGTTCTCCGGAGTTTCTTGGTCCTTAGGGTTCAGGGCAGTCCTCTGAGTCCTCAGAGGTTGCTGGTCCCTGTGGGATGCGTCGCTGTGCAGGTTCTTTGAGTATGGAGACAGGCCAGTAGGGCTGGGGCCTAGTCAGTTGTCGTCTCCGTCGTCTCTGCAGGGCTTTCATGTCAGCAGTCCTTCTTCTTTGTGTAGGTTGCAGGAATCTGATTTCCTGGGTTCTGGGTTGCCCCCAAATACTAGATTTAGGGGTGTGTTTAGGTCAGGAGGGCAGAAGCCAATGGCTACTATCCTGGAGGGTGGCTACACCCTCTTTGTGCCTCCTCCCTGAGGGGAGGGGGTCACATCCCTAATACTATTGGGGGAATCCTCCAATCTCAAGATGGAGGATTTCTCAAAGCAGGGGTCACCTCAGCTCAGGGCACCTTAGGGGCTGTCCTGACTGGTGGGTGACTCCTCATTGTTTTTCTAATTATCTCCTCCAGCCTTGCCGCCAAAAGTGGGGGCAGTGGCCGAAGGGACGGGCATCTCCACTAGCTGGGATGCCCTGGGGTGCTGTAACAAAAGGCATGAGCCTTTGAGGCTCACCGCCAGGTGTTACAGTTCCTGCAAGGGGAGGTGATAAGCACCTCCGCCTAGTACAGGCTTTGTTCCTGGCCACAGAGTGACAAAGGCACTCTCCCCATGTGGCCAGCAACTCTTCTGGTTGTGGCAGGCTGGCAGAAACTGGTCAGTCTAGCACTAGGAGTCGGACTGGTATTCAGGGGGCATCTCTAAGATGCCCTCTGGGTGCATTTTACTATAAATTCCACACTGGCATTAGTGTTAAAGTATTGTGCTGAGAAGTTTGATACCAAACTTCCCAGATTTCAGTGTAGCCATTATGGAACTGTGGAGTTTGTGTTTGACAAACTCCCAGACCATATACTCATTATGGCTACCCTGCACTTACAATGCCTGATGTTTTGCTTAGACACTGTTGGGGCATAGTGCTCATGCACATTTGCCCTCACCTGTGGTATAGTGCACCATGCCTTAGGGCTGTAAGGCCTGCTACAGGGGTGACTTACCCATGCCATAGGCAGTGTGAGGTTGGCATGGCACTCTGAGGGGAGTGCCATGTCGACTTAGTCATTTTCTCCCCACCAGCACACACAAGCTGTGAGGCAGTGTGCATGTGCTGAGTGAGGGGTCTCCAGGGTGGCATAAGACATGCTGCAGCCCTTAGAGGCCTTCCCTGGCATCAGGGCCCTTGGTACCAGCGGTAGCATTTACAAGGAACTTATCTGGGTGCTAGGGCTGTGCCAATTGTGGAAGCAAAGGTACAGTTTAGGGAAAGAACACTGGTGCTGGGGCCTGGTTAGCAGGGTCCCAGTACACTTTCAATCATAACTGGCATCAACAAAAGGCAAAAAGGCAGGAAGTAACCATGCCAAGGAGGCATTTCCTTACAGGGGAGCTGGAGAAACTAGGAACCCCAAAAGGTAAGTACCAGGGTGCCTCCCACCGACCAGGAGAGAAGAGGTAAGTACCAAGTTTTCCCCCAAACCCACAGGAGAACTTTGGAAAGGGACTGTACAAGACCCAGACAAGACTGGAAGGAACCAAAGATGAATCCTGACAGACGAGGACCTGCAAAAGAAGGGGACAAAGTCCAGTTTGAGTTGGGGTGTCCGGCTGTGCCAGGAGCCACTACCCACCCTTCTGTGGATGCAGGACCAGGTCGACGGTGGATGAAGAAAGTCAGCAAAGCAGCACAGGAGCAGAAGCGGAGTTCAAGAAGTGATCCAAGTGATGCCCCACATCGGTGGATATGTTGCAGTCAGTCAGTGGTGTTGGAAAATCACCAAAAAGCCTTGACAAGTGCAGGAGTCGATGAAGAAGGTTTTGCAAGGCTGAAGAGGACCTGCAAGGCCTAGGGGACGTGACCCAGGCAGGGGAATCCAAGGTCAGCGGGTAGGAGAGTCACAAGAAGAGGAGGCAGCCCCCACAGGCGACCCATAGGCAGCAGGCACAAGAGTTGCAGTGAGGCCCACTCAGCACACCTGGAGAGGAGTCCCACGTCGCTGGAGCAGTATGGAGGACACTGCTTTGCAGGGAAGGGTGCTGGAGGCTGGGGCTACACGGAGCCTGAAGATCCCTTGGAGGAGGAACAAACAAGCCTTGGTAGGTGCAAGAGTTGCAGTGTGCAGGGGAACTGTCCTGCAAGGAGAGGCAAGGGCTTACTGTCTCTCAAGTTGGATAGCTGATAGAGAGGACCAAAGGGACCACTTCAGACCACCACCTGTGATGCAGGATCCATGCAGCTCCGGAGGAGAGAAGATCCACGCAGCCAGTCATCTTTGCGGTTGGTGCATACAGCTGCACAGGAGTGACGCCTTCACTCCAAGGGAGAATCCTTCTTGCTTCTTGTGCAGGTTGAAGACTTGTCTTCCTCAGTGGATGCACACCCAGGGAAATGTTGCAGTTGCGGAAGGAGCTGGAGAAAAAATGTTGCAGAGTGGAGTCATCGCTAAAGTTGCAGATTGTCAGATCCTGAAGGATCCAGTTGCAGTCCTGGTGGCCAGAAGATGAAGTGACCACCTATCAGAAGGGGGCTGCAACGTCACCTGCCTGACCTGGCCATTCAGATACTCCCAAGGGCCTCTGCCCACCTTGGATCCAGAATGGGAGAACTGTGTGGCCACTTGGAGGAGCTCTGGGCACCACTTCTGGGGTGGTGATGGACAGGGGAGTGGTCACTCCCCTTTCCATTGTCCAGTTTCACGCGAGAGCAGGGACCGGTGGTCCCTGGAATGATGCAAACCGGTTAATGCAAGGAGGGCACCACATGTACCCTTCAAAGCATACTGGTGGCTTGGGGAGGCTATCCCTCCCAGGCAATGTAACACTATTTCTAAAGAGATAGGGCGCTGCCTCCCTCTTCCAAAGGAAATCCTTTGTTCTGCTTTCCTCTGCTTGGGCTGGTCAAGCAGCAGAAGGGCAGAAATCTGTCTGAGGGGGTGGCAGCAGCGTGGGCTGCGTGGAAAACCCCAGAAGACTAGTAGGTGCAATGAAGGGGGGGTCCTCTAAGGAGCCCCCAGAGTGCATGGAATCATACAACCAATACTGGCAACAGTAAAGGGGCATGATTCCAACATGGTTGATACCAAGCATGCCCAGGTTCGGTGTTGCCATTATGTAGTAGAACACAGATAGTGACCTATGTCCAGCTCACAGGTAAAATGACTTCCCTGCCCTTACAAAGTCCAGAGAAATGGAGCTGGAGTTTGTAGGGGCACTTCTGCTCATGCAGGCCTGCAGACACATTTTTTCATGGGCTCCCATGGGTGGCACAATACATGTTGCAGTCCATGGGGTGCCCCCATGCCCTGGGTACCTAAGTACCATATACTAGGGACTTATATCGGAGAATCAGTACACCAATTTTGTGGTGTGCTAAGTTCTAAGCAACCAATTTTTGAGCGAGAGAACACAGTCTCAGGGGTCCTGATTAGCAGGATCCCAGCGAAGACAGACAAAACACACAGAGAGCAGGCAGAAAGTGGGGGTAACCATGCCAAAAAGAGGGTACTTTCCTACACACACACAGTGTCAAACTTTAGCTTCTTTGTGGAATCATGAATGTAATGAGTTTCAGTTAAAGATGGCATATGACCATATCAGGTGCCCAATTGAAGATAGTTGAAGTTATTGGAACTAACCAATCCAAGATATGGCTGACTCTACTCCTAGGAGGTCAGGTCCCGTTTTGCTTATAAGAGGTGGTGTTGGAAATGGCAGGATGCTTTTTTAATAGGCCCAAAATATACATTAACCATGGCATTTAGAAGGGGCCTCTGGCGAGCTCCTATGGAAAACGTTGTGCTCCTGCGTTTTTACCACTAAACCAATTAACCATGGCAAAAACAGGGTACTTTGCTACACACACACACACAGTGTCAAACTTTAGCTTCTTTGTGGAATCATGAATGTAATGAGTTTCAGTTAAAGATGGCATATGAATATATAAGGTGCCCAATTGAAGATAGTTGAAGTTATTGGAACTAACCAATCCAAGATATGGCTGACTCTACTCCTAGGAGGGCAGGTCCCGTTTTGCTTATAAGAGGTGGTGTTGGAAATGGGAGGATGCTTTCCCTGTTTTTTTTTGTTTACTGAACTCGTCGCCTCTTCCCATGCATTTGTGTCCTTGCTTTTTCCTCATCAGATGGGATTCTTCGTTGGGAATTAATCTCCTTCATTTCTTCCTTTGCTTAACATCTTTTACGCTTGTTATCATTTTCCCGTAAGTGAGTTTGATCAACTTCCTAGTTGATATTCTGAACCCCTATCTACCTCAACTCTTTCCTCTTTCCTGATATCAGGGCGAGTTGGTATATTAGTAATTGCACTGTCACAGTCTACATCTTTAATAAACAACTACAAAGACTGCCTAAGAAGGTTTTTCCCCTTTGTGCATTTTTCCGCATAGCTAGGTTGCTCTAAAGGAGTCATCTTTTAACATATAGGCCCTCATTCTGACTTTGGTGGGCGGCGGTTGCCGGCCGCCAAAATCAGGCCGCCGAAAGACCACTCCGCGGTCAAAAGACCGCGGCGGCCATTCTGGCTTTCCTGCTGGGCCGGCGGGCGCCCGCCGGCCCAGCGGGAAAGGCCCTGCAACAATGAAGCCGGCTCCGAATGGAGCCGGCGGAGTTGCAGGGGTGCGACGGGTGCAGTTGCACTCGTCGCGATTTTCACTGTCTGCAATGCAGACAGTGAAAATCTTTATGGGGCCCTGTTAGGGGCCCCACGACACCCGTTCCCACCATCCTGTTCCTGGCGGTAAAAACCGCCAGAAACAGGGTGGTGGGAAGGGGGTCGGAATCTCCATGGCGGCGCTGCTTGCAGCGCCGCCATGGAGATTCAGCCCATGCAGGGGAAATCCGGCGGGAAACCGCCGGATTCCCTTTTCTGACCGCGGCTTTACCGCCACGGTCAGAATGGGCTGGGAAGCACCGCCAGCCTGTTGGCGGTGCTTCCGTGGTCCCCGGCCCTGGCGGTCTTGGACCGCCAGGGTCGGAATGACCCCCATAATGTTATGTGCGGAGTGGCACCGTAGCTACTGGGAGGAGTCACCTTTTCTTTGGGCAATCTTGAAGGGCGTTCGACAGACCAACTTTGCGCCCAGTCCTCAACAGGTTGCGAGTGTGATGTTAGGGATTTTGGAGATTCCTTAGTACTTTGTATCCTAATCAGGACATAGTAGAAGTACAAGACACATGCCTGGAGAACTAAGCACTATATCAAACCTTAGTGTCGCAGTCTACAGATACCAAGTAGTCTCTGTTATTGCCCAACTCTGTTTGGTGATCCTGTTATCAAAATGTTTGGATTCTCTTAAGGCACATTTTGCTTTTTTGTCCTGCAAAGCTTAATTAGGATCAAATCAAAGTGGAATATTTAATTAGTTGCCTTTGTGGTCCAGCTTAGCTTGGGCAACTTCATTAGTAACCAAGTCTGATGCCAGTTTATATGTATAAAATGTCACTTTGTTGGATTTTAAGATGTCTGAAAGCCAGATTTGTATTACTCTGCTAAAGAGGACTTAAGTGATATTCACAATGAACAAGAGTTATGTGACTCATTTCTGCCAGCTGCCTTCTAAAACTCCCTGGTTAAAAGAAAAAAACAATCACTCTGGCCCATCCTTAAGAGAAAAGATAAATAAATAAGCTAGTTCAATTTCAGCACCATACCTTTTTTTCAAACATATTGATTTCACTCTTTGATTGAACAAGGATCACACGAAAGATAAAGGGATGGAAGGAATTTTTGGCAGAGTTGCTCAACTTACATGAAAGCCTTGCCATGATAATATTTGTTATTTCCATTGGGCTGTTGTCTTACAAGGAACCTATGCAAGTAGGAACTGTGGGGTGCTTAGGAAACTGAAAAGGGGCTTAGCATACGGCTAGCTTGTGCTTGCATTTTTGTGATGGAGAGCATCTGTTATTTTCCTGCTCTGAAAGGCCTTTGTAGAAACTTAAAGGTTCAAGATGATCCAGTCATCAAAAGATAGGAGTGCGTTGGCTCTCGTATATTAGATCTTCTATAAATATCACTGATATCCATATTTCTTTGAATCAATTATAAGGGCTGAAGAACTGAGGTTTCCTCTTCTTTGTAGGAGAGTAAGTCCTCTATAATGCTCTATGTTGAAAACTGAGCCCTGAAGAATGATATTCTAATTAGAACAACCCATGGTTATGCAGTTGGAAACCATTAGATGAACTGGGAAATGCTACTTTCAAGGCATACTAGTAGGTGCTTTACACTTGCAATTTCTGTTGTAGAGACTCCCCAATTTGAGGAGATGGAGCCATGTCTACATATAGGCGTAAGTCTTCACTCGGAAATGGAAATTTTGAACAACCGTGTTGACTTGGGTGTAATAGTAAATATACATATAAGGAAATATAGGAGGTTATTCCAACTTTGGAGGAGGTGTTAATCCGTCCCAAAAGTGACGGTAAAGTGACGGATATACCACCAGCCGTATTGAGTCCATTATATCCTATGGAACTCGTAATACGGCTGGTGGTAAATCCGTCACATTTGGGACGGATTACCACCTCCTCCAAAGTTGGAATAACCCCCATAGACTTGCATATTTACATTTTTTAAGAGGCCCAAAATATAGAGTTACCATGGCATTTAAAAGTGGCCTCTGGCGAGCTCCTATGGAAAACTTTGTACTCCTGCGTTTTTACCACTTAACCAATTAAGCACTGATTTTAACTACAGAAAATATAGTTCAGAATCCAAGACACCCTATGGTCAGGTGCTTCTAGTGAAGTCAAACATTTCCTGCCTGTGTCATTGTCGCCTGGCCAATGTCAGATCCAGGGTAATGGTATGTAATATGAAAAACAGGTTTAAGTTTGTGAGCAGATTTAACTCCTTGATGACTTAGGATGTTCATGAGTCTTTTCCTCGCATTGTTAATCTTTATAGTAGTCTTGCTTGTTTCATACTCTGAACCCGGACTTCCTTGGGGTAAATATTTACCCTGACTTCTCCTTGTGCAGCCCTACTAATAGATACCAGTAGCCCACCCGTTCCTTTCACTGTCCCTTCCATTTGCGTTATATTTGAACTTTCTGACAAATTATTGTCCCTCTCTTTGCCTTCCCAGGTTGAGTGGCTCTACCCATTCTAGAACTAGTTTTCTGGTGAAAAAAGCATTTCGTTTTGGCAATCCTACAACTTAATGATCTTTTTTGTTGGTGAGGACCTCCTTGCCTCCTCTGACGGGTCCACCTGCCAACCAGAGGCCCCGTCTCAGTAACACGTCTCGTCTCAGTAACACCTCCCCCTGGAGTCTGCTTCTAGCATTACCCCATATTCAGTGTGCCGTCATTCAAACAGGAGTGGGGTGGCCATGGACGTCAATTCATCAAAATGGCAGGAGTACTGGAGGTGGCACCACACCCCATTTCACCTTCACCTTCACTCACAGATGCATGCTTACACACATTCACACATAGACACACTCGCTCTTACTTAAACACAGTCTCACCCGCAAACCCACAAACAACATACATTTAAAACATTTTTTTACTTACATCAGCTGCCAGGGAAAGTCATATCCCAGCTAACTGCAATGTATTCTTTATTACAGTAATAGTGAATAAGGAATTCACTATTACTGTAGTAAAGAACTGAAAGAAGCCAGGAAAGCAGAGCTGCACTGACTGCATAAGTACAAGCTCCCTTGTATTCCTGGCACTGATTTTGCCACCTCTGGGGCCAGGGGTTGCAAAGGCAGGGCCGGGGGCGCAAGGGGCAAATCAGGGGTCACAGGCGCGACATTGGTGACCCCTAAATGACGTCTATGGGTGTGACTATCGTTACACGAAGCAGAGTAAGCTGGGGATTTTTTTCAAGCAGATTCAACATTGTTTTGAAACGTACATATCTATTGAATTAACTAAAATAAATAAATAAATAAATAAATAAATAAAGTGCTGGTACAACAGCTTGGTGGGTCAATGTGCGTATTTAAAACATCTGTGTGCAACCAGCAGTTCAATGCTTCAACTTCCAATGGCTGATTGAGGCTTTCATCCATTAGGAGTCGATGAACCAGTGCACTGGAGATGGAAATTGTTACACGTTCTACTTGCGGTGCAACAAGTATGCAGGAGCATGCTCCAGCTCACCAGCATCCGCAACGTCTTGTTAACCATGGACATTTTTTCAGAAGCCTGGAAACACACAGAGATCAGACCCCTCCTCAAGAAGCACTCTGTAGGCCACACCGCGCTCCAGAATTACCACCTGATCTCTCTGCTCCTGTTTACCGCAGAAGTCCTTGAAAAGGCCATCAATCTCCAACTCACACAACACCTAGAGAGAAACAACCCGATAGACACCTCCCAATAAGGATTCAGTCAGTCAATCACAGCACCGAGACATCTCCAATCGCCACAACAGATGACATCCACGCCCTGCGCAACAGATCCTGCTCGATCTCTCCACCTTCAACACCATCTCCCACCACACACTGATCAACTGACTATGCCAGATTGCGATCACAGGCGATGCGCTCAGATGGATTACATCCTTCCCCACGGGACACACCCAGAGAGTCTGCCCACCCCTTCACCTCAAAGGTCAAGCACACCATTTGCGGCATCCCCAAAGACTCCTCCCTGAGCTGAATGCTCTTCAACATCTACAGGACACAACTCGCAGACAGTGTGAAATCGCAAAACATCAACATCACTTCCTATGCTGATGACACACAGCTTTTCCTCTCACTCTCAACAGACCCCACCAAGACGAAGAACAACTTCCACAACTGTATGAAGAACGTTTCCCGCTGGATGAAGGACAACTGCCTGGAGCTCAACACAGACAAAACAGAGGTTCTGATCTTCGGCAGACACTCACCTCTCTGGAATGACTCCTGGCAGCCAGCATAACTTGGACCCACCCCCACACCTAAAGATCAAGCCCGAAACCTCAGCATCATTCTTGACAGCGAACACTCCATGAAACGCCAGGTCAATGCTATTTCCTCAGCCTGCTTCCACACGCTCTGCATGATCTTTAAGTCGCTCGCCATCCGCACCAGGAAGACAGTGACGCAGGCCCTCATCACCAGCCGACTAGATTATGGCAACACACTCTACGCAGGAACCACCACCAAAGTCATGCAGTCTCCAGACGATCCAGAACACTGCTGTCAGACTGATCCTCAACCTGCCCAAGAGAACCCACAGCACCCAGCACCCGAAGGACCTCCCTTGGCTCCCAATCCAGAAACGATGCCACTTCAAGCTCCTGACCCAAGCCTACAACGCCCTCCATAACCAAGGACCCACCCACCCGAACCACCGCTTTCACCTCCACCAACCAGCCAGGAACCTCACAAAGATACCACCTATACACCTCTGCTGTGCCAGAGGACGCTTCTTCTCCCGCCTCGCTGCCAACGCCTGAAACACCCTCCACCTCTGCACCACACCCTCGCTGACCCACTTCAAAAAGGGACTGAAAACCTGTTTTTTCAAATCAACACCTGCAGCAAGCGCCTGGATACCCACTCAGTTGACAAGCCACGCTATACAAATAACACTTGATTGATTGAAATGACATGAACGCTAACTCACCTGCCTTTCTGAAGCCCTTCTAGGACCTCTAAGTGCATGTGCGCTCTCAGCAGCAGAAGGCGCGAGAGAAGCTCCTCGTCTGACCTTGGTGCGGATACATCTGCTTCTGGAGACACAGAGAAGGATGCAGAGCAGGGAATGCGAGAAGGAAGAGAGGGAAGAGGAGACGGCCACCAGGTGGAACAATTTAAATTTTATGTGGGAAAAGAAAAGACAGGGACATAGAGAGAATCTAATCACCGTGAGGATGCCTCGAGGCAGATATTACTGCGGATGGCTCGCATAGGGAGATGTTCACCTAGGGCTGTTTATTTTGTTCTGTGCTATTTGGGTAGAGGGTCTGCAGATTCCACAAAGCCCCCTAGTCACTCCTGCTATCTACCACACCTGTGTCCCCAGATTCATGAAGCTTGCTGCCCCATCTCCTCACCCACCACCCCAATCAATTCTCTTGCAATCACTGGGCATGTAGCACCTGGAGTGAACACTGTAACCCTTTATCGTATGTGTCTATGGTTCTATTTATCATATGGGCCTGGCGACGGACGCCTCACCCATTCACTTTACTGGTCCGGCAAAGTCCTAGAGCATGGGGTCTGGTTTAACCGGGTGCAGAAAAAAACAGGGAAAAAAAAACGTTTAGGTAACAATATATGCAGTTTCCCATGGATGCTGAATGGTCAATCTTCCATCAGTGACACTACTGGCTGCAGTTTGTAATTCTGCCACAAGGCGGTGATACCCCCGCCTGGCGGATTCATCGCCTGCCTGGCGGATTTACCCCCTGCACCGCGGCTGGAGAGCCAGAAGAAACTGAGTTATAGGAGGCAGAAATGTCAGCGTTTGTCCTCCTTATGCTGCTAGGGGATTCTCATTGAATGAGGGAGAAGAAGTGCTAGTGGCCAGAATATAGACTTATTTTACTCTTGGATTAGATGCTGCAGATGCAGCAAGGTTATTCCCAATGTAGGTCAAGATAAATTCTTCATCCCAATATGATCCATACATGTATATTGACGGGCCTAAACATATACTGAGAATTTAACACAGTTTTAGTGAAAACTTCAACGTGTAGTGCAAAGTATAAGGCCCTCAAGTCCAAAACCATTTTACAGTCAGTAAAGCTCTGAATCGGAAACTCAGAGCCTTTCTCACCACAAAATAGCATGTTTATCCACCAGACCAAATAGCAGTTCAGGAATATGTTTACAAACCTTACCGAATTGGTAACTCATTTGGGAATAAATACAGATTTGGTATTTGAAAGGGGTATGCCAATGGCGCCTTACCCTTTGAGAATGTTCACAAAACGTCTTTCATGGTTGATAAATTAATTAATTGCAATACCTATAAATATAATAATGGAACCATAGGCATGTTTTATGAAGAAAGATGTTGGCTGGTACACACAACAAGGACATTAGATTTTAAATTATACATAAGAAATGGTGTACTCAATGGTACAAAGATAAGACGCAACACTATTACGACACATAATATGAGTGTCCAGCAAAGGTTGTGAATTGAAAAGAAATAACACTGCACTAAGCGCCTTAGATGATAGTACAGGAGATGGCTCAGGGACTTAGCCTCAGGGTGTTCTCTTCAGTGTGCTAGCCTCAGGAGTTACATTTGAGGCATTAGCCTCAAGGTGCTAGTCCTGGGGTGTTAGCCTTAAAGTGCTAGCCTCAGGGTGTAGCCTCGGGATGTTAGCCACAGGGTGCTAGTATCAGGTATTAGACTGAGGGTTTATTCCCAGCATTTCAGAGCAATTGATAAATTAACATTTACGAAGGGTCCGCAAGCCACAGTTTAGGTACCAGTTCTGTTCTCTTATTACTCCCTTTAATATACTATTGGGGTTCAGCATCAGATACCTATTAAGTTGTCAAGTGTGCTGAAGTTGTTTGCTATTGAAGACTGACGGGGTTATTCTAACTTTGGAGGAGGTGTTAATCCGTCCCAAAATTGACGGAAAAGTGACGGATTTACCACCAGCCGTATTACGAGTCCATTATATCCTATGGAACTCGTAATACGGCTGGTGGTATATCCGTCACTTTACCGTCACTTTTGGGACGGATTAACACTCCTCCAAAGTTAGAATAACCCCCTGAGTGGCCAATGGAATAATCTGAGGGAAGACACAGATGTTAAAGTCAAAAGGTACTTCTGAACTTCTCAAACAAAAAGTTACATTTGAATATTTTACGTAAAAAGCCACAGTCTGAACTGAAATCGGTGTTAGCTGGATTAATGCTGGGTAGAAGTCCACTTATCACAGTTCATCCTTAATATGTATCTGTAAGGTGCACACATGGTATGGTCTCTGAACACCTACCATCCTCACCCCCCATGGTCAAGATTTTTCATTTCGGATGGATATCTGGCCTATTGAAATAACTTGCTGACCAGGTTGTGAGTTCAGAAACTTTAATAGATGTAACTTTGAGTTGCTGCACCGGGGGTACCACAATATCATTTTTATTTAATTGTCTGAAATAAACACTATGTTCTAAATATCTTGTACAAAAATACCACCCCACAGGAGTTAACACAATTAATTCTACACCGAACGGAATATCTTTTGTATCGTGGAAGCTATGTAGGATACAGTGTTTATGTCAGGTGATATTTAGGTTCACAATACTCTGACACAAACAGCTGGTGGGTGGAGGCATCAGCCATCTTTACTGAGTCCCCCAAAAAAGTGAGACAATGTCATCTCTGGTTAGGAAAATGTTATTTCTGACACAAATACACACCCAGGAAAAATGGTGCCCAACACTCGGGACGTCATTGTCTCTATGATGTAAAGGGTAAGTACGAGTTCCAACTCCAAATAGCAATGGTAATCCAGGAATGGATGAGATGAGAGTATGCATAGACGACGTGTTCTTTACAAGGCAGCTCAGCACCAGTGGCCAGGAGCTGGGCTATCTCTGGTCTGTTTATGCTTGCTGAAGGGAATTCACCTCATGGCCAACATTCCGATAGAAGGCACAGAAGCCATCTTCAAGGCCTTGTATAGGACTTAAGGCCTGGTCCTAGCCACGAGCTGTTATGCAGCATGCATCTCTAGTCCACAAGTCTCAAGGGTGGTCCTTCCATTCATGATCTGGTGGCTAGGGGGGGAATGGTGCTGGACATTGGCATAGCTCTGTCGGGTTAGGTGTTCCTCCAAGTGTGGCTCAGACATATTCCACTGGTCACCAGGCTGAGGCTGGTGATGAGCCCATGAAAATGTTGTGCCTGTTGGAGACTAGTCATGAGAGGGTGGCTCAACAGCAGATATCCTGCAAAAGAGCAGGGAAGTGAACTCATCAGCAATAGCCTCCACAACTGGGAGTCCACTCCATTGAATTTGTTCATTGATGCTGTTCTCCACCATCTCTGGTCAGAATTCCCTGGAGGACTTTGAGCTTTGAAACCTCTGGAATAGGGAGTTGAGGGTTCTTGGCTCTGGTAGTACATCCCGGCAGCAGGCAAGGGTCATTGTCAGTCCTAGCATTGAGGAGTCAGGCATCATGCTGATGCTGCTCAGCAAGCATCAGTAGTCCATGCAGAAACAAATCAATGCCTCTCTTCAGCAGTTTGTAGTAATCAGGACAAAGGACCACTGCCAAATAAATGCTGACATAATTTAAACCTTTAGTTGCCTGGTAATGAGGATATAGGGTATCTTCCAACAAAGGCTGGCTTTCACAGTACCTACTGTGCATATCCATGTCCAAGTTAATCAGGCCAAAGACATCTCTGTATGAGGAGTTTCTCCTGTATCCGGAGGATAGATTCACTTTAGGGGTGTGCAGGGAACGGTTTTTCATTAAATGTCTTAATTTCTCAATTGCACCTGGAAGATATTCCATGCACTTCCAGATCTGCTATAGTGCATGTTCTCCTGAATACCAGTTTGGATTTATTTTAACAAAAATGACTATAATAAATCACATAAGGCAATATCATTGCTAACACCCATTATGCCTGGGCCTTGGCCGCAGTCCAAGTTCTACAGTTCTTGTATATAAAGTTCTCTGGCACCCAGATCAGGGGTGCACTTAGAACTATCAGAGATAAATTCTGCCACTTAACTTCTCATTCACTACCCCTTCATTTAGTTACCACTCCCCTCTCTCCCTTTCAACTCCTTTCTTTCTCTCCCTTTGTTTCTAGATGGACCAGGCTTCCAGTTCTCTTTCTCTCCCCTTCTTCCCTCTGTAGGAGGCTGGCCTGGTTTGTAGTGTTCACCAAAGGTACTTACACCTTATACCAGGTCCAGTTATCCCTTATCAGTGAAATGTAGTCTGTGCCTAGAAGCCAGGCTGTATAGAGGTAGCTGTAGGCAGAGCAGCCAAGGCTGAAATAGGAGACATGCAAAGCTCTTGCAATACCACTGTAGTCACACACTTGAAAGACAATGCTCAGTGTTACCAAAATAAAGGTACTTTATTTTAGTGACACAATGCTAAAAATACCTTAGAAACTATACTCCCTTAGGAGGTAAGTATTATACACTAGTAACCAAAAACAGGTAAGTAAATAGTCAGAAAACAGTGCAAACAGTGAAAATCACAATAGGTTGCAATGGGCCTAGGGGGGGAACACAAACCATATACTAAAATAGTGGAATGTGAAAGTTGGTCTCCCACCTAGGCAAGTGTAGAGTGTACAGGGGCACTGAGAGTGTAGGAGTGTAGGAAAACACCAAAGGTAAGTAACAGACTCCACCCTGGAGCCCAGGAAACAGGAGTAAATCACAGTAGGTTTTCTGAAACACACAGGAGGTTGTGATAGAAGATTATGCAAGAACCAGAAGAGACTGCAAGGCACCAACAATGGATTCCTGGACCTGAAGACCTGTGGAAGAAGGGGACCAAGTCCAAGAAGCACTGAAGAGTCCAGGGAGAACCGAGGGGCCCTGCTAACCCATATGAAGGTGCAAAAGAAGAATCACTGGTGAGAAGACAAAGTCAGTATTGCACTAAAGAAGACAGATGCGGGTTCCTGGGCAGTGCAGAAGATGTCCTATGCCGGATGGATGAACGCAGTCTGGTTTGCGTCGCTGGATTTCGCCAACAAGCCTTGGCACACGCAAAGCTCGCAGAAAATAGCGCTGCCAGGGACCAGGAGGGACCAGGTGGCTGCTACCCAGAGGATGAGACAGAGGGGGCTTTCAGCAAATCAGAAAGCCCTCAGAAGACCAGACATTGCGAACAGGAGTCCCACAGCATGGGGACAAAGAAGGTGCAAATGGAGGCCCACGCAGCACGACACAAAGGATTCCCACGCCGCCGGAGAACAACTCAGGAAGCTGAGCATCGCAGGATGGAGTGCTGGGGGCCTAAGCTGTGCATGAAGAACTTCTTGGAAGATCGCACACAAGCCTTGGCAACTGCAAGTCACGCGGTGTACAGGGGTACTGTCTTGCTTGGGGAGGCAAGCCCTTACCGCCACCAAAGTTGGACAGCTGGACGTTGAGACTGTCAGTCACTTTAGTCCACCACCCATGTTGCATGATCCACGCCTGTGGTCTGGAGAGGGGAACCAAGCCACCGGTCGTCGCTGCAGAGGGGTGTCTGCTGAAGCAGAGAAGTGACTCCATCACTCCATGGGAGATGCCTTCGGTTCTTCTGGTGCAGGCTGAAGACAGGCAGTCCTCTGACGGATGCACAACCTGGAAACTGTTGCTGGCAGCAGCTGAAGTTACAAGGTTACAGAAGTCATCTTTGCTTCTTTGTTGCAGTTTTGTAGAGTTTCTGGAGTGGTCAGCGGTTGTTCCGTCGGTAGATGATAAAGTAAAGTATGCAGAGAATTCCTGCTGGAGTCTTGCAATCGGAATCTGAAGAAACACCCAGAGGAGAGACCCTAAATAGCCCTGAGAGGGAGATTGGTCACCTAACCAGGTAAGCACCTATCAGGAGGGGTTTCTGAGGTCACCTGCTGGCACTGGCCACTCAAATGCCCCCAGAGTGACCCACCATCTTGGAATCCAAGATGGCAACCCAGGGACACTCTGGAGGGGCTCTGAGCACCACCCCTGGGGGTGGTGATGGAGAGGGGAGTGGTCACTCCCCTTTCCTTTATCCAGTTTCGTGCCAGAGCAGGGTCTGGGGGTTCCCTGAACCAATGTAGACTGGATTATGCAAGGAGGCACAATCTGTGCCCTTCAAAGCATTTCCAGAGGCCCTGGGGGGCTACCCCTCCTATGCCTGTAACACCTATTCCCAAAGGAAGAGGGTGTAACATCCCTCTCCCAAAGGAAATGCTTTGTTTTGCCTTCCTGGGATTGAGCTGCTTAAGCCCCAGGAGGGCAGAAGCCTGTCTGTGAGATGACAGCAGCTGGGGCTGCCAGGAAAACCTCAGAAGGCTGGTATGGCAGTACTGGGGGTCCACTGTGGAGCCCCCAGAGTGCATGGGTTTGTGCAACCAATACTGGAATCAGTATTTGGGTACAATTCCCAGTTGTTAGACACCTTACATGGCCATATTTGGGGTTACCATTGTGAAGCTGGACATAGGTATTGACCTATGTCCAGTGCACGTGTAAAATGGCGTCCCTGCACTCATGAAGTCCGGGAAAATGGGCCTGGAGGACGTGGGGGCACCTCTGCTAGTAGAGGGGTGCCCTCACACACAGATACTTTTTGCACCCAGCATTCATGGTTGGAAGACCTGATATATAAGTTACTTATAAGTGACCTTGTGCAGTGAAAATGGCTGTGAAATAGTGCATGTACTATTTCACACAGGCTGCAATTGCAGTCCTGTAGAAGCCTTTGCATGGGCTCCCTATGGGTGGCAAAAGAAATGCTTTAGCCCAAATGGATCCCCTGGAACCCCAATTCCCTGGGTACGTAGGTACCATATACTAGGGACTTATAAGGAGGGAGTGAAATAATGAGTTACCAGTATGTAGGGACAAATTTGAAAACAGAGAGAGCATGAGCACTGGGGTCCTGATTTGCAGGACTCCAGTGACAATTTAGAAAACAGCGAAACACACAGACAAGCAGGCCATAAACCATAAGCACTGGGGTCCTGACCAACAGGATCCCAGTGACAGTCAAAAACACACTGACATCAGGCAGGAGTTGTGGATAACATGCCAAAAAAAATGTACTTTCCTGCACACTCCTAGTAGTACCACCTTAGCTACTCCCTCTTAAAATATATTTTTCTCTCACTATGCTGAATCTTCTCCATTTTGGTTGCACTGGCACTTTCTTTCTCTCTAACCTCCCCAGCTTACTTTCTCCTAATCTTTACCTACAAAGCACCCCCAAGTACCTCTCTCCCCTCTTTTGGCCTTTCAGTGTTTCTTCATTTCACCTTTTCACTATTTATCCCTTGCTCTTCAGTCACACTTTGCTCATGCTCTTTTGACCTTCCCGTACAACCTCTCTCCAAATCTCTTTTAATCCCACTAATTATCTCCCTCTTCACTCATTTCATTGTGCTATTGTCTCTCTCTCTGTCGATTTTCCTGTTTCTGCTTGTTCCATTTCTTTCTTCCTATTACGTTTCCCCTTTTTCACCTCTTCTATTTTCCATTCCTCTCCCTCCTGACTACAGGTGGCACTCTCGCTCCTTCCCCTTCTCTTCGATCTGCAGTGATGTGCAGCAGAAGTAACTTCCGCCCTGGAGGCGGCTGCACGTGTTTTGGGTGAGCGGCGAGACAGTCCAGCAGTGGACAACATGAATAAACAAGGAAAACAATGAGAAATATAACAAGCATTGGCAAAGTCAAAAGGTCTTGCCTCTGTGACCAATAGGCGTTGACAAAGGGTTTTAGCCTGGCTGCATAGCACCCCTGATGCTGTGGCTAAAATTGGCAGCATGGCTAAAGTTAAAAAAAAAAAAAAAAAAAAAAAAAAAGAGCCTTTGACCCAGCAGCCGGTTTCATTTTGCAGGCACACTTACTTCGCATGTGGATGCTTTTTTGGCCCAGTAACTAAAAAGAAAAGAAAATGTCCCAAAGCATTTTTCTATTTTTTACAGCATACGTTGGTGGAAGATGAAGCAACGCGGGGTGGAGGCAACACAGACAGGACAGGGGAACGTGGAAGCAACATGAAAGGTGGGCAGTTGGATCCCAAAATAACAGTGGGGAGGGAAGTAGTAATGGAGAAGCAACACGGGGGAGTGTGGTTTTACGCGAAAGCAACACGTGGGAGGGCAAGAGGGACGGGGAAAGCAATAAGGAGGGTGCGGGTGGGGGAAGAACAACAGGAGAGAAGAGGAAGGCGCAAGAGGGTGGAAGCAACGCGGAGGGCACAGGGAGGCAATAGGGAGAAGCACATAGGCGAGTGGAGCAGGTATGGGGGTGGGAGAAACACTCAGGCGAGAGACAGAGCACAGAGTGTGAGGGAAGAGAAGTAAACGAGGGAGACAGCTTGAAATCACAGGCCCTGTTGTGGACTGATTAACGCAATACAAAATAGGTAGAGTTTGAAACTAAAGCAATGGGAGCAGAGATGACAGCCCATCAAAGAGGCAATGGTCCATAGGAGGGCCATCCACAATACTGACAAGCTGGGACATGAATAAGAAGCAGGCAAATGAGAGTGACAGGAAAGTCAACCAATGATAAGCCATGGGTGGACTCCAAGCCCTCTGGGCTCTTGGTAAGCCACAATATGCCTCTTAACAGACATCACATGCACACTGTAGTACGTTTGATCTAAAAAGGGGAGTGGCCTCTAGCAATAAAGGAATACAGACCTTCAGAGAGAAGGGGAAGGTGTAGTTTGCAGAGGGTTTCAAACTGCGTGCAAGTTTTAGACTGCACATTATTGACACACAACAACCTAGTGGAGTAAAATCAAGTCTCAGGCCTACCTGAAGCCTTAGCGCATTCATTTAACCAGAAATCAACAGCCTGTGAGTCACAGAATAAGTCAAAAAGAACCCGCTTCCTACTACCAGTGAGCATAATGCTAAAGTCCACATCCACATAGAGCAAATGTATGGTTTTTCATACACAGGCACCAATGGAGGTCACAAAGCAGAAACCGATGCTACGAAATTGTTCCAAGAGCAGTCGGAACCTCTAGGCAGAGCACATTACACCTTCAAAATGATAAACTGCAAACTCTCATGTGCTGCAAGCTATTTGAGAATTCACATTTGCTATCGCCCCATTTTATGGAACGCACAGCTGTACCGTCGACTCACATGCCAACCATTACACTGTGTGTTAACTGTTCATATCTGTGAACTGCCTAGTTACTTTCAACATAGCACATATGCACAACTGCGCCTTAAATAGACAAAGACACACATAAATACACACAGAGCACAAAGACGTACTTCACAAAGCGTACCTATAATAAACGGTGCTGGCAAACACACACATGCACGCACATGGATGTACATCACAAAAGGTGCCTTAAATAAACAGTACTGGTATAAGACCACACACACACAAAGGCACATCGACATAAACATCAAGGGTGCTTTAAATAAACATGCAGGACACACTCAAGTGCACATAGATGTAAATCACGAAGGGTGCCTTAAATAGTGCCCACACACACACACTCAATCGCACATACATTTGCATCAGAAAGGCTGCTTTAAAAACAGAACACATGTAAAAGCACACACGTGCGCAGAGATATAAACCACCAACGGTGCTTTAAATGCACATCGCGGACACATACAAGTGCACACAGATGTAAGTCACGAAGGGTGCCTTAAAATCACATTTATATCACATCACAAAGCGTTTCTTAAGCAGTGTACACAAACAAGTGCACAAACATACAAAGGAGGCCTCTAATAAACAGTGTGCACACACAAACACAGAACCTCAAAGACACATAGATATGAATCACGAGGGTTGCCTTAAATAAACAGCATACAAACACCCACACAAGTGCACATGGTTATAAATCACAAAGAGAGTTTTAAGTAAACAGCGCACGCACACACACAAACTTAGTCACGGGTAAATATCTATAAATTAGAATAGAATGAGTGCACCCTAAATAAACAGTCCTTTGTACATATCGTGTAATCTGTAGTGGTAGTAATGTAAATAGACTCATCGAGTTATTTTTCTTGTTTGGACAGCTTCAATTAACACCATCAAAAGGTCTGTGGGCGAAGCTTTTTTAACTGGTAAACTTTTTCAAAGTTCTACATTTTTGTTATTCCTTACTTAGGAGGATAATCAGTAAGGTGTATCGAAATAATTTTCACTCTGATTGAAACTGATCAAACCAGAAAATGGATGAACGTTTTTGTCTGCAAATTTCCTCTTAGGAACATGGGCCTAATTAATCTTAGCTACCTGAAGCTACCTAGAACTCTGTGATATTAGCTACCTGGATTTCTACTATGGCATGAGCCTCCCTAATGGAGTCTCACCTTCTGTAAATTCTCATAACTTTGTTTTGTGGGCAGTATCCTATAGTGTCTGAATTTACGTGGCTAGGCCGGCCCGTGGACAGCTAGGGCAAATGGCTTTGGACAGTTTGCAAGAGAAATTTATAAAACATGCGGGTGCATCTTTGTTGTTTGAGGACAGGAATCGATTTTGCATCTGTGTGTCTGGCTGATACAGAATATGGAGGATGGTGAGAGCCTGCCAGACAAGGATGTAGATTGTCGGAACATTCCCTAGGTCCTTTGAAGTGGTCAGGGAGAAAGATGTTCCTGTGATGTGTAAGGACAATTCATGACTGCTTTCTGCTCATCCTTCCCCAGAGGTAGTAATAGCAGTTTTGTGCAGTAGTTGAGCAAGAAGGCCTCTCTCTATTTTGCCCCTTTGTCCCAGAATCCTCTGTTAGGGCACACCCAGCTCTTCACTCTTTTCTGCCTAGAACCAAGCTATACCTGACTAGGGAGCTCTAACTAGGGCAAAACCGGTCCTAGGTTGCTTGTGTTCCGGGTCACGGAGGACCTGGTCTGTCAGTTTGGGCTGGACTTTTCCCATGAGGAGCAGGGTCAAGGCTGATTTGCATATGGCTGGGTTCAAACTGAGGTGGCATGGTGGGTAAAAACCATGGGTTGGGATATGGCCCCAGCGATTGCCAGTGGCTGAGATTAATTCAAGCATTCCATCCATCACCTTGTTCTTTTTGCATTTGTCATATGCATTGCACTCTCCCTCCCATGGGTGCTTTGTTTGCTGTGTGATTCACACTCTTCTCTCTCTTTCTCTGCTGGGTGTGTTTTTGTCTGCTGTGTGGTTCTTACTCCTCTCTCTCCAAGGTGAACTGTTTGCTGTGTCAGTCTCACTTCTCTCTCTCACTCGCTCTACCCTGGGTGTGCCTTGTTTGCTGTGTGATTCTCACTCCTCTATTTCCTCGGGGAGTGCTATTTGATGTGTGGGTCTCACCTCTCTCTCTCCTGGGTGTGCTTTGTTTGCTGTATGGTTCTTACGCTCCTCTCTCTCTCTCCCCGGGTATGCTGTTTGCTGCCTGTGTCTCACACATCTCTCCCGGGTGGCTTTGTCTGCTGAGTGGTTATTACTTCTCTCTCTTTCCTGGATGTGCTTTGCAGTGTGGTTCTTTCTCTCCTGGGTGTGCTGTTTACTGTATGCTTCACTCTCTCTCTTTCACTCTTCCCTAGGTGTGATTTGCCTTTCATGTGGGTCTCAATCCTCTCTTTTTCCTGCCCCTCCTGGATGTGCTTTGTCTGCTGTCTGGTTCTCACTCCTCTCTCTCCTGGCTGTGCTTTGTTTGCTGTGTAGTTCTCAATCCTGTCTCCCTCCCCCTTTCAGGGTGGCTTTGATTGCTGTGTGGTTCTCACTCCTCTTTCTCCTTGGTGTGCTTTGTTTGCTGTGTGGTTCTTACTCCCCTCTCTCTTTCTCCCATGTGTGCTGTTTGCTGTGTGGGTCTCATTCCTTTCCCTCTCTCCCGGGTGTGCATTGTTTGTTGTGTGGTTCTCAATCATCTCTTTATTTCTGCCTCCAGGATGGCTTTGTTTTCTATGTGGTTCTCACTCCTCTCTCTCAGAAGTGTGCTTTGACTGCTGTGTGGTGTAGCTCCTCTCTCTCTCCAGTGTGCTTTGTTTGCTGTGTGGTTCTCATTCCTGTTCCCCCCCTTCCAGGGTGGCTTTGTTTGCTTTGTGGTTCTCCTCTCTCTCTGGGTGCGCTGTTTGCTGTATGTGTCACACTCGCTCTCTCACCCTGGATGCGATTTTCCCATCATGTGGTTCTCAATCCTCTCTTTTTCTCTCCCTCCAGGGTGGCTTTGCTTGCTGTGTGGTTCTTACCTCCCTCTCTCTCGCTCATGTGTGCTGTTTGCTGTGTGGGTCTCACTTCTCTCTCTCTCCCGGGTGTGCATTCTTTGCTGTGTGGGTCTCACTCCTCTCTTTTTCTCTCCCTCCAGGGTGGCTTTGCTTGCTGTGTGGTTCTTACTTCCCTCTCTCTCTCTCTCTCTCTCTCTCTCTCATGTGTGCTGTTTGCTGTGTGGGCCTCACTTCTCTCTTTCCCGGGTGTGCATTGTTTGCTGTGTGGTTCTCACTCCTCTCTTTTTCTCTCCCTCCAGGGTGGCTTTGCTTGCTGTGTGGTTCTTACCTCCCTCTCTCTCGCTCATGTGTGCTGTTTGCTGTGTGGTTCTCACTCCTCTCTTTTTCTCTCCCTCCAGGGTGGCTTTGCTTGCTGTGTGGTTCTTACTTCCCTCTCTCTCTCTCTCTCTCTCTCTCTCTCTCTCTTTTGCTGTGTGGGCCTCACTTCTCTCTTTCCCGGGTGTGCATTGTTTGCTGTGTGGTTCTCATTCCTCTCTTTTTCTCTCCAACCAGGGTGGCTTTGCTTGCTGTGTGGTTCTTACTTCTCTCTCTCTCTCTCTCATGTGTGCTGTTTGCTGTGTGGGTCTCACTTCTCTCTTTCCCGGGTGTGCATTCTTTGCTGTGTGGTTCTCACTCCTCTCTTTTTCTCTCCCTCCAGAGTGGCTTTGATTACTGTGTGGTTCTCTTTCTCTCTCTCTCAGGTGTGCAGTTTGGAGTCTCACTCCTCTCTCTCCTCGGTGTACAGTGTTTGTTGTGTGGTTCTCAATCCTGTTCCTCTCTCCCTCCAGGGTGGTTTTGTTTGCTGCAAGCTTCTCGTTCCACTTGTCTCTGTCTCGCCCTGTTCCTGTGCTCTGCTAGCTGCCTGGTTCCCAGCCCTCTAGCCTCTCTCAGTCCCCTCGTTTCTCGTACACTCTCCGGTTCTTCTCTCTCCCGCTGCTCGGGGAGCGGGGTCCCCGCTCCGGCTGTCACTGAAATGCTAATGTCGTGGCGGGAGCTTTGCAGATGGCCCTGGCAGCCAGCGCCGACCCGGCTTCTTGCACTTTCATCGGCGGCGGCGCTGCGGCCTGCCTGCGCCATCTGCGCCCCCTTTCAGATTTATTTAAACGGGGACGCCAGGCGAGGATTTTAAAGTTTAATTTCGGTTTGATTTGCATTTTAATAACTATAATACCCCCCAGGGGCTTCTAAAAGACATCTTATTAAAAAAAAAAAAGAAAAGCAAAGCAAAAAAAAGCCAAAACCACTGTGTAATTATCGTACATTAGATGAAAAACGATAGCTATCAGGCGTTAATAAAAATATAAATAACTTTTTAACTGATTGCTGAAACAAAATCTGACGTGTGAGGAGGAAAGGAGGGGACCTCACGGAGTGTGGGGCGGCAGAGTGTCGAGCTCAGTCCTGACACGTGGGGTTTAGGACTCAGCTGTGATGTTCAGAATTTGGAAGGGGGTCTGCAAAGGTGGGCTACCACATCTCTGGGTAAAATTTAATCCTACTCTATTGGGATGAGTGAGGCCGTCAGTCAGCCACTTGATAGACCAGCCAACCACTGCTTGACACTGATGGCCACTGAATGGCACTCCAGGGCGCTATATGAGGATGCTGACAGTGAAACACTTTGCTGCCCACCACTGAGTGACGCTAACATACAAGGATGTAACTAGAGGCCACTGAGCCAGATTTCTGGTTAGTGACCCTCCAGCACTGACTGTCCGCCAATCAGTGAAGCATCAGTAGAAGTAGACACTCTCAAACAAGGGACCACCTGTGATCCCCCCGGGACCCTGTGGAGCTACACAACAGCGAGAACAGCGTAACCACAGTGGAGGCTGACCTGCTGGTATGTGCATTGGCAAGTCCCCATGATAGCACTGGGTACTGTTTTTTGGTTTGGTGGTCACCAAAGAATTCCAGAAAGGGCCTGCAACCCTACGAAGTATTTTGCAGGAGTCAATTTATGTAAACTTCCGGCGCTCTGTCTCCCACTCGTCTAGCGTTGTGACCCAAATCTTGATAAGGACACCACCATCATCATTCTCGCACCACACCCAACACATCTCATCTAGACCTCACTGCAAATACACAACCAAAATGTGGTCAAGATGTCGCACGATACAAGTCAGTCTCACTAGTGGTTTGAAGAGATGCATAAATGCAATTCCAATTACACCATCCTTGAGCCACATGAATAGTGACCCTACCTTTGAGCACACCCTCCCTGCATCAACAAGCTTTCCCTGACTCCAGGAGCCCATGAAGACACCTGCTCTTGTGCATTCCTTCCTCCAAGACTACTGCCCCTGGAACTATTTTTTTACAGCACACCTGTATCGCTTAGTAGAGTATTCAGTCAGAACTCATGACACAACACTAGATAACAATGGGGTGTCTCTTTCTATGTACAGGCCACATTGTAAGGTCTATGAATGTTGCATTGATTAGCATTTGTCCATTGGTATTTTTTTTTATTTATTCTACCAGCTTTTTTAAGGTGGCAAAGTTTAAACAAATTGCGAGTTTAAAGTTTCCAAAATCTTTTTGAAGGGAAAAATCTGCCAGCCATAATTCTGCGAGACTTCTTTAAAAACACTTTCTTTTGGGAAATAATTGCAAAATCTTTTTGGTGAGAAATTTTGTGAACTTCAGAAGACTGTCACCTTCCTAAAACTTTGAGACAATTTACAATATGGCAGACCTCCAATTTGTGCTCACACAAACTATATGGGCCGGAGACGTGGTTTTCAATGAAATGCATAATTGAATGGATCTATGTATCAACGAATGTATTAAAGATGTATATGTTTAAAGAGTTCCTCTGGACTTTGACACTGATTATGCTAAAGAGACAGGAAGTGCAGGGTGGATGATGAAAGAGGCACGAGATCGAATCTTGACCCTCCCCCTCTCCTATTTTTTACAATGTAGCCACTGATCTGGCACTAAACCTCATACCACTATCTAAGTGAAAACTTGACTTTGAGCACAGTTAGCACAGGAAAGTGAAGGAAGCTGCAGAATCCTGAATATTGCGGTACTTGTATGTAGAATTATGGGTGAGTGGTCAGAACATATAGTATCACCTTAGAAATTTCTACTGTCCAAAAATCCAACTGGATCTAGAAATAAAACCCTGAGCGAGCGAACAATGAATGAGAAGCTCACGAAATGAACATGAGCACAGTACTATTGGTGTCCCCATATTCGAGTCGGTCATGATATGTATGTATGCATTATGCATGTATCATGCCATTTATATGGTCACGCTACCCCTAGGGGTCTCTTGTCTCCACATAAACTATTATGGGCTTGATTCATAAAGACTGCGCAGTAAGCAGGCATGACTTACTCGTGTAGCACTCGTACTCCTGGCTCACAACTATAATCCAATCCATATCAATAAGTACAACAAGATGGAGTCACAGCTACTCACAGCAAAATTTTTGTGAATCAAGGTAATACTTGTTAATGTCGCACAAAGAGGACCATAGGTTTATTGTGACCCTATAAATGCAATCCTACAGGCATAATAGGACATGCTCTTGTTCACTTCCTACTACGGTAATCGCTGCATGAAGTTGGGACTCAGCAGTAAGCTGGCTGTAGTAGAAGAAATCACAACATCTTTGTGAAGCTGGAGTAAGCGTGTCTGGGGTAGGGGAAAGCTTTGCAACCCTTGAAATCAGCTCAAATAGTCATTTGTTGAGCAAGAGAGAGGCCTGGGAGAATTCATAATTTCCAGTTAGATCAACATTAGGCTATCATAATGAGTAAGGGGAATATTATATATTTTTTTTACCTAGAAAGTGGCTCATTTTCCTTCAAAGCAACTATTTCTGTGCTAAAAAATGAAGTGACTGACGGTCGCGCTGGGAATAAAATGATTAGAGTATGAATCGTCCACGTGGAGCTCTGTTCTTGTCCACAATTATTCGTTTATAATTAAAATGTGTATTCGTTTGTAACAACACAGGATAACAAACGACGCTTCACGTCTTAAATGTATTAGGAGCACCTCAGGTAGTAATGGAAACCAGTGTCTGAAGGGTCTGGAACCACCGGGAGCGCTTCGTCTTCTTAGACTGAGCATCGCCAGTGCCAGTGTTCCGGAAATTAAGACAATTATTCATGCTAATGAGTTGGCTGTGTGTATAAATCATCAGCGGCTACTTTTCAAAACCGGAAGCCCTCATAATTCAACGTTTAAATCAAAACAAGATGCGAGACAGGATATTTGTCATGCTTCACACAAGAGGTGTAAAGACAAGTTACACATAAATTCAGGATGTTGGCAATTACTGGGATGGAAAAGGATCTTCGCATGACTCAGAGGTCCCCATTCCTCGAGTTCCCCTACATGGTTTCTGCCAGTTTTTGATTCCTGTGTCTGCAAACAGAATACCCATGCATGTGGTCTGAGGGCTCCAAGTAATGGGATGAGACCCAAAGCTGGGATGTGTGGTGCAATTGACTACAATAAGTTAACCCCACTTTACTGAGGATAACGACTATCAGCTCGCCTAGACAACAGACCTTTTTACCTGCCCTCTGCCAAGGAGAATTGCCTACCGGCCACTATAGAGCTTGTTTTTCTAAAATTGGTGAGCCAGTCGTCTTCAACCCAGCGCTTCACTCCATCTATTTGGGACATGGCTCAAGCATGCGTTTGTAGGTCGTGTATATGCAATAGGGCATGGAGGTACATCTGCTGGAGGTTGGAGAGAGCCAAGCACTCCCAAGATCCTTTCCAGAGGCGTTTCATGCCATGGGCAAAGTGTGTGAATGCACAAGGCCTCCACCTTCCAAGCAAACACCCTCCAGGAAAGGGGGCTTTCTCTCTTTGCCCTCCATCTACTATATTACAGTATCCAAACCTCTCCCTCTCTGCCTACCTCTACCTCCGTCTCTATTGTCTCTATCCAGTATCATCTTCACAATTTTCTGTGTCCCGGGGAAGATATATTTCAACATCTTTGTGTGACACATTTCAATTTTAACATATAATTTAGTACTGCTTGATTACACATAGGCTTGAGTTAGCAGGAAATATGTCTTAAAATAAAAAATGTGTTCCATAAAGAGGCCCCCAAAATATGTCTTGTCTGGGTCCCCAAAATCCTAATGATGACCCTGGGCCTTTCTAGTAGACAACACTCCAGGATTTGGATGGTGTGGGATAGAGGGTTGCATTGAAGTGTAAAGAAATTCCCTGCCCATTTTCTGTTACATTATTTCCTGGAAGTGTCACCCCAACAGGCTCTGTGGGTATTTAAGTGGGGACACCTCCCCTTATGTGTCCCTGTTTTCAGTCTCTTCTGGCTGGAGACTCCCAACCCCATCCCACCTGCCTTGAGAGGCTTGGTACTAGATCCAAATTGATCACCACAGGCAGCTGTGTCTTTGACATTTGTTCCTTGATACCAGCTGTGAATTGAGTGAGCTCCAAGCTTTGCATGGTGGGCTTGTGTTTTTGTGATCAATCAATCAAACACTCAGATACTTGTATAGCGCTGTTTTTCACCTGTGGGGTCTCAAGGCGCTGCCATGGGCGTGCTGATCATTCGAAGAGCCGGATCTTGCGATACTTCCTGTATTGCTTCAGCCAGGGGGTCTGTCTGAGGTTGAGTGGGAGCGTGTTCCAGGTCCAAGCTGTGAGGTAAGAGAAGGATCTGCCTCAAGCTGTGCTCTTTCTGATTCTGGGGATGGTGGCAAGGGTGAGTTGAGAGGATCAAAGTTGTCTGACGGGGCTGTAGAAAGTCAGGCAGTTGCTGACTTTGTGTGCAGTCTGATATTGTGCATGCCTTGTAGGTGTGTGTCAGTAGCTTGAAGGTGATGCGTTTGTTGACAAGGAGCCAGTGGAGGCCTCTGAGGTGGGTGGACATATGGCTGTGGCAGTGGATGTCCAGAATGAGTATGACTGCTGCGTTCTGGATTTCTGTAATCTTCTTATAGCTTCTTTGTGATGCCGGGGTAGACTGTGTTGCCGTAGTCCAGTTTGCTGCTGATCAATGCGTGGGTGACCGTCCTTCCTGTCTCGGTGGGGATCCACTTAAAGATCTTCCGGAGGAGACGGAGAGTGTGGAACCATGACAATGAGACATTGTTGACGGGTCATGGATATCGTGGAGTCCAGGATGATGCCCAGGTTACGTGCGTGGTCGGTGCGGGCATTACCTAGAGTGGTTGGCCACCAGGAGTTGTCCCAGACAGAGGGAGTGGGGCCCAGAACAAAGATCTCTGTTTTGTTTGTGTTGAGTTTGAGGCAGCTGGCTTTCATCCAGGCGGCGACTGCTCTTATTCCGTTTAGAAAGTTGCTCTTGGATGTTGATGGGTCGTCGGTCAGGGAGAGGATAAGTTGAGTCTCGTTGGCATAGGAAACAATGCTTAGGCAGTGCTGTCTGATGATTTTAGCGAGTGGAGCCATGTAGATGTTAAAGAGGGTTGGACTTAGTGAGGAGTCCTGGGGTACTCCACAGCAGGTTTCTTTGGGTGCCGAGGTGAACGGTGGAAGTCTGACACACTGAGTTCTTCCAGTGAGAAAGGCTCGGATCCATTCCAGTGCCTTGCTGCAGATGCCGGCATCATGGAGTTTGGTGCATAGGGTGGAGTGGGAGACTATAGAAAGCGGCAGAGAGGTTGAGGAGGATGAGGGCGGCCGCGTCTCCGTGGTCCAGTATACTGCAGATGTCATCGGTGGCTGCGAGGAGGGATATGAAAGATCCCCCAGTGAAGATCCACTAGTCAGTGATCATGGAGATTGGAGTGCACCAACTTTGTCCCTGGTGCTGGCGCTGCCCCACGTTCTTCAACAAGGATGTATGCATTAGCACTAGTGGTAGTGAACAAAGACTCCTGCAACGCCAGCCAAGATGGGGCAAAGCCAATGCCATCCATCTCTCTTGACTGTTTAGGACAACACAACACCACGTCAGCTATCAGTTGCTTACCAGTCTGCAATGTCATGAAAGGACAGAAAGGTACAGTGCAAGGGTGAGACATCGATGGGAGAAATATAACTTGTGACTATTGAGGTACTAATGAACCCTGAGGGATAGACTGGGCCCAAAGAGGTGTTATAGGAACATTTCTCTAATTTCTTCTTGATGACTGATGGGGTACAGGAGCATTTCGTTTTAAATATTATGCCTTTAAAGTGTTCCAAAAATATCAACAGCCGACATATCAAAAAAGGTAAATATATAAAAATGTAAATGTATATTTACTGTATGTAATTCAGCATCTATGACCTTTATACCTTCATAGTATGTTAATAAGGTAAAGCTATGGATACCAGCACATGATCTACCTCCTAGACATTTTGGTTATCAATGTTTTTGTTATAATATTCTTTTAGTATGTTGTTATGTCTATGGCTGATGTTCTGACAACTGGAGGGCTAATGTCCTCGTTTGATTTGATAAAAACCACTATATACATTTCCAAGGGTAGCATTCTAGGTTATTGCTAGCCGTCTCCCCATTTACAGTGATTATTGCACTGATAACCGTGTACCTTTTGATTGACCTTTGCTATTTAGGAAAGTATTGGATGACTTCTATTGTCTTTTAAACCGAATAAAGATTTATGGAGCTCTATTAGCTGATAATTCAAATCTTATCGAGCTCTGTGTATTTCTACCCCGCACCACCTCGCTGAGTAAGCCTTGGACTTCTGGACTTCGCCATCCTGGTGGCCAAGCACTAAAGATATGTACTTTGTGCTGAGGTTTGGGTTCACTGGTAAATAAAGGTTCTATACCATGAGTGGTAAAAGGCTCTTGTGGTTCAAGTGTAGCCATGTAGCCCCTCACTGCCCACCGCAAGTCATTTTTAGCCAATTATCTACGTCTACTGGTATGAAAACAGCAAAATATTGAAATAGTGGTAGGAGATGTTGGTGTTGTAACTAGAGGAAACTTAAACAGAACGTTGTAGAACAGTCTGTAAAAGGCATGGCCATTTCTGAATTTCAGCTGATGGTGCGTCTCTAGCCTCATTGTTAAGGGTTGGCAGGTTTGAATACAGGCCTAAAGTTTTGTCTATGGTTCTTTGTGAGTGTGCCCATCTCCTGGTTCTTTACAGGACTAGAGTCTCTAATAACCTGGATCAATTATAGGTCCAGAGTCCTGTGAATTGTGGTGCGTATCCTTCTTTGAAAACAAACCCAGGGTCCTGGCTATGGCAGTTGGCAAGTTTGACCCATTTCAGGATGGATTACACGCATTGCATTGAAAGTGCTTATCCCTCATCAAGTTCTTTACACCCTCTCTTGTGGAAAAGATGCAACAGCCCAGAGGCATACATGCATCAATGTGTGCGTGATGCCCCTCCAGAATCAAAAGGTATGCCGATGTGTCTAAAGGCTTTTTCCGGGTTTAGTTAGACATCACTTTTCTTGGATGCAGGTGTGTAGGCATGGTCACTTGGTCTTCTATTACAGGCTCAGTTTCTTATGTGCAAGGTGTATATGAATGATCTTCTCCAGGCAAACTACATGACTAGAGTGTTTGTGGGTGGTGAGTTGGTGTGTGTGTGTGTGTGTGTGTGTGGAATGCACTCTGCAGGTGTATACAGATGTGGTCATCTAAATTTTTGGGTTACAGAGAACCGAGTTTGGAGGTGTGTGGAAGTCACCCATTCAAGACTTTTTACAGTCTCAGAGTACAGACCTTGGCTCCGTCCAGGACTGGCGATACTGCCGGGTTCCCGCCTTTAATGCTGAGTGGGAGCAGAGGACTCGGGGTTCCATTACAGGTTCAGAGTCTGGGGTATGGTGGTCTGTGACGGGGGAACTCATGGACTTTGATACAATGTGTTCCTTGCTCCCCCAGGTTTGCTTACAGTCACAGGGCCCTCTGTATGGAGTGGTATTGACATTGCCCTTTTCAGGCTCTAGTACAAGCCCACAGTCTTGTTTACAATGATGCGTAAGCACTGCTTTTACAAGGTGTCATTAAAATCCAACAGTTTTGTGTATGTTAGTGTCTTGGTCATATGCCTTTTCGGTGTGCCATTCCTAGCCGACAGTCTGTGTGTAACTGTGTGCTTACGGTGACCAGATTTTGAGGAGCAAAAACCGGGACAGGTCATACATAAAAGAAGGAGTAACGACTTTACACTCACTTTTGTGTCTGGCCTGTCTTGTTTTTTCCATAGCTTTGTGAAAATGTACCTATACGTGTGTGTGTATATTTATATACACACACACACTAACAAGACTACATATATAAAATTAGCTATGGCTTGACCTCCCACCCTGCACCCTCAACCCGCCCCCACCCACCTCTCTCTGCTCCCCAGTCCCTCTCTCTGCTGGGAGCAGACAGGGGGCTGTGTTACAGTAACAGATAAATTACTGTAATTATTGCATACTTTGTAGGCGTCTGTTAAAGAGAAGAGCATACCTTGAATTTATGCTTCCCTAGATAATCTGACCTTTGTCCTTAAATCCGGGACATTTGATTAAAATTAAGAGAAGCGTCGGGACACCGGGACAGTCCTCTAAAAACCAGGACTCTCTGGGGAAATCCAGGATATCTGGTCACCCTATGAGTGCGGCCACTAACTTCTCAAAGTATCACTGAAGACCAACGGTCCTGTATTTGGTGGTGGGTGGGCATTGCCTTTTCCACATTCCATTACAGGCCATCAATCTTGTTTAGGGTTATGTGCGGTAATTTCCTTTTTTTAAGATGCATTACAGGTCAACATCTTGTTCCTGGTGGTCTGATGCCATTACCCTTTCTCGGTCCCAATACAGTCCCGGTAAATTCTACTGTTCAGGTATCAACCTTTCCAAGTTCTTCAAAAATCCTTCGCCATGTGTACATTAGGGTGTTTGAATTGCTGTTTCCAGGTTCATTTACACCTCCAGAGTCTTTTAATGGCTCTTGGCGGACATTGCCTTACAGGTTCTGTTGTTCAAAGCACTGATCTTCTTTTCACGATTTCTAAGGCATATCCTTCCAAGTTTCGGATCCATACAAAAAAGCTTTACCATAGTATTAAATCATCCAAACCCTCAGATAAATGGCTTTCTAGGTAGTGAATAAGAAAAAGAATGATTTTCTCCTAGTTAGGTAAAAAGGCACCCCGGTACAGTTGAGATGCTACAAAATATCGCCTGTACTGTGGGAATTGTGCTTAGGTGCAAACTGTTATGTTTTGTATGCTGGATTTGTAACGTGCTGCTCATCAGCAAAAGAATATCCAGGCGCTCTGTTATGTTGTGAAGTTGTGAAGAGATGTTATTCCCAAGTATCACTTGTACCCAGCAGGAAGCTAAATTAAACTCAGTTGCAAGAAGTAAGTCACAATGTAGACGCCTCCTCTGAATAGTAAGCCTTAGATTAATGTTGTAGTCTGATGGATTCTGCAAAAACACTTAACTAGAACAGATTCGGATTAATATGTCTAATGATAAAAAAGTTCCATGTGATTCTAATCCAGATTTGCTTTATTCAAAAAACAAGATCTTTATCAGATAAACTGCTTTGAAGATACTCTACGAAGTAAGCACTCGGTTTAGGGAAGACAATATCCAGTGAGAAGTTACATCCCAAGTCAGCAACAACTATTGCCCATTCCGTGGCTCTGAATATTTTCATCCAGCCCATTATCTAGAAATGACCCTTTGTTTAAAGAGATGACAAGTGCTTCATCTTTTCAGCCATCTCTATTTTAAGAACATGAGCCAATTTTCATTTGTCAAGAGGCTCTTTCTGAGCCATCACTAAGGCGTAAGACATCTTGCTCATGGCTGTTATTGCTTTATGGAGCCATTCTTTTAAGACAGTGGATATAATAAGCTCTGTTATATGAAATACCTGCATTCATGCAGAAGTTATCTTGGGTCAGAACAAAAATTAAATTAAATTTCCATCTCTTGGGCTTTTTAGATGCTATTTAAAATAAGCATTCAATTGCCATCAAAGTAGCAATGCGAAGCAAGAAATGTAAGCAATTTTGTAAACAAGAAGACAATTTTAGAATGTTACATCAACAGTAAGAATTCTTGAATTACAACATTTTAATGGAGACATGGGGCCTGATTTAGAGTTTGGAGCATGGGGTTACTCTGTCACAAACGTGACGCATATCCTGTCCGCCGTATTATGATTCCATTATAGCCTAGTGAAATCGCAATACGGCGCAACATCTGTCAGGTTTGTGATGGAGTAACCCATCAGCCAAACTCTAAATCAGGCACAGAGTCCAATTCAACCATTAGTTCAACATGCACATTTTTAACAACCAAAATCCTTTCTTATTTTGGTTTACATATCACCTTTAGAAAAAATTGTTCTTGAATAAATTAAGCTTTCTGTGCTACAATATTCCTTCCCTCTGTCTTCTGTCCAATTGGATTGTGAACCTAGTAGCTGTATTTTTCATCGCACATGCGTAACATCCAGTTGTACAAGCCCATATCCTGCGGTCCCAATGCACTGTAGACCTGACAGTTGTACATTTCACAGTACACGTTATGTCCAGCAATGGGGGTCAATATATCACATTTTCAAACAGAATGTATTGTGGTAATTGTAGCTATTCCCAAGGTACTACATTTGCTTACATTTTCCTTCATTGACACCCTTAATATGTATTTTGAGCTGTTTAGAGTTCAGAGCAGGGTGGGATCCTATCATTTGAGAGCAGGTTCAGCATGATAAATAACATGTTCTTTATAGTGTGCTGCCTACGACAGATTTTTTGCAGTTTCAAAGAGTTGTATGTAATCGATAGTCACCCAAAGCATGATGTTCACTTAATTTCCACTGTAAAAGTTAAATGCCTGTGTCCACCTTCACAGGATATGAATAAGATGAATGATAAGGCGGCAGTATTATTTTTAGGTAAAACACAGCAGACAACATAAACTGTCTGGTTGCGAAAGACCTATTGTTGGCTTACCAAGAATGTATAGTGGACTTAAAGGTCGCACATTCGTTACCAAAGGTTAGCTTCATTGTCGCTCTCATTTCCTTACGTGTTATTCAAAGACATTGCTTGTCCATTGTGTTCCATCAAATGTTTGCCCCTACCCTGAAGCACATCCTCTTTTCTTGACTGGGTGACAAGTGTATTTCCACTGTTCAATTTTAGGAAATTACTTTTTTTTTCTTCTTTTTTTGGTTAAGCACCCCTTTTGTGTTTGCCAACCATCACCCTCCTGTGCTTCTCCTCCCCTGTTGCTCTCTCGCCTGTGCGTTTCTCAAACGTTCCCCGCACTCTGTGTACAGCATCACCACAAGGTACTGGCAAAGCCAACAGGTTCAAAAGGCGAGACTTAGTGTTTTTTGCAAAGCTTATTTCGATTTGTACCACAACCTGGACGGGCAGGTAGCATTGAGGCTGGATGGGGCTAGAGAAAAGAAAGATTAGAAAATAACAGGAAAGAGAGTGTTTGGGACAGGACCAAAGAAAGGGTTTTGAGAGGGGAGAAAATGGGGGTAACAGTAGATAGCATTAGAGGAAAAGGATAGAGAAGGGGAGGGGAAGGAGCAATGGGTTATATAGTTACTGGGGAGGGGAAAAGGGTATTGGTGGGGGCTGGGTGGACCATGATATGCACAAAGTTCAAAATAAGAAGAGCGGGAAGGGGTGAAGAAAGAATAACAATGAGGATCAAGGAAGAGCCTGGTTGCCTGAGAGGGTAATGGAGGACTAAAGCATAATCACAATGTTTGGGCAATAAAAGAAACAGAGGTAATGAGGTACAGGGACACAAAGGGGAGAATGCTGGACCAGATATACTATTCACTGATCATAAAATACTGGTCGCAATTTGGCAGTGTACTCAACAACCAAGTTCTTTTTTAACTTTAAAAAACACAAAGGGGGTCATTTTGACCTCGGCGGTCTTTTTTAAAGACCGCCGAGCGGAAGACCGCCATTGGTGGCGGTTTGCCGCTCAGCCTATTATGACCGTTGGCAGCTCTCCGTCCTTTTACGGACGGAGAGCCGCCAACAGCCATACTGGCGGGAGGCGGGGATGTGGAGGTTGCTCCACCTCCACCGCCACGCCACAGAACACCACCCAGCGAATCACGTCCTGTGATTCGCCGTGGCGGTGTTCTGTTGGCATTGTGGTGTCGGCGGAGCTGCCCCCATGGCTCCCGTCCCCTCCCGGAGGATCGTCTGACCAGGTAAGTCGATCGTCCGTGAGGGGAGGGGGGTGGGGGGTGTTGTGTGGGTGCATGGGGGTGTGCGTGTGTGTATGTAGAGAGGGGGTGTGAGTGCGTGTATGCCTGCGGGGTGTTGTGTGTATGGGAATGAGTGCGTGTATGTCTGTGGGTATGTCTGTATGGTTGTGTGCATGTATGTTTGAATGTGGGTGTGCGTGTATGACTGTGTGTGTGGATGTAGGCATGTATGTCGGCGTGTGTGCGTGTAAGTATGTAGGTGGTGCGGGTATGGGTGAAGTGATGTTGGGGGTCGGGGTGGAGAGGGGGGCCCTGCCATCTTTGGGAGGTGGCAGGGGTGGAGGGGGGTAGGGAAGGGAGTCGGGGTTGAGGTGAGGGAGACCCCTATCAGTGCCAGGGAAGGAATTCCCTGGCACTGATAGTGCTTACCGCCATGGATTTCATGGCGGTTCAAACCGCTGGAAATCCACGGCGGTAAGCCGGGTCCAAATACCGCCGGCGGTATAGTGACGACCGCCGGGCTGGAGACCCAGGTCTCCAGCCCGGCAGTCGTCTCCGCCCTGGCGGGCGGAATGCAGAACCGGCAGATGACCATGACGGTAACCGCCATGGTCATGATTCCACAAAGTAAGACCGCCAGCCTGTTGGCGGTCTTACCGCCGGTTCTCCGCCTTCCGCCAGGGTTGTAATGACCTCCAAAATGTCCATAGAATATCCTCCTTTCCCTTTTACCAATGCATTACCATTTCCTTTTATGGTTCAGTACAATTTTAAAGTTCTGCGAGCAGATTTTGGTCTTAAACCACTGATACATATAATACCAATCTGATATCTGGAAGGGAGGCCTACAAAACGCTCCTTCCGTTTACAGAATTAATAACCAATTAGAATCCCTTTTCAGGTGTAAGAAAATTAGATTAGTACATAGAAAAATGGATTCTAACCTGTTAAAATGCTTAGTCTGGCCTCCTGCTCTATACAAAAAATAATTAAAGGACAGTTTTCTATTTATTTGTTTATTTATTTAGTTATCACCAGTTTTATCAGTGTAAACAAGTCTTAGTAAGTGGCACGGTGCATTACATAAATGCAGTTATGCAAGAACAGTTTGGACTACAAGGTGTTCCAAACATTTACAAAAGGTTACAACATCATAGGATAAAAGAAATATCGTCATAAAAAAGAAAAGATGAAGGGGTAAGGGCTACCCAAATCTCAAGGAATAAAACAATATTGGCATTCACCAGGTTGGATTTGGCAACTTGGTGAAATTAATTTAATTTGTGGAAAACTATTTGAACGAAAAGCTTCTTTGAGAACTAATTGCACATTTGCCTTGTTTTATGTGAGACCATACGGATCCTGCATCATGTGAGTGAATCCTTACATCACACTATTTTATCTGAAATAAAGAGACCCAACTCCATTGATAGTCCTACATGGTATTTTTCCAACAATCTTAATCCACTTCCTCACATTCATTTACATAAAATACTTAAGACAACTTAATTTGATAAAAAGAAATGTCAAAGTTGTCTTTACTTATCTTAGCTACTCATAATTGGCTCCAGCCTAACAACAAAATAACTTCTTACAGAGAAGTTGAAACAACAGACTTTTGTAGATTAGCGTTGTTGTAAATAATAAGATTTAGACTTACCCATATTAATGGTAGTCACTTAGTTGATTCCCACAATTATAAAAGGTTGAGTTGCCTTGCTGGGATTCGAACCTGGGAGTTGCAGAACATACACAAATCTTCTGGGCATGTACCCCGAGCCACTCATCTGTTTTATAGAGATTTTTACCTGTGACCTGAAGGTCACTCTTACACAGCCTTTCGGAAATGCTCTGAGACCCACTACATGGGGATACAACAATACCTAAGCATATTTTACTACTCCTTGATTTCCAAATCTTCCAATAAATGGGCTAGCTACCCGAATGATAGTCCATGTTCGAGGTTTTCTTTGAAGTATAGCGTTCACTTCAGAATCCAAAGTTTCAGCTGCTAGAAATAACACCGAAGGCAATGAGGTACTCAACAATTTGTGGGAAATGATAGAAGAAATCTACCCTGATTCATGAGCTTCTCAGAGATTGTCGCATGCGAGTGCCGGCGGCTCAGTCGTCATCAGTTCCCAGTGCTGAGATATTCATTACTTTGTGGACGGCAGTAAAAGAAATATGTCTGTGCCTTCCTGCATGGTTTTTTGCAGTGCTCAATCTTTCTGATGAAAAGTGGACAGGGCATGATCTGAAATGTAAGGAGGCTCATTCAGATGCTCAGGAGAATCCAAAAAACATGTTCAGAGTGAATCCCAAAGTGCCTCGGAATCCCTGGGCCACCATCCTCCTCTCACAAGCTCTTTCCTCCACTCTTCGCTAAAGGTTTCACGCAACTCCACGTCCACCAGCTCATCTATGAGCCCAAAGCGGCTCCCTCTCTGTGGGTAGCATCAGGGTCATTAATTGCTCAATGACACCCTGTGACTGCATGGCCGGGCTGCATGGCCGGTCCGAGGACTACAGACTTACATTGCAAGGAGAAATTTGCTGAAAAGGGTCGAAACTGCCATGAGACACGAAGGCCTCATTTCATTTGCCCTTCTTTCCTGTGGCATGGGTTTACCATGTCACCTTCAATATTTATTCAACGTTTCCATCTGGACTACTAGAAGATCTGTGTATCTAGAACTGCAAAACTAGAATTGTTTACTGTCACTGCTGTCATTCCACAGGACACCACAACTCCCTAAAGGACAGAAGCGCAACTTGCCCACATCCACACAGAATCGGCATGCCTAATCAAACACATTCACACCAATTTATCTTGACTCCAGGCAATGAGAACCCTCAGATTGCATGCATCAACCTATACCCACAGCACTTACTAATTACAACACCTGGTACAATCATGCGCAAAGTGTGGCTCCACGCCATTCTTTGCCTTACATCGACTGTATATACTAGAATCCCCTGGCACCACATTTGCGCACAACACATCTGTAAGTTGCATAGTTGGCTGAGCATGGCACTGCAAAAGCACACCAAAACAAATTATTTTCATGCTGCAATTTACACATTGGACAAAACTCATCGCACCACCATGTGCACAACACAGAATGAGTTGGCGAGATTGACTTGCAACGTTAGGCAAACAACCAGTTTTGGATAAAATCATACTTTGCCCAATACCAGTAAAGCACATTAAATACAAACCCTTTCTTTACCATGCACACAACACCAGCCAGATAGTTGGCTACGTGCGACAGCCTCAGGAGCTCATCCATATCATCTCATCAATCTGCATGTCACCGTCCCGGAAAAGTTGCAATCAACATTTGTATCAATGCCACATAATCTGCAAGGATGCTTCCTAGTAGCAGAACATAACAGGATCTAGGTGACCATACAATATAATCCATTGCTGTAAGACAATCTATTTAAACCTTGCAGGCTACTTCCAAATAAAATACACCTATAAACCAGAAGAAATGCAATAGAGTACAAAGGTCACTGGCTCCAGTCAATGCAAAACCCAGAACTGTAAAGGGTGCCAGATCCAAAAATACCATTGGACATCGCTAATGATCAAAATAGATTATACAAATGCATGCAACGTAATACCTATTTAAGCATTGAAGATCCCATTAAAGGTAGGTGCAGAAGCATCTATCCACTTGGAGGATCTTCATTGCATCTTAAGAGTCAGGATGCAGGGTGGTACTGCGCATGTAAACAAAGCATGGCCACTGGAACACAACTTCTATATGTTCACGGGCACCTTCCAAGTGGTGTGCATTTAGCGTGTCAAGGGCAGATCTGTTAATGCTCCTGGAGGATATTCAAGGGTTAAGCGAGTCCTACACCTGTAAGGACCTGACCAAGAGGTAAGCAAAAGAACACCTACAATGCCATTGTTTGAGCAGAGCCTCTGTGCACAAACAATTGTGATTGCAGAGCAGGTACCACAAACGTGCATCCACTTCTGTAATGTCAAAGCGCACCTGGAATTAGGAAACTGGCACAACCATAACTTGCCAAGTGCACCCTTGTGGCACTTTTATTAATTCATCCTGTGGGGAAGTAACTGATACAGTATGGGGTCATCTGTTTATAACCCTCATTTCATCATCTAATTATCATAAATTACAGAGGTAAGGACTCCACCTGCTTTAATCTGCAGTTAGTTCTGTACTTATAATAATTGTGCCTTTCAGAAATGTATACAGGATACACGAATCCATTTAATTTTTACTGTAATTCATATATTTCGTGAACGCCCAGATATAGGGGCAGTTTACACAGTTGTCTGCTCTTTTAGGGTCAATCACAGCTTTAGTGAAATCAGTAATTGTTCGATAAGGCCCCCGATCACGAGTTGAGTGGAGCGGAATTTCTGTGTGGATCATGAGTTGACATGTTCCTCACCTGGACTTACTGGGCACATGAACAATGGACTCGATTTTACCAGCCATAAATTCCTGCTGGTGAAATCACCATGAGAAAGGATTGGCCCAGACCCCTTCTGTAAAGTTTCATTCATACTGCACTGTGCTGGCAGTGTGTGATCAGAAGTACCAGTGATTGGAGTTTGCACTCCAGCCGAACCCTGCTACTCGTAATCGGGCCTAAATAATAGGCAAGAGGAAAGAATGTGCAACCATCAAATATAAAAGAAGGCTCATTAGGTTGACATAACATCCTCATGTAGGCTTCCTGAAGGAGCATACAGTAAACCTTAGCATAACACTTAAAGATTGATGTATTATGCATTGGCCTTGTATCAGGCGTCAATAGGACAGCTGCTACACTTAAGCAACATGATTCTCTGGAACCAAATCCTTTCTGCTACTTGAGATACATCTTTAAGTGTTTAAGACAAGTATATTAACACATTGCCAATGATTTTCTGCATCATACCTAACAAATGCTCATTTAATGGCATCGATGTATTTACTTTTAAGCCTGTACAATCCAGTACTGACCGGGCAGTAGGATTAAGCCATCTCAGTGCTGAACTTTTATCTTCCCCTATGGGGTGCTTACACCAGTCACTGTGGCCAGGATGAACATTCAATGTAGCCTATATCATGTTGCCACAAACAGAGACCTTATCTCTGCCCACAAGCCTTTCAATAAGACAATACATTGAATGGTTGTAGTTAGGAATATCAATTAGGAAATATCGTGATACATTAATATTGTAGCCAAAATATAGAGGACCAAAATGTCGAAAGGTAAGTGCCTCTAGGGAAACATAGGTTTAATATTCTTCCTTCCACATCTATGTACCTACAAGACATACATATGGTCACGGTACACATATGTGAAGTTAGGAATAAAAAGCTCCATACTTACTTACTGTTATTTTATCATTCCACTTTCCAGACCGTGCTTCCATTGAAACGTTTGAAGAAGTATTTTAGATTTGAAAAGAACCCTCAATGGTCTTTCTTCTTGTCACATTCATTGCTTTAACTCCTACATGCTTTCTTGCACAATCAAATCCTTTTTCGCTACTTTTCTTTCCCAGAGTCACAAAGCCAAAAGGGCGGACTTTAATGTGATAAACAGCATTTGTTCGTGCAACAAATGAATATAGCATTTGTGAATGCAAGTGCTGGAACATTAAAGTTAAACCTATTGGCTTTAGAATAAACATTTAGATATAAGAATAAATTGTATAGACTATCTGTAAGTAGACAGATCTTTAGGACAGTCTAAAACTATTTCACTACTAAACTTGTACACTCCTCACTTGAATACAAGGAGTGGAAGCAGTGCTTAATTTGAGCTGGTGGTTTCTGGTGCTCAGCGCCTGCACTTTATTGTGAACACGGGTACTAGTGGCAGTCTGCCACATGGTGTCACTGTTTATCTTATTTAGAGTTGAGCATAACAACAGCTCTTTAATAAGTCATAACATGCATCAAAAATTACTAACACCTGCCACCCAAACTATTCCTATAGCTTAGGGGCCTCGACTCGTCTCACATGTACGCGTTTGGTGGTTAATAGTTGTGTTGGTACTGTCACTGGCAGCGCAGGCACAGGCCACGGGTGGTGCATGCTGCAGCGGTCTCCTCACAAGGGCCTTGGAACGTATTTTTTTTTTTGTTGATAAATTAGGCACTGGGGGAGGGGAGTGGAGGTGGAGGGTGACATTTTAAATTATCCTATTTACTTCTGTATACTCAGAGTGCCTGTTTTGTCCCCAGCGTTCACTATAATATTAAGAGGAATTGTAATTCTATCTTCTGTTATTTTCCTTTTTAGAAAGTAATGATCATGTGCTCCAACAGAGTTTTTTTGCCAGCCCCAGGCTGGACTGGTAATCTATCTTAGGTAAAGCTTCAAGAGCCAGTGGGCTAATTTAGACTTTTTGATTACATGAGATGGGTCCATCTGAAAAACTGCTCACTACGCTAATCTCTTCTGATGACTTTTCAATGGCCAGAGAGGAATGAGAACTTAGGCCTTTCGCCCCTTCAACAAAGCCGAGAAAATCAGTCGGTCCCCAGGAATAAATCCCTCCTCTGCCTCAAGTAAGAAAGGTCTTCCAGCAATAGTCTCCTTGACAGAGCAATCACATCTCTGCTGATATAAAATATGTTTAAAACCAGGATTAACTTCAGGACCAGCACCTGGACTCCTGTCAGTGCGGCATTTCCGGAGAAGGCCTCTACTGAGGAGCATCCATCAGAGCGCTCAGATTGCTCATGGGCCGTCACTACTACTTGTGTAAAAGTAGTGTAGATATGTGGTGTTAGGAATGCAACAACCATTCTCACCAATGGAAAGAACATGTGAGCATGGGGGGGGGGGGGGGGGGGGAAGAAGCTGTTGATTTACAAAATTGGAAGAAAATCAAGAATAACAAATATGTAAACATGCAGATTTAGCATAAATATAAATGTACGTAAACATAAAATGTCAACTGGAAAGTATGCTTTTCTGAGTACAAGGAATGAAAAAACGTAGACCAATAACACGTTATTCAGAGCGACTGTACTAAAAAATAAACATTAGTTAAAGCATTCTCACATATATTACTGTAGTAGAAAAGTCAGAAGTGTATAATCGCTCTACAGTACAACTGACACAAAACACTCTTTACTGCCTCTAAAATTGAATGTGGAAATTACTTAACACAGCTCTCCTAAATCCCAGGAGGACTATTCAGTGTGATTTTACCTAATTGCACAAATGTAACCCTTGAATCCTGGTTTCGGGACAAACTCTTTTGTTAAAACAAATATGCATGCACAAGTGCTATAGCATAAAATATACAAGCAGGTGTATGAAGTATTATATGCTTTTTATTAACAATGTTCTATATGAGGGAGAAGAACATTATGACCTAGGAAAGGCTTCCCAGCTCATGAGTCGTGGCCTCTCCCCACACTCAACAATAATATCAAATAGCAAATTGCATTCTTTGCACCAGAGTCTGTGTGTGTTACACACACACACACACACACACTCATATACATACACACACACACGTAGGACAATAGCCTCTTTCTACCACAGTTTTGGCCTGTTTGTCAGTGTGTTTGACTGTGTTCACTGGGATCCTGCTCACCAGGACCACAGTGATTAGGCTCTATCCTTTAAACTTGGTTGCTGGAACTTTTTTCGCCCCACATTTGGCATACTGGTGCCCCCATGTAAGTCCCTAGTATATGGTACCTAGGTACCCAGGGCATTAGGATTCTAGGGGTCCCTATGGGCTGCAGCATGTATTATGCCACCAATAGGGAGCGCATGAAAAGTGTTCTGCAGGCCTGCCATTGCAGCCCGCGTGAAAGGGTGCATGCAGCCTTTCACCACCAGGTCACTGCACCAGGTCACTATAAGTCACCTCTATGGCAGGCCCTCCTAGCCCAGAGGGCAGGGTGCAAGTACCCGTGTGTGAGGGCACCTCTGCACTAGAAGAAGTACTCCCAGGAACTCCAGTTCTATTCTCCTGGGCTTTGTGAGTGAGGGGACGCCATTTTATGCATGTGCTGGACATAGGTCCCTACCTATGTTCAGCTACATAATGGTACCTCCGAACCTGGGTCATGTTTGGTATCAAACATTTTGGAATGATACCCCAATACTGTTGCAAGTATTGGAAATATGATTCCATGCACTCTGGGAGCTGCATAGAGCACCATCAGCATTGCTACCACCAGTCTTACAGGGTTTTCCAGGCAGCCCAAGCTGCTGCCACCCCTCAAACGGGTTTCTGCCCTCCTGCTGCTTGAGCTAAATCAAGCCCAGGAAGGCAGAACAAAGCATTTCCTTTAGGAGAGGGAGGTAACACCCTCTCCCTTTGGAAATAGGTGTGACTGGCTGGGAAAGGGTAGCCTCCCCAAGCCACTGGTATGATTTGAAGGGCACATTTGGTGCCCTCTGTGCATAAACCAGTCCACACCAGTTCAGGGACCCCCAGTCCCTGCTCTGGGGCAAAACCGGACAATGGAAAGGGGTGGGACCACTTCCCTGTCCATCACTACCCCAGGAGTGATGCTCAGAACTCCTACAGAGGGTCCCCGTGTTCTGCCATCTTGTTTCCAAGGCTGGCAGGGAACTCTGGGGCCATCTGAGAGGCAAGGCAGGTGTTGTCAGAGACCCCTCCTGAAAGGTGCTTACCAATCCCCTTTCAGGGCTATTTAGGTTCTTCCTCTGGGGTGGGTCCTCAGATTTGGCTTGCAAGACTTCAGCAGGCTTCCTCTGCAACTTCCACTTTGACTTCTGGCCACTAGAACTGCGACTGGACCATCAAGTAAGCGACAACAAAGCAATCCAACTTTGTTTCCACAGCTCCTGCTAGCTTTGCAATATTTCCATAGCCGTGCAAGCTCAGAAGACAGCAACTCTTCAGCCTGCACAAGAGTGAAGGAGTCACTCCCCTGCATCCTCAGGCACTTGCTGCAACAACGACTGGCTGCGTGGATCTCCCCTCATCTTGAGCTGCATGGATCCTGCATCACTTGTGGTGGTCCGGAGTAGTCATCTTGGTCCTCTCAGCCAGCTGTCCAACTTTGGTGGAGGAAAGCCCTTGTGTTCCCAAGCAGGACTGTACTACTGTGCACCGCGTCTCTTGCAGCTGCCAAGGCTTGTTTGCATCTCCTCCAACAGATCTTCAGGCGACATGTAGCTCCTCCTTCCTGCAATGCTCAGCCCTCTGCGTGGTTCTTCTGCAGCGTGGGATCCTTTTCTGTAGTGTTGCATGGGCTCCTTCTGTGTCCCCCATTCGATGGGACTCCTGTGGGTGCTGTCTCTGCTTCTGCAGACTCTCTGTGATGCTGAGGGTCCCCTGTGATTTCCCCTCCTGGTTTGGGTCCTCCTTGGTCTTGCTGGTCCCCAGAAGCACCACTTTTCCACTAACCGTGAATTTGCCTTTGCCAAGGCATGTTGGTGGAATTCCTGCACGACACCAATCTGCAATCTTCACTCCAGCATGGGACATCTTCTGCATCCATCAGGAACTCTTCTCCGGGGCTGCAGTGCTGACCTGTTCTTCTCAGCAACAACCAACTCCTGCAAGTACAGCTGGGTGGGTAGTAGCTCTTACTCCTCCTGGACTCCACTGTGACTCTTGGACTTGGTCCCCTCTCTTCACAGGTCTTCTTCTCCAGGAATCCACCACTGGTTTCTTGCAGTCTTGTCTGGGTGTCTTCTTTTCCTTCCTTTTGGGTAGTTTGGGGAAATTCCAGTGATTTACTCCTGCTCTTGCGGTCGCTGGGGGGTACTGATTTACTTACCTCTGTGGTTTTCTAGTACTCCCAGCTCCCTTCTACACATTCCACTTACCTAGGTGGGGGTCCTGTGTTTGCATTCCATTTTTTTAGTGTATGGTTTGGGCTCCCCCTAGGGTCACTATTGGTTATTGCTATTTGCACTGTTTTCTAACCTTTTCTATGCCTATTTCTGATTACTAGGGTATGTACTTGGTGTATTACTCCTATTGGAGGGTTGCTGTTCCAGTGTTTTGTGGTAGTGTGTTCCAAAAATAAAGTACCTACATTTCTGTACAACTGAGTGTTTTCTTTCATGTGTGCAAGTGCTGTGTGACTACAATGGTATTGCATGAGCTTTGCATGTCTCCCAGATAAGCCTTGACTGCTTATCCATAGCTACCTCTAGATAGTGTGGCTTCTAGACACTGCCTACACTGCACTAAGAGGGGATACCTGGTCCCGGTATAAGGTGTTAGGTACCCACCACTCACCAGGCCAGCTTCCGACATTGGTGGCACAGCAGTGGGATGAGCACTTGCAATTGCCTTACCACTCTGTCACTTGGTGTTTTCCACAGGAAAGACCACTTACTAGCTAGGGATCTACACTTATACCTAGTTTTAGAAAACACTCTCTTGGGTTTGTTTAAGAGAGGGGTCTAGGCATAGCCCTTGCTCCAAACTTCTTTAAAAGAGATTAGAAGTTAGGGAGGTTAGGCACACCCTACATCACTCTAACACAAACATGTCTTTAGGACAGAGCACATCTCAGGCTATGAACTCTCCTTATGAGAGCCTCACCTTTCAGGAGTTGAGGGAGAAGTGCAAAGAAAGGAACCTGAAGACAGGGAGGAACGCTGACAAGAGTCTGCTCCTAGGCCTTCTCCTCCTCGCCATCACGTTCGCCATGTTAAATGTTTACTTGTTTATTTAATGATGGCCGAGTACTAGTGGGTCACTTGCTTGATTTTTTCCACTCATGAGGTCTTTGTTGTTTTTTTTAAACTTCGAATTTACAATTAAGTGCCAATTTAGAAGACAAAATAAAAAATTAAAAAATAGCTATGCGCATCACAATGCAGGTGGTCAAATGGATCTCAACACGAGCACTTGTTTGATGTGTGAGGCTTGCATATCTTGGTATGGATTTTCTTTAATAGAAAACCAATTGCACGATTTCTGGCTGTGTGTGTGAGAGTCTCATGATGCATCCAAATGGCATTTAAAACAAGCACTGACAAAGTCAATAGGTCTTACATTTTGAACTATTGGTTTTACCAATGCTGTTTTCTGATGATGTGCAGCACCAGACAAGAAAATGAGGACTGATGATGCAGTTGGGTTAGTTCATAATCATGAGCATGTGTGATCATGTATGCCTGCAGATGCAGCATCAGGTATTGAGAGCATGCTTCACCAAACATGCTTGTGCCTACGAAATAAGGCTGGTACCATTTTTTTATTTATGTATCCTAGATGGATTGGCAAGTAAAGAAAAACTTAACTAGAATGAAAAAGCATTTTTACAGCAGAGGAGCGAGTAGCACGTTGCTGCCTAGCCCTTTAAAAACACACTAGAGGTCATATTTAAAAAATACTTTTGTGGTTTCAGGAGAGCAGGGAGGTAAAATAAAAAAAAAGCGGAGGCGTGGGGAAAGGTAAAAGTGTCGCATGAGGGAGAGAGCAGCATGAAGGTGTTGGGAGAAGCACACAGGGAAAGAGCAACATGAAGTGTGGCGATCAGGGAAGTTTGGTGGTGGAACAGCACTCGACAGAGCAAGCAGCACACAAATGAGAGAGAAGCACAGCTTGGGTATCTATTTGCCTCAGGAGAAGCACACGAGGGAGAGAACTGGAAAACACATGCACTCTCATGGAGTGCTTAACCAAAAAGAAAAAAGTTGCTCCCTAAAAGTGAGCAGTGTAAGGTTACACGTCAGATAATCAAAAGGATACCAAAGAGGCTATGGTCCAGTAGAGAGAGAAACACAAGAATGGGAAGGGTAGCCATCAAATAAGAAATATGCGAATAAGCGTGACAATAAAGCCCAGTAATGGGCAGCTGTAAGTCCTCTTTGAGTTCTTGGGAAGCCCACAATAGGTATTTTGAGAAAAGATCTAAAATGCATTGTTAAAGCCAACAGCTCAGCCTTTTAGTGTCGCGATCTACTGTTTTTTATCAATGCGTGTGCATCTCTGCTTTCTATCCTTCTTATTGTTTTCTTTCATCCTTGTTTCCACTTTTCTGCCTTTCTCTTTCTTGCTGTGAAGTCAAAGTCTGATGACGAAAAATTAAGTCATCATCGCATAAAACTGAGGGCAGGGGACCGCCAGTTGCAACCACCCGCACAAATTAAGCACTGCCTAGAAGTTTCAGAGACTAGAGATAAGTGATCTGTACATTACAAAACCGCTCGGGCGCAACTGTGCCTCTTTTCTTCCCTTTAATTTTGTGTATTTTTTCGTTCTTTACAAAGTTCTCTAAGGAAGACAAAAGGGTAAAAAAAAGTAGAGCGCTTCTTTTCACTTGGCAGAAAAGAAAGTGTTAGCTCTGCGGAAACGCACAGCAGCTGAGCCCTTCCAAATTGCCCGCTTTGTCGAATCCATCTGTTGACACTTTACAGGGAGATCTTGATATAATTTCACCAAGGAGGATGATTAAAAACTGAATAGAGCAATGCAAAAACATGTTGAATTATTCATTTATTTAAATTGGCAGTTATTAAAATAAAAACGGATGCTAGGTGATAGGGCAGACATTTTTTGGCCTAAAGAGAGAAGCTGTGGAGGTATTTTTTTTTTTAAGTTTTCAAGCAATTTCTCAGCTTGGTTACTACAAGCTGTGAAGTACTCGTGGCTTCTTTCCATTTCCATCTCTCCGACCACGTGCCCATGCAGTTGTACATTTTTAGGTCTAGAGTTAGCCAATGTATTTTCATTTAACGAAAAAACATTATGGGGGTTATTCTAACTTTGGAGGAGGTGTTAATCCGTCCCAAAAGTGACGGAAAAGTGACGGATTTACCACCAGCCGTATTACGAGTCCATTATATCCTATGGAACTCGTAATACGGCTGGCGGTATATCCGTCACTTTACCGTCACTTTTGGGACGGATTAACACTCCTCCAAAGTTAGAATAACCCCCTATATATAGAATTACAGTGGGGAAAGACAGCCCTTTTCTCCATTGGTCTGTTATTGCGTCAGTCACATTTTTCTTCTGAGTACAGCACACAACAATAGCACTGGTGTCAGCCCACTTCGGTCACTGGCTAATTTCACAGTGAGTGACGGCATTCTCCTTTTCCACACAGACCGTTGTTCCCTTCAGTGCTAGAGACTGCTATTGCAATGAATGTTTTTTTAAACCAATAAAAATCTGACAATACAAAAAAAGGATTGACAAAGCTGAAATGCTGGCAATGAACTCAATACCCATTGTTTTTCCCAATGGATATTGATGGAGGCAAAGCGTTTATTTGGTTATTGCTCTTGCAATTTGTATTGCAATATTTGTAATTGAGCACAACTTGCTCTCTCTCTCAGTCTGTTAAGTGTGCCACCAATTTGTCTGTCCCTGCCTGCTGGTGTTGCACTCCAGGCTATACACACCTAACTCTGAAGCAGTAACAGAGAGGAATATTGTCCTCCAAATCACGCCCGGTTCAGGAACAGCAACATGGAGAAGCTGCCGTCTCTGAGCTACTTACACCCAGCCCAGGACCTTCAACAAAGAGAAACAATGAACTCTGATCTCCTCACACCCAACTCGGGAACCTAGATACACAGAAATATTGTCCTATGAGGTACTCACATCCAACTCAAGACCCTAGACAATGAGGGCTTTGTCCTCTAAGCTACTCACGCCCATCTCAGGAACCTAGATACACAGAAATATTGTCCTGTGAGGTACTCACACCCAACTCAAGACCCTAGACAATGAGGGCTTTGTCCTCTAAGCTACTCACGCCCATCTCAGGAACCTAGATACACAGAAATATTGTCCTCAGAACTACTCACACTGGGCGTAGGACCTTTGACAAAGATAAATACTGAACTCAGAGCTACCCACAACCATCTCAGAACCTTAGACAATGAGGAATATTATTCTCTGAGCTACACATACCAAACTCAAGACCATAGACACAGACTGCCTTCTAAGCAACTCAGACGTGGCTCGGGACCATTGACTCTGAGGAATACTATTCTATGAGGTGCTCACATCCAACTCAAGACTAATCGACACTGAACAATAATGCAATCTTAGTTGTACTCAGATGTACTACTGTACTCTGATGTACTCTTTACTCTGTGGTAGGGACAGAGAGGATTCCTGCTACTCGAGTTAAATTAATCCAGGCCAAACTCAATGACACAGAGGAACTGTTTCCTCTGAGGTATTCAAATCAACCTCTGAACCAGCTACACATATGGGCACTGCCTTTGAGCTTCCGACTCCCAGAGAAGGACCAGCAGCACAGAGGAACTACCATTCGCTGAGCTACTTACACCCAGCTCAAATCACCTACACAGCGGGACTACCACTGTGACTTACACCATAAGTGGAACTACCACTCTCTAAATTCCTCACAACCATACTCAGGATCAGTGACATAAAGCCATGACTAGACTTTGAGCTATTCACAACCAGCTCAAGGTCAGCAAAACAGAGAAACTACTACCCTCTGAGAATCGGGGTGACATATTTCCACCTAATAAAGTTAAAGCAGATCTGCTTGAACTCCTGTTTTTAGTCTTCCTTTGGGAACATGTAAATTTTATCTGATGTATAGAGTTAGTTGCTCTAAATTTACCAAAGGCCTTTCTTGTGCTATGGTGGATTTTCAAATCTGTGAAAGCCTGCTTTTGTGTAATTATGTTTCTCGCTTTATTTTGATGAAATAATTCTCGGCGACATCTGTGTGTCCCTCCTGGGTCGACATTATTAGTGGATCTTTGGAGCAAGAAACTCTTAGCTGGCCCTCGTATGTTTCACAGAGGCAGTGCTAATAATTGGACCTACAGTCGAATGGTCTATTGTGTATTTCTAAACTGCCTCCGTAACTTTCACATAGGTCAAAATTAGCGATGCGGTTGGAGAACCAATCATTCTCAGCTGTTTCTTTCTCCCACTTTGGGTTCCTCATAATGGCGTTTGCCAAGGAACCTCTCATCTGGATGACCGAACACAGGGTATTTTCAGCTGCATTCACATGTGAGTGGGCCCGAGTAATTATTAAGGACTGAAAATGTCCTATTTCCCTTCTCCTGCTCTTGGTAGACATGAGAGAAAGCTAGAACCTGCGATGGAATTGTGATCTGAGTGCCTCTGTGTCACCCCTCATTTTCACTTTGGAGTGAAGATGGTGTAATATCTCTGGGCCTGTCCATTGTCCAACAACCCCAGTATTGCCATGGTTTGCTTTCTTTACCTCTATGTTAATCACCTCAGCCCATGTACTTCTCTTCTTATATCGATCTCTGATCTCACTAGGAATCTTCATCCTGTCATAGGTGCCAAGATACAAGTAATTATTTTAAACCCTCTCCTTTAGGTAGTCTGTATAAAAAATGTTGGCTTCGATCTGGTCCAGGCCTTCATTTCAAACCTATTTGTTCATATTCCCTGAATATTACCCTCTAATCAACAAAATATTTGGCTTATGGAACTTTGAGGAATGTATAATAGAACAATCTCACAAATTCTCCTACAACTTTTGATGGGATCAGCACGTCTAGCCACCGTGCCAAGTTTGACGTCTCAGGTTCAGAGCACAACTCTGGTCTTGTCATAGCCATCCAACTCTTCCGATAGAGGACACACCTCACCCACGCAGTCTCCAAAAATACACTGGTTGCCCACTTTCATTGGCTGCTTCATATTCGGAAATATTGTAAGAATTCACACTTCAACTGAGTATATTATGACACCCACTCTAAATATTCATACATATGCACTGCCAGGCCATCTCACAATATTTAAAGCATGTCTGCAAACTTCACACACCTCACCCAACATCTCCCAAACTGGTCAACCAATAACCTTTTCCATCTCACACACTGACAGGTGCCCAGGAACAAAATGACAATTGGAGAGCTTCACTGCCTTATCAGGATAAGAAGCACTATATGGATGCTACAATAGATTTTGCTATATGAAGGAGTGAATCCATACCATTCAATGCACCTTTCCCCAGTGTATGTATGCCTGGCCACAGTTCCATGTGTGCTGCTACATGCTTGGAAGCCACTGATTGTCTTCACACATGACACCAAACTCTTCCCATATAGGACATACCTTACCAATCCACATTGCAACTTCTCATGCAAGCATGGACATGCAGTCCATCGGATAAAGCATGAGTGCTATTATGCATCACTAGTGGCAGCAGAGCCCAGCATAGGTACCAATAACAACTCACTATATTCAGGGAAATGACAATATCATCTTCAGATATATGGCCGCCATGATGCTGAGATTCAACTAGAATTATTCAGATTGCATGTTCCGCATACTAACACCTACTGATGGCACCCTTAGTGCCCTGACTTGTGGGTGCTACTTCTGTTCTCCTGGAGCAAGGTAGCAGGGAGTACCAATAACTCTGGGGGCCGTGAAGTAAGCAGGGATAACAGGTGAAATCCTGAGATTCTTCTGAGAAATTAGGAATTGCAACAGGGGGAGGTAAATATTGGTCAGACTTCCCCAGTATTTTCCCCTAGATTTTCACCCAGATATTTTGGCTGTTTTATTTTTTTAGAACTCAATTTTTATTGAGTTTGGAGAACATAACCAACAAGAAGAATACAGTGCAGTGCATATCAATGCAAGATATTACAGTATCGTTTTCTCACATTACTGGAGGACAGAGTTAACATAAAATCCAAGACAAGGGTCGATAGTACCCACTGCAGCAGTAATTTCACCCAAACACCCCCCCCCATCAAGGATCCACATGAAACCAGACATTACATATAGCGTACATAACAGAGACATAGCCTCATCACAGTTGGTCATCGCCTATCAAGTTGATGCAAGGTGTACTTATTCACCCGCCATCATCCTTACTTCCTGCAGAACTTAAATCATCCACCCCAGTGAACCGTTCCAATAGTGCTCTCCAGGCAATCCCGTCTGTCAGTGTCTCCGCCTCCCTGCATGTTATCCGCATATATTGTTCCTCAGCCGCACCCCATTCCATTAAATCTCAAATCCAGCAAGGGATGAAAGGGTTCCGAGCACTCATCCAGCCAATAGCCACCCTACACTTGGTCAACACCAGAGCCAGCTGTGGGAGCTTATATGGGATACTCCTACCCCGCGGTCTACACACTACACCAAAAAGGCATGTCAAATGCGTTGCTTCCATCCCGTAACCTCCTCTACTCTCCCCACTACCTCCCACCAAAAATTGTGCACTATCTGGCAGGATCAAGCTAAGTGTTGAAGGATGCATTGAAAGCGCCAGAGCTGAGACACCCAGCCCCTCGTCCTGGATCAATCTTATTGAGACGGCTAGGTGTGAAGTATGTCCTGTGCACAAAATTGAATTGTAACAGTTTAAACCTATTGGTGCATGACACCGTGTGCACCAACAACAACCCCTTTGCCCAGTCACATCCACTATGTGGTCCCCCAGTTCACGCTCCCAAGCCCTAAGCGCCACACTTATCATGCCCGCTGATCATCCCAAAGGGCTATAAAGAACCGAGTGATCAAATGAGTCCCCTCACCCCAATTAATCAGTCCACTCAACACAGCTGATGTCTGAGGGGCCACCGGAAAACAACACTAGATCTCACGAGCCACACACTTCATTTTTGCATATTGCAAGAACTGACTGGGGCCCCGACCGAACGTGTCCCGAGCATCAGTGAAGGAGATAAACTCACCATTGGGGCATAAATCTCCTTCCAATTCACATCCTCCCAGCCTCCAACCCTCCATGGACATTAGATTGTCCATGTCCCTGAATGGTGCTAAGTCCCAAATCCTCAATTGTCTATCAAATGGGGCCTGTTGTAGCACATTCTTAACAGCCTGCTCTCAGATCCAGGCAGTGGTTCTGACCAAATATGGGATGACAGATTCAGACCGACCACCCAACATCAATAGATGCGCCAGCGTCTTCCCACCCAGCATTCCTGCAAACAATTTCTTCTCCCAATTGTCCGATTCTGTCATCCACTTAGCAGCATGTTCTAGATGCGCTGCGTAATTATAATGTCTAATATTGGGAATCGCCAGCCCTCCCTCTTCCATATCCCTCTGCAGCACGGGCAATGCCACCCTACTATGTCGCCCAGCCCACACCATTGAAATCAGCAAGCTGTTTAGAAGGCTGAAGAGCCGAGGGGATAACGGAAACAGAGTTCTGAACCAGGTAAAGACACCGTGGCAGGAGCACCATCTTAGCCACAGCCACCCTCCCCATCACTGAAAGAGGTAATCTATTCCACAACGAAACCGAGCGCTCCAGGCCGGTAACCACTCGTTCTACATTGTTTTTTTCTTGTGCCACCACAGTGACCCAAATACCTAGATACCGGAAGCTCTCAAACTCCCACCTGAGCCCCACCCTTGGTAAATCCTCCTGAGGCACACCACAGTGACCCCAAAGGAAACAGAAGTGACTTTTTCCTATTCACTTGGAGACCCAACTCCAAAGGCTTCCAACAGCCGCAGCAGCAAAGGCACCGAAACACTGGGCTCCCGAAGATACACCAACGCATCATCTGCATATAGGGAAACAATGTGGGTAATCTGCCTCACCCGGATACCCCAAGGTCCCAGTTCCTCTTGGAGCCAGATCGCCAGCGGCTCCACAGCCAAGGCGAAAAGGAGTGGTGAAAGTGGGCATCCCTGCCTGGTTCCCCTACCAATCTGCCAGGATTCTGAGAGCTCTCCTCCCACCCGGACACATGCGGAGGGTGCAGTATACAAAAGTCTCACCAATGCACAAAAGGGTGGGCCAAACCCCATGCCCGCGGCACCTCCAGAAGATAGCCACACTCCACTCTGTCAAAGGCCTTCTCCAGGTCCAATGACACTAGCACCAGTTTGTCCTCTTCACCCTCGGTTTCATGCAGCACATGTGCCAAGCGACGCAAGTCGTTGGACGTGCTACGACCAGGGATAAAACCACATTGATCGTCATGCATCAAGCTCCGGATCACCCCACGAAGCTGAGTAGCCAATATCTTGCACAGGATCTTTACATCGCTGTTCAGCATAATAAGCGGGCGATAGGAGGAAGGATCACCAGGATCCCCTCCAGGCTTAAGCATCAAGCACAGAATGCCTTGGTGCATGGTTTCCGGCAATGTGCCTTGCAGCGGGCCTCCTCAAACACCGCCAGCAACTTCTTTCGCAGGAGTAGGGAGAACGTTTGGTACATCTCGATTGGGAACCCATCACCCCCCCCGGAGACCTTGATTTTGTCAATGCTTCCACTACCTCACTCACTTCCTCCACATTTATCACAGCCTCTAGAGCATCCCCACTCTCAGGTTCCAACCGCGGAAGCCGCATCCGCCGCAGTAACTCCCCTAAATCGTCCTCTGGGACTTGAGCACCAGCCGCAGATGTTCCACTAACACCTGAAGGATATCCTTACGATCGTCTCACCTTTGGCATTCTTTATATGCACGATCGGGGGGCGCCTCCACCTCCCGTTTTAGGATCACACCAATAATTACCCAGATTTATCCCTCTCCCTGTGCAAGCACTGCCTGGAGGCTCTAACTGTTACCCTGCTCAGCGTGTCCCAGCAGTTGTTAACTGACTTATACAACCTGAGTTGCTCCCTTTCAGTCTCTCTTGTGGTCGGTGTCTGATGCTGCAGACCCCCACCTTATCCTCCGAACTACTGAGTTCTTGTTCCATTTGTTTGCGTACCCTACAAACGGAGCCTATGCAGACCCCCCTTCCACTATGGTCTTCAAGGCCTCCCATTCCGTGTCCCTAGACTTCGTCGTATTCCAATTCAAGTCCATATAACCTTTAATGGCAACCGCCACCTTGACCCGGCACCCCACAGCAGTCAGAAAATCCACAGGCATACGCCAACTATGTGCTAACCCAGTATTATCGTCTCCCCACTGCAGCTGCATCAACACTGATGCATAATCAGATAAAAACCTACCCAGGTGCTCAATATCCAGCTCCTGTGAGCAGTTCAGTCCACCCAGAAGAAACCGATCTAGCCGGCTATACATGTTGTGTGTCTTAGAATGACAGGTTACTCCCTACCCTCCGGGTGTAATTCCCTCCATCTGTCACACAACCCTAAATTACTCAAAACGTCTGCGAGGGATCTCACCATCAACGGTTTAGTCCCCAACTTGGGCGGGAGACGATATTTTTCACCATTGAAAATACAATTGTATTCAACGGCCCATACAATAGGCGCGCCCACCCCATCACCCAAGATCTCAGGTATGCTAGCACAGGAGGAGTGATCATCTATATTGGGCGCATAAGTGTTGAGAATAGTGATGGGTGACCCATCCAAGGTGCCCTGTATGAGTAATCTACCCTCCATAGCCACTTCACTGTAAACGTAGGTAAATGGGATCCCTGGGGCCACCCATATTGTCACACCCCTTGCGTAAGAGGACAAGGAGGAGAACATCTGACCCTGTCATTTCTTGGATAGTTTTTGTGTTTCCTTCTCAGTCATGTGCATTTCCTGAAGACAGTCTATATGAACCATATGTCTCCTCAGAAAGGAGTGTACCCTGTAATGCGTGGTGTACCTCTTCAACCCCCTGACATTCCATGTCAGCACGTTAATCTGTCGGCCCATGCCAAAGCCTTGTTGCCATCCGTCCCGCTAATCCTCCACCCCTCACTTCACCCCACAGGAGAGAAGACAAGGAGACTAGCCATTTCCCCTCTTGCATACATGCATGTACTGCTGTTGTGAACTTCAAACATTGATAAACCTTACCAACCAAAATGACCCAACAGCCCATTGCCCACCCCGGATGAACAGTATAACAAACACATCAAACCATACTGTAGATCCATGTTATAGATGCTGCCAGGACAATAGCCTAAACCCCAACTTCCCAGTTACAAAGTCCTACCACAACCGTGGAGTAACCACCCCCCACCTCGGATTCAATATACTTGTGCCTGATGCCAACCCAACATAACTCCGTGATCTCGTTGACCCCCCCATGTACAATACAATTCTAAATTCAAGTAGAGCCCCATCAGAAACCTGATCGTCATCCCGAGGCACCCCTTCATGCAGCGCAAGTGCCTCTCACTTAGAGACAGGCCCCCTAAAGGAGGGCGCGGCAGCAATCCCCAGACACAAGCAACAAAGTCAAACATGCGCAGGGATCCTCTCCGCCCCCTGTTCCAGCTCCCCATTCGATCCATTCGCCGATCCAGGAGTCACCAGCGCCATTGTCCCATCCTGTTGTATCTCAATTCTATGATCAGTATCAGTAGCTACCACCTGTGCCGCAGTACCCTCCACTTGGCTGTGCACACGAGTCCTCCAGTCCGGGCCGTCCACGCCAGAAGCCCGATGGACGTTATTCCACCAGGACCTGCCCTCTGCATCCTCCAGCCTTGCCTCCAGCCTTCCGGTTGTGGAACTGACCTGCACCATCTGTTTACGAAGAGCCTGCAACTCCGTCTATAGCTCCAAAAGCTCCAAAATAGAGCCTTCCGCCACCTTGACCTTATCAGAGACCTTCCTGAGGTCTGCCCGAAGGAGGTTGACCTCAACTGCCACCGTTTCTATCTTCCCTTCGAGGGCCACCCTTGAACCATGTATAGCTGCAAGAATCTCAGCTTGCAATGGCTCCTCTGCAGTCACCAGCAGGCTCAGGACATCTCCGGGCCCCCCTAATCGAGTCTGGCGCCGGCTTGGTGTTTTGTTCCATGGTGTTCAATGATGTTGTCCTGTGACGCCACCATCTGCCGGTGTCGCCCCATCTTGCAGCCGGCCAGAAACCAAGCAATATCATTGTCTCGATTGACCTGGTGAGGAGGCATAAGTACCTGGAGATTACAGCACCACAAGACCAGACACCGGGCTCCGCTACACCCTCAGCCGCAGGGTGCCGTTGTGCATCGTCTCCCAGCAGGCAGCCCCGGACTCAGGGGATCTGGGCACCCCCAGAAGGCTCCTCTCAACGAGCCCAGTGCCTCTGAACTCAAAGGGCCCATGACCAGGCAACGGGCCAAGCACCAGCAAACTAGCTCTCCATGTGGGGATCTGCAGACTTCCCCCATCAGGCTGTACCTGGGTCTGTTCGGCCGATCTACAGCCACTCCTTACGGCCTACTCTTGGCCAGTCCTCTGCCGTCCCCCGGGCTCCCTCTTTCCTCCGTCGCTCAGGGCCAGCCCCCAGCCTGGCCCGTTAAAAAGCGCACTTCCACGCTATTCAGTTCTTGGCTCGAGCACCCAGCAGGGCGCCTCGAGCCCAATGCCGCACCAGGCCAGGCAGCAAAGGCCACGCACCTCCAGGGGCCGGCCGGTCAGTAACTCCACTTGAGGGGAGTGACCCCCAGCAGCAAAGTGCAGAAAGTGCGAAGGTGACAGCCGACCGCTGCTTCCTCCCAGCGCAGATCAGCTGCGCTCCACGTGGTCCGGGGGAGGCTCAATGCCGCAGTCTCGAATGCTGGGAATCGGAGCTCCAAGACGGGGCTGTGCCGATACGCTCTGGGCACTTTCCTGTGCTGAGGGGGGGGGGGTGCCAATCTTCCCAGGCACCCCAGGATTAGTGAAGGATCAAGCCGGGATGTCGGGAGTTCACTAGGTGCGTGTCCCGCCAGCCATCTTGCTTGGCTACGCCCTCATTTTGGCTGCTTTTAGTAGCTGAAGACATAGGGAGTAACTTACTTGGCTTGCTGTAAATCTGTGGAAATTGTAATTCCAATAAGGCCAATAACAGGAATTTTCCATTGGCTATACCACAATACTTATAATGGGGCTGCAAGTATAATATCTGCACTGGTGTTGATCTGCACCTTCAGGAATTCAAGAACTAGCATTTCTGACTATTGATGTCAATGTTGTGTAGGTGTCTTTCTGCACCCTCTTGGATTTCACACACCAAAAACACTGACACTCCCTGATACCTCCATGCTACCTTGAAGATCTCAGCCAATGCCTTATTACTAGGTGCTGGTGTTCCCCATTCAAAACCGTGTACAATGCTGTACTGCAACTTAACAAAGAGGGGCCTATTCACAAACTGCATTTTGTAATATATTTAATTCTACTACAGTAGTAATGCTAAAGTACTAGAAAATGCAATTCACAAACCTATGAGGATAAATCTCCCACCTACCTCTCCTATCTTTTCTATGGAGAGATCCTCACACATATACTACGTAGTAAATATTGGAGGCCGCAGTGGGAGTGGCTGGAAAAAGAGGCATATTTACCACAAAATGTATATGGTAGGCTTTAGGGGATGAGTCACAAGTGGTTTAGTGAAGGTTAGGGAGGGCTTTAGGGAGGGACATGCACCCACCCACAAAAGTGTATGCCTCTTGTTATCCTCAAATTACACTTCTAAAGTTACTAAGCCAAAAAGAGACACAAAACAGTGGTCAATTAAAGATTTGATTCAAGTTTATGTTAATTGTACTGATGCATTTTGTATTTTGTTCTACGTTTACAATAAATATATATTAAATTAATTTATGTTAATATTTAATATAAAATATTTTAGTAACTTTTTTGAGTTAAGAACCCTCTTCAAACTTTTAGGAAAACACACAGGTGGAGGCAGAGATCTCTCTATGGCAAGCTATGGGGAGAATGAAATTTATAATAAATTAGTAAATGTATCTTTATGCTAAATACTACTGTAAATTATATATTTATTAGAAATATAGAACAAAATAATATAAAATGCCACATCACTATTAACCTAATTTTGAATTAAATCTTTAATTCATTTAAAGTATATTAAATTAAATTTACGTATCTGAAGTTTAAACAAAAAAATAAATTCCCACAACGTAAAAGAAAGTTTAATATGCATTATTAAACGTGATATAAGGAGTTAATTAAAAGTAGTTTAATTATTTTCTAATAAACATTAATGCTACATTAATTTACAAATGTAAAATATTGTCAAAATATATTATTACAAAATAAATGTTTTATTTGTAGTTTTTTAACATAAAAGTATATTTATTAATATTCTTAACTACTTTAAATAATTTTATTCAAGAATATTTCCTATAGAGTTTCATTTTAAGTTTCTCTCGCAATTATTTTCTATGGATGGGTGTTGCAGAATCATTGGCTGGACATGTGCTGTGCTGAACTTACTACTGTTTCTATTTAGCACTAATAACTTACACTTGCAAACTTTGCTCCACCAATTTTTAAAGTGTGGAGATATGCAAGTCTACACTCTTGAGTAGCTTTACTCTCAGATTTTGTAATAACCAAAAGTAGAAAAGTAGTACAGTTATGCAATAGTGTAAGGGTAAATTTACAAGTGTAAATTACTCAGGGGCGTAATTTATCTTTGTGAGAAGTCTTATTTGTGTCCTCTAGCACCTAAACAACTGCCATATCGTCACATACCATGGGATGACACTTAGAGGTGGATGAGCCACTGAAAGCTAGAGCCAGGCTTGAGCCCTAAGCCTAGTCCTGGCTCAGCTTGAGGTCCTGTTAGAACCTCGAGCTCATAATGAGCCGAGCCTGCAAGTGCTTCTGCCGGCCAACCTATGTCTACCCAGAATGTAAAATTACAGGCAGGACTGTAGGCTTGAGTCTTGGCATCACCTCAGCATACTGCGATTCTGGGAAAGTCACTTAAACACCCCACGCCTTTAAAACATTAATGTGATCTGCTGTAATGTAACTGGTGCTCACATAAAACGCCCCAGTACAGGGACATCTTAAGGATTTTTGAGACCCTGGGCCAAATGTATTTTGTGGGCCCGTTCAGAACAGCTTGGAATTTCTGCTCCAGTTTCAGCTCTTTCATGCCCTCTCTGTCCTGGTCACTGACAGTGCATAGGCATACTCATCTAAATTCTAAAGGTGTTTGCATCTAGCACACCAATATCACTGCACATAATTTCTGTGACACCCTCCCACTTCTCATATGTGGGGTCCTGTTTGATCTAAAAGAAACTATTCCATGGATGTTGCATGAAACATAAATTCCACATTTCTCTGCAAAAGGTCTGTAATAGAATCTCACACATTAACCACATTAAAAATAAATGAAAGGAAAACGGTATTGAAGGCAATCTGTTTAAGAAATACTGAAGGTCATCAGGGCTAGACTCTCAGCAGAACAGAGTAGGCACCATCAGAGCCTCCCTGAAAGGCTGAGGGTCCTGGGCCAATACCTTTCATTCGAGTCTGCACTTTTTAACTGCAAAAAACTGGAAAAAAATGTACGAAGGGGAAAAACAAAGTGTTTACATAAAAAAGGAATTACAAATAGATACCCATTAAGTGACTGATTAGTGGCTCTCGAGCGCCGGACCATTCAGCGTCCAGTTGACAAGCCACAACTAGTAGAGGCTAGACAGGGGCACTTCTCCCTGTTGGAAAGGCTGCGATGCCCGAACTATGCTACCCACTCAGCCCGTACGCATGCAGCAGCGGACAAATCTGGCCAGCTACTAGCGTGGCTTATTCGACAAGATCAGCACTGACTCCCAATAGTGGCGCTGCGATCCACTCATGACACACTAGTCTACACTCAGCTAGAAATACATAATGAACTGACTGAACATTACGTGCACTTATATCAATCGTTCTCATCTGCAGGCCCTCCTGACTTTAATACTTCTTCTTCACGAACCCCATATCATGCAGGAAGGCCGCACCAAACTTGATGATCCAAACATACAATTTGAAATCCAGGAAGCAATAAGTTTGCTTATCTCCAGCAGATCATCAGGTTCCGATGGACTCCCTGCTGAATTTGATAAAACGTATGCCTCCATACACTGAAGCTTTATCGGCTAACTGTCTTCCAGCCTCCCAGTGCAAGGCACTCCTCATCTCCCTCCCGAAGACTGACAAAGACCCTACGTTACTGGGATCCTATTGTCCACTCTTGGTCCCATCTCTGATACATTCGGACCAGAATGGGTTCATCTTCGCCCACAATAGCTTGATGGACCGGCTGCAATTTTTTTGTGTCATGACTTACTCTTGAAAATGCTAACCTAATGCGGACTTCCTGGTTTTGTATCTCGAAAAGACCTTAGACACGTTGGAATGGCCATACTTATTTAATAAACGACAGTGCTATGGCATTGGGAGTTGCCGTCTCCACTTAGTGCAACTACTATACACCTAACCACTGGTGACAGTCATTACGGGCTCCCTCATATCCAACTGCATTTCTATACATTGAGGCACCAGACAAGGTTGCCCGCTGTCCCCTCTTCTTTTCTCACTAGCCATCGAGCTGCTTGCGGTAGCGATCCAGCAGCTAGGAGACTCATGGGACATACCCCTATGAGACGGAGCCCACTTTATCTCCCTTTATGCCAATGACATCCTACTTCACTTTACGGACATGCACGCCATTCCTGCTGCCATAACGCTAACCCTTGAACATTTTGCATCCCTTTCGGGGCTGTGTGTCAACTGGATGAAATCCTGCCTTTCCCCTTTACATCAAAATTGCCTGATTCCCATCTCACCCGTCAAAATGCTAGGATCTCTTGGCGACCCTCAAAATTTAGATACCTAGGCCTGCTCATGTACCACTACCTGACTGACTTATTTAATGGCAATATCACGCAAAAGGGCATGTCCTTGAGATCCTAAATGACCTTTTGGCACACACTACCTATAACCATGGCGGGTGTGTGGCACTTCTAAAGATGGTGGTGATACTGTGCTTTCTATACTACTTCACTAATTTGTCTATTTATATATCTCTGCATCGTTCTTTCGTGCTTTCCAGCAGCACACACAGGAGTTCATATGGCACATATCTCGTTGCAGTGTAGCACTGAATAAATTACACTCATCCCTTACTCAAGGCAGCCTTGTGGTTCCTTATCTGGAGCATTACTATCTCGCTTCTCAGACCCAGTGGGTGACCAGGTGGTTTGCCAATAGAAAGCAGACTGATATCTGCCGGAGGCTAGGCTCTTCTCTGCCTATTCCACCCCTTCTACAAAACAAAAGCACCTAACCCCCTCTTATTACTTGTAGCATATTTTTGCTATCATAGGTGCCTTTACCTTACCCGATCCCAAGTCCTGTATGCACCAACACTAGCTATCCTTGGCACTCCTAGAGGTGACACTTTCACATCCACAGCAGAAATTACCATGTGGCATGCTGCTGGAATTCATACAATGGGAGACCTATACCAGGATGGTGTTCTTCTCCCATATGTATCACTAGTGACAGAAAATCGTTTACTCCCCGGGCAATTTTTACTACATACCTCTTATTGACTTCGTTGGAAAAGTACTGGGGTAACATGTCACATGAACCCCCTACACACCTTGCAATTCAGGAACCTGAATGTGATGGGAGCGGGCCAACACTTAATATATTGGTTTGCCCCACCATTATCAGCTCTCCGCCACAGATGGGAAACTGATCTAGCCCGAACTAGTTCAGATAAAGAATGGGCTGCACTATTAGAAGGTACGACGCATGCCCCTGAAATGTAAGATTTAAACTGATACAGTTCTACATCATACACAGGGCCTACCTTACCCCAGCTACACTCAATCAATACTTCTATCGAACAGATGTTGTCTGTCCTCGCTGCCATTATGTGAATGCAGATATACTCTTCATGTTATGGCTTTGCCCACACTTCCAGACTTACTGGCAATGAGTAACGTCCCACCTATCAGAGTGCACCGATCGCCAGAACCTACATACCTGGGAGGTGTGTTTCTTGGAACTATACCATAGACAGAAGAAGAACTTCAGCACCACTCATTTCTTGGACTTGAGCTTCATAGCAGCTAAGTGTCTCATTACCAGACGATGGAAATTGTCAGAACCCCCCGCAGCTGAAGGTGTGGTGTGCCTCCTTACTCACATGGGCCCAGGCAGAGAGCATAGCGCTACACAGGGAGGACACCCAAGGACTCAGCAAATATGCAATAGCCTCTTGCTAGGACACCATTCTACCAGCATTTACTATTGCTTCCCAATTAGATACCCCTAATATAATGCAACTGCAAGGCACCATGGGGCAAAACACATTGACAAACCCTAAACAGCATTTGGTTCGAGCAATTTTCCACTGTGCACATTTTAGCCAAGATACTAGTAACAATAACTGAAAGGGTCTTTGAAAGGATGTAGATTCCCTGATGTGAAGGCATGCACTGAACGGGCGAACTTAATACAGTTACTCTAATTAGGTATCACTGCTATTGCGCTTGTCTGTTTTTTCCTTTTTTCTCTTTCATTTTTCATTGTAATGCAGGGACAGCTCCTCCACTAAGGCAGAGGAGCGTCGCCCCACTCTATTGTGAGGAAAGGAAAAATAAAATGATAATAACACTATGTTATTTTCATTTTATTTTTCCTGGGAGAAGGGGCAGGCGGGGCTAGCTGGAGGGAGGGGGCAGGAGGAGGGCTTGATGATGGGTATGTGCACCACTCCTTTGTTAGGCCGGCTAAACAGACATGCGCTCTTTGCTTGTTCTCTACCCGGATGTATGGCACAGCCGAGTGGAGAACATGCCCAGGCTCCCACTCGCAGCCTGAGTGGCAAAGCAGGCCGCTCAGCCAATCACGATGCTGCTGTCATGCTGGTGAGAGAAGCGCCGTGATTGGCTGGGAGAAAGTGTTCACCCGGGAACAGGAAGAGGACAATGACGGGGGAGATGAACACGTCTCTCCCAAAGGTAAGCTTTTTTTTCCTTTTCACCTCCCCTCGTCCCGCCACCCCTGTTGAGTCGCAGCCGCCACTGTTGTAATGACAGCCCCTTTTGACAATCAAAATAAAAAATAAGACTATTCGCAATTTTACCTTGCTCGTAGATGTTGGACACATTGTTTCCTCTTTAAATCCTATTGATCAATTCTGCTGTAGCAATATCTTTTATCCAAGTATACTCTGTATCACTAATAAGAGGAATGCTGAAAAAACAATAAACAGATCCAAACAAAAAAAGTGTCTGATTCGTACAAAGTGAAACCAGAAAATCAGAATGAATGGCTGCGTACCACTTAATTTGTGTGATCACAGGCAAACATTATAATTCAGCAAAACTACCCTTTCTTCATTAACGTAATTCATGTGAAAATAATTTATGAATTTAAAAGAGTAGTTGCCATATTTTACGTGACGTTTGTTATATGGTTTACATGGCAGACATTTCTAGGGCGAGGCTCGTGAAAGGGCTCTAAGGTCCAAGCCAGACACTTGGCTCGGCCCTGGCTCGACTCTCCCTGTTATATTGTGAGCTCGCCACCTCTAGTGATGCTGCTGTACTGTCTGCGCCTCCAGCTTCTCATCCAGAGTCAGACTATCACGGGTCACCGAGGGTCACTGCTGCCATGATGCCTCTTCTCAGTCTAGGACCTCAGCCAGCGTTGGACTCGAACTGAAGAGTAGATGTCACTGCTATCTATGGAAGCATTTGCCTACCCCTTCAAGAAGAAGCCGTCAATGCACGGCTAAGATCGGTCACTAGGTCTGTGCTTTGTCTGAAGACTGCTTTTGTAACGTACTTTGTTTTAAGATTAGGCAATTTCGAATAACGTTGTATTTTATTGCTACTGTTTATTTTCATGTCTGGACCAGGCAGACACTATAATTAATTAAATAGAATGGATTGCCTTTATGCAGAACACTTCCTGGCCAGTCATGCTAGATAATAAATTACTTAATTCACAATCAAATTTATCACAAATCATGACTGAGGGGACTGGGTCAATGGGCCCTGCAGAATATCCTTCTAAATTAGTGGGCCACAGAAAAATGGCTGTATCAGTGCATTTACAGCTCCCTCTTTAGCCTCTGGGATGTGTACTACCTCTGCTCACTCATTTGCATACAATACCCTGAATTCTTCTAATATGCTTTTTAGAAACCTAAGATTTGTTAGGGGGGGGACTTTGACAGCTTCAATGTCTGTAAAGTGCCTAGGTCGCCTCACCCTCCCCTCCCCGGGGCAGCCCGCTTGTAATATTCAGCTCTGCTGACTTCCGCGCTTCCTGTTCTCATTATACAGGCCGGGCAGCGGGCCTACCCCCACATCTCCTGCCGCCTTTCCACACACTTCAATGGAGCCCTCATTAATATTGGAGAGCGCTGCCTATTGTAATTTCATCTAAGAAGACAAATGTCCCTGAGCAGCTGCGGCTGTGTGTGGACCAAGAGTGGCTCGAAGTGAATAGCTTTCTCTAAATCTACTAAATGCAGAAGTGTTGTTCCAAAATAATTGCGCTTAGAGAGAAATAAGCCTTTTGAAGGTTCTCTTTTATTCAGATGCGAGATACCTCCAGCGGGACTGGTTTGTTGGATAAAAGAACCACACCCTTTTTCCAATTGTTATTTACACGTATGAATAAATCTGGAGCTGGGGTGCTTTTTCCATAGCTAGATCTTTTGTGACAACCTCATGACCCTCAATCTCGGGATAGTCTATAATAATGTTCCATGCACTCTTGTATTTTACGAAGCGCTATAAAGCCAACAAGAGCATTCATGCGCCAAGACTAGGAAAGTGAAAAGAGAAAACTTAAAATGGCGCACACAAAAAATAGGTAGCCATCAGTCCTGCTGATTCAGTGACGAAGAGGCATTGGTCACCTATCCTAGCTCATGAACATCTGGGAATAGACAAACCATAACACCAAAGCTTTTTCGGTGGTTGATCATATTTGATACTCTGTTTCAGGTAATAGAAGTGACAGCAAGATTTCTATGGTATAGAAAATGTAAACGGAAGTCTTTGAAGTAGAAGAAAGACTGACAATATGCAATCTTCTGAGAATGCCTGAGAGAATATGAGCTATAGATTTTACAGATTATTACCTTGGGTTACTCAGGCCTGTAGAAGTTTTGCGGATGGAAAAAACCCTATATGAGTGCTCCAGTTCTTCCGTTTATGTCAGGTGGCAGGGACACCTGACTTAAGGTTTAACAAGAATGCCCTTCAGGCTAAGAGAACAGTAGTCCTAATTTTTGATAACGCATTTGGCCCCATCTAGTGACACTGCCGTGTAAGCTACCCCCATCATTAATATTAATGCAAATTTGCTTCCATGAATATTTATATTTTGAAGAGGTGCACATGGTTTCGAGAAAAAAAAGTGTTCAGTGGGAAACTGCTCTGTGTGCATCCCCTTCCCCTCATGATGGTCCTGGGGTGACTTTATCTCAGTAAGGAAGGCTTTTGCACACATTGGTTAGTCAACCTACTAAGACCCTCATTATGAGTAGCATTAATTTCACCCATAACTGTGGAATTACACTACTCGCAAATACAAGTGTCTCTAGGTCTGGAATGGTTGGGTCCACAAACTCCATACTCAATAACCCCCGGCCTGGTGACACCATGCCTTGTTTCCTTACTGCATGGAATGCTGCCGCAACGGCACTGCCTGGCAAGGCCGGACTCCTTCATTCAGCACTGCGCCAGCACGCAATGTTCCCCCAGTCAGTCTTAAGCCTGCCATGCACGTTGATCCCACCTCACCCCCACACCTGCTCTTCCACTGTTACTTTCCTCCTGCTCAGAGCATGCAAAAATGTGTCATCCATTTTGTTCCGGGAATTGGGATAAATGCACGGTGAAGGACCTAGTATTCCAGGGTCCATGCAGTTATCCCTATACTAGGAACAAAACTAAGAATAGATGGACTTTGGCGTGGATACAGATTCCAACCTTCCCTCAGAACCCTCTAATCTAAGTACGACTACTCGGAATACCCACACCAAATCATGCCCACTTCGTAATAAACCTATACATTGTTTCATAATTTTCTGTTTTTAAGATACGTGTTCCTTTCTTAGGAATACGTACATGGGAATGATTAGTTCATTCTCCTGTCTCTCTAGTCATAATGATTTCTCATTTACACACTTAAAATAGAATGTTGGCAATGCCCTTTGAATTGTTACTCAGTAAAAACTGGTACTTGTTTTTTTGCCATAAGTGAAGTTACAATTGGTGTCCCTCCAGATCACACAAAGATCTTCATAGGGAACATCAATACACTGCGATTGCTTACCATCATCATAGACCTAGTGACCCACCCCAAAAAGCTTTGGTGGAGAAATTTTAAACAATGGGGTCATGGGGTCTAATACAAGCGTGCAGTGGGCTCTAATGGAATCAAGAACAATTGGGCTCCTCCTCCCCTTTGTTGGACAGTAAACGATTACCTTTGTTGGGATGCAGTAGGTGGCTTTAAACCCCTGTACCCCTGCACCCTGCACCCTGGTTCCTCAGAACGTGCAGCACTAATGAAAGCCAATCACTTGATTTTAGCAAACGTATTACATTGGATTCAATTTCTTTGAAGACTACACCTATTTTGAAGCTGCTAGTAGATGGGTGTTGGCATTTTAATAAAAATCGGAATACTTAAATAATACGAAAATCGGAAAGTACTTCAGGTCAAAACCAGTATAAAAGAGGTGGCTTTCCATGACCAAAGTTGCAGATTCTACCCAATGGTGGATAGAAATATTTTAGTCACCACCAGGCATGCAATATCAAGGCCCCGATTCGGTTATGGCCTTAATTCTTACGATAAAATAAATGTTATTATGGAGGTCTCCACAGTGTCACAGTTAAATTAATGTCATTATAGAAGCATCAAAATAAACTATACAGTTGATGCGGGGCAGCTCCTCCGTGAGAGCGGAGGAGCATCACCCCACTTAAATGCCCCAGAAGCGAAAAATAAAATTGTAATGAAGTTATTTCATTACCATTTTATTTTTCATCAACCCGACCTGAACCGAGCGTCAGGACGTGGTGGAGCCTGCTGAGTGGCAGCATTGGTGGGCTGCCTGTGCATTAGTTGACAGTGCGCATGTCACTTTGGCCGGCCGTCTTGCGAAGGCCAGCTTGATATGTGCACTATAAACCTCTCAACCCTGCTGTCTTAGGCAGCTAGGATGAGAGCCTGCACAGGTTTCCAGTGTCCTCTGGAGCGCTCAGAGAGGCCACTCCCTCCAATCCTGCCGCTTCTATCATGCTGGTTAACAGCATGAGACCTGCACCAAGTTTGGTTAAAGGAGTTTGCTGGAGCCCTGCACGTGACGTCACAAGAAGAGGAGGACTGAAGCGAGGAGGACATATCTGCAGCAAGCACGGTAAGTAACTTTTTATTTATTAAAATTATGTATTTTTTTTATTATGCTATGTATTTATTTTAGGCACCCGCCCATTTGCCTGCCCCTCCAATCGCCGTACTAGCCAGCCACGACTTCAGTTGATTTTTTATCCATACAGAATCAGGGACAAGAGATACTTAAGTTTTAGCATCACAGCCCCTGCAAATCACTAAACAAGTGGGCTGTAAAGTGATATGTCCCTGGGTAATGCAAACAATTTCTGAAAGGAAAATATTAAATGAACTGTTTACAAATGTTTAGGCAATATATGAATATGTGAGAATACTGTGATGCAACTTTATAATTTATATCATTTGCACGTCTGGTGCATTTGATGTGGAACCATGCTGCAGAGATACGAAGCGGCCAGTACATTTTTAAGGTCGAGAGTAAGAGTACAAACTCTTGTATACTTTAGTATACTTCACTTGTGGGTTTAAAGACATTTCATTTGTCTGTTTCAGTGTCCTTTAAAAATCCTGGCTGACTACTGGTTAATCCTTCCTCTTTGTCCCACCTTTTTTCCTCCAACGAGAAGGTACCATGTACTACATATCTACACTTTGGTTCTTTATCTCTTGATTTCAGGGACTACTTTATCATTTCTTTCTCACTGTGTGAGTCTGGCACCGTGTTTTGTTGCAGCTTTCCTGTGCCATCCTTTCCGTGTCTCCCACTACATTGCTTGTTGCCTCTGCATGCCATGTGTGATAATTGCAGGCAGCATGAGGTATTTATTTAGCGGGCCCACACACCAAACATGAAATTAGTTACTCACCTGTAACTGCAGTTATCCAGTATTGGTATCTTTCATAGATTCATATGTTTGAATCTCTCCTGTCGTCGACGTGGGAGTCCCACGGTATCCTAAAAAGCAGTACATAGCAATAACCAAACTGACCATAGAGTTTGTAATGCAAACAGGCCCAAATTTGACAGATTGTCAATGTCATTATATAAGATGGACCAAACTTGAATCAAAGCCAATCAGGCGACAGCACCCTCTAGAAAACTCCCAAGAGAAGCTCCCTTCCTCAGAATTTCAGCGTGAGAGTGAAGTATATAACCCGAGTAAGTAAAAGGGAGCCTCTAAGGGGAGGAGGGTGGTTTGCATGTGAATCTATGAAAGATACCAAAACTGGATAACTGCAGTTACAGGTAAGTAACTCATTTTTTATCCAGTATTGGATCTTTCATAGATTCACTTGCTTGAATCAGAGTAACAAGCAGTATCATAACATTAACATGGGTGGAGGGAATGACAAAACACTGTGTTTTCCCTTTCTCTCTCACTCCTGATATACTTATACATATAAACTCTCTTTTTTTTTTTTAAAACAAAGAGGTAAGTAAGCATACAAATCATATCAAGACTATGGCGAAAGCATAGACGTTGAACTTGAAGAGAAAAAAAATCAGATAAAGATGAGATCAAGTGATATAATAATAATAATAATAATAATAATAATAAAAGACAAAATTCTACATTACCAAGAGGCTCACCTTTACTGGAACAGGTGACGGAAAACGTGGCCCACAGCCGCATCCGTCTTATGGGTAACCTGAAGGCAATAGTGCTTCGCAAAGGAGTGGGCACTCTTCCAATTAGCAGCACGGCATATTTGATCCAGCAGCACCGCAGCAAACAGAGCCGCAGAGGTTGAAACTGCTCTCGTTGAATATGTCCTAGGTCGCTTTTGTAGGGGTTTCCCTGCTGCACAGTGGCAGAATTGAATAGTTGCCAATAGCCATCTAGCTATCGTTGCCGCTGTCACTGAGGAAGCCAGACGCCCAGGTCCATAGGAAAGTAATAATTGATCAGATTTGCGAAAAGTCTTAGTTCGCTGGAGATAAAACTTAAGACATCTCTTCACATCCAATGCGTGGAGGAACTTTTCCGCTGGAGATGTAGGATTAGGAAAATATGTTCGGAGAATAACTAGCTGATTCAGATGAAATTGAGAAGGAACTTTAGGAATAAACTTCAAATTTATTTTTAGAATGATGAAACGCAGAAAAGGTTGCTGTATTGTAAAGGCTTGAATTTTACTGACCCTTCTGGAGGACGTGATCATTAGAAGGAAAGCTACCTTCCAAGTCAGGAATTTAAGATCCGCTTTATGTATGGGTTCGAACGGAGGCTTCATTAGTTGAGAGAGTGCCACATTAAGGTGCCATTCAGGAGAAGGCAACGTTACTGGAGGAAAAACTCTAAATAGACCCTCCATGAACTGCTTCATCAGACATGATGAGCAAAGTGAGGCCGTATCTGAAGAACGCCTGTATGTCAAAATTGCTGCCAGATGCACCTTAACTGAAGAGTGCATAAGCCCAGATTTTGCCAATAGCAACAGTTATGGTAGAATCTGCTCTGGAGAAGCCTCAGAAGGGTGTAGATTGTGCCGCTGACACCAACAACAGAACCTCTTCCATTTGAGTCGATACATTTTGTTTGTGCTGATTGCTCTAATGTTAGACAGTATGTCTCTGCATTCTGGGTCTATTTTAAGATACTGAAACTTGTGGAATTGAGGAGCCATTCGTGCAAGTGTAGCGACATCAGATCCGGATGTAGAATCTGCCCCTGATGTATTGAAAGTAGCATTGGGATTGGAGGAAGGCGTATTGGTGCAGTTTCCGATATCAGAAGAACCTCTGTGTACCAGCATTGCCGAGGCCATTTGGGAGTGATTAGTATTAGGCGACATGGTTCCCTCTTTATCTTGGCTATAACCCTGGGGATCAATAGGATGGGGGAAAAGCATACACAAAGAACCCGGACCATTGTATCAAAAGGGCATTCCCCCAAGACCCTGGTAGGGGATAACGACTTGCATAAAATCGGCATTTGGCATTGTTGTTCGTTGCGAATAGGTCTAGAGCTGGCTTCCCCCTTGTTGCAAAACTTTTGTCTAGCTGAACTTTATTCAGCTCCCATTCGTGACAATCGTTGTAGGTTCTGCTGAGCATGTCCACTAGAGTGTTGCGCACCCCTGGAACATGCTCAGCTCTCAGAGAAATGTTGTGTCTTGTAAGCCAGTCCCTTAGTTCCTGGGCTTCTTGTGAAAGTGTTTAAGACTTCGTGCCTCCCTGTTTGTTTATATAATACATGCTGGTTGTGTTGTCTGTGCGTACCAGCACTCGAGAACCTTCTATCCTCGGAAAGAACGCTTGCAATGTGAAGAAAATGGCTTTGAGTTCTCGGTATTGAAATGCACAAGACTTTGGTGATCTGACCATTTTCCCTGAAGTTGGAGATCTTGGAGATGTCCTCCCCAACCCTCCATGGAAGCGTCCGTGGTAATGATAAATTGTGGGACTAACGGAATGAACGTGAGACCTTAAGAAAGATGAGACTGGCAAGTCCGCCAACCCAATGTCCTTATCATTCTTGGTGTTACCAGAAGGCGATTTTCAAACAAACCTTGTGGTTGGTTATACTGAACCTGCAATTCTTCTTGTAACGGCCTCATTTTGAGACATGCATGTGGCACCAGATTGATGGTGGAAGATATACCCAGGAGCGATTTGTACGACCTCACTGAAACTGACCTTCTTTTTTATATTGTCTCAGGGATGTTAGACGATTCTGGCCTAAGGAATGCTTTGTTCATCTGCGTGACCAGAATAGCTCCGAGAACAATCATCCTCTGAGTGGGCGTTGTACAGGATTCTTTGACATTGAGTGTGAGACCTAGTTTTTGGAAAAGTGCAATACAATCTTTTGTTGCTGCTACAGTTTCTTGCTTGGTGGGCGCCTTGAGGAGCCAGTCGTCCAGATATGGAAATACCTGGTGACCCTGCTGCCTGACAGAAGCTGCTATTGGTGCAAGACACTTGGTGAATATGCACGGAGCTGATCTGAGTCCGAAGGGTAGGACTCAGAACTGATAGTGAGTACCAGCCACTGTGAAACTGAGGTATCTGCGATGCTTGGGATGGATGGGGATATGAAAATAAGCATCCTCCAGGTCCAGAGATGTCATATAGTCTCCACTGTTCCTGGAGGTTCAATATGTCTGAAAGAGTGATCATTTTGAAAGTTTTTTTTACAAATGTACTTGTTGAGATGCCGAAGGTCCAGAATAGGTCTCCATTCCCCTGATTTCTTTATTTCTTTGCACAAGGAAAAAAACAGGAATAAAATCCTCTGCCTCTCTGAGCCATTGGAACTTCTTCTATTGCCCCTTAAGAATAATCAATTGGACTTCCTTCTTCAATAAGTGAAGATGAGGGGAATGCGCCCCTTTTAGTGGGGGTGGGTGGGGGACGTTGGTGGTCCTCTGACAGTGAATTCTAGGGTGTGGCCGTAACCCACGATGTCCAAAACCCATTGGTCCGAGGTGATAGACTTCCAATTGCGCAGATCTGTTTATGTTTGCTCCTACCTGGTGTTGGAATAGGAGAGTAGCTGGTACTGGTATTGGTGCAGGGTAATTGTTTACGACCTGTGTTTCTGGGCTGATGAGAAGATTTTCGACGGGCACCCTGTCTGGAGAAACCAGCCGTTGTTGGTTGTCTAAACGATTGTTATGGTCTGTGTTGTTGGTACAGCGAAACTGTTGAGAACGGAAATATGATCCTCTGTAGGAGGAAGAGCAACACCCCCTTGCCCCTCGGAAAGGCAGTTTCCTATATTGTAAAGAACCAAGGGACTTAGCGGGTATCAGTCTCAGTTTTAATGGCAAGAAGAGCCTCATCTATATGCTTGCCAAAAGGCATTTCTAAGTCGTGTGCCATGTCCAAAACCTTTGTTTGTTCCTCTGGTTGAAATGAAGTGGCCTTCAACCATCCTTGGCGTCTCAGAATGGCAGCGCCTGCCAATTGGCGAAATCCAGTTGAGGCTATGTCCATGGCATTATTAATGATTTCAGAAGAGTCGTGCTCCTCCTCCTGTAAAATCTTCTTCGCGTCTTGCCTCTGCTCCTCAGGGATGAGATCCAGGAAAGGCTTAATATCTGACCACATCTGCCTGTCATACCGTGCTAAGATGGCTAAGGCATTAGCAGCTCTTACCAGAACGGCCGACATGAGAGAAAACCTTTTCCCAATCGTGTCAAGGTGTCGACCATCCCTGTCAGGTGGCACTGAGATAGGGGCTGCTGGATTCATAGAACGCCTCTGTGTAGCTCGTGATATCACAGAGTCTGGCCGAGGATGTCCCGTGAGGCATGCAGGAGTATCATCCAGAGCCCTGTATTTCTTATCAATCCGTGGCAGGACTGCTGGCACCGTAGCAGGATTTTTAATGATCCTGACATCCCCCTGCCATAAATGGTCAATGATTGGAATTGATCTTATCGATTTTCGTGCTTGATCCTTGAAGTCGTACAAGAAGCAATCAGAATGCTTTACTGTAATGGGTAAATGAAACCGCTCTGCTGCTCTTTCCATAATCGCGTGAAATCCCCCCAATATCTTCAGGAGGGGAGTCCGCTGTAGGATATTGAGGCGGAGATGGGATAGGGATAACATAATCCTGTCATTGGTCATGTTGAGATGGTAATTCACCCTCTTCCTTTGTTTCATACTCCGATGTAGAAGGATCATCTCTAGGCAGAGGAACAGCATGAGGAGGTGGCATCATTCTGGGTGTCATTGGAGGTGGAATGTCTGGGAGCGGAACAGAGGTTGTATTTGGTGGAGTAGATGGTGGTACATCTGTCTGTGATGGAAAGTGGCGTTAGAGTCGCCAGCATGCTCTGAAGATCCTCTATAAGTGAACAAGGCATAACCGCCTCCTCCTCAGGACAATGGTAGTGCGTATAATAGTGGTGTTCTGTGTACTTTTGAGTAAAGGGTTGGCGATAGTATCCCTCAACCTGTTGAGTCTGATCATCATAGTATTCGTTTTCCTCTTCCTCACCCTGATATTTCACATGGAGCTCCGAGGGACTATGCGCCTGTCCGAAAGGTCCTTCCTCATCTGAGTCCTCCATGTCTAAAACGTGACTTGGAAGAAGAGGTGAAACGTGCGTTGCATAAGTCACGGTAGGTTCTAATTTTGATGCCCGTTGACATTGTCTTCGTCGACAGGAGCGTTGACGATGTAACTGTAGACTGAAGAACCGTCGACGGTGGTACTGTCGATGACGGAGGCGTCGACGTTGGAAGTGTCGACGGCGGAAGCATCGACTATGAAGACGACATAGATGGGAGCGCCGATGATGAAAGGTTCGACGATGGCAGTGTCGACGATAGAAAAGTCACTAGAGGTGATGACGTCGATGACATATCCAGTGAAGTCTTGGACGTCTCAGAGGGCCTCGCAGCCGAAATTGGCTCCAGCGTGGAAAATGTCATCGTCATCGACGCGGATGGTCTTGTCGACGATACAGTGATGACGGTAGTAGCCGATGATGTTGCCGTCAACGGTGACTTCGTTGTTGGTGACAAAACAACTGGAGATTTGTGCCCGTTTTGTTTCAGTGGCTTACAGGGGGTAGCTGGAGCAGAGGAAACTACCTCTTAAGAGGGTTGCTTTTCTTTTTCACTCTTTTTGAATTCCTTAGAGTGATGATGCATTTTTATGGACTTCCTGCTCTCCTCAGAAGTTCCCTCAAGAGATTTAGCCCCTTTATGGGATTTAGGAACAGAGTCACTGTCCTCATCAGATGATGTTCTCTGAGCTTTGGTTTTCTGTAGCCACAATAACAATCTTCCCTCTCTGTCTCTGAGTTTTTGGTGGGAAAGTACGACAGATCTTACAGCCCTTTGCCTTATGAGTGGGATGAAGGCAATAAATACAGTTTTTATGTGGATCATCCACATGAACGCTCTATTTCCCACAGGTCTTACAGAGACGAAAGAGGCCTTTAGAATCAGACATAATTTTGGAAATAAGAAAATCCAAACCTTCTCTGAAGAATAAACTAAGGAAATAACTGAGCAGAGTTCAGGGAGACTCCCTTAACACTCGATGTGCGGTGAAAATCTGAGGAAGGGAGCTTCTCTTGGGAGTGTTCTAGAGGGTGCTGTCGCCTGATTGGCTGTGATTCAAGTTTGGCCCATCTTATATAATGACATGGACAATCCGTCAAATTTGGGCCTGTTTTGCATTACAAACTATGGTCAATTTGGTTATTGCTGTGTACTGCTTTTTAGGATACTGTGGGACTCCCACGTCGACGACAGGAGAGATTCAAGCACATGTATCTATCAAAGATCCAATACTGGATAACAACATGGCACCCACTTTCACAGGTTCACAGGGTTGTGGAAGCCACCATCTTTCTTATCTTCTCTCCCTTCATTCCCTGTTCCCTTCTACCAGGAAAAAAAGAGTAATACGCTTCCTAGTCTTGTCACATATACAGTGAAGGCTTTACTAATACTAGTGCGGAGGTCAGGAAGAGTCTGTGCACAGTGAGGGTCACAAGATTGAAAGCGGATTCCGTGCTGAAACATGAAGTGCATTTATACAAGTTAGACGCGTGCACGGAAGACAATGCAGCATAGCGAGCATGTGATAACAGCTTGAGCAGTACTACTCCTTTTTCCTGGTAGACAGAAAATGTATGGGATGATATAAAACAAATACAAGCAGAAGGCATTATGACCCAAAGCAGAGGTCAAGCCCCCCCCCATCACTTCTGTTGCAGATGACGCTGGATCTGCCCCAGGGCTCTTGCTGTGTCAGGGTTGCCGGGTTGTGCTGTCCTACTCCGCTGCATCCTATAACTACCTATTGAGGTGAGTGGCCGAGCAAGCAACAATGGCTCCCGCGGAGCACTGCTAGCTCAGCTGCTCGCTCCCAGGCCATGAGCTGGACTTGTGGGCGCTGCGAAAGCCTTGCACCCCCAAGTGATTTCATTTCTGTGTTTCAGCATTGCAGTGCTAGTCTGTGGACACCCATTGATGGGTAAGTAATTGATTATGCATGGGAGTCATGGCCCATACCTGTGGCTGGTCGTCATGGTCGGCTGGTTACACTGTGACCGTTTGAACATTCTTGATATGTTTAGATGACCCTTCTAGTTTATTTCTCTTGTTACTCCTTTGTGGCTGTCTTGTGTCTTTTTTGGGGAATTGTATTAGCCAGCCAGCAACTCTGATGGTGGGGTGGTGAAAGTAGTATTTTATTGGAATTAGCATGACAGATTTAAATTAGTATGCTAAATGGCAACATTTTCATTTTTTTGCAGTAGAAAATCTGAGGTGCTGAAGCTTCTCTCGGGAGGGTCCTAGAGGGTGGTGCTCTCTGATTGGCTGAGGTTCAAGTTTTGTCCTTTTTTACATAAGGACTTTGATAGATTGCTAAAATGTAGAGTTTTTATGTTATACCTGTTATTTCTTTGGGACATTGTCTTTTCTAAGGTACCGGGGACTCCTATCTCGATGACGGGGAATTATTCAAGCATGTGAATCTATGAAAGTTCCAATACTGGAGTAAAAAGGTAAATGGAAGTGTGTTAGTTATACGCGGGTCCACTAGAATTATGTGGCACGACAAGACCAAATTATGAGGCAAGGTTGACCAATTTATGTGGCAAGAAAAGTCCAGTTATGAATGTACAACGCCACTAGCTCTAACTCAAGCAAATCTGAGACCTATTGCATTGTAAATGCTTGTTTTTTCCAGCTATTGCAGATTGGTGTTTTTGAACCCATGCGGAGATCCTTAATATGACTGGCCCATTAATTCTGATGGGCCCGGCCAAAGCAGTGAAATCGTTGATTGGAATTGTAAAATGTGATGCATTATGCTGACATTTCTGTCCCCGACAGCAGCAGGAACATCCATGTGAGACACTGGAGAAAAAGAAGCCAAGATGGATGTGGAAGTACTGATTCCAACATATTCCTCCAAAACGTGTAATCCTTATTATTTCCCCATCTCTATGTTTACCAGGAACCACTGTAATATTTATCCGTGTTTGGTAAAACAAAAAACATGGAATTCCTCTGGGTCACTCATAATAAGGGCCATAATTTTGAAAGTAAAAACTGAGTGCCAGTGGAAAGCAGGGGCGTAGCTGGGATGGAGAGGTGGAGAGGGTTACAACCTCCTAAAAAATGAATTCTGTGGTAAATAGTTGGGTACAAGTGCTTTCAGTCGAGTATGGTGAGGTGTCTGTTGGATTTTACCTGGGATTTTCACATAAAAACACACACACTTTTTTCACCGCCTCACTCTCTGGTCTTAAAAAATGTTGGTTAGTTTGAAAACTATCGTGTTTTAAGTACTCCTAATGCACTGCCCATAAAGCCCCCCTCATGCAGTGCTTCTCATATAATGCATTTTCACAAGATATGCCAGCGTGATTGTTGGGAGATCTAAAAATCAAACTCCCCCACCCTAAATCTTACTCATCAAGGTGAGGCCCATGTTGGAAAGAGTTCTTGTCTGAGAAGTCAGGACTAACTAATTCAGTCTACTCACCAAGTAGTCCCACGTCTGGAGCACCTGTCTGCAGGCTCACGTAATCCATAACATTAATACAAAATACATGCTTATATGGACATACCTAGAGGGCCTCTGGGTCAGCCCTGCTCAACCACTGGTCAGTGAGAGACTTTCTGATTATGTTTCCACCAAAGATGGCATCTAGAGTAGACCAATAGGTGAGCACATGTTATCCATTAATTCTACTTGCCTCTGATGGATGGCATTTTGGCTGACCTCATATGCACATTCTCATTAAACTGATTGAACTTCAGTGTCAGGACTTGTGCATCAATCTCTGGTTTTATATTTTCTCCTTTTTTTAGATCTTTCTTTCATGTTTTTATTTTATTTGTTTTTTTGAAGCGCCAACCAACTCTATAGATAGTGCTACTGGATCACTTGTTTGCTGCTCAATTCATCTGCACTGAATCACTTCCTGCTCAGCCACTGCTTGTAAATTAGGCAGCCATGTTCCATAGTTCCATAGTTTACCGTTATAGGATGACTCCCATGTCTAGAAGCAAAATGTCAGCCATCTTGGACTGGTACAGCAATTAATCACTTGATGGCCGCTGCCGTGTTAAATTTTGTATTTTTTTTAATTGCAAGCACATGCCCACCACATTTATGTAACACTTTTTTCTAGTTCTAGTCTTTTAATTTATCTTTCACAAGCTTGCTGAGTTTGTGTGTTTGCTTTACTAAGGAGGTGTGAGTGGGTAAGTGCTGGAACGGGTCAGTGGGTGGATGGATGGATGCATTTGTGTGAGGATGGGTGACAAAGTTTATGCGTGAAGAGATACAGAGTGTCTACATTCACTGAAGAGACACTTCCAGTTAGAAAATAGACCCATTGGCATTGCCAATGCGTATCTGAACATTTTCATACAGGCAACGTTATATTCAACAGCAATAAAACCCTAAACGAATAAAATTCTAAATTAAGACATAGATAGTTGCCTTCGATATCATGTGAGAAACGGCTATGGCTGCCTTCTGGAAATAAATGGATACATTGTTTATTTGAAATGTTCAACTACTTGCTTTCTGGTGGGCGGAATACTTCATAGGGTCTCCTTGCAAATGTTGTGCCTCACAAGGGCAGTGCAGTTAACAGAGTGCGTTGAAATCTCAGTAAACCCTGAAAATGCATTAGAAAGAAGTGACAGGCTCTGTTGCTACCGGCAGGCGCAGGGCGCGGCTTGAGGTATGTTAGGGGGCTCCCCAAGCAATTACCGCCAGCCAAGGCCCGGCTTACCACGCCATCATTCTTCTTAATTGAGATTTTATTACAGTCAAATGGGTTCTTGTTTGCTACCTATAAAATGGTAACAACAGAACTGAAAGGGAACTGCTCTGTGATGAGGCCGTGTGGACTCAAACCACTCATGGGCCATCAGTGGCACTAGAAATAGGGGTGCGGTCGGTGTGGGGTGCTGCAGCACCCCATAAAACTTGAGAGTTTAGATGGAGAATGAAAAATAAAGCAACTCTTCAAAGACTTTTCTTCTGGCAGCATGTGTGTGTTTTAAAATAAACATTGTCCAATATCCCCTAGGACTTCATGAGGTGCATTATTACACAGCCCCCCCCCCCCCCGTAACAATCGTTCCATTACAACTGTTGGTCACCTTGTAACTACTCACTCTGCTCAGGTAGTCCCACGTCTGGAGCACGTGTCTGCAGGCTCATGTAATGTTACACGAGCCTGCAGACAGCTCATCTACAAAGTACTTTGATGTCACTCAGCTAAATGCTGCACACAGCATTACATGCATGTTCAAAACCACAGTGATAAAGCAATATTTAATACCTCTTATGAGGGGAAAGAAAGATGCATCTTCTACCATGGGGTGGGGAGAATTAATAGAAAAATATTTCAGAAAATTACTAAAAATAAATAAATTGTTCCTGAAATATATGCCACACAAGATACACCCTGCGTAATCAGTTTCGCCTTCAACTCCGGTGTATAAGCTCATTCTGCGAGTTTACTTTACCAAGAAATAAAGGACAATATTTCTTAATAATTTAACAAATAATAAAACTGGGGTAGATTGATACATCTAGAATTGAATTATAAATCAAACTGGATCCAGATGTTTCGGGGGTATTTGTAGTGCAGTGCTCAAAGTTCTTGCTCTTCTAAAGCATAGTGAGAAATAGAGCTTGACAGCATGTTTTAAAAGGCGAAGGTGCATATATGAAGTGCTTAATTTGAACCAGTGGTTCCCAGTGGGGGCTGCCTGCACTCATTTTTGGGGACTAGAGTTAATTTTTTTGCATCGGACATTTGATGGGAGCAAGAGAGAGAAAAATGAACAAAGCAGAAAGGCGGAGGTAGAGAAAAACAGAAAAACGATGTTAAAGGGAGAAAGTGGAAACCTGCAATAGTGAAATAAAAGGACAGGGAGTGTCTGATAGTGAATTAAAGAGGCATAAGGCTACCAGCCTTGGTGTTCGGTGCAGAGACATTTAATAGCACTGGCTGTGGGCTCCTGAGCAGAGATTTGAGCACCAGTACTCAATTGTTTACAAATTAAACACTGCATACATGCAAATGTTCTGCTAGTGATAAGATCAAGTGGAAGACCAACCCACGGTACTTTATGAAAGACACCTCTGCTTGCTTGTGTTGATGTTTCGGTCCTGCTGAACCAATGTACGGGTCATCATCAGGACGAGAGATTCTGAGGGAGCATCTGTTGGAATTTGTGCAGTGACTGGGCAGACACATAAAAAACATAATTGTTCAAGCTTGTCCAGAAAAAAATCTTTAATGACTTAGCAACACATCCACAGAAAAAACCTCATGCTTTATGGACCCTTTGATATTGCACTGAGCAGAGTTTTCAGAGTGCTGCCTCAACAATGATCACTTTGATGAAACTTCAGAATTGTTTATTTCAACCATTGCCTACTAAAGTAGATGTGAGAGTGTGCAACAAAATACCCTACTACATACTTTAACAAAGTACAATAACATTCCACCTTGGAGACCTTTTTACTCCATAATCGGGGCCCATTGCTTCGTCCATCTGAATCTTCTCTAACACACAAAACCTCGAATGAGAATCATTGGTAATACCTACTGAAGGTCAAAATTTGCACATCTTTGCTTTCAGAAGTGCGCTACTACGAGACAATGGCAAGGGCAGTGTGGCAGAGAGCAGATTAGGGATGAGCGGAACCTGCTGGCAGGTAATGACAGTGTGGCCTAATGAGACGGGACACGTGGTGAGGAGGCGAGGCTTCTGTGTATACCCATGGGCCAAGGCTGCATTAGTGCTGAGTGAATCCACTCTTATGGAACCGGCTTAATGGGCCATTGCTGCTCTATTATCCAGCCAAGCACTCCCAATGCAATGATCTTTCCCTCCCTCTGCTCCACTCCCCGCAGAAAGAAACAGCCCCATACAAAGATCACATCTTTTCCTCCCCAGCCACGTACCTTCCATCTCCCGGCACACCCTGAGGTGCATAGGCCGCAGTCACACAGTTTGACCCAAATATAGTTGTGCTACTATCAGCTGGGATGAAGCTACTAAGGTAAACTACAAGCAAAAAAATGGGGAGGGGCAGCCCTGATGGGCCAAAACGCACCTGTGGCTGGGATAGAAGAAGTGAATTTGGCCTGAACGCGTACTGCAGTGGGTGATACGCAGGGTCGGGTGCTTCGCTATGGCAAAGGAGTGTCGGCCACCAGGCTGAACCAGCAGCAGAAAAATAAAACCATAGTCTGTTTATTTTTCTGCTGCTGGCTCAGCCAGAAGTGCAGGAAGGGGCGGGGCTGGGCCACAGGAGGTGGGAGATGGGGGAGGAGAGAGTGCACTCAGTGCACCTGTGTTTGGCTGACTGTCTCAGGCCGGCCAAACACACATGCGCAGGGTTTCTCCAGCCTGACTGTGTTTAAGAGCGGGGCTGGAGAAACTGCACAGACCCCAGGGCTGTGCCTGAGCGGCAGTCTGAGCCACTCAGACCAATCCTGGTGCTGCTTTCATGCTAGGTTTTCTATGAAAGCAGTGCCCGATTGCTGGGGAGCCTGTGCTGGTGTCCCAGTGAATGTTGGGACACCACATCGAGGGAACAAAAGCGAGGCGGCAGGAGACGGTGGAAAGGTAGGTTTATTTTTATTTATTTATTTTCCCACTCCGTCTCCATCGCCCCCACCTGAGTTGTGGCGGGCGCTGCTGTTCACACGTCACATGCCGCCCACCTTGTGACAACGTACACAGCACTGGCATCAGTCCATGTAATTACTTGCCTGTCTGAGGATACTGACCCTGGTTCCTTCACATCGTCCAATAAAAGCGAAGTCGCAGCGGTGAAAAGGTATGAGTTTATGTGTGCACTGTTGGTCAGCAAGCAAATCGATTTTTGTTCACTTACGCATGATAAATGCAACAGTGCTCCAAGGTGGACAGGCCGAAGCATTGTTTGGATGCGAGTAGAAGCAGCAAAGGATTGTGTGACCTGAACCCCATGAAACGTCTGTGTCACACCTTCTACTCCTCAGTAGTCAGCCGGGTGCCTGCTAGGAACATAAGAAGGGTCATTGATTCTCCAGCCCTGCCCTAGGGTGAGACTGGACTCCAGGCAATTTGACACGTGTCCTGGGGCATTTTTTAAACGTATTTCCTGCCCCAGGACATGTTTCTTTTCTATTTTGGACAACCCTTGACATTTAGGAGACTCGCAGATCGACAGTGCAGAAGGACATGATTTTGACTTGCTCAACGAGATTGTCTTCCCATCTTAGTGTCCACGGGTTCTTTCTTTTTTTTTTTTTTGGGGGGGGGGGGGAAGGGTTTGTGTGCTTGTGGGAAATCTAATTTCAACAAATCCAATACAAGAGGCCCTAACACCTTCTCTCACAGGTACACAGAAAAGGGTACTTGTTAAAGTCTTGCAGCTACTCAAAATCGAGGTACGAGCAAAATCTTCTCATTGCTGATCAGAACAGAAGAAACGATGAATAAGTAGAAATGCTCATTGCAGAGGAAGCAAAAAATAATTCTCACAACAACTTGATTATGAAATCAAACACCACAGATCCGTATAACAGGGAATCAGAGATGACTTCTCACTGCCATTCAGACAGTGCTTAATTTGAGTCGGTGGGAGGCATCGGCAATTATTTTTGGGGTCCGGCGCTCATTTTTCTGCAGCAGTCTTTTACTGAGAACAAAAGACACACGTGGGAAAACGGAGAAAGAGGAGGACGGAAAAGAGTCACACAAGGAGAAAGCAGAAAGCTGCAAGAGTGAGCTGGTGTGACTGTGAAGGGAATAAAGACGTCCGATATGTCTTTCTGATTATCTGCCCCAGTAACCTCTGATCCCACATTTAATTGCAAGTTTTAGAGGAGAGCTTAGGTACTGGCACGTTTTTATTTACAAATTAAGCACTGCATTCAGAACTATGGTGAGCACCTCCCTCAAGGTTATTACAGGGATTGAATGGAGTCCTGGACTTTTGCATGATAGTATTGTGCTTTCTGGGAGTTGTAGTCTTGTTTTGCTTCCACTTGAATTAGACTAACACACCTGAAGTCAATGATTTGTGGGTGCTGAGTTTGGAACTAGTGTCAGTGTCCATGGTGGCCTGGCGACAGGTGGTCGTCTTAATCAGAAGAAGGGGATGAAGTATCTTGTCATAGCTAAGCTGAATGGGGTGGGATTGGGGAAAACAAAAAAATAATTATACTTAGAGTCAATCAGATTGTTGGGGGGGTAGCAGATTGTTTCGGCTAATCAAAGACACTAGACAGTACTTACAATTGGTGCTTAAATTACAGGGAAGAGAACCTTGCACATGCCCGGTGCTTTACATGGGCTGCTACTGGGTTCCTGCACTTCTTTTATTTGAGAGAAAGAGTACCTGCACTTCTCAGCAGAGATGCAATACTTTTAACTGGAGAGTACCAGAACTTCTCAAAGATAAGTCAGTAGTTGGAATAGGGTAACTGGGCTTCTGCTTTTCCATCAGGAGCACTTCTCCCAGACATTCAGAAAAGCTTGTTATCCATCTCATGGTTGCTTTGGACAGGGGGACCCGGGATTCTACCTGCCAATGGTAATCAGCCAATCAGAACAGGGGAGCAATAATTCCCGGGGAAGCTCATCAGAATAGATGGACCACAGAGTTGCTCCGACAGCCGTTCAGATCTCCAGTGCAGAGAATACTCCTGAAAGTTACATCTCTCTAAAGATCGCCGCTAATGAGGATTGATTTGTTGTACTTGATTTTCTTATTCTTGAGTCAACTCAAATGAACGCCCCACCCCCAATGCTGCTGCAGCGGCTCACCTCACAGCACTGCAGGTTTGCTGAGCAGGACTGGCTTTAGGGGGGTGCGACTGGTGCGGCCGCACTGGGCGCTGACCTGGGAGAGGATCGCTGTCCTAGGGGGCTGCGTTTTGCAATAACTTATGATTTAGAAACACCTGCTGCAGTTTCCTGTGCGTCTAGCTTTTAGGTAGAAATAAAAAAAGTCAAAATAACTTTAATGATTAATGTTCCTTCTAGAGACCGAGATCATTTTGTGAGTGGCAGCTCTGACTCACCATAAAGTAGCACAGAGAGAAAATATGCCGGCGGCAAAGAACACATATGGTGCAGATCACAGATCCGTATCTTATGTGGATAGCCGAGTGGATTACTGCTTTTGTCACAGACATTTTGTAACTGCAGTTCATGAGATATAACCCAAATGTATATCAGTGACTGTTATGAACCGTCATCAAAGAGCTCCATCCAAACTGCATAAAATAGGTTGTGAGGTTATCATTTTCTTCTTGTTTTTTGTTAACTAAAACTAATGAAATGTTTGTGAGCGAGGGACCATGGAGAGATGAGAGGCCCTTCTGCCTGGTGGTAGTGAGGGAATCTGAGGAGGAGGTCAAGGGGGCGTCAACATTATTTTTCCCCACTGGTAGCCACCAGTGCTAAAGCTGGCCTTGATGCGGAGCCCACCACACATTTGAAGTGGCTACTCAGCAAGCTTTTTTGTTTAGAGAAAACAAACTCCCAAAATGAGAGCTTCCTCCGGTGTAACGAAAAACAAGAGCACATAGGGAGTTTTGTCCCTATGCTTTGCTGACATTCTATATTTCCCTACTCGTTAGTTGGTCCGTCGGTCCACCTCTGTCTGCCCATGGCGTGACGGACAAGGCGCTGCAAAAATCAGTGACAGATGACCCCTCTCAATAGGATCAGGAGATTACTACTATGACCCATTGGTCCTGTTGAGGATGGACCACCAGGTCAAGGGTTATTGTTGGCCAAGTATGTTGGGGCTACGCTGATCCATTTAACCTTCTCTAAATGGGTTTGGTGCGGTGGGAGAAAACTGCTTGACAATAGTCTTCCCACTCTCCCACATCCCAAATAACCCATTTTGCTGTTCTTACTTATTACATAGCATTCCATGAGATATCATATAACTGGGGTCACTGGAATTATATGGCAATTGAAGGCCAAATTATGCTACAAGGGTTGCAACATTCAGAAGCAAGAATAAGGCAAACTATGTGGTATAATAAGGCACAATCTATGATAGATTTATTCATTACTTTGTTATTTCAACACATATTAATACAGTTCAGGTAACATTTGACCTCTTAGTGCAAGTTAAACATCAGGGTATGCTATTCGGCACTGAAAGAACGCCAATTAACCTTTGGAAATGGTTTTCCTATTGTGTGCAATCTTGTTTTGTCACCTTTTCTATTAATTTTTAGCACTATGAGCAAGAATCACATTTTGTGGTGAGATCTTCAAATTACACAACAGATGGAGGCAAATAGTTCCATAATGCTGCAGAAATTGTTGCACGTGGTATTTCCATTGTCCCTGCTTATAACAAGACATAACAGCGTAACATAACATTTTGTAGTGTTTCGTAAGACATATTGACTCTTGATATACATGTTCATCTCAGATAGTCATTCGGTAATACTGGAACTGATTTAAGGTCCAATCACAACTGACCACCATGAACAATGTCATCCACAGGGATCCGTGATTTCAGGCCCTAGTGCCCTCTGCCGAGCACGTATCAGCTATATAAATGTCTTCTTTTCTTTCTGGAGCCCCAGTGGGCCATTGGTAGGGTGGCGGGTTTTGTGCCCTTTTAAATGTGTGTCAGTGCAAATCAGAGACTTTGTCCATCTCCCATGGAAAACATCCCCACCTTCCTCACTATGCACCGCATACACAAACCTAGACCATGCTCTCACACACGCAGAACATCACATCAAACACCAAGATCCATATCCACCCCAGCATGTGAACACCCTCAGCAGAATAAAGCCGTTGACTCGCCCTGGCCCCAAGCACCACACCCGACATCACATCACAATGCCACCTGGAAGCGCTCTTCATCAAGGAGACACGGCACATTTTGGATGCCCTCGTCCCCGCAGGCTGCAACAATCCAACCTGCGGACGGGAAGGGGAGGACCCCAGCAGCATCCATAAGCATACATGCCAACAGACCTGATTTAGGCGGGAGACTCGATTTGTGAAGCCAAAAATGACTTTATTTAGCTGTCTCTTGCCTAAAGTTAACTCTGCTTAAGTAGAAGTCAGTGGGGAAAATATGGTCTCTCAATTTTGTTTTTTTCAAAATCTCCCAATTTGCGGTTTAAAATGGTTGGCATGTATGCATTGGCCCAGCTGGCTGTGTTCCTTAAATGACCCAGCAACTCTTAAACCCCTGAATGGGGGCTACTCAAGAAAAATACAATGATACACGTAACCTTTATGTAGTTTGGAAAAATATTAGCCACAGTTTATTAACATTGATTTCTAGCAATACACGCCCCTGTTAATCTTTCTTGGGGGCCATAAATCATTTGCACCTGTCATAAATCACTTTCGACATTTATGACACATATAGGGCCATAAATCATTATTGACAGGCCTACCATAAATTATTCTGACATTTATATTTATGTAACGTGACCATAAATCACCTAGCCACAAATGAAGCAAACGGTTTGTTTTTTGAGTACATTTCATCTTGGCGCTGGCGTTTGTCCTTTCCTGTGTGTGCGTGGGGTACTCCTTTTTGTACCTTTTTAGGTGTAACTCGCTACCTTTGGTTATTCAGTGCATCCTGCCCTCTGGCGGACCTAGGCTGCGTGTGCCATTTTTCGTGTACACCCTCCACCGACGGTCTTACCCTGCCATAAGGCATCCCAAGGTAAGTAGTCCTGCCACCTTGCCGTGCCTGGTGTGGCCTACCCATCCTCCTTGCGCCCTTTGCTGCCATGCCATCTTTGGGTTACCACCCACAGGCGGCTCCTCTCAACTTCAGTACCTTTAATCGCAGCCCGCTTGCCTCATGGCTGCCAGAGGTGGGTCGAGAAAACCTCTGTTCCTTCTGTGGACAGGTGTACCCCATCGTCGTGGAAGTACTTGGCCCTCTGCAGGTTGATGAGGCCATGCCTGATGCTCTCTCAGCCGTTGGCAATGCAAAACCTTTTTACTGACATGTTTCTTTCTTGACTTATCCAGTGCTCCCCCCGACTCTGCTCCCCCCCATTGGAATGATCTTTGACCAGATCAACATTGCTGCTACCATTAAATCCCCCCTAATGAATGCCAGGAGCTCCCTCCTGCCCAGCTGTGCATGATTGTTGCCCCAAGTGTATAATTAAGATGTCCAGCTTCCGAGGCAAGGTTGCCGGCAGCTTTACAAGTGTAGGCCTTAGTTGTTCCCATCTCATCCCAGGTAGCTCGAACCATTCGATGTCCATCTGCTGCGGGCATAGGTACCTCAAGCTCCCCTTTTGTTTCCACCAAACCTGTGTTCTCCACACAAATGAATGGCGACCACCCACACGGTCTTGCGTTCTATACCTGTTGGTGATGCAACTGCAAGAATGTCAGGCTCTTGCCTCTAATTGCTCCGCCCCTCTTCACCCTTCGGGGAGCTTGGGTTTGCTGTTGGTCGTTTAAGATTGGGGAGAAGGGGCACCTACCAACTGTTCTTATTCCTACCCGGGGTGCTGCCCCTGATGATGTTCCTATATGCATTGGAGCGCCATCTACCAACTGACCGTTCCTGCTGGCACCTCTTCGCTCACCCATACTTGTCGTTTTGGCGCGCTTTCTCTCGGGCCTCAGCGGGGTTTCTGCTCTGACCCTTCTAGCCCCCTGCAGGGGTGGGCCTTAGACCTAAGTCTTTCGAGGTCCCACGCAGCCAGTTTCCAGTCTCACCAGGGGGCGGCCACCTTCGACCTGATCTACAGGGGCCATACCCGCGGGGCAGCGATTCTGTATAAAACTAATAAATGAATAAAATCACACGGATAGTGGTTTTCTTAGAGGAGTGGGGCTTCCTTTTTCGCAGTAATGGCGCGGCCAGGCTTAGGGTCACACAGACGCTGTCACTGTTGCACTAACCTGCTGAGCCTTCACCCGGCCCTTTCTTTGTGAGATGCAGGTCGCACCTTGAACGTTTCGGTGCTAATTGGGGTCGGTGCTTCTTTGCTGTGTTGTTGTCATGGCAACGTCTGTGTTGCAGGTATCCCCACTAAGCAGACAAGACCCTAAACAGCACGGTCATTGAAACCGAAGCTCACAGGCAGTACTTAATTCGGGTTGGGGGGAGGGGGAGGGGAGAAACACACAAGTGCAGGTGTCCTACATTTGTCTTAGGAACCCTACACGTTCCGAGCTTTATCTCAGTTGTGTAGACTTTTTCTTTCCTGTTGGCCACCCTGGTCACTATTCATTGTCCTTTTTCTCATTCTTTCTCTCTTTTCTTACTTTTCGCTTGCTTTTAGTGGACGTCTGATGATGAAAATCAAAACCTGGTCCCCCATAAAGCAGAGCTGCTGCTCACCAACTGCAACAGGTAAGCATTGCCCACACACTGCTAGTAAGACTAAACTAGTCGATCGTCAGAAATGAGGGGGTTTTGGAGAGCAGTCTTATAGCCGAGCGCAGTAGGGTACAAAGGATGCCATCTGTCCTGGTGCAGGTACCAAAAACGGCCACTTTGACTGCCTTTTGGGTTAGCAAAGCAGGGCAATTATCAAGGTTCAAAACACCCTTCGGAGTCCTAGTCTTGGTGCCACTGCACCTGCTGCATGAATGGGAGTTACGGCCCCACACAGAAAGTCGCAGTTTCAAGGGGCATGCATCCTATTTTGCTGGAGTGGCCCTTCCATTTTTTCCTTACGCTTTCTTGTCATGGCCGCCTATCATGTCCGCCTCCTCGAAGCAACTGTGCACTCCAGTCCACAGGGAGGCTCAGTCACGATTGGAACGGTCTTGCAAAAAAATAAAAATAAACGTACCTAAGGTTAACTGCAGAAGGGTCTTATGGCTCTCCCATGATTGAGACAGAACGCTCAAAACGCCCAGTTTCAAGAGTAAATAGCTCATAAGGTTCGGGTTTTGTTTCTTGGCATTCTAGGATTTGCAGGTCTATACATCCAATTACAAAATAAGGACAGCAAATAGGAGAGGGCAGACAAAAACCATGGACTGGATGAGTACCTCACGCATGAAGCTGAAAAACATGACATCTTTGTTTTAGATGACTGAACATGTTCTGCCTGTAAGAAATTGTCAGATGAGAGGGGCGAGGTACCAGCACTGGGGTTTTGGAGTTTTAAAGCTGGGTGTTTTCATTTAACTTTAACCAAGCATGATTGTACTTTGTCTTCTCAGATCCACTTGCAATTAGATCCCAATAAAATTCTCCCATCCTTTGTGATCTCACGGCACTCTGCTCCATGGAAAGTTATCCTGTCCCGTGGGACCCACTTCTCCGTTTCTAATAATGTTCTCCCATTAACTGAGATCTACCTGCATTCCTCTCTTAGTAAACATCTCCTACTTCCTTAGAGCCATGTGCATTCAGATCATAACAGATGTGTCCAATCACCTGAAATCTGGCTGCATTCCGCTTCCAGTAAAGTTCTCCCATCCTAGAGTATCTACCTGCACTCTATGCCTAGTAAGGTTTCCCATTCTCTGGGGCCCAAATGCAAATCGCTACAAGTAAAGTTCTCCCATCATGGGAAATCTGCCTGCACCCTGCTTCTAATAAATGTTCTCCCTTTCCCTGAGATCTACCTGCACTGTGCTCCTAGTAAAATTCTCCCCATCTCTTGACTCCACCTGCACTCCGTGCCTCGTAAAGTACTCCCATACCCTGGGATCTGAGTCAAACTCACTCCTTGTAAAGCTCTCCCTTCCGCTAAGATCTATCTGCACTCCGCACTTAGTAAAGCTCTTCCAAACTCCAGGATCCACCTACACGCAGGGCTAGTACAGTTCTCCCATCCCCTGGGATCAACCAGCACTCCGCTACTAGTAAAGTTTTTGCATCCCCTGGAATTGAATTGCACTCCGCACCTATGAGGGTTCCCCTGCCCCCTGGGACTACCCTCCACTTCAAGACACCTAGAGGAGTCCTGGCCCGCCTCCGATCTGTGCAATCCAGCACGGTGGAAGAAGGGATCTTTCAGCATCCGGAACCGGACGATTACTTTGGAGGAGGAAAGAAGATCATAAAAGTCCTTCACACAGCAGATGTGGGGTTTATAGGGCAGCGTTAGTCTTTTTGATGACAATCACCCACCTGTTTCGCTTTATTGTTTCAAAAGAATTTGTTGCTAAAACATCTCTTTTTATGGGGAGCCAGTTCATTCTCCCTCTCTGAGCAGCACCCCCAGTGCTCCAGACTATGAAAGCCATGCAGGAGCTGAATGCACCAAGGTACCCTCTGCACTAATGAAAAGGCAGCGAGAACTGATCACATACAATAAGTGCAGTACCTGCCAATTTGTTTAGCTAATTCCAACTCTGTTTCATGTTGGATAAGGGGCTGGATCTCTGTATTTTTGTTTAAATGCCCATGGGATCTAGGTATTCTCAGCCAAAACAATAATATCTTCATTTACACCTGCTAGGTATTCACAAAATGATTTCTGGCAGACTTAGGTGAATTTATTATGGAGGATTTCGCTTCCACGAGCGCAGAGAAATCTGCAGTTGTAAATAGACATTAGCCCTGCTAAGACTGGGTTTGCCTTGGACATTTGGAACACCCACAAACACCTACATGTATGGGCATTCCCACACTCCAATCCGACTCCCTCACAAACTGGAAATGGTCAGAGATTTACTCAACCAAAGGCTTGAGTAGTTCCCCTTCCAGGATTGGAAGGAGAACAAAGTACCCCCATATCTGCCGTGGGTGTAGCAGAAGAGCTTCTTCCACTGAGAAACATCTTTTCATCAAGGAGGAAATAAAAATGCGTTTGTACAGGTGACTCCGCCCACTGTGTGGAATTCTTCGCTACCTGGAATTCTGGACAGCTGGAAGAGACGCTTATGGGACATGTCACATGACGTTCCCAGTAGTAAACCTGGAAGCCTGTTCTACTGGGAATGCTGGTGAACTGGGAATGAAGAGTAAATCTGCACCTACAGGCAGTTATACTGCTACAGGTGCAAATTTACTATTTTTAGAATAGACAGGCATACCTTTACAGGTGCAGATTTGCTATTTTTGGAATAGGCATGCATAATTCTACAGGTGCAGATTTAATTTATTTTTTTAGAATAAACAGGCATATTTATACAGATGAAGATTTACTATTTTTTAGAATAGGAAGGCATACATATACAGGTGCAAATTTACTATTTTTTAGAGAAAATAATGCAAAATGCTCTGCGTTGTGACCATATTCCATTTACAAAGTGTAATGGCATTTGCCAGATCAAGGAACGTTGCTCAGTGGAACAAACTTGTGGCTGATTTAAATTAAAATGTATCATGTCAATGCACTTTCAGTGGCAAGCTAACGAGTTACTTGATAATTCACAAGTGAGAAATGGCATAGTCCATTTTTCGGTTGTTAAAATCTTCAAATTATGTAGTAGATGGTACATTATGTAGCAAACGCAGCAAATCCATAACTATGCAGAAAATGCAGAGGCAGTAGAATTGCGTAATTCTAGTGTCCCTGCGCGGAAGACTATTTAAGGTTATTTTTATTTTATTACAAAATGTAAATTTCACAGAACTAAAATAAAAGGGTCATTTGGCACCTTCGGTTACTTGCAAATTGAAACAAAAAAGCAATAAGAGATGCATATGATACTATATTGCGATTTTCTCAGGGATATAACAAAGGCAACCTTTAAGTAAAGAAAACAAGCATTGGCAACGCTAATAGATCTCACCTATGGGCTCTGGCAATCAGGTTGGGGTGGATAACGAGGTGAAACTAAACAAAAGCTATATAAAACCGTCCAGCTGTGGCCACTTCATAGTGCTTTTTTTTTCCCTTTGGGTGGATGGGAAAAGAAGCAGATGGGTAGGGGGGTGATAGAAACGGGGAGGGTGGGGAAGAAACCCAGGAGGGTAGATGGGAGAAAAAAAAAAAAAAAAAAAAAAAAAAAACAGGAGAGTGGGTGGGAGAAGAAACAAAGATGGAAAGGTGTGTGGTAGGAAAGAAGAAACGTGGGAGTGCGGGTGGAAGGGGAGAATTAACAAGGAGGGGGTGGAGATAAGTTAAAAAAAAAAAAAAAAAAAAAAAGCTATGGCGCGGCCTTCATTGGCCACATCATAGCGCACAAATAGTACCTGAATCACAGCATGAGCAGTGGAGGGACTCTAATCAAACCTCATTAATCTGTACTTGATCCGTGCACCACAGAAAGAACAGGAAGTGACACATTACAAGCGCTGCCCAAAGAGAAGGCAGTAAAGCACAGTGACAATGATGTTAATGAATGGAAAGTACTGGGAGGGTCCAAGCTTGTTACTGAACACAAGAGTCTCGTAAGTGAGAGCGCATGAACTAGCTCCATGCTCATGTAGGCAAGACCTAAAAATATTGCTTCTGAGCCCTCGCCGTGGATTGGCTCTCTAAAAGACCCATCAAAGTTGTCTTACCCAGGTGAATCCCAGCCTCTGCTGCAGAACATATCCTTTGAGTAAAGAAACACTTGGACGCTGCCCGCACCATTTTATTCGAAGTAAATTAAAGTAAGAAACACTTAGAGAAGCTGAGGTTGTACCTCTTTTGCTTACCAGTAGAAGAACCAGATTACGCAGTTTCATTTGTATCGCACTGCACAGGTGCAAGGAAGGGAGGTCCTCAAGGTGAAAATGGATACATGACTGTTGCAGAAAATATGTGGAATTGCCTTGGTCAGGGCTGGTTACAATGAGAATTATGTTAATAATGCAAGATGTAGTCATGACCCACCTCTGCATTGCTGTCAAGAACGCTACGTTGTCTCTCTCGCAGGGGTGAAGTAGATGTGAAGGGACACTGCAAACCTGTTTCTGATGGTTTGTAAAGGTTGCTATGTGATACTTGCCAAAGCATTTGTGTAGTATGTCCTCTTGTTCATTTCACAATTGCACCTAAGGGGAACCCAGCAATAATCCATTGCCAACCAACATACTAGTCAAATTGAACCTGTCACCCACTATCTAATGTAATGCACTATCACACAATATGAAACAAAACTAAATACACTGTCAACAGATTCCCTTGATACTAGTCAACAAGAAAAGCCTGAAAAACGTACATAAAATCATACAAAATGGTGGAAAAGCTCTACAAAAATGTATGTAACATAACATAACATAACATTTGCACTTCAAGAAACAGGGGAAGCACATTTGAGGGATCCGATCTGCAAAGTTGCCTTTACTGCACCTCAAACCCCAAATTCCTTCCACTCATGGCGAACGTCATTTCCCATTGCTGGTCCAGGGCCCGCTGTTGGATAAAATGGAGCCACTGATTGATGTGAGCACTCTCTGTGGCGGTGGCACATGGCTTCGTCAGAGGGCCAGTGTCCAGTTGCGAGAAAACGGATCAGAGAGTGATCTTTTGGCTGCGAGGTACTTAAGATGAAGACCATATGGTTATAAATGCACTTCCCCCCTCCTTCGGTACATCCCATGGTGGCATCGCCTTGTTATTGGATTTCTCGTACCATCTTTTCACGGATGTTACTTCTCTATCTTCATAATTAACAAAATTGTTCACCTCAGTCTCAAGTCTGACATGTAGCAATTATTTTCTGGCAATAATCATAAGAATATTTTTAATTGCTTCATTGTAACATGTAAAGCTAGGAAATGCAAGTATGTCCTCCGCTGTATTCTTAAACAACTGTTTCAGGCTGATACATCATTTCTTACAGGACCAGACTTAAAGGCTGATCTGGCTTTCAATTTTAGTAAATAATTTAGCTTGCAAATGGCAAGGTAGAGACTTAGAAAACAAAACGTGTTAAAAGGTCATTTTAATAGGGGCTGTAATCTCCATGGTAGACAACGGGAGATGCTTTCATCTAACTGTGAACACAGTCGCTTTTCTAAATGATGGGGGAGAGTTATGCTTTTGTAGTTCCAAAATATATTTTGTAACCCAGACTCACATATACATTTTAGGGCACTTGGTGTAATCTACCCAAAGAAATTCTCCAAGAACCTTATCTGTAACATTAAATAGTGAGGCCTTAGTCTTAGATGCATTTATTTGATAACCCCCAGATCAGTAAAGTTTGTGATCAAGTCTAAAGCCTCTTTTATACGGACTTGCTTTGCTTGCAGAAATTGTGTCATACTAACAACATTAGTCATCCCATTAATTGTGATATTATCGCCTGGGATGTTCGAATTGCTATCACCAGTGATTGTAGAAACATATCAGGACGAATGATGCGTGTAACGCCAGTAATTGCCAATGATCCGGCATATTCTGAGTTAATAATTATAGAAGCAAGCAGAAGAGCCCATGCAGAGGGATCAAGAGGCCATTTCTGAGATTGTTTACAGTATGAATTTAATTTCTGATTTCTATATCAGTCAAGGTAAGCAATTTACCAATGTTTTCAAACTCGTACTTTTTTACCTATTGTAGCCATATTCACAGTGTTTTACTGCACATAATATTTTAGCTTGCACTTGGCTTTATCCCCCACAAACTTTAATCTCTATTCGCAATTGCATATGGAAAATACTAGCTCCTCCGGGTGTTTCCTACTTCAATGTCGTTGCGGGCTGTGAAATAATTTTCCCTTCCAGTGTGGCCTTAAATACTTGGCATACTACTTAGATTTCAGCTAATTATAAAGACCAGTGGTAGATGTGCGGCCATCAGCAGACAGCCTGAATTGGTGAATTACAGTATAATGCATACAAATATCAAGGCTGTAATAATACAATAAAGGTTAAGAATTCACTTACCAGCATGTGCTTAAAGATGGACCTTGACGAATCCCATAGAGTACCTGGAAATTTCTTGGAAACTGAATGCTGCTGGCATATACCTGCAGATTGAAATATAAACACAGCACGGAAACCATCAGCCAACAAACTAGGAAGAGCATTTGCAATGCAATGTGTCTCCCATTTGCTTGAGTTAGAGCTATTGGTTCTGTACATTCATAACTCGACTTTTCTTGCCACATAAATTGATGAACCATAACTCATAATGTGGTCTTTTCCTGCCACATAATTCCAGTAGCCCTGCATGTAACTAAAGCACTTCCATTTACCTTCTTTCTCTATCTGCAGCCAAATATGAAAATGTTGCCATTTAGCATCATAATTTAAATCTGCCATGCTAATTTTAATAGAATACCACTTTCACCACCCCACCATCAGAGTTGCTGGCTGGCTAACACAATTCCCCAAAAAAGCCACAAGACAGCCATGGAGGAGTAACGAGAGCAATAAATAAGGAGGGCCATCCAAACATATCATGACTGTTCAAACAGTCATATGTAATAAGGATGTTAAGTTGGCCTGAATCATGGTCATAATTGCAATAAGGGGAGATTAATAAAACAAACACAATTATCATGTAAACCCAATAAAAACCTTTATCAGAAATAAACGTTTGGCATTAGAGTGTAATGCTCAGAATAGCCCCTTGAGGACACCACAATGAAAATATCATTTGTAAGACGCATCGTGTAACCATCTAGTTAGCCCCTAGAGGGCACAACCCATTAAAAGGAAATGTCAGAAAGCAATGCTCTGTGTAACTATATATTTAGTCCCTAGAGGGCATAGCGCACAACACATTTTTAGGGCTAGCACGCCTACTGCAAAAACAAGGCCTATAAAACACAAACAATTCGCAGCTGTAAGACAAAAGTTACAATCATGACAGTGCTTAAAAAAACACCAAATGGTGGGAGGGGTTATTATTTTGGGGTCCCCACTAACCTAGTGTGGGGACCCAGAGATGACGTAGATAGAAAAAGCATGTGATGGTGAATGTTTTGAAGGTGGTCCCATTGTCCCCGGACCACCACAGGCTGAGTTATGAGCAAAAATGTTTTGTAAAAGGTATGCTCTGCAAAGCATTATGGGTCCAGTTTCCATGCCGCAAATATTGTACTATGTGGATATGTTGACTGTAATGCTTAGAACAGCCCATGGAGGACACCACAATGAAAATAGTATTTGTAAGAAACATGGTCATGTAACCATATAGTTAGCCCCTAAAGACATAACTACCTGAAAAGAGAAAGGCAGAAAGTAATGCAGTGTAACCATATATTTAGCCCCTAGAGGGCATAGTGCCTTATACATTTTCTGAGCTAACTGGCCTACTGCAATGATACTAAAAACAAAGCCCTTAAATACAAAACTCCGAGCTGTAAAACAACAGTTCCAGCCATGTGAGAGCTTAAACAGACACTGAGTGGTGGGAAGGGTTATTATTTTGGGTCCCCACTAATTTAGTGTGGAGACCCAGGGATGATGTATACAGAAAGTGTTGATGGTGGTCCCATTGTCCTAGGACCACCACAGGCTGAGTTATGAGCAACAATGTTTTCTAAAAGTAATGGCGTGCAAAGTAGTATGGGGCAAGTTTCGTGAGTTCAGTGAATATTGTAGTATTGAATCTCCTGCTGTGTCATGCGAGCCGCTCAGAGGAAGTCTTTGTTTTAACGCAAAGCATTTATCAATTACAAGAGTTTTTGTGAAAGCTATGGAGCGTGAAGGGGAGCGCCAAAACAAGTGACTCTGATTAGGTACCAGTGTGAACAAGATGACCAGCCCTTCAATACCACCGATCAAGTATGCGTCGTTCTGCGCTGTGAGCGCCATGGGCGCCATGGAGCACGAAGGGGAGAGACAAAATAAAAAAATAATTCACCCAAGCTGAAGTACATTAGCAATCGTGCAATAATCCATGTAACATGGTCCATCTGCAAGGCGGTTAAAAAAAACACGCCCTAAGGCGGGAGAAACAAAGCATTTACCAATGACATCAAGGCATTTTTGAAAGCAAGCCCACAAGCAAGTGAAAGTGATGGACGTGAGATGGCGTGGTTAAAAGCCCACAAAATACTTACAACAGGTCGAAAATTGCTTGTGCGCTCAACCTAAAGAAGGAGCAGGAAGAATCTGGGAAATGGAAAACGTGAGGGAATTTTGGTAAATGAACCAGAGAAGTGGGTCTACATTTGAGATCTGCAAACTTCTGTGGGTGTGGGATACCTATTCAAGGGGTCCGCAGGCCAATATGACATGTAAAAGTTATTTTCCGTCAATAATCATAAGAATATTTTTACTTTATAAAAAGTGGTTCCTCCTACAAGGATAATAGTTTCAGAAAGTAATAATACCACTTCCTTGAAATCTACTCTATTGCCTCTCCAGTGTTTTTAACATCTGTATTAATAAAATCAATAAAGATATGCTTAAACATTTTGAATATGCACAGTCACTCCATATATTCAAATAAGGTCCAACTTGAATTAGCCATCGACTTCTGACAAAAAAACACTTGAATTGCTTATGATTTTCTACAGTAATACACCGACCTGCACACTTAGAGAGACAGTGTCCCTCTTCCCAGAAGGCAGCATGTACGCTGGCCTAATGAGCACTTGATCTTCTAGCTTTTATGTAATCACTGTCTTTCAACTTTTCACACAAAGACTCTGCATGGTTTCCCGCTTTGTCCTTGCCAAGCTCGATTGCTGCCCTTTGTCTGTCCAATGTGAATGTCAATTTATTCACTAGTCTGACCCACCACTTCTACTGAGAATTCTGATTTCATAGTGTTAACTTGATTTGTGAATATGACTGTGGTGTTTATATCTGTGTGTAGTCACGCTCATATTTAAACATGTATTTGCAAACCAAGGTGGATGTCCTGAATTTATATACTGTGTACTTATTTGCGAATTAATGTTGAAATTCAAATCATGGTAATGGCTTGTCCGTTCCTGGCTTTTGGTTGTGATTTAAGAAGGCCCAGATTAGTCAAAAGACCAAGGGCCATATGTACGAAAGCTTTTTCTCATAGACACAGAATGGGTAAAATCCTTTGGTACATCTGGCCCTAAGAGCCAACGAACTGAAGCAAATAGCGGAAGCCTCAACAAACCAAAGGCACCATGGCCAGCCTCTTTATACTGCTACCGACTAGTTGACCCGGAACTACTGTGTGACCTAAATTTGTTAAAGAGCAGGATGACCTGGCAAAATATGCTCCAATCTTTTCCCTATGCACCATCGCCCTGTTCTCCGATGTCACTCATCTCTCAAAGCTGGGTGGTTTGTGGTGCAGACCTCTGATACAGAAGCACGTGAGGCAGATCTCTGGCAGGGTGGCATGTGAAATGGCCCTGTGATAGGGAAGCATGTGAGGCAGACCCTCCGGCTGGGTGGTTTGCGAGGCAGACCCTCCGGCTGGGTGGTTTGTGGTGCAGACCTCTTATACAGAAGCACGTGAGGCAGATCTCTGGCAGGGTGGCATGTGCAACGGCCCTGTGATAGGGAAGCATGTGAGGCAGACCCTCCGGCTGGGTGGTTTGCGAGGCAGACCCTCCGGCTGGGTGGTTTGTGGTGCAGACCTCTGATACAGAAGCATGCGAGGCAGATCTCTGGCAGGGTGGCATGTGCAACGGCCCTGTAATAGGGAAGCATGTGAGGCAGACCTCTGACATGGTGTCAGGCTCAGGGTGTCACCTTGAGGCTTCTACACATTGTTAATTAGCCCATGGTGCCCAGCGCGCCCAGGGACTCATCGTCTGATCTGCTGTTAGTGCTGAAGCAGCAGAGCTCAGTGCTGCGCTCATTACAGGACACGATCTACGCAGGTGGTTGTCACCAGCCTCATGCAAAGGTCACGCCGTGACTGCGCATTAATTAACCTTCCCTGGATGGCCCTCAGCGTGTTTTCTTCATACACTTTTATCCCTTATCAATGTTTTCACAAAGGCTTTGACATACCGGTTAATCCAACCAATGATCTGTGCCCCCCCCCTCCTACGAGAAGAGCTCCTATCACTGAGAACAGCTTTCAAAGAAATGCTCAGAAACCTTCACTTCACCCTGAGCCGCTGCAGCCATCTTCAGAAACCTTCTTGACTCATCAAGCATTGACAAAGCCAATGGGTTTCACCTTGATAATGCCAGTGAAGGGTTGTTGGCTTTGCCAATGTTTGTCTGTAAGGTGTGGTTCAAAGTAAAAAACATTTCTAAATTCCGGAGGAAAAGCAAACAGCGATCTTGCAGTCTCCATGGTCCGGGGAGGAACAAACATAAAAAGAGGAAGGCAAGCCATTAAATAAGAAAATCAAATGAGATATGGCAATAAAACTAACCTACGTTAAACAATTGACGCGTTGTATCCCCCTGCAAGTTCACAATAGATCTTTCACAACAAGCCAACTTGGAAGGCTTACAAATGTGGCTGAAGTCAGAGGTTTAAGAGGGTGATCCTGTGGACACTTTTTAGTAGGGGGCCTTAGGTTTGAAATAGCAGTGGCCATTTTCCTTGTCGGGTGGATGAACAGAAGGTAAAAGAGGGTGACACTGCCCAAGGCCACTCACCACTTGCAGAAACCACCACTTCAGCCTGAGCCACAGATGCATTAACTACTTCATCTTCAGTCATGTCACTGCTGCGCCCACAGACATATTTACGAACCTTGAATGCACCGGTGAGACAATAATTATATATCTATCTATATATATATATATATATTATATACACACACACGGTGCTCCCTTATATCTGGACAAAGCGAAACCCCTCTGTAGAGCTATAATGATAGCAAAACACGTGTCAGTGGTTGCTTTTACACATTCCAGGTTGGCTTAGATGGTATTTTACCAGTCCAAAGCTGTAATACTGTGCCTGGATTGGTGAACGGCTTTTGTCATTTTACAGCTCGGCGAGGATGGAACTGTCTCAATCCTATGCTTAAAGATTTTGCTGTACAAATGGCAAAAGACTTGTCCCTTTCTAGCTCGGAGTGGATAGCACTGTGCTGATCCTATGCTTTCAAAACTTTGCTAGGTAAGCAGACATCTGAGGTGAGCACATCTAGAGTGTCGTTGGTGTTGCAGGGTGCTCCTTATTGGAACTTTGGAACTACCCAAAGTTCTCTCTTTATTTTGTGTGTGTGTGTGTTTATCTCTCTCTCTCTCTCTCTATATATATATATATATATATATATATATTAGAGAGAGATACACACACATACAAATGTACCAGATGTAATATACTATCCACTACCGTTGTTGAGTGCAGGGGGAGCCATGACTCATGAAGGGTGAAGTATCGGGGGTGGGGGGGCATGGGGGTTCATGGTGCCCACTTCATCTCTCAACTATAGGAATAAACAAGCATTATTTGGTCACATTTGTTTTCATTAATACCTTATCTTTCATGGGAATCTATTCATTTAAAAACTATGTAACTCTGTTCAGTAACAGTTCATAAACCAGTCAAATCGTGGGATGTCATACTTAAGGGTGATTTTTTTGCCACCCCTGGGGGTAGTTTGGGAACCTAAGACCTCATGGTAAAGTTTTGTGACTACTGTGCTGGCTGACTGGCCTGTATCGCGACTCACTCTGTGCACAACTGCTTGCCAAGCAGCGTGTGCCTCTAATCCCTGTGATTGTATTGCAGAGTTTGTGTAGTGCTGCCTACCCATGTTCAAGCGATAAAGCACTCTGAGTTACATTGGTTCCACGGCTCCCATTTGTCATGTATGGCTGGCAGGATGTTGGAGGTGGATTGTCCCATACAAGAGGATCTCGAAGAAGTGTGCAACATTCAAAGAGATGCTTTAAGTATGGTCTGGAGTGCATCACTGTGCATGAACATGAGGTGTTGCGAAAATATGAGTAAAAATAGATTCACCTGTACTTCATTCTAACTTATATAGTTGTACCTCTGCATCCTGTGATCACGTGGATGGAAAGTTATAGGTTTTCAGTGCGCTTCAAAATTTAAGATGATTTTCAATTACATTCAGTTTCAGGACTTGGCTGTCAAGACACAGAATGATCATGCACCAGTTCTCAACTGTTTTGTAAAATAGGATTATAAAAAAAAAGCATGAGCATGGAAGGCAATAGTCTTATCTGTCTATAGGTGTGGGCGTGAAGTTTCTTAGGATGGTAAAGTGGTCCAAGCCCATGAATAATAATCGATAAACAATATACAATGTTTTACTTTGAAAGCCATGTTTTTTGCCACATGCAACTACAATAAGGACGTAATGTCTCATGTGATGTGAGACGAGATCATGATCATGCCACTTAGAAAACTTAAAAGACCAACATCTTGAAAGCTACGGTTCATGGGTGCACTTTTCACTTACTTTCAGGTTGCTGCTGTTCTATGGCATATTCTAAATGGGGACGGGGTCTTCGGAAGACCTGGGGAGAGGAAGAGGCCCTAGTTCTATGAAATAGCAAACCACTGGAACTTTTACATAGAATGCCATTTGCATGACTTAGATGTCACATTGGGCAGAGGTTTGAAGCAGCTCCAAATATCTGTTGATGCTTGTAGTACAGGTGGGTTAGACACAGGTCACAGCTCAATGTCATATCAACCAGAAGAAGCATGCAATGTCTTTGGGAGCAAAAAAGAGTTGAGAATATGGTGTGGGGTGAGCATGTCTGCTTGAAAAGGTCCCTTTCCTGTATTGTTCCCCAGTATTGCCACCCTGCACCATGGGACAGCTGGGACAGGTTCATCGGGACAGCTCCATAGTCTTAGGAGGCTGCATGGTCATTGAATCCAGACAGAATCTCTCCCAGGTTTGCCTCAGCTTCGAGAAAAGCACACCTCATGGCTCCAATGTGCAGAGATCACTATAGAGGTCCCCGATGGTCCCTCTCTCTTGCCTCTCCCAAACTATTCTAAAATATACTCCTGCCTGTATGAATCAATCAGTGAAAAATCTATTTGACAATGACCAGTGACATGCAAGATTACAGGGTTTAAAGCAGGCTTCTCCAATGAGTACCTTGTGAGCTACTAGTAGCTCTCCAGCTGCCCGTAAGTAGCTCTCCTGTGTGCTTCCCTGCCTACTAAATTAGAAGCTTTTGCTTGGTTGAATTAATATATGTATAATAAAATTGAAAAGCGAGTATTAGGGATTAAAATGTGTGTATTCTCAGAACTCATAAACTGATGTTTGGAGAAATCTGGCTGACTTTGTAAAATATATTTAAAGCTGATATTTGAGTGATAAACCAAAAAGCATAGGGAGAATTATCATTCCAAATATTACTTTGGTCAGTGACATTACAGCTATGGCTGTTATGTACTACCTAGGCAGAGGCTTTCTGAAGAGATAAAGCCTTTTTACATTACTAGTGTGCAACCCTGTCTGAGGCATTGAGGTGATCACTTCTGGTAATCTTGTACGGGGTGGCCATTAATGTAATCTTGTCTGACATGCTCACTAATACAACAGTAATAACAGCAGCTCGGGATGATATTCACTGAACATTAATAGATCTTATTATATAAAAAGTTGGAGACCCCTAGTTTTAAGTTTCCCAAGTAACCTTATCGTTATCCGTAATTTATTTGGGTGTGAGAAGCCCAGCGCAAGAAAATATTTCTCCCTCACCATAAGCATGTGGCACTTTCAGCTTTAGCTGTATGACTATTAACTGCTCTATTTTTTACTCTTGATTTAAAAGTCTTGTTCCTTCTAAAGAAACATCATTAGCTGGACACTGCATTAAAAATTGTGACAACGATGTTTCCTTATTTGGGATTTCCTGTTTTATTTTCTATTTGCTGTGAATTTGAAGTGGGTTTTGTGTGTTTTCTAGGCTCTTGAAACTTTTAAAGATCATTCTTTATTTCTTTGGCAATAAAAATAAAATGACAAGGTGTTTCAAATGCTTGCATAGAATTTTGCTACTATTTGCTTTGCTTCCTCATTCGATCCTATTGTCATTGTATCCACTTAAATCGACTGAATGAAGATTTGCTACTTTGGACACCAGGTATGTATACAGTGATTGCTTGGTGCTCTGTTATTGCAAGCCTATGTCATTTTCTTCAATTCCTTGTATGAAGCTGCTATAAGGTATTAGGCTAAGAAAAATTATTGTTTCACTTGTACCGCTTCTGCTGCCCCTAGTTACTGGGACATTTTGAGACAAGGAAACAAAGTGGTGAGCCGTATTACTTAGTGTACAGGGTCAAAGAGGAGAAAGGCTTGTTCTAAGAAGTATTACAGCTCAGAACATGTCACTTGCCCCAGAACATGGATGTGGTCTGACAGAGCTGTATGCCAGAGGAATGAGCAGTGTTGCAACAGTAAAGGTAGGCGGCGCTGTACAAACTCTGACGCCAGGCTTAACCGCTCAACAAGAGCTCCCTGGGTCCCAGATGCTGGCCGGTGAGCTCCGGCGCTCAGTTTGTGCCAGAGGATGCCGGTGGTGAGCAACAGTCCTGCTTTGGAGAGCTCAGCTTATTTTTCATCACCAGAGGTCGACCTAAAGCAAGATTAAAAAAGATAAGGGAAAAAGAAGGCGAAAATAGGAAAACGAGGAAGGAAATAGGTATGAAAAAAACTTGCAAGGCTGGGATAAAGTACGAAGTATAGGGTGGTGAAGGAAGAGATATGTGGTGGAATCAACACCAGACAGCCTTTGTATTAACCAACTCTTGCATTTGGTAACTCTGGAGAGGAGTGCTCCATAAAAACTTAGAAATAAAAAAAGGGATGGATAACACTGCACGTTAGTCCACGTCATACGCAAATCAGGCGTGGTCTTGCTTCAATAGGAACAGTTCAATCCGAGCCACCAAACCAGGTCCTCTCTGAACTGGAACACAAGCAACCCCAGGTTTCGGCTTATTCGGGCCTTTTTAGTCAGTGGCTGCTTGGTTTCAGGGGCAGAGTGAGCACATGACTCAAGTACCCATCGCTCTTAGGAAAAATAAAGATGATTGGAATGCTTAAATTAATCTCAGCCACTGGTAAATACTCAGACCTCCATTCCAGTCCATCATTTATTTGCTCACCATGCCTCCTCAGACTCAGGGGAGTAACAAAGGCTCCTGCAGTGCAGGGTGGGCCACGAGCTCCGGGGGACCCCCTCAGCACAGTACACATTGCACGGGTGGGTGGCCCCTGACTGTGTCCAGAGAGGAGGGGACCCTTCCAGGGACTTTGCAGGGGGGCCCCCTCAAGTTTTATTATGCCACTGCTCAGACTATACCCAACCATACACAAATCCGCCTTAGCCCTCCTCTAGTAGGAACTGTTCAGCAATAACTACCAAGCCAAAAGTCCTCTCTGAACAAAAACAAATTAAACCAATACCTGGTTGTCATCTCTTTGTGTCTCCCGCCATTTGCAGCTTGGATCCAGTGGCACAGTGAACATGGGACCCACGTCTCGGCATACCCATCGCACTTAAGGAACCACAATGAAATGATGGATGGAATACTTAATTAATCTCAGTCAGTGGTAATTAATCGGGCCAACGTCCAGTACATCTTCTTTTTCCCACCATGCCACCTCAGATTGGACCCATTCATACACAACGCAGCCTTGTTTTTTTTCACTAAAAAAATTATCCCCATGCTCATATTGTTTTTACAAACTAAACAAGGCTGTCCCCCTACTGCTGAAAACAATACTGCAAACATGACTCCCTGGAGGGAGGATGCCATGCACATGTTAGTTTAGCCTTTCCACACATTCGTGGTGAAAGGGCTGGCCACTTTATGGGGACTGAATACAACTCACCCAGGGGAGTGAGCAACCAACATCTTTCTGCTCCCACCCGGAGGCACTAAAGTAGATTGCCGCCATCAAAGCAGTGACACCCATCTCAGGCAGGCTCAGCAGACCACGCCCTGTGGGAGATGATTTGGGTGTCACTCCCTAACCAACCAGAGCCTAGAACAAGGGTGGCCAATGCCTAGTGGCTTCTAAGCAGAGAGCGGGATCCGAGCAGCGTTAGATGGAAGCTGAGAGGCCGGCAACGTGCAAATCCAGTTCAGGGATAACATTAATAATGAGTATTTCTGTTCCTTAATATAAATAAAAGTTGTTAATTACTGCTCAGCTCAATTGTACACATTCTATTAACACTGGAAGGCTGGAGGTTTATTTTGGCTCTGCTAGAATTCAAAAGTATGCCCTGCAGGCTACACAAAAATACTTGCAACAGAAGCCTAACCTACTGAGCTATCTTACCAACACTTTTGTGTGTGATCTGCAGGCTACCACACACCTCCACAACAAAAGCGTGAACAAACCAAACCCCTCATAAAAGAACTGCTACCTACGACTTGCAGGTAACATACCTACCTCTCCTGCAGAAACATTAACCCTTTGAGACTTCTTATAAGGATTCATATTTGCGAAGACCTGATTACACCAAGCCTCTGCAACCAAAGCTCACCAATGCAGGAGATGTGTGCTGGCCGAGTACAGAAAGGGAGGCGCCCCAGAATTCTCTTCACCCACTGCCAGATAGAGAGCACAAACCCAACAGGGTAAAAAAAAACACAAAAAAAACATCCCAGTAGCAGGAGATCGTCTTTTATGCGAAGTGTGATTATGACCCACTGTAATTACTACTCTGGTTCAGCTCATATCAAAATCTCTTTTTTTTTTATTGCAAATGTATAATTATTTTCCGGTTCTGTAATCCAACAATTATCTAAAGCTAATTCTAAATGCAGCTTGTAAATAGGGATGTCAGTTCATTCCACTGCCATACTTAAGAGAGAAGCACAGTTAAAAACATTTAATCGACAGTTCCAATAAAACATATTTCATAATTGGGGGTCATATCTCTGTAAGGGAACAACTTTTGGGAATTTATACAGCACGGGATCGTAGTCCACCTTAGGGTAACAACCTCCATCCAAGTTATCACAGACACAGTTTCCAGATCTGGGCATCCGCCTGATAACATGATGCATTCTGGGTATTGTAGTCTAATTTTGCTTCCATTAAGCTAATTAGACTAACACACCTTAAATCAATGGTTTGTGGGTGAAACGGACAGGACTGAAGACAGTGTCCACAATGACCATGAGTGAGGAGGTCATCCTAGGTTCAGCTGTGTTAGGCCTCTTCCCTGGTTACATAGGCCACCCCCGTTATAAATGGTCCCCAGCTATGCTTCTGGGGATGTGCCACCTGCAAGACCTACACTTTCTACATCCTAACACTCACAGCCATGAGGGAACCTCCATAAGGGGGCGCGTGCTATATGCGAGGACACTGCAATCATGAAAAACACATTCCTTGAACTTTTTCGGTGTACATATAGATTTACCACACTTGCCACATAATCAAACGCACAGTTTAAGATTTAACAAAAAAGTTGTGGCTCAAACCGATCAAAAGTTAGCAAATCTACTGCACAGGGGGTGCATGCAATGAACCAGACGCTGCAGTCGAAATTGTCACCATTCACCTGTACCCTGCTTTATCCAGACATTTAGAGATGAGAGAATGTTGTCCACGAAGTGTCAATGTTACCAGTTGATGGGCTGGAAGCGTGGTTTATAGGGCAATAAAAAACATTAAACATGTGAATGCAACTCAGAGGATGGAAAGTATAATTCCTTCTTTAGCATGAAAAACCTTATTTCCTAATTCAATTTCATATTCATACGTCAGACAATAGTCCCAAGGCGCCCACTGTTACACTGAGACTGTTCTCAAAGCAGAAGTTATTTCGAGAAGGCAACTGGATAAATCTCAAACAGGTTGCATCTCTTTTTACAGTGAGATGTTCTGAATGCTAAATTACCTCCTATGGGGCTTGCGAGTAATAAACATAAAGTGTGAAATACTCTTCTGCAGTGGAAAGAGGGGTTTGCGGAGGGACTTTAATGTGAGCATAGGGTAATATGAAAACTGAAGGTGGGTTTTGAAACACAGCTGGAACACAGGTAATACACTGGTGCTGCTGTGCTTCTGAATTCGGTTACTTCCTTTCTTAAGAAACAGACGTAGTTTCTATGGCGCCGGGATTCCTTTTGTACTAGAATGTGTTATGAGATCAAAATAGCTAACCAATTATGTATTCCCTTCGTTTGCCACATAATTCAATTCCAACTCCAGTCCTGGAATATTTTGTGGATGGCTATACATTCCACAATTACTTTTAGGAATGTCTGAAAAGGAGTAATTTTGAATGGCAGAAGGTGCTGCCTGAGGGCACAGCTCAGTATAAAAAACTAGGAAGGCCTCTAGGAAGGCCTCCAGCTGACAAGGGTCGTCAAGTGCCCGATACTTCCATAGGTCAACGCCTTTTGATTTTGCAGAGCGGACACTAAGGTGGGAAAGTCCTTGTCTCTTTCTCCCTGGAAGCAGATATCTTCCTCTGTTCCCGTGCTTCCTGGGAAAGCGCCTGGACGGGGGTGGTGGGATTACAGTCTTCATTAAGAGATTTCTGACCCAGGCATTGTGAGTCTGCCAGGCAGAAGGCATCTGCCCAAAGACGGCTTTAATGTGATTCTCTCTCCCAGGTAATTGCGTTAGGCTGAAAATCGATATGGAATCAATGCATTATCAAGGCCCGTCGGTGGATGTGCGGGTGGGACGGAATGCTGAGCTTGTGACGCCTCGTGTGTCCTTTCGGCTGTGAGCGAGGGCGACAAGGCCAGATGTAATCACGGGCACGGCTCTGCTGTACCGCCGCCGGTGACATTTTGTTTAGTGGCACGGGTGTCCTCGAAGGCTGCGGAGCACGGGCTCTTCTGCGAGTGTGGAGTGTGCATGCATCTCTGCAACCGCCATTCTACCAGTGCTTAATTTGTAAATAAAAACGTTCTGGTGCTCCGAGCTCTTCTCAGAAACACGCGGCTGCTGCAAGTAAATGTGCGTGCACAGAATACCGAGGCAGCATAGTCCTAAAACCATTGCGGGCCTCTTTAATCTATTTACAGCCACTCCCTGCCCCTTCAACCCACTCTTGCAGCTTTCTCACTTTTTTACGTCTTTCTCCTCCTCTGTCTTTCCCATGTGTGTCTTTTATTCGCAGTACTTGCCTGATGCAGATAAGTAAGTGCCGGTGCCCCCCTCTGGCTCAAAGCAAGCACTGTTCTGCACTAAACTGTTGCTTCCAGGCGATTTACTGGGCGCTGCCTCCATTACACACGCTGGAGAGGGGACATTCCCAAAAAGCATAAAAGTAACAAAACTTGTCAATGTTACTTCAAAGTGTAAGAGAAAATTTACAGGTGTAGATTTACTCTCATCTACATTTACGCATGTGAATAGGCCCCTATGTGTAGCATTCATCCAATGCACTGAGCGGGTCTCCATTCTGTACACAACTGTCCTCTCCATGCTACACCCCAGCCTCCACTCTGTGTGCAGCATTCATCTAACACATTGAGGCCAGTCTCAGCGCTTTGCGCCGAGTGTGGCTTCCGTTCTGTGCACCACGGCCTGCTCCATTCTACACCTTTTGTGTAATCTCCACTCCACACACTTGGTTCCACCTCCACTCAACACACCGGGTGCAGACTCTTTTCTGTACTTTCAACACAGTCTTCAATTAATAAACTGAGTGCATCCTCAAATCTGTACACTGTGTATAGTCTCATGTTCATGCACCCAAAGAACTCTCAGGTCTGTGCACCATCCCACACTATATTTCACATACAGGAAGCAGCCTTCGTTATACACACTGAGGGCAGCCTCTTTTCTGTACCCCGAGTGCGGCTTTAATTTCACAGGCTGGGTGCAGTCTCAGTCCTCATTTTATGCACCTCAGTAATGTAATCGGCCGTGATCTCAGTCTACACCCATAGTGTGGCTTCCACTCTGCACACTGTTTGCAGTCTCTTACAGGCAGACTTTTTCTGTATTCCGGTGGCGGCTTTTATTTTAGATTCTGAGTTCACCCTCGCACTCAGTGCAGCCTCAATTATGTACACCACTGTGACCTCCTTTTCTACTCAGTAAATGTGGCCTCCACTCCACACACTGAGTGCACCCTCAATGATTTACACTGTTGTGACCTTCATTTAAAAAAATGAGCGGGGCCTCCATTGACCTCCATTGTACACACTAAGTGGGGCCTCAACTCTACATACTGGGTGCAGCCCCACTCACACTCATTAAGCTGTGTATTTTCTGTACTCAGAGTGCGTCCTTCAATTTACACACTGAGTGAAGCCTCAATTCTGTTCACAGCTGCAGCCTGGCATCTACTCTCCATGCTGAGAGCAGCTGAAGTCTTGTAAATCACTTCTACACAAGCCAGGTGGGTTAGATGTGGTACATCCTCGAAGCCTCTAGTCACGGGTGCCAGGTTAGCCTTCATTTTTAACAATGAGTATTGCTGCCCGTCTGCCATGTGCGGCCTCAGTACTAGACGAGTGGAGCGCGCTCCAATCTTTCACTGCTTGCGGCCTCTACGATGTACACCACTGGGGCCTTTATTTTACACAAATAGTGCGGCTTCAATTTTGTACTTCACGTATGACCTCCATGGCCTCAGTCCCGCATTCTGTGTTCAGCTTCATTCAACACACTGAGTGGAACCAACATTATCCACTGCGATTGTGGCCACCTTTCACTCTACACACTGAGAGCAGATGCTGCTGTGGCAAGAGGTCCCCACAAACTATCTGTGTCGATCCACCAACCCTTCTTCCTTCTCCTTCAACGAGGGTGATACAAAAAATGTTCCTGCCTCCGGCAGTTCAATTAGAAAGATCCTGGCAAGGCTGATGCAAGCACTCCAAAGGATGGAGGTCCTAAGCAGTGGTGTACTGAAAATTGAGGGGGGAGCCCTGCAAAGTAATTTGGGGGACACCAGTTCCGGACTGAGTCAGGAGCACTCAGACCAGGGTACTGTGCGGAGGGGACCCCCTGCAGCTTGGGTTCCTCTCGCAGCACAGAGACTCAGGGGTCTATATTACAGCACTGGTTCTAAGAAGATGTACTTCAACCTGATTGGCTGGCAACAAAACTGGGACCATGGGAACTGATTTCATCTGCAAAGTGAGGTTGCTCAATGCCCACTAGTTGAGAATGGAGCTCCCCTCCAGCAATTAGAGGTGCTGCACTCAAACTGACTCTAAATTGTGCTCTCTAGAAAAAGGTCGATGGGCAGGATCTGAGGGATACCATGTACCAATACTCTCTTTTTAATTTAAGAAAAACAATTCCCCTAACTTTTGTGAAAAGGTTAATTTTGTGACAGTTAATTTCGACAATTAAAATGCTTCAGCTGAAGTGTAAGGCAGGAAGGCTCCTGTGAAGTGAAACCGAAGGACAGAAAACAACAAGCAAGCCATTCCTGACAGAGTGCTTGTTTGCCTGAAACAAGCGTAAATGTGTGCAACTTGTTAACCTGCAACTGCAAAGGGCGCTTGGAAGCGAGTATTGACTTTAATTGATGGAATGACTTGAAGCTTTGTAATAACACATATTTATTCTTTCTGAGTGGTATTGCAAGGAGTTGCCAGTTAAGCTGTGAAGTGTGTGCTTTTAAAATTGCACTACGTTGCAGTCTTGGTATTACTAAAATCTGTATTTTGTAAGCACTATTGTTTCTTAAACCTTTTTGCGTAATTTGTAGCAACTTAATTCATACTGTGTGTAATACAAGTTTGAGACATTGGCATACATATTCAAAGTGCTTTCTGTCAGAGTGGGACCTCGTAGCACTAAACATACTCAAGTCACTATTCTGTACTGTACCAACCAGGAATAATTTCCCACTGATCTACTTAACTTGTATATATTTTTCGTTTAAGTTGTGCGATATTTAATTTGTGGTTTGCTTAAGGTGAAATGTTAGAAATGGGGTTTCTGTTTGGCTCTGGTATGCACCCAAGCCAGGTGGAACCCACCACTCCAGTCATGGCGAGGGAGTTACACACCCAAGACAACCTCTGCTCACCCCTTGGTAGCTTGCTGCGGGATGTCAGGCTTATCCCAGAGGCAATGTGTAAAGTGTTTGCACAACACACGTGACACAATAAATACACCACAAAGGAAACACAACAAGTTATATAAAAAAGAAACTATATTACATAAAACATCATTAGACCAAACACAACATGTATCAGTAATACCTGTAGGAAAGTATCCCCTTTTTGGCATGGTTACCACCACTTTTTGCCTGCTGTCAGTGTGTTTTGACTGTGTTCACTGGGATCCTCCGGCATACTGGTGCCCCCATGTAAGTCCCTAGTATATGGTACCTAGGTAGCCAGGGCTTTGGGGGCACCAGGAGTTCCCCATGGGCTGCAGCATGTATTGTGCCACCCTTGGGAGCCCATGCAAAATGTGTCTGCAGGCCTGCCATTGCAGCCCGTGTGAAAAGGTGCATACACCATTTCACCACAGGTCACTGCGAGTCACGCCTAGGCAGGCCCTCCTAGCACAGAGGGCAGGGTGCAAGTACCTGTGTGTGAGGGCACCCCTGCATGAGCAGAGGTGCCCCCACGAACTCCAGCTCCATTTTTCTGGACTTCATAAGTACAAGGAAACCTGTGTCCTTCTACATAACGGTAACTCTGAACCAGGGCATGCTTGGTATCAAACATGTCGGAATCATACCCCAATACTGTTCTCAGTATTGATTGTACGATTCCATGTACTCTGGGGCTCCTAGCAGTCTTCTGGGGTTTTCCAGGCAGCCCGCACTGCTGCCACACCACAGACGGGTTTCTGCCCTCCTGCTGCTTGACCAGCTCAGGGAGAGGAATGCAGAACAAAGGATTTCCTTTGGGAGAGGAAGGTAACACCCTCTCCCTGGGAAATTGGTGTTACATGGCCTGTGGGGGTGTGGTGGGGGGTTGCCTCCCCAAGCCAGCGGTATGCTTTTAAGGGCACATTTGGTGTCCTCCTTGCATAAAACTGGTTTGCACCAGTCCAAGGACCCCCCCAGTCCCTGCTCTGGCACAAAACTGAACAATGGAAAATGGAGTGACCACTCCCATGTCCATCAGCACTGTTGTGTAGCCATTTTAGTTATAGCTAATACACATTATTTTAACACTAGGCCTGCCACTGTGCACTTTCACCTAGATATATTTTATTATTATTGTTACAGTAGCCACTTTTACGGTCTTTTTTTATTTTCTCTATCTAGCTGTTTTTGCCTAGGCCAGCACTCTGTTCTCAAAAAAGACATTCTTGCTCACTCTGTGCTTCTTCCAAGGCTATAGTAAGATAGGTTGCCGATGAACGTGGTATAAAGTTTTGTCTCTGACATTCATAGAAAACACACATCCTTACGTAGGGACATTTTCTCAGAACATCAGCTGTTTTATTATAAAAACACTTCCTTGTCCCTTACACTTTAGAGGGAGATTCCAGCCAGAGAACCACGACTGTACGCTGATTGCTGAATGCTTCACTACAGCTGCCTATGCAGACTTCAGACCTTTGCTCAGGTATGGGGGTTGATGTCTTCCCAGGGGAACCTGAAGGGCAGAATTAGAGCTTAACACACTGTGCTCTATTATAGCCTAGGTAGGAATTAGCCTATTGACGGTAGTGACAATATGGTAGCGTTATTTCTACGCTTCACTCTCCTTGTCACAATTTTAATCTAGTCATGCTGTATCGTCCCGGTTATTGCAGCCCACGCTTTGCTATCTAAGATGCAGTTGCTTCATTAAAATCATTATTGAAACATATACTGCCTCTGTTTGTCATTGTATATATGAGACTGACTTAACTGAGAGAAATCGATGAGACCGGAGAGACCACAGCTTCCCTGAGAAACCAGTTATGTCATGCGCTCAGCTGCCCAATCACCCCTGCCCTTGGATAGAGGTGAGACACTGCTAATTAGCCGGAGCAAAACCCGGATTGGAACACCAGGTGTCACCTGTAGTGGGTCAGACTCAGTCTCCCACACCGGAGGCGATTCTGCCGCTCAAAATCCAGTAGTCTCATTAAAATAATGAGAGCCTACGCAACACCACCACATGGGTGGTGCCCAGAGCTTCTCCAAGTGGCCATTTGATTCTGCCACCTTGAATCCAATGTGGGCAGAGGCCCTTGGGAGCATCTGAGTGGCCAGGTCAGGCAGGTGATATCACATCCCCCTCCTGATAGGTGGTCACCCTGCTTGTCTCCCTCCAGGGTTGGTCTTCAAATTTGATGTGCAAGATTCCAACAGGACTCCTCTGCATTGTTTACTTCATCTTCTGGTCACTGTGACTGCAACTGGACCCTCCAGGAACCGACAGTCTGCAACTCCTGCAACGACTCCGCTTTGCAACATCGTTTCTCCAGCTCCTTCCAGCAACTGCAACATTTCTCTAGCTGTGCATCCTCTGAGGGAAACAAGTTTTCAGCCTGCACAAGAAGTAGCCCTGGCCCCCAGCACTGTTTCTTGCAAAGGACAGTCTCCTGCCTGCTGGTAAAGCAACGTGGGACTCCTCTTCAGGCATGCTGAGTGAGCCTCACTGCGATTCCTGTGCCTGCTGCCTGTGAATTGCCCGTGGGGGCTGCATCCTCATCTTTTGACTCTCCTCACTGCTGAGGGTCACCTGTGACTCTCCTCCTTGGATTGAGTTCTCCTGGACCTTCCTGGTCCCCGGCAGCTCTGCAACTCTTCACCTGTGACTCTTGCCTTTGCCAAGGCTTATTGGTGGGTTTTCCACACCACTGACTGACTGCAACTTTTCTTCCCACGTGGGACATTATCTGCATCACTTCTAGAACTCTTCTCAGGCTCCTGTGCTGCATAGCTGACTCCTTGTCTTCACTGTTGACCTGGTGCTGCATCTCCAGAAGGATGGGTGGTGGTTCCTGCCTCAACTGGACACTGTAACTCGAATTGGACTTGCTCCTCTTCATTTGCAGGTCCCCTTCTGTCAGGATCCACCTTTGGTTTCTTCCAGTCTTGCTTGGGTCTTGCACAGGCCTTTTCCAATGTTAACCTGTGGGTTTGGGGAAAAACAGGTACTTACCTCTTTTATCCTGGTCGCTGGGGTGCACCCTGGTACTTACCTTTTGGGGTTCCTAGCTCCTCCCGCTCCCCTCTACAGATTCCACTTCCTTGGGTGGGGGACTGACTTTCGCATTCCACTTACTTAGTATATGGTTTGGTCTCCCCCTAGTGTCTCTATTATTTTCTGTTATTTCACTGTTTTCTATTGCTTTCTATGCCAAACCCTGATTTCTAATGTGTATAAAATAGTATGTTTACGCACCTGGTAGTGGGGAATTACCTATACAGTATTTTTGCAAATGTATTACAATAATAAAGTACCTTAATTTTTGTAACACTGTGTGGTTCTTTAATGTGTGTGAGTGCTGTGTGACTACAGTGGTATTGCATAAGCTTTGCATGTCTCCTAGATAAGTCTTGTCTGCTCATCCACAGCTACCTCTAGACAGCCCTAGCTTCCTAGACACTTCCTACACCTCACTAATAGGGGATACCAGGACCTAGTATAAGGTGATAACACCATTGGTGCTCATCACACACGAGGCCAGCTACTACAATACCCTGCTACACAAGCAGTTGTCAGAACATCACACAGGTTACAAGTACTCTGTGAAAATAAGCAGTAGTCAAGTAAACATATAGGTTACTGGTATTCTGCAACACAAGCAGTAGTCAGGTTGTCATTCCACCAAAAATGCACGTCAGAATAAATCAGGTCAGAGGGGCCAAGACATATGCATGAATGCACATAAAATGAAACATTCCCCGGATTGCACATGTCCTATAGAGCACACCCTCCATCTACAGATGATGCAGGCCCTGAAATAGGCTGATCACCACAACCATAGAATACCTGCAATATAAATCAGGGCATGAGAAATGCCGAACCGGTGATGGCAAAAATGAGACACAAGCATGTAACATAGGTCATAGGCTAATCGACCCCATAAGCCTGACTCCTTTGGTGGGGACCATGCTCCTGTGATCCTTTTGCACGAAATACGGTAGTTATGGACGCTTGTGTCCCAATCTAGGAGCTCCTGAGCTCCCATAATAAATCAGGGGGCCTTGCACAACCAGTACTGGCAGGACCCGGGACATCCATCAAGGTTCGCCACCCAGGCCTCCTACCAACATTGGCAAAGCTGTCCAAAAAAGGCCTCCTCCTTGAGGCCAGGATGAAGGGAGGGGGTGGGTGTACGAGGCAGGCTCAAGTAGCGAGGAACCCTCCCTGGGTTTCCCGCAAGGAAAAAAACCACCAGGCAACTGTCAGCCTACCTGCGGGCTGCGGCTCACGCGTGTGATGTCCTCTCTGGTTGCGCGCCCCTCCTAGAGTGTGTCTGGAGCCCTCCTGGCTGGCCCAGTCTCCTGCAGTAGTTTCCAGAACACCTGCCCAGTCTGCAGCTGTATCTTGGTGACAGGAGGTGCTGGTTTGTGCCCCCGGGGCACCCCAGCCAGTATGTGAAGCACGCACTTTGGGATAGGCCGCCGACGGGCTGCTGCAGTGTCTTTGGCAATAGGAGGTGCTGGGCTGGGCCCCTGGGAATCATGGAGAGTGAGCCTCGTCACATAAAGGAACTACTGCCTCTGGCAACCACCTCCACCTTCTTGGCCCCCACCTTGCCAGGGGGTAGACAACTTGCCTCTCAGTGGTGCCGCAGGAAGTAAAGCGTGCGAAGACAATTTGCAGCACTCCTCAGGGCCTCCAATGAAGCTGGCTGTGGTGCTCACCTAGCGCTCCAGGGAAGGCAAGTTGCAGCAGAACAGTGGGGTGTGGGGGAAAAACACACACCCAACCCCTGGAGCACAACACAGTAGCAGGCAGTTGCAGAGGGGCTAAAAGCAGGCCAGTAGATCAGTGCCCCTGTAAGCAGAATGGTAGTCCTCCTCGGGCCCTAGTAGGCCACATCAGCACACCTATGCCATGTAGGGAGGCCATTGTAACCCCACTGTATGTGGGCCATATAACCAAACAACAATGCAGCTATACAGAAGGGACAGATAAAGTATATATTCTTTGGTTCAACAGGGAAATTATCCACTAATCACTGGCAAGAATTTTTATTATTTCATATTCTTCTTTTTTATTATGTTTGTTTATCTCTCTTTCTCTCATACTCTTAATTTACAACATAAAACATACACAAAACATCTACACATATAACTGTACTCATTTTTGTCCACTATACATATGCCACTTGGCATTTTAAAGTTCAAAGACCTCTTTTACGGTGACACTTTCCAATCATTAGTTCTTAAAAGAGGCCGCTGCTAAACCTTTTCGAGGTACGCAGTCTTTTTTAGAAGAGGTAGTGCTCTTTAGTACTGCCTTTTTTATGGATATTAGTTCCTGATGGCAATGTGCGGTACTGTCCTATTTTATTCTTCTACTTTATTCACAAATTAACACAACACTCCTCTGATAAAAAGTCGACGCGTTTCGGCCTTTCAACTTCTGGCCTCTTCAGGACATCGGAAACAGTGCCTTAAAACTTGTATCCAACTTGTCTGTGGCAAACCAAGGCAAATAATGACGCGGGATTCGGCTGTCAAGCAGGTAAGTGATGTTTATTGAGTATGAATTTGTATTGTTTGTGGGGTTTTTCTCTTTTCTCTGATGTTGGTCGCAGGTTTCCTGTTTCTTATGCTCCTCCTTGGTTTCCTCCGTCTCTTAGGTCTCCCGGGAAGCACATGTGGAGAGAAGAAGAACAATACCAGTAAGTGTTTCGTTTTCTCTCGTTGGGGTTTTCTCCCTATCTATCTGTTTCTTGCTTCCACTTTTCTTGATATTTTCCTTTTCTTTCTTTGTCTATATCTTTTCTTACGGTCTGCGCTTTCCTGCTCTGTTGTCTCCTCCTCTCTTTCCCTTTCTGCCCGTGGTGTTCCTTACTCTTCTCCTATCTTCCTCTTTCATCCAGTTCTCATGCTTCTGAGCCCTGTTGACTGTCAGTATATGCTCTCTTTGGTTTATGGCTTGTGTGGCTTTCGGTGCTTTTTTCTGCCAAAACCCCTCTTTCCCTCCCCTCCAGTGTTACCAGACCTTACTTCCCCAGTGCTTGTTACTCGTTTCCCTTTTCTTTCTCCACCCTCCTCCCACAACCCCCTTTCTTCTCAGTAGTTACTCCCCCCGTCCTCCCTTCCCTTGATCCGGTGTCCCCACACTCCTGGCTATGCCACGCTTCTCCAGAAGCGTGGCAGGACTCTGCGCTCTGCCTCCCAGGGTGGCCGCAGTATTCAGACCTCAGTCTGCCGCTTACTTCTCCTCTTCTCCCCGGTTGGGGAGAAGCCACACTCCAATCTCCGCGTTCCTCTGGCCTGCTGTAACCTCCTCGTCTCCCTCTCGGTCCGTGATTCTGCTGTCTCGCCCCTCCTCGTCACCGTCCTGCTCCTTGGAGTTCTCCTTGTCTCTTGTCACTGCCGACGCCGACCTTCTTAACCCTCCTCCTTCCCGCATTGAGCCAGCATCTTGCTTCTCATTGGTGGCTGCCCCGAGGTGTTCCTGCACACCACAGGCAGTGGCAGCACAAGTCGGGCTTGTGTGCAGGCGGGTTTCCGGCCAGCCCATCACATGGTCATTATTACTTTTACTCGATTTCAAGCAACACGAGTGCCATTGTACACTTGGCCCGTTGTTCATACTGCTTTCATCGGGTAACTGCAACCGGCAGCGTGTCTTCTGTGTTGAAGCATCTGTGCAAATGGTCCGCTTCTATCAAGTGAAGTGCTCGCGGTGCAGCCTCGCGCTATTACTGTAAACCATGTCAGCACACCAGCAGGTCAGTCCTCAAGACGGTTCCCAGCATCTCAGTCCCTTCCAACAGCATCCAAGTGCAAGTCCATGCAGTGTCTAAAAATCTGAGGGGAAAAGTCCAGTACTTGTACTCAGTTTGTGTACCTTTCACAAAAGGAGGAGAGAGGGTTCCAACCAGCAGTAACCGGTTCCTAGAAGGTCCCCTCTCTCCTCCTGCACTGGCTCCAGCCATCAGTAGGGTGTACACGAGCCCTTTGTGTGAGGCCACACAAGAGAAATGCTCACATTCTAAAAGTGGCATTTCTGTAATGGCAATAGAAAAATCCACCTACTCCAGTAAGCAGCCATTTCTCACTACCATTCCAACCATACCGAACATGCCTACGCCACTTCTCATAGATCAAACAATACCACTTAGACATATGTTAGAGCATTTCCAATGCAATCCTATGAGAGAGCCTGCACTCATAGTAGTGAAGAACCAAATAGGCTGTCTGTCACTACTAGGACATGTAGTACATAAAGACATATGTTCTACCTTTTACATACACAGCAGCCTGCCCATATGGTTAGCTAGGGCCTACCTTAAGGGTGACATATGTAGTAAAAGGGGAGTTCCATGCCTGGCAATTAAATTTAGATGCCAGGTCCCCGTGTCACTAACTGCGCATACAGGCTCTGCGGTGCCCGGCCTGAGACAGGTTTGAAAGTCTACTTCTGTGGGTGGCGCAAGCTGCGCTGCAGGCCCACTAGTGGCATTTAATTTAGAGACCCTCAGTATAAGGGATACCACTGTAGAAGGAACTTACAAGTAAATTAAATGTGCCAATTAGGTGTAAGCCACTCATACCAAGTTTAGGAGGAAGAGTACATGCACTTTAACACTGGTCAGCAGTGGTAAAGAGCCCAGAGCCCTAATGTCAACAAAAAGGGTCAGAAAAAAATAGGAGGTGGAAGCCAAAAATTCCGGGACAACCCTGTAAAAAGAGCCAGGTCCAACATGAAAGACTGAAAAAAGTTAGATTTTTTAAAAATATTTTAGATTAGCCACACCTTTGACCCTGCCCCCCCCCCCACCCCCAAGCACACTAAACCCACTTCGAGTGCGCGCAGCATCACAGTTCCCATACTTTTTTTAATGCACTTCAACCGCTGTATAGACAAAAGCTGCATCCTTGTTTGTCCCCTTTAGGCTTGGACGGAGCCTGAAGTCTCACCTCTGGCATTGCTACTACCTCCTGCCTAGAAAAGAGGCCAAGATTAGACCTTTCTGGAAGGAGTCCAATACAAACAGGAGTCATATAAAGTGTCTTGACTCTGTGAAGAAACCTCTCCTACCGCATGTTGGAAAGCTTCAACAAGGGTAACAAAGTGCTCATGATCTGATCTGATCCCCCATCGGCGAAGCTTTGTCTTGTGAGCACAATTCACTCCACCAACATGCAACCTTTTTGCTGAAATCTGGAAAAGCCTAGCAATTATTCACCACCATTTGACTTTTCTAGCTCAAAATCAAACCAGCCTTGGGAGTGGGTGCTGAGGTGCACTACGGCCTGAAGGGCAGCCCTCCAAGCCAGAGCTTGGTGATTTGGATAGGAAAGACTATTATCTGGCCTTTGGCCCTTCTGGGATAGGATTAAAAATCTGATTTTGGGATTAGATCTGGTTCTGATTCTTGCCACTCTCAATAAGGACCCCAACTAAGCCCTAACCCTTGACCCCTTGTAGCTGCTGACAAAGGCACTAGAGCTAAATCAACCATCTGCTCAGGGAGTCCTTCACCCTAACTGGGAGATCTCCCTGGTTCTCCTGCATCCAGACCTATGGAGAGAACATGGACCAATCACCCAGCAACATAGTCCAGATGTTTATGTTTTTTTTCTCCAATATCTCTTGAACGGTTAGATCTACTATCATTGTTTGACATCTTTCTGTAGTAGAATTATGAGGCGCTTATCAAAGTGTTGTTTCTTTATAACAACTGTGGCTAGGCAGTCATATTTAGTGTGAGTTTGTGTATTGATTGTATTGTGGTGCAAAGGATTCCATATTTGCAACCCTTCGCACGATCTAGGCCCCACTGCTCTTCTGAACCACCCAGAAAAGTACCAGTATCTCAGTTACTAGCAGCCCCTACAGTGTCAAGTATTATATAAAGTCCTGGTAGTCACACTGCTTTGGTGTTTTGTAGTCATGCGTGAAAGTGTTACTCCACTCCCGAGATTCTGGAGAACCATTTGTAGCCTCACGCTTCACCCGAGAGTCCCGGTGACCTTTTCAGGTGTTGTGTTGTCGCCAGAGCTTCCATATGATCTCTGAAGGCCTCACTGCACCCAAAGAGTAATGTCAACGTCTGGCTGGGTATTTTACTGCCATAATGGCACCTTGCAATGTTTTGAGCAGTAACATTCAGCCAGCATTTCTTGATCACCCTTCCAGGTGTTACCTATTAGGACACCCTCATTGATCACTGTTCCAGCTGTACTGCTCAGCTTCCTACTGGCCCGGCCTATTGAGCTGTCATGCTGCCTCACAGTTAAAGGATCGACTTTCTAGGTGTTCCACTGCTTGGCAAATTCTTCCCGGTGTAACACTGCCCAGGAACACCTGATAACCTTTTTATTTTTCACAAGGTGCAAAAGCCTACAGATCAGTCATCTTGCAAGAGGTAATATAATCTGTGCATTCCAATTGCATTTCTAATTGTCCATAGTATTTCCACTCACTATCACTTGGAGTCTCTTGTTCTCCAGAGACTCTAGTTGATACCTGGAATGGTCAGAATCTCTAAAGTTCATGTGCATAATGTGCCCCATAAGTCTGCTTCCTCCAAAGGCCTTTATAGCAGAGGACCCCCAAACTTTCTTCTGCTTTAATGTTTGCAGGAGGGGTGGGGTGCGAGGCTCCTTGTCAAACAGCCTCTCCTAGTGCATGTTTCAGACCACTGATAGCTTAAGCTACAGCTGCATGCCTGCTTGTGAGAATGGTTCCCACCAACTCCAACATGGGCTTCGTAAGGGAATAGTGACTGTAGGAAGCTGGCCTGGTGTGTGGTGAGCACCCATGGTGTTATCACTTTATACCAGGGCTAGGTATCCCCTATTAGTGAGGTGTAGGCAGTGTCTAGGAACCCAGGGCTCTGTAGAGGTAGTGGTGGATGAGCAGCCAAGGCTTATCTAGGAGACATGCAAAGCGTATGTGATACCACTAGTCACTCAGCACTTACACACATGAAAGAACCACACAGTGTTACAAAAATAAAGGTACTTTATTGTGATAACAAAAATACTAAAATACTGCATAGGCAAAACCCCACCTGGAGGTAAGTAAACACACTATCATATATACTATAGCAATCAGGAAATAGCATAGAAAGCAATACACCTTGATAAAAGCAATAGCAAATAGTGAGGGCCAATCCGTATAGTAACAAAGTGTAATGTGAAAGGCAGTGCCCCACCCAAGGAAGTGGAATCAGGAGAGGGGAGCTGGAGGAACTAGGGACCCCAAGAGTTAAGTACCAGGGTGCCCCCCCAGCAACCAGGAGATTAGAGGTAATTACCTGGTGTTCCTCATAGCCAACTGTAAGACTTTGGAAAAGGACTGGGCAAGACACCAAACGTGGATCCTGACAGAAGAGGACCTGCAAAGGAAGAGGACCAAGTACAGTTTGAGTTAGAGTGTCCAGTTGTGGCAGGCTCCACTACCCACCCTTCTGTGAATGCAGGACCAGGTCGACGGTGGACGAAGAAAGTCAGCAGTGCAGCACAGGAGCAGAAGAGGAGTTCAAGGAGTGATGCAAGTGATGTCCTATGTCGGCAGGCGTGATGCAGTTGGTCTGTGGTGATGGGAAACCACCAACAAGCCTTGCCAAATGCAAGAGTTGGTGAAGAAGGTTTTGCAAGGCTGAAGAGGGCCAGCAAGGCCTAGGGGCCGCCGCCCAAGAAGGGAGTCTGTGGTAACCCTCAGCAACAGGGAGAGTCACAAGAAGAGGAGGCAATCCCCAGGTGCGATCCACAGGCAGCAGGCACAAGAGTCACAGTGAGGGCCACTCAGCACACCTGAAGAGGAGTCACACGTCGCTGGAGCAGCAGGCAGGAGACTCTGCTTTGCAGGAAAGAGTGCTGGAGGCCGGGCCTACATGGCGCCTGAAGATCCCTCGGAGGAGGAACAAACCAAACTTGGTAGCTGCAAGAGTTGCGGTGCACAGGGGTACTGTCCTGCGAGGAGAAGCAAGGGATTACCGTCTCCCAAGTTGGACAGCTGGTAGAAAGGACCATGGGGACCACTCCAAACCACCACCTGTGATGCAGGATCCACGCAGCTCTCAAGGAGAGAAGATCCATGCAGCTGGTCATCACTGAAGTTAGTGCCTGCGGATGTAGAGGAGTGACTCCTTCACTCCAAGTGGACGTCCTTCTTACTTCTTGTGCAGGCTGAAGACTTGTCGCACTCAGAGAATGCACAGACAGGAAAATGTTGCAGTTGCTAGAAGGAGCCGGGGAGACAATGTTGCAAAGCGAAGTTGTTGCTGGAGTTGCAGTTTGTCAGTTCCTGGAAGGTCCAGTTGCAGTCACATTGGCCAAAAGATGAAGTAAACGATGCAGAGGAGACCTGCTGGAATCTTGCATGTCGAATCTGAGGACCCATCCGAGAGGTAGAACCTAAATAGCCCAGGTAGGTGGATTGGTCACCTAGCAGGGTGACCAACTATCAGGAGGGGCTGTGACGTCACCTGCCTGACCTGGACACTCTGATGCTCCAAGGGGCCTCTGCCCAGCTTGGATTTAAGATGGCACAATCAAATGGCCACCTGGAGGAGCTCTGGGCACCACCTCTAGGGTGGTTATGGACAGGGGAGTGGTCACTCCCCTTTCCATTGTCCAGTTTTGCACCAGAGCAGGGACCGGGGGTTCCTGGTCGGGAGCAAACCAGTTTATGCAAGGACGACACCAAATGTACCCTTCAAAGCATACCAGTGGTTTGGGGAGGCTACCCCCCCCCCCAAAAGCCATGCAACACCTATTTCCACGGGAGAGAGTGTTACTTCCCTTTCCCAAACAAAATCCTTTGTTCTGCCTTCCTCTGCCTGAGCTGGCCAAGCAGCAAGAGGGCAGAAACCTGTCTGAGGGGTGGCAGCAGCGCGGGCTCCCCAGACAACCCCGGAAGGCTAGTAGGAGCAAAGCTGGGGGTCCTCTAAGGAGCCCCCAGAGTGCATGGAATCATACAACCAATACTGGAAACAGTATTGGGGCATAATTCCAACACGTTTGATATCAATCATTCCCAGGTTCGGAGTTACCATTATGTAGCTGGATACAGAGAGTGCGTGACCTGTGTCCATGACACTGGTAAAATGGCTTCTCTGCACTTACGAAGTCCAGTGTAATGGAGCTGGAGTTTGTGGGGCACCTCTGCTCCTGCAGGGGTGCCCTCACACACAGGTATCTGCACCCTGTCCTCTGGGGTAGGAGAGCCTACCATAGAGGTCACTTACAGAGACCTGGTGCAGTGACGTGTAGTGAAAGGGTGCATGCACCTTTTCACGCAGTCTGCAATGGCAGGCCTGCAGACATATTTTGTATGGGCTCCCATGGGTGGCACAATACGTGCTGTAGCTCATGGGAAACCCCTGGTGCCCCAATGTCTTAAGTACCAAGGTATCATACACTAGGGACTTACATGGGGGCACCAATATGCCAATTTTGGGGTGTGCAAAGTCCTAAGCATCCAAATTTAAAGGGAGTACAGTCACTGGGGTCCTGGTAAGCAGGATCCCAGTGAACACAGTCAAAACACACAGGCACAAAGTGGGGGTATAACCATGCCAAAAAGAGAGTACTTACCTAAAGTGACAACATTTTATCAAACGTTCTCCTGACCCTGCCCATCAGTTTTCCACAATCTCCCGGTAGCAGTTAACTCCTGTGCAGACGTTGATGAAAGTGAACATTAACCATCATATTCACAGAAGGTGGGCATTTTGGAATACTCTGGGTCAACTTTTACACTTATAAAGGAATAGACTTCCTGTTTTCTTTTTGTTTTTAATGTTCTGCTTATTACTGTGTAGATGACTGTCATAAAAAAAACTGCTGGTGTTTGAAAATAAGTGCCAGGCCCCGGCACAAATTAAGCAGTGCCTCCCTAAACCTTCTCCTGCAAGGTGATGTATGTACCCTGTGCGGCTTTCGTTGAACGTAAACATTTCCCAACCTACTCCTGAAGTTGCTTAGTTCCATAGAAGAATAATTTCACCTTTAAAAGAATATTTCCCCGTTGTCCGCAAACGGGTGTATTCTAGACCACACTGGTGCAAATTCATTTAAATGTCCTCGGATACAGTCTCTGGTCTGACACTCCGGCCTCGCGCCAGGAGTGCGTAAACAGTTTTAATTCAGCGGTTCGTTCTGGCGAAGATTCCCCTACTACCGTCTTCACAGCGCGATAATCTCCCCTCTCAAACCCAGCCGTTCTGCAAATTATATACAGTATTTTTCTCAATGAATACCTTTTGCAGCGCTCTTCTATGCACGATGACATTGACGCAGAGGGCCGTCACTTTATGCATTGTTAAATAAGAGCACTTGAAACATACATTGTAAAACGAGAGCAATAAACTTCGCAACCTTCACAAATGCACACGCTTTCCATAGATGTTTTCAAAGGATGCCTAAAAATATACCTTTGTGGACCATAAACTACGATCACTTTTCTGAGCTTTCCAGCCAGCCATCCTCACCTGCAAACGATGCATTTTTTCAAAGTATTTGCAGTCTCTCGCGTGAAAGCGTCCTTAAAGCAGTAACACCATGAGCAACCGAGGCCACAACTCATAGGAAAACACGCAGCAGGTGTTACACGTTTGTTGTGCCAATGTCTGAGGTCGGTAACAATTCCAGGTCATTTTTTAAAGCGCCTATTTACTCCGGATGCCAGCACATTATATAATAAACAAAACAAGGCGCCAGAGCAGAAGGTGCGACGCGAGTCCTGCAAAGTTTCCGCGGTCCATGCGCGATGTGCTACTCCAGTCCAGGTTTTTCCACTGAAGTCTGGAACTTGCAGTTTTGTTTATTGCGTTTCGAAATTGGACAAGTCCCAGAATTTGTATTTTTTTTAAGAACTTGGACTGGAGCAGCAGCTCACACAAGGACCGGGGAATCTTGGCTGCTATGTTACATCTCCTTGCATATTTAGTTGAGCTCTCTTGAAGACATTTAAACCTGCTATAATCCCAGAAGGCCATTTTAAGATGACGCAGGAGGTCTGCCTTTGGTGGTGTGTTTGGCAGGTCGTTCTCGCGGAGTGGTAAACCTGTTGTGGTCTCAGAAGGCCATCTTGAAATGGCGCGGGAGCGGCCGAAGCATCTGTTCTTCCTTCGTCTGCCCTTGAAGGGCGCCTCGGGGAAGTCGTGTAGTGAGGCAGGCCCTGCTCGCATAAGACCCTGGCAGAGGAATTTATTGAATTATTTTCCCGACACATCAGTGCGGGGAAAGGTCAGGCCGTCAGCGAGAGCTCCCTCAGACTTCATCACCGCCTCCCGCGTTAGTGCCCAGCCTTGTCCTCTCATGCAGGTGCGTCGGCCATCACAATCAATCGGTGCGGATTATTCCGTCCTTAGCGGATCCGCGGTTAAAATCGCGAAACTGCAGAAAAACAAGGTGCCCTGGGGCGGGGGTGCGTGGGGAACCGCAACACATAATCTGTCGGTGCCAAAGCCAACAGGCAGGACCTGGGAAGGCCTTGTCCAATTACTCCTGAGGAGATAACGCGTGAGCTGGCGGGGGTCTCGGGTGAGGGTAAATCAGATTAAAGGTAGAGTGCTAGAGAGGCCAGAGGGCGTGAATACCACCCACACACGTAAATAGTGAGAACCGCCAGAAGCCTAACCAACTAGGGCGACCGGTGTCCCAACGCTACAGAATGCCAGTAAGGATATTTCAGTGGCTTGTAAGGTCACTTTTTCTCTGCAGAGTTGTGTAGCGGGGCTCAGGGCTGGTGGGAAGCGGATGGTAAGGGTTATCCAGTCCTACCAAGCTTGCCATGCATAATCTGCCGCCCTCGTGCAGGTTTTATATTTTTTATTTTAATTCTGAGACTTCTAGTGTTGTTTATTCCATTATAAAACAAAACTACAAGTTCCAGACTTCAAAGAAAAAACCCAAACCCTGGACTGGAACAGCATATCACTCGTGGACCTGGAAAACCTGCAGCTGTAATCGTCACACAATGAATGAGGTACCACATTTTCACGCTAGTCTTTTGCGTGCACAGCTCTGTACCATTTAGTTCAAATGTTACCTGTCACCCAGAGAATCGCAGGATGTACAAGCCTTCATATTGGGTCCGTATTTTACAATCACTCAGGGAGACTTACAGTCGCTGAGCGTTAATCTGCAGTGCTGAAAGTCAATCCTTGACTAGGGCCGTCAGGCAGGTACCCGGACAGAGCAGAGGCACGACCAGCTCCCTCTGAGATGCAAACCTGGGTAGATATCAAGGACCCCTAAACTGCAGCGTCTGGTGATTCTTGGGTTGTGCCATCTCAGCTTCTAGACGACTCCATGGACCCATAGAGGGTCATGTCCAGAGGTAGTCTTGCGTTGCACCATCTCTGTGTCTTGGTGCACACCATACACCCACCACTGAGTGGTCTGTTGTACTTGAGTCATACCACATCCCCTACTGCGTACCCCCCTAACGCTGTTAAGGCTTGTGCCTCCTTGACCCCTGGGTTGATTATTCGCAGATCTTTGGACAGACAAGGAAGGTCCTGTTCTCATATTAGTTTATCCACTTGGGAGAAAATGCAAATATATATAAGTAAAATAGAGTTAAGTATTCAAATGTGACTTTATAGATCGCGTAAGTCTCTGCATCACTGGGTTTTTAAGTACAGTGACCACAAAATGATGGAAAGCAGGAGCTCATCTTCGAGGCTCGTGCACAACATTGAGGTAGTTCCTACATGGAGAAAAAAAAACACTAAACATAAAGCACAAGAAACAGGTTGGGCTCTTACTTTTCCACAATTAAGAGCTCTGGGGTCTCCTCAGAAGTACGAAAGCGCTATACAAATGCTTCAGTACACTCAACAGTGACAGTCTGCCCCTTGTAGACACTTTGAGGCACTGATAGTCATAATGAAGGCCAGGCAGTCTTAGTTTTTTGTGTGTCATGCCTGTCTTTATGCGTAACTCAGCCTGGGTGTGTTTCTGCATTGGGTTGTGAGGTGTTGTACTGTGCCTGTGGAGCTCCTTCGGTTGCAGAGGAGGCTGAGCAGTGAACTAACTAGATCGGGTGGTGGAGTAAGTCTTCTGTTATTTCCTATCCCCGCTACCCACTTGAACCCGTAAACTGGTACAAAGAAGGCACCCCATGATTCTCGTAGTTTTTATGTTCTTCCAATCTTGCGTTGTCTAAAATCATTGGGAGGCCAGTTTAGACGATGTGAGGAAGTAGTAGCTATTATTAGGGGCTAAAAGAACACCTGAAGGCCCACGAAGTAATTCTGAGGTCTACACAGCCATATGTAGGCCTGCACAGTCGCTGTGAAGCGATGACCGTGATTGAGGTGACAGTCACTTCGAGAAGCTAACAGTCACTCAAGGGCAATTACTGTCACTGCAGATTAGACCCTCAGACGCACAGTCACTTTGGTGCAAGCAAACGTCTGTAAACCTCATTTATTTGTTGGAGTTTGTTTGTTCAGGGCTCCTTGACCACCCCTCACAAACTGCTTAATAGTGACTTAGTTTGTCATGTGGACTATTTAGGTCAAACCATGTCAGAGGAGATTTGGAAACTGTCGAGGAGCTGAGAAATGCTGCTGTAATTTTCTATAAAGTATCGGGTGATTATAGAAGTTATGCTAATCCTTGAGTCCTGCCATGGCGGATCAGGGCATTCATCAGCAGATGGGGGCAACTGTTTCGATCATTGTGCCATCAATAGATTCGGAGAAAATTGGTACTTTTTTATTATTTACAGTTAGAACACTTTATTACACCCTGTTCCAATTAATTCTGCAATTTGTATTTCAGCTACAAGCTTTTCAGGTTACTCTAAGGATGGAAGTTTGTCTACATTTCAGTCTGTATAAATGGAGCTTCACAGGCTGTTTCCGGGCCCGAATAACACAACAGGTGTCGCTTCCTGTTTTGCTTTGAAATGCTGCGTATGCTTGGCCGTGATTCATGCTCCAGGTCACAGCCAAACATCACATTCTCGCTGCTGCCCTTCCTGTTTTCAATGGGAGGAAAAGGAGGGTGAATGGACTGCGAAAGTCAAGAGCGGAAACTGGATCGGTACCGAGGGAGTAAATTATGTGCTTAAAATTTATAAATTCTGCAGTTTGAATATTGCTTAGAGTACAAAAAAACTGGACACCTGCTTGATACATATACTTAATATAACATATAGAGAACATTTTAGGTTCAGTGTGCTAACATATACTCGGGCACCAGGGAATTCCAAAGTTAGAAGTAGAGTGTGTGCTGTGTATGTTTTAGTCGGTGGGTGGAGGGAAACCATTGTGGGAAGGACCGCTTCTTTGCATGCGCCACCTATGAAGTTGTCAATGGAGCCACTTGCGCGCGATCCTGGTACCAGAAACATGGAGCATGGAAACGTTGTGCTGCAGGCAAAAGTGCCGTATGCCTCAACCAAAGAGGCAAGCTGTACAAAACAGGCATCGTGTCTGGGGTGCAAAATTGCATTGAGACACATCCTTGATCACTGGCACTACATCTCCAAGTAGGTTTGCAAACATAGGGTGCCCACCACAAAACAGTTCATATAGGACATTCTATAGGTGTCTGTGTTAAGTGTTTGTGATTGGACACACAGTTCTGTAGGCTCAGGGGACAGGCTACAAATTAGAAGACAGTCCATATACGTTTGAAGTAGATCCATGTGCCATTATTATCACAAAAACACATGAACATCATTAACAAAGCTCCTCAGAACTTCAGAATTTGGCTTTGACCCCAAGTCCAAGCTCAAATGTTGCAGTGCAAAGGGTGAACTGGAAGGCGAGCTCTTACGTTACCTCTGCCTACCTTAACCCAGAAGAAGATGATCCATTGTAAATATCACTGGTGGCGCCGTCTTGATGGGGAAGACGTCAATCAATGTCTCAGAACAAATGTGAAGAGTGAGATAAAAAGACAGGCAGTGCAAAGTGGTGAAAAAAAATAGGCATGAGGTGGAATCAGTAGCAGGCAGCCTTAGTATTAAGCAACCCAAGCATCTGGCAGAACTTGGAGGGGGCTCCAAAGGAAAAAAAAAAAGTAGGGTTTATTTGTTTTTAAGTACGGTTCGGAAGCGACCCTCTAACATCCACCATGTCTGCCATCAAGGTGTCTCAAGGAAAAGGTGGATTTGGCAGTTCCCGCTTTCTTTTTCCTCACCAAAATAGTAAAATATTTCTGAAGACTCTAACTTGGCAACCAGAGCAACTGCAAAGCAGAAGCAGATGTTCTTGCCTTTTGTTTAATAAAAAACATGATTTTTAGGGACACTTTTTCTATAATTAAGTGTGAGATGAGCAGAACTGGGTGTCTGAGCCAAGAACAAAGCCCACGAATTAAGTAGGACATTTATTTTAAGGCAGACTGAAATCAGGACGGTCTAATTGGGCATCACAGCCCCCTCTTCCCCACCCCTCACCGCAGAAACAGCACGATTGCTAATTATACAATGGCATTTTATACACTTAAGTTCAGAGGGAGTACTAATTGCTTGGCTGCGATTCTCTCTGTGACTTTCCTGTGATTTCACAAATTAAGAGCTCTGGGAGTTGGAGGAGGTGGTGGGTGTTTAGAGGATGAGGTCATGACCCCTCTTTACATCTAGGAGTTACCCTCAGAAAACTCCATGATGGGAATATGTTGCCTGACATGATGAGTGCTGGAAGATTAGTGTTTTATTTACACAGAAGAAAGCAGCAAATGCTGATTGTGTGGTTACTTCTACTTGGATTGCCCACCATAGGCTGTAAATTTTCATATTTAAACTGGGATCAGTCACAACTATGCCAAAAATGGCCACAATATTCGTCCCATAATATCGGGGGCAAAAAATGCCAGTAATTGGCCTCATAATGCTAAGGTACCTCACAGGACACTGAGGAACGACTGCCTTGTGGCAGGGATGGGCCCCATCATACAGAGAGGACCACAGCATTATAAAAACACCGATACCTTTAGCACAGAGCCAGCAGTATGTCAATGGTGACCTCTATTTTGCTACTTGAAACTTTGCCTCCTGCCAATCATACCAGAAGAACAAGTTACTTACCTTCGGTAACGCTTTTTCTGGTGGATACAATAGCTACCTCTGGATTCCTCACCTTATGCATTCACCCAGGCGCCAGCATCCGATGGGAAATGTTCTTCCCAGCTCTCCACGTCAACGAGGACGTCACAATTGCACAGCTCCATGTGACTCCGTGTGACGTCACTGTGCCAATAAGAAGTCCTTGCCGGCATGCTGATGTCAGTTTCACCCATTTTTTACGTGCCTTTGAGGCGAACAGTGAGAACCGACTCCACAATAACTCCAATAAATACTTATATACATAAAACTACCATGATTCAATATAATCAAAACCATCATTTATATATATATACATCTATAAAACCACATATCTCAGTGCAACCAGACAGGCAACGGGGAGGCGGGTAGGACTGTGAGGAATCCACAGGTAGCTATTGTATCCACAAGAAAAAGCGTTACCGAAGGTAAGTAACTTGTTCTTCTGATGGATACAACTACCTGTGGATTCCTCACCTCATGAATAGAGTCCCAAAGCAGTTTAGCACTCGGAGGTGGGAGCCTGCCTTGTTACACCAAGAAGTCCTGCAATACAGATCGCGCAAAATGGCTGTCCCTCCTAACCTCCTTACTCAAGCAGTAATGCTTTGCGAAGGTGTGGAGGGACGCCCAAGTTGCCGCCTTGCAAATGTCCACCACTGGAACCCCTCTTGCCAGGGCCAAAGTAGCAGACTTAGCCCTGGTGGAATGGGCTCAGATACCCTCAGGGTGAACTTTCTTTGCCAAGTAGCAAATCGTGATACAAAGAATGACCCACCTGAAGATTGTTATTTTATGAACTGCTCTGCCCTTCCTCTCTCCAGTATACCCCACGAACAGCTGGTCCTCCAGGCGAAAGTCTTTCGTCCTTTCAATATAAAAACTAAGCGCCCTTTTAGGGTCAAAACGGTGGAGCCTCTCTTCTTCCTTAGAGCGGTGAGGAGGAGGGTAGAAAGATGGAAAGTTAATGGTCTGCCCTATATGAAAAGGAGTGACAACTTTTGGCAGGAAAGCCACCCTGGTTTTCAACACCACTTTTTCCGGGAAAAACAAGGTAAAGGGGGGTTTAACAGAAAGAGCCTGAAGCTCACTAACCCGCCTAGCCAAGGTTATAGTAACGAGAAAAACAGTTTTAAGCACCAAAAACCTTAACGGGCAAGAGTGCAATGGCTCAAAAGGTGACCCCTTTAAAAAGGTTAAAACAAGATTTAGGTCCCACTGAGGCACATGGAAAGGAATGGGGGGAAACCTATTAACTAAACCTTTCAGAAACCTAATCACACTAGGTGATTTAAATAATGAGGGCTGATCCGGGAGGCAAAGAAAGGCTGACAGAGCAGCTAAATAACTCTTAACTGTAGCTACTGCACAACCCTTCTTTGCTAAATCTAAAGCAAATAATAAAATATCTGAAAGGTGGGCCTTCAAAGGATCAATTTGTCTTCCTCCTCACCAAGCCACACATTTTGCCAGCCTGCCAGCATAAACAGTCTTAGTGGAGTGTCGCCTGGCCGATAAAATAACATCCACTACATCTGGTGGGAGAGAAAAGGAACTCAGGTTGCCCCGTTCAATCTCCAGGCATGAAGGTGCAGGCTCTGGAGGTGAGGGTGTAGAACCTGCCCCTGCGACTGCGAGAGGAGGTCTGCCCTGAGCGGGAGACGGAGCGGAGGCACAGCAAGAGTTGGAGAAGGTCTGTGTACCACCCTCTTCTTCGCCAATCCGGGGTTATTAAAATGACATGAGCCCGATCTTGACGAATCTTCCTCAGAACCCGAGGAATCAAGGGTATGGGGGGGGAAATACGTAAAGCAACTGGTTCCACCAAGAGATCTGAAACGCACCCCCTAGAGCTTCTTGCGCCGGATACTGGAAGCTGCAAAATGATGGGAAGTGCGCGTTCTCCCGAATGTCAAACAGATCTATCCTTGGAGAACCCCACATCTGAAAGATGTGCATGACCAGATCCGGATGGAGACGCCACTCGTTATCGGCTGAAAAATGTCGACTGAGAGAGTCTGCATGTACGTATAGCACTCCGGCCAGATGATTTGCTATCAAGCAAATCCGATGGTCCTGAAGCCAGGACCAGAGACGCAGAGCTTCTCTGCAGAGAAGATACAACCCCACTCCTCCCTGCTTGTTTATATACCACATCGCGGTAGTGTTGTCCGTCACGACCTGAACTGACTCACCGCGAAGGGACAGGAGGAAGGCCTTGAGAGACAAACGTATTGCCCGCAATTCTAACAGATTTATATGAAAAGTCTGTTCCACTGGAGACCAACGACCCTTGATCTCCAGGTCCCCCAGATGAGCTCCCCACCCTAGAGTGGAAGCATCCGTCATGACCGTGGCCACCGGATGCGGCAGTGAAAACGGCCTTCCTTGAGAAAGGTTGCTGTCCACAGGCCACCATCGTAACTCCACTGCAGCATCTCTGGAGATCGTTATCGACTCCTCAAGATCCCCTTTGTGTTAAAACCACTGCCTGTGGAGGCACCATTGAAGAGCCCTCATGTGCCAACGTGCATGAGTGACCAACAGAATGCAAGAAGCGAAAAGACAGAGCAGACGCAAGACCTTGAGGACTGGAACAACCGCTCCATTTTGAAACATTGGAATCAACGCCTGAATGTCCTGAATCCGCTGAGGCAGAGGATAGGCCCGATTCAATGTAGTATCCAATACTGCCCCTATGAACAGGAGGCGTTGAGAGGGCTCCAGGTGAGACTTGAGTACATTTATTGAAAAACCCAGAATGAACAACTGAGTTGTCATCTGCAAGTGATGCAACGCAAGCTCTGGAGACTTGGCTTTGATCTACCAATCATCCAGGTAAGGGAATACTGGTATCCCCTTCCTTCTGAGACTTGCTGCTACCACTGCCATCACCTTCGTGAAGACTCAAGGTGCTGAAGTAAGACCAAACGGAAGGACCGCTAACTGGTAGTGTTGCGACCCTACCACAAACCAGAGATACTTCCTGTGTGACTTGCGTATAGGGATATAAAAGTAATCATCCTGCAAGTCGACAGACACCATCCAATCTTCTCTGTTCAACGCCAGAAGTACCTGTGCCAGAGTCAGCATCTTGAATTTCTTGTGTTTGAGGAATAAATTCAGAATCCTCAGGTCTAAAATTGGTCTCAAACAACCGTCCTTCTTGGGGATCAGGAAGTATCTTGAATAACAACCCTGACCCCTTTCCTGCTCTGGAACCAACTCCACCGCACCTTTTGACAACAGGATCTGAACCTCCTGCTGCAACAGCAGGAGATGGTCTTCCGAGGAAAACGAGGGACAGGGAGGGATGGGAGGAGGAAACTCCTGAAAAGGGGAGAGCATATCCTTTTCTCACAATGTTTTGAACCCATGAGTCTGATGTTACTAACTCCCACTCGTGGAGAAAAAGACTTAATCTTCCCCCTGCAGGAGAAGTGTGATCGATAAAGGGGAGAAAACTAGGGCTGCTTTCCTTGCTGTTGTCCTTCAGAGGAAGAGGATGATTCAGGGTGCTGCTGGGTGGCCGCTCTCGTCCGAACCCTCCCCCGCCCTCTAAAGGATCGATATGAGAGGCTGGTAGGCTGCTGAACTGTGGACTGGGACCTTCCACGTAAAGCGGCTCCACGCCCAAACCCCCTGAACCTCCAAAAGGACCTGAAAGGGGTAACAGAAGAGGCTTGCGGACCCGAAGACTTCACCGTGGCCCGACTATCTTTACAGCGCTCTAGGGCAGAGTCCGCTTTATCCCCAAACAATTTCTCTCCATCGAAGGGCAAATCCAATAAAGTAGTCTGTACATCTGAAGAAAACCCAGAGGACCTCAACCAAGCGTGCCTCCTGGTAGCAATAGATGTACCCATTGCCCTGGCTACAGAGTCCGTGGAATCCAGACCAGACTAGATTATTTGTTTTGCCGCAGCCTGAGCATCAGAGAGAAGTTCACCAAATGGTCTCTGTACGTCCTGCGGCAGGGCAGGAACCATAGTCTTTGCGGAGTCCATCACGGCGTGGACGTATCTTCCGAGGACACATGTAGCATTAGCAGCTTTGAGAGCCATGCTGCAAGAAGAGAAAGTCTTCTTCACGGATTGCTCCATCCTTTTGGATTCCCCATCCAATGGAATCACCAGAAAGGAGCCTGGAGCAGACCGAGTAGAGCAAGAGGCCTGAGCAACCAGACTCTCCGGGGTAGGAGGTTTCGATAAAAAGCCCGGATCTCCAGGCGCCACTCTGTATCTTCGTGCTACAGATCTAATCACAGCAGGTGATGACACAGGCTTCCTCCAGAGCTCTAATATGGGCTCCGTAAGAGCTTCATTGAACGGAAGCAAAGGATCCGCAGAAGTGGAAGAAGGATGTAGGACCTCCGTTACAATGTTTGTCTTGACCTCTGCAGCACGCAAAGGAAGTTCTAAAAAGTTCGCCGCCTTTCTAATCACCGTGTGAAAGGAGGTTGCCTCCTCTGTGAACTCCCCCGGTGAAGACAAGTCCCATTCCGGGGAAGTGACCAGCCCACTGGCTAAATCCAGCCCTCGAAAGTCCCCCATGGGCTCCTCAATCTCACCCCCCTCCAACAGCTGCCTTTGGTACTCTTCCTCTTCTAAGAGTCTCAAGTCCTTTCTGCGTGACCTCAGTCTGGCCTCTAAACTCTGCGTCGACATGGAACTGGCCGACGCCAATGACACTGGCGTCAACCCTTGACGCGGAACAGGAGAGGAAGGTTGGTTTCGGTGGAATCTATTACGCGGATCTGGCACCGGAACGGATCCCAACAGCGCTGAGGACACTTGCGGCTCCACCATCGGCGTCGACTTACGAGGCAAAGAAATCGTCTCAATAGGCCTGGAAGGCGATGACATGGGAACCATAGGGCCTCGAGGCAACGTCATCGGCCCCGGTCCGGCATCAGCCAGATAGAATGGCATAAACGGCACCGCCTTGTATGGAGCAGGAGAGCCCAACAAAATGCCAACGGACCCGTGGGACCAGCCGGTACACCAGCAGGGGCCATCACATTGAACATCAAGAAAATGGCATTCAAAAATGCCGCCGGATCCGCTCCCAGAGTCGGGAAGGCAGGATACTACTGATTTCCAGGTTGCACCTGTGCTTGCTAAGCATCGGAATCACAAGCAGCAGGTGAAAATCGAGGACTGTCCAGAGGTGCCACTACCGCAAAGACCGATGGCGCCGAAGAAGCCTCGGGGCTCTGAGGCTGCAGAGTCACCGTCAGACTCACTTCCCACATCGCACAGCGCCGTCGTGATGGAGACCTTGATCCTGACCAGCTCCGAGCCAAACGACGCCGAGTCATGACAATGCCGTTTCTTATGTCTCTTCGAAGAATCATGAGAAGAGGATCCACGATGGCTCTTGTGCCCCTTCTTCACCTTGGCCAAAAAGAGATTGACCTCTTTCCTTCAAAGCCTTAGCATTCATGCTCTGGCAAGATACACACTCCTCAACGTCATGCTCAGAGCTCAGACACCAAAGGCAATCGTCATGAGGGTCAGTAACCGACATGCGAGCCCCGCACTCTCGACATGGCTTGAAACCCGACTTCCTAGGAGGAGACATTGTAACTAGAAACTAGCAACAAGATGGAAGACCTCCAACAGTAGCGAGAGCTAGGATAAAACCGTCGAAGGCACGGAAAAAAGGGAACTAACGTCAGCACGCCGGCGAGGACTTCTTATTGGCACAGTGACGTCACACGGAGTCGCGTGGAGCCATGCAATTGTGACATCCTTGTCGACGCGGAGAGCTGGGAAGAAGATTTTCTGTCGGATGCTGGCGCATGGGTGAATTCATAAGGTGAGGAATCCACAGGTAGTTGTATCCATCAGAAACATAAACTGCGCCGTGTCGAGGTAGGGAAAGTAAAGAAGAAGGAAATAAGAAAAAGACAAGAACAGAAGCAATGCTGACATCCCTGTTCTCCCAAAAATGTGAAAATGGGTAAACCTTGGTAAACAATGGAAAAAAAAGAAAAATAAGGGAGTGGTAACAACAAAAAAAAAATACATGAGTAGCAACTTGGAGGTGAGCCTTGGATGGCAAACATGGATCATAGCTGGACCAAGGATGGATTCCCTCTTAGTAAGTACCACCCTGATCACCTCAGCATCGTCACCTCAGCCGATACTGCTCTTTGCTTAGGGATTAAAGATACAGTAAGAAGAGTGGTGCCATGAGGTGGCAAAAAATGAAGATTGTGGGAGTGGGTCAGGGGACACCTATTTAGAAGCTAAAAAAGAGCCACCATTGAAGGCTATTTAACCATGGGAACATCACCTGCCTTGTGTGTGTCGGTGAGGTTCCAGCAAATGGAATGTCCAACAAAGTTCCAGAACAGGCACTATGTATTCGTCTGGAGTCCTTAGTCAATCATTTTTAAGGCCCTAATCAATAAGCAGCAAAACACACCGTAATCATGTCTAAATAGGTTATCTTCCTGATGGTCCAACTTAACACTTTATCAAACTAGAGGGGGGTCGCAGAATTGGAAGTCACCTGAAAATCGGGATATTCCACTTTAATATCAACTCTGTAATATCATGCTATCAGAATATTGTGGCCTAAATATCCAGGACCAAAATATCAACAGAGTAAGTATGTACAGGTATTGGTTTATTATACTTCCATGTATTCACTTTATATATATATAGTTCTTAAACAAACAAAACAACTTGATAAGATGAGCAACAAAGAAATAGGACTCAAGGATGGGCAGCAAGTTGGTGACTACTCTATGTAGAAAGCCCGCTGCGGGGAACAGTCTTTTTGCATATCGAGAGCTTTTATCCAAACCCTCTTATCAAAAGTACCCCCGTTGGAGTATTCTATAGAGCCAGGAGGATATACAGTACGGAGGAGGAATATTTAAAAATGGAGGAACAGATGTGGTTAAGGTTCAAAGCTACACTCTTAATGCAGCACTGAATAGAGCAAGGCAATGTAAAAGAGAGAAGGCTGTATTTTTGACAAGAAAGAACACTGTCAGGAATATCGAACATAGATTTATTCCCACCTATAACAAAGAACATATGAAAGTGAGGTCTGCCATAAACAGACACTGGTATCCCATAAAGAGTGACCCTTAGCATGGGGCAGAAAGTATCCAAAAGTCCATTAAAGAGTTTTAGATGGGCTACATCAATGAGGATCCATCTAGTGAGAATAGTATTAGAACAGAAAAAAAGACAACATGGCTTATTCCCACTGACGGTTTTGTGAAATGTAATATGTAGGGTGTGCCAACATGAGGTTAATATTACTCATTTCAGGACACCTTTAAATAGCAACAATCATGAGAGGGACACTTACTTGTAAGAGTAGATTAATTGTCTACATACTGAAGTTCCCTGCCCGAAGGTATATGTAGGTAGTCCTACATTACCCATACACCAAAGTCCTACAACACAGTAAGATGATCAAGAACCATGACCAGAGCTAGACATTTTGAAAAATATCACAAAGGGGATGAGGTCTTGTTAAGCTATAGCTGTATAATACAATTATCAAAGGATGTGAGAGGAGGAGACAGGGAGAAAGCACTAATGAAACTGGAAACCTGGTTCATTTTAGAGGGGGACAGCAAAGAACCACATGGTTAAATGTGGATGAAGAGTTATACATGATTCCGCCAATTGAAATTTAATGTCTAGCTAGGTAGTTGTTGCCATTAGAAGGGGTGTTTAATCATTTGTATACTGATGGTAAATGGCCTAACAGTGCACATCTGATCACTTAGTAATAGAGTGTTATATCAATAAAATGCAAAATGATTGTATACACATTTTTACTACAGATGCCTTTTTAGTATGAACTATCTTGCACATGCACTACTGGGGCAGACTTGTTTAGGAGGCTCAGGAGTTCACAGCACAGGTATGAAGTAAAGGTGACATTTGATGATTTGGCATAATCACAAATTTCCCAAACTTGATGATGAAATTATGTATTCAAGGGTTATGTATTTGAGGTCTGGCAGTGCTATGGTAGAAATGATTTTGAGAAATAAATATTACATTTTTAGATTTGCACATAAGCTCGAACATGATTAGCACACCAGCTGGAGGTCTGATGAACTTTATTGGAAGAACAATAATATTGTTTACATCTGTGTTTGGAAATGTCAATATATTGACTGTCAATGACTTACAATCATGTAGTAGCCTTGCACAGAGTATGGCACAAGCTTTGATTAAGTTGTGTTCAAAACAGATGAACTGTATATACCTGTACATCTACATGCTATAAGTTGGCGGACACAATATACACTGTTTTTTTCAGTCCTTTGTTTATGTTACAGACTAATGTGAAATTTGGTAATTGGGTATAATCATGAGTTATCCAAATTCGATAATGCAATTATGTATTCAAAATTGATGTATATGTGGTCTGACAGTGCGAAAGTGGAAATTAGCTGGAGTGATAAATACTGCAATTTGATTTGTTTATGATCTTATACATGACTTAGCACATCAGAAGTGGGTTTAAAGAACTTTAATTGAAGAAATATAATATTGTTCATAGTTGTGTTTTAAATTTGAATATTAGATACCAATTTCTATAATTATTAAATAGGCCTGTACTGAGCATGGGTGATGGTTTTGATTTGTTTTTTCTTTTCGTCTTAGGGAGATGGACTGTATACAGCAATAGACTTACATATTATAAGATGGCGGCCGCATTATCCCTCATTTATGTCACTGATTATGCAAAGTATTTAATGAATGTATCAAGGTTGTGTCTTGCAAACAAAAATTGTTGATATGCGTCAGCCTTGATAACTTTAAATTTGGAAGCAGCAACCAGAGTGCCAATCTCGTTCCTCAAGCAGGAATGGAGCAGCTGATACAGTAATGCACAAGTGGACATGTTGTTTGTTGGGCACCACTGATGGTTAGGAGCACGCAAGCACATGCATCCTTGGCAGATATATATATATCCTCAAGGTACATAGATGTGAAGTTAAGAATAGTAATTCTACACTTATATGCAGTTCTCTTCTCAATATTTTAGTCCTCAATGTTTTGGCCACGATATTTAGCTAGCACGACGTTTCTGTAGTCGATATTTTGAAATACAAACAAAAAGCTGCACAACTGTCCACTCTACTGTTGCCAAAATCATAGTTGGATAGTTCTACTCCATGCAAATCTACCCATCTAGATCTCCAAAGACTGCTTTTCTCCATAAGGAATCAAACCATCTCTGTGGATTCTCTCTTAAAACAACCTCTAAAGGGGCTTCTTGAAGCAGCACGAATCAGTGAAACCATCTTTAGGGGCTTCCTATGAATTCTCCTATAGCTTGCAACTCTGGGACGGATTGGAACTACTCATCGCCCAAGGAGCAGCTGTTCCTCTGTGTTATATTCCCAATAAGGGCAAGACTCACTTAGATATGTGTTTCTAAGTTAGCATTAATGACAGATTTGGGAATACAAACTGCAGGAGTTATCCGTAAGGATACAGCCAGTCCCTAACATGCATACTATCTTATGTTGTTAATATTTGTTTTTATCTGAGCGAGTTTCTTTGGTGACCACAATCTTGCACTATTCCTGCTTCATAGGTTTTTGTGTACTTCACATATTTTTGTTCTTCCTGGTTACACTTTTTTGCTCAGAAGAGACTTGTTCGATCAGCAAATGTCTTGCGGAAACAGTGAAAATGACATGTGCCATCCAGTGCTTGAAATGGAAAAATAGAATTCCAGGTATTCTGTACCAGAGTACCTGCTTGTTTCTGAGAAGTGCTGGTACTCTTCAATTAAAGGTATTGCATTTTTCTTGAGAAGTGCAGGTACTCCCCATCTCAAAATAAAAAAGTGCTGGTACTCAGTACCGACCAGTAGTGGCCTATTTAAAGCACTGGTGCCATTGCCGCCTTACATTTTATGCCCGACCAGCCTCCTGTGGTTATAAATTAGTTATGTCCTCATATAAAATATGCAGGCAGTCAACTGATGAAATGTATTTTTCATAGTACACATAATGTTTGCAAAAATTCAGAAAAGAATGCATATTACACAAGGAAACGTTTTGCTATTTCGCTCATCCCCTCCTAGTCTGCCATTGGTATGCCACAGTAGCATTCAAGGAAACATTAGCCATTGGCAACTGCTAAGAATTTCACTGTATACACTACGCAGACCTCAGCAACAGAACTAACTGAGACAGCCGCAGTATCTGGGGACACCTGGGCCCCAGCACGCTACCTGCCAAACCCACTCCCAAAATGTCCTACCCAGTGAATTTCTATTAGTCATTTATCCTCGCTCAATTCTTAGGACCCACAGCTCCTATTGTCGTAAAACATCACTCAAAGAGTCAAAGGATGAGACAGCACTTGGGCCTTGATTATTCACTATCAATGGTCATCGTCATTTGCTCTTTTCAGTAACTGAGGTCTACTTCGCCTCTGGAATTGTGTGATCCATTGGAACACTGCTGATGTGTTTAGTTTTACTATCTGAGAGGAGCTGAAATCTCCAAATGAAACTGTGGCAACAAATGGGCAATAACTTCCACCAGTATTTCCCCATTTCTATGGCCACAGTTTTAGTGGTATCAGTAACTCAGATGAATGGAGCTATTGGGATGATCACCAGGCCACCTGTGTTGGGATCCTAAGTACTGGAGTGTTTCGAAATGCAGATAATTGGCCTAATCGGTTCTTCCCCCATACCGCACTCTAGCCGGTGTTTTAAAGCTAGTTATTGGCGGAGGGGGACGTGTTTGAAATTGCCACCATTTTCCTTTGGGATCGAGTTCTCCTTGTGAGCGCCATTTTTGGGGTTAGCGTTCTAGTCCTTTTTGCTACTCGGCTATTTTAAGCCCTATTGCCCTGGACGCACAGCGGAAGGTAGTCAGAAAGGTTCTGATTTGCTACCTATGCTCGCTGCACGCGGTAGTTCATTGTCTGAACTGCATGAATCTGATCTCTTTTCTGCACACTGCTCATTTTGCACATTGAATATATGTTTTTTACCGAAGCTGCGCATTTGCACACTGAATGTATGTTGTTAATCCAGATGCTTATGTTTTAAATAGTGCTAATGTACTTTTAGGAGTCAATATTTTTATACTGTGAGCTTAGTGCTTTTAGATATAATAGGTGATCCCAGATTCTTTTTATCGGTTCTTCCCCCATACCGCATTCTAGCCGGTGTTTTAGAGCTTAGGCAGAGGGGGACGTGTATGAAATTGCCACCATTTTCCTTTGGGATCGAGTTCTCCTTGTGAGCGCCATTTTTGGGGTTAGCGCTCTAGTCCTTTTTGCTTCTGGGCTATTTTAAGCCGTATTGCCCACGACGCGCAGCGGGCGCACCTAAGGCAAGCCCTACTGCGCCCACCCGCGCCAGACCGTGCCCAGAGCCCAGAAATTCTGAATTAAACATCACTGAGAAGGTAATAACTAAATACACCAAGGATGTATTGTTTGCAGTGAATAATAAGTCTCAGAGCTTGTGTGCTCAGATTATGGATCCAAGATGTAGGGCATATAGGTGCCCTGCATGTGGTTTGTCCCCTCAACTTTGTGTTGACTCACCGAAAACTAAGGAGTGTTATAAACTACCTATTCTTTTAGCCAACTGTCGCTCTTTAGGGGCTCATAAAACAGACATCCACCTTCTTTTGGAACAAATAAAACTGATGGCTTTATTCTTAACGGAAACCTGGCTGGATTAATGTTCTGCACCAGACATTGTGATGGCATTACCTACTGGTTATAAACTTAGTAGAATTGACAGGCCTACTAGAGGTGGTGGTATTGCAGTTGTCTATAGAGATACATGCATGGTCACAACATCCACTACATTGATTAACGGTTGCCAAAGCATGTCTTTCTTTATTAGTGCGAACCCTCATCATACTCTGTCTGGTGTTCTGGTCTACCGGCCAGCGGGCCCTATAGGAGATTTCCTGTCCTCATTGGCAGAGAATATCTCTCAACTAGCATGCACTAAATCTAATTTTATACTGCTTGGGGATTTTAACCTACATGTAGAAGATGTTGATAATGTCTCTGCAAAGATGCTAATAGCAGACATGAAGGCATGTGATCTAACACAGTTAATTCAAGGTCCTACTCATACCAAAGGTCACACAAACGACCTTGTATTTTCTAACGTTCCAGGATTAGAATTTTTATCAGCTCACCCTCTGGCATGGTCTGATCACTTTCTTTTAGAACTAGAACTAACTATTCCTTGGCATAAGACCACAAGCACTAAGGCCCCACTGCACAAAAGAAAATGGCACAAATTAAATGCCCCTGATTTTATCAAAGTACTGCAAAAAAATAGACCATAAACTATAAATAATAATAATATAACAGACCTGACACATTCGTTTAATAAATGGATTAGTGATAGTCTGGATGAACTTATACCCTTCTCTGACTCTAGACATCGGCCTCGGAAGAGGTCATCCCCATGGTTTACTTTAAGCCTACTTGAGGAAAAAAGAGAATGTAGGAAGAAAGAGAGGAAATGGAGGCAAACACAAGATGACTCCTTGAAAAAAGAATATAGGAATTCGATTTGAGCCTATCATGCTGAAATTAAAAACGCACAGGCTAAATATTATTCCTCAAAGATAGAAGCAGCAGCTAACTCTCCTAAAGAGATCTTTAAGGCTCTTAAAGATCTTATTCACCCTTCTGAGGAGTCTGAATTTATGGACTCCCCGCAGCAGCATGTTGATAATTTTGCATTTTTTTTCATGAAAAGATTCAGGATATTTATGTATCCTTTTCTAATACTCCAAGAGGAGACTACTCAGTTAGGGATCAGGAGGTAAGGGAAGAGATAGTTCTAGCGAACTTCACTCCTATTAGTATGGACAGTGTAACAAAATTACTGGGATCCATTAAATCAGGTTCTCCTTTGTACCCTGCAACACCTCAGATTCTCCTCATGGGAGTGCCAGTGTTAGCTTCTGTAATCGTTAAACTTATTAACGTTTCACTATCCTCTGGAGTAGTGCCAGATCTATGGAAGCAGACCATTGCTAAGCCTCTTTTAAAAAAACCTAACCTGGATCCAAAGTTGTTGAACAACTACTGACCGATTTCACTGCTACCGATAATGGCTAAATTAGCAGAAAAGCATGTACAGGCTCAGCTCTCTGTTCTTTTGGAAGAAATAAAGATCTTACACCCCACACAGATCAGTTTTAGGCCATTGCATGGGACAGAGACTGCACTGATCGCTATTACGGAGGAAGCAAAAAAAAAGGATGGATAAAGGGATTGAAACAGCTATTATCCTCCTAGATCTGAGTGCGGCATTCGACACAGTAGACCTAAACATTCTAAAAAATAGAATGCAGGGGATTGGAATCTCTGGAGTAGCCTTACATTGGAACTTCTCATTTATTTATGGAAGATCCTTCCAGGTGCTAGACAGATCATGTACATCTAAACATATCATGGGCAGTTGTGGAGTTCCACAGGGCTCTGCCCTGAGCCCTCTGCTATTTAATATCTATATGCTGCCATTAGCGGAGATTGTTCAGTCATTTGGCCTGAATTTAGTATCATATGCAGACGATACTCAACTTATTGTCTCCTTCTCTAATACACAACCGGATCTTGGGACAGCACTAGGACCCTTTTTACAAGCAATTGCTGCCTGGATGGCGGAAAGTAAATTGAAGTTCAATGATGGAAAAACTGAGGTCATGTTTTTTGGGCAACCAAGAAACTCCCTGGCAAATTCAACTATAACAACAGGAGTGGCCACTCTCCCGTCCCCTAAAGACCTTATTAAAAGTCTTGGAATATGGTTGGACCCCGCCAACTCTCAATGTCGCAACATGCCAACAGAGTAGCTGGAACTTCTTTTGCCTTGCTCAGGACTCTGAGGAAGGTTCTGGCAATTTTGCCTTTTCTCGCCAGAAGACTGGTTGTTCAGCCCTTGATAGGATCTCGCCTTGATTATGGTAATGCTCTATTTATTGGTTCACCGAGATACGTAATACAAAGACTACAGAGAGTACAAAATGCAGCTGTACGAGTGCTTTTAAAAATACCCAAGCAACAATCCATAAGGATGGGAATTTCCTCTCTACATTGGCTCCCAGTAGCCAAGAGGATTCAATTCAAGGCATTATGCTATATTCATAGAGCTTTATACAATCAAGGTCCTGAAATGATCAGAACATTGGGCTCTTTCTATGCACCAGGCATACTTCTTAGATCCTCCTCAGCCCTGCTAGTCACAGTTCCAACAGTGAAAAGAGCAAGATGGGGAGGAAGGTCGCTGTCCTATCAAGGTGCTATATACTGGAATAGTCTTCCTCATAATATTAGATTAAGTTCTCAAGAGATTTCCTTCAGGAAGGCCCTAAAAAAGTGGTTATTTAGAGTGTGATTTCTTATGAGGTTATGGACAATGGCGATTCTGCGTTGCAGTATAAGCGCTATGAGGCCCCAGGGCAGTTTAAGATCAACAAATGCTTCAAATGAAATTAAATCAGGGATATTGCAATAGTCCAGGTTAACTTCCATGATGAGCGTTAGCAGGGAAAATACCAAATCATGGATAAATACAATAAAGGATGTAAATAAGTTGACTAAAAATGACGAATGAATAAGAGATTCTAAACAAAGTATAGCTATGTTGCAATGTGTATATATATATATATATATATATATATATATATATTTGTTCTAATGTGTTTATCTTTTACGCATCATTTAAAATCTTAGGTGTGTTTCCTTTCCCTATGTCATGGATCCTTTAACATATGTTTTATCCACTGATAGGGTGTAGAACACCATTTTTTTGTTGCTTATTACCGAGTTGTGTACGTTACAGTGCTTATATTGTGCCAGCGTTGGAGGTGGGGGGCACCAACACTGATTTTGAGGACCGTGGCATACAAGGGACTTTGCTCCAGAAAAAGAGCAAGAAAGTCAGAAAAGGAACAAAGAAGAAGAAAGAGGATGAGAGGAAATCAGTGATGACGGAAGGATGCAAAGATGTAAATAACCCACAAGTGTGAGCTAAAGACACCAAATTTGTAGGTTGGTGGAGGAAAGAGGCATGAATAGGGATCAAGACTAGGGAGTTGTGGTATTCAGCAACAGTGGCATTTGCAAGCACTAGCGGTATGCTCCTAAGTAAAAATGTGGCCCCTGCATTTATTTTTATTATTATTAAATTAGCACTGTATCGCATCAAACTCCTTGAATGGGCCCGTCGTCTTTTGTTGGCCATGGCTGGTTTTTACAAAAGTTCAAAGAGATCCCTTCAAGGTTGGAGGCTGGTATACAGATGTTGGCACTCAGCCAGATGTTATATAGTTGCATTTACAGAAAGGAAGCTGCAGGCCCGCTGCGGCCACGATACTGGACAAGTGGATACTGACAAGCCTTCAGTTCTCCGGAGAACACCAAGATTAACTACAGGAGGGCAACTGGAATTATGCGATTCTATGGCTTCTGTGGGTCTTTTTAATAATTATGATTTTGCTGCATTTGGCTCACAATCCGTCATATACTGCATAGTTTGCAGATTTTAACAAAAACAAATTATCGCTTAAACCGATAAAAAGCTACTCAAAACAAGGCAACACGTGTTGCAGCAGAGTGGAAGGTCCTTCCTGAAGGTTGCCTGATAACCTTTCAGTTGCTTATCGCTATATTCGGGTGTTATACTGGTTCTAACGAGGAGAAAACTTTACCAAGACAGTGTTAACGTGGAAAATGACAAAATAATGAGCAATAATATCACAAAATTTGCTACGTTGTGCCTCATAATTTGCCTTTTCTTGCCGCAAAATGTAGTTAATCTTGCTCGTAATTTGGTCTTAATTCCAGTGGCCCTGAGTACAGGCCACCGCATTGTACCATGGACAAATGGAGGCCATGGAACGCATCAAAACTTGAGAAAAACAAGACATCCGCTCAGCGATTCTCAGAAAACAAGAAAATTACGAAGGCACCAATCCCGAAAGAAGTCAAAGCAAAGACCCTGCTATATTACGGTAAATGGTAAGCTATAAAAAAAAGATGTGCGGGGAACAGGAAAAAAACTGTAATAAATATGTCGCAGTGTGCGCGACAGGCGGAGCGCAGGCGAAATGAAGATAAAGTGGCCGCTGGTTCGGTTCATCACTGCAGTAAAAAGAATCCAGGGTTCTTGTCATCACACGCCGTTCACTCTGTGCAGAGGCACTTGGCGGGTGATACATCTTTTTTTGCCATTTCGTGTCTTGGCTCCGTATTGATCTACCCGACAGAGAGAAAAGCTTCTTTACCCCCAACCCCGAGGCGCTGAGATGAAACAGCGCCTCTCTAGTATCTGCGGGCAATCGGCGTTTGGGGCCTTTCAAGAATTAATTAGCAGGGCAAGAGGGCTTTTTGGCCAATTTCCGGGAAATGTTTCAAGGGGAGGCAATGTGTAGGCGCAAACAAGCAGCATATGGGGTCACCGAGAAGTGGCAATGGCAGTGATGCCATCCAGAGACATTGATGGTCGAGAAGTGCAAGGCAATACCTGACTTCACCAGTAGGTGTCAGCCCTGCCCCTAATGGGTGTGAGACACTGCTGAGGCTCAGTGCAAATGTAACTGATTTGCCTCCCAGTTAAGAAAGAAGCAGGTTTTGCAGCAAGGAGGGGCGTAATGCGACTCAAGGGGCGCCATGGCTGATGGACTTTGAAAACCGCGAATAGTGGGGCCTAATGATTTCTTTCAGTAGTGAGGTGTGAATACCCTTCACAATTGCACAGAGGGAGGGAGTCTACCAAGCATGGGGTAATTGTTCAGGGGGAAATCAGAGAAGCACGGGGGAGCAAAAAAAAAGGTTGAAAAAACTGAGCAATAAGGTTTACATGTGTGCATGCATGAAACTAATGAGAGCGTGTCCTGCAATACCAGGGATGCCTCTGAGACCAGCACTGACAGCAATCCGCCAATGAGACCTGCAGTCATAGGGATGCCTCAGAGACCAGCACTGACAGCACTCCGCCAATGAGAGCTCTCCCTGCAGTACTAGGGATGTCCTAGAATACCAGTACTGAAAGCACACACCAATCAGAGCACTCCCTACAGACCTAGGGATGTCCCGCAAAACCAGCGCTCAAAGCACTCCACCAAAGAACGTTCTTAAGTGGATTTTGGTCCATATAGAGAGTCTTTGGTGAAGACGATTAAGAAGGGAAGGCTTCCACAAGGGCCGGTGTTGAGTTGAGGCCATTGGGCAAGTTGGTCCACAGGCAGAGGTTGATATTTGGTGTCCCCATTACACATCTCCCCCATATTACTGACCACCAGCGGGCGTTAACAAATGTTGCTGTAACTCACCTCTGCACTATCACAGTCACACCCATACTGCCGGTAGAGTGCTCCCATGCAAGGCGGTCTGCTGCCCTGCAGTTCTATCCATGCATGGTGCCTTCAGCATATCTAACAGCCAGCCTGTGGTATAGTGTGCAACTCTTGCTTCATGAGAAGATGCTACCAACATGTGTAAATCAGTTCAGAAGCAACGTGTTATCTATTATACAGCTTGTGTGTGTTCCCCGGATGGGGTAGCTGGTCTGTCAGACGACCTGATTGGTAAGTGGGATATTAGTGGTGCAATTGGTTAGGTGATCCATTCAACCCCTTATGGAATTTCTGCAGCTCTGCCGCTGGAATCTCTGGCCTAGTGTTATATGTACCTCCCATGGACCTCAAGGCCACTGGTATCAATTAGCGGAGTGCAAGGATAGCTCTGTCTCGCTTTTCTTCTGAAGGTCTTTTGCCCCCGCTGGCAAGGATGAAGTCAGGAGTAGTGCCATCGGAGTAGACCACTGAATAAATAACTACTTGAACGGTACAAAAGATGAGTCGATCACTACAAATTTTTCTACTTTGGCCATGTTTACTTAAACTGAAATAAAGATCTCGTCCACCAGCTCTTGTGGGTTTCCTTTGAATGAGGTGCTTCTCAGTGCAGCCATAGAGTGAGAAAAGTGTGGTAGGACGGTGTAAAGGCAGACTCACCTTGCAGTTAAAGATAGTGTTCAGTGATGCTAGAAATGTATAGCTGGTGGGTGGGGACACGTAGTTTGGATAAGTGACTGTGAGGGTTCCAGTTGAGTCAAGAAATCACATCACCATCAAGAGCCATCGGTGAGGGCCTGAGAAGAGTTGCCTGAATTAGGAGGGCCATAGCATGCATTTGAGGATGAGACACTGGTGGCCAGTCTTCACGGGTGGGAGGATCCAAATGGTCCAAGGATGGTGTCCATCCAGGTCAAGAAGGAGGCCCTTGAGTAAATATTAGGGAGCGCTGGGACACGTGAACCACCTTCAGTATGAGGAGGGCAAACGTGAAAGGACAACAGTGAGACGGAGGCATTCATAAACAATCCTCAATGAAAGACAGAGACATGCGAAGAAACATCAATGAGAGGCAGTGACACATTAACAAACATCAGTAGGAGCAAGGACTATGAGAATGAATGGGAGAGAAGAACACCTGGATGGAGGTACTCCAAAATTAAGGTCAGTGAGAAGTAGGGATACATGGAAACATAAACGATCATCAGTGAAATGAAAGGACATGTGAACGCAGTGAGTGGTGATACATATGAATGAAGATCAGCGGGCACATGTAGATGAACATGTTAGAGCAGGAACGTGAACAAAAATCCAACATGGTTGGTAATGAGAGATGAGACAAGTGCATCAGCGTCATTGAGCTGTGAGGCAACGTCAACAAACATCAGTAATAGGCAAAGAAACGTTAACAAACATCAGTGAGCAGCAAAAACACGTGAACAAACATCTGTGAGCGATGGGACTCCAGAATCAACATCAGTGGGCGGTGGGGCATGCAAACCACCATCAGTGCGAGGCGGAGGTACGCAACAAGCTTAGGTGAGACGTGCATTGGTCCTGTGCTTACTGTGCCATAGGAGACAAACTATACCCTACCGACGATGTCCAAATGGTTATGGTCCCTTTCAGGGGCAGCCTGGCTTAGCAGTTTGGAATGAACGATTCCCATAGTCCGTAGGACCTATACTGGTGAAAGGAAAACATACTTTGATGAACATCCCTAACAGGCAAGATCCCAGGAGGGGACATCATTGAAAAGGGCGAGTGCACCTGAATGAATGATGAACGAAAAACATTACTACAAGGTGGGAACCTCTGAATGAACGTCATCTGATAGGAGGAACACCTGAATGAACTCCATTGAAGGGAAGGAATTCACTGGTGAAAAAAGGCCACCTGAAAGAACATGCCTGACAGGCAAGAAGAATGGGCTATCAGTAAAAGGAGGGAAGAAACCTGAGTGAAGTCCATCGAGAAAAGGAGAAACACCAGAACAAAAAGAATAGCACTGCAAGGCAGGAACACCTGAATGAACTCCATTTAACAACAGGTACACGGAATGCCCTTCCCTTTACGCAGGAGTAGCTGAATTACCTTCACTTAAAAGCAGGAACACTAGAATGGGAGTATTTTTGTTTGGCAGGAAGACCTGGGAGGACTCCGTTAAAAGGCAGCAATACCCAAAATCAATATAATTGCAAGGCAACAGCATCTGAAGGAACACTGGTAAGTAAATGCAGAAACACCCGAAGGGAAGGAACAGATGAATGAACTCAATTGAACGTTGGTAACAGCAGAATGGTCATAGCTAACTGGGCAGGGACTTCTAAATTCATTTCTTGTAACTCCAGGAAGACCTGAATGAACTCTGTCGGTAGGCAGGAGGGCAATGGATGTTAGTGCGAGCCAGCAGAAAGAAGGTATGGATCAGTGCTTAATTTGTGAATGAATAAGTGTCGGGCCCAAAGTTTAGTTCAGAAGCCCGTGGCCAGCGCTATTGAAGGTCAGAGTGCTGAATACCAAGGCTGTGTAGTCTTGTATCGAACTCACGCCTCTTTAATCCACTACCAGACACTCGTTGCAGGCCCAGCTTTAGGGCGGTGCAACCAGTGCAACTGCACCTGGAGCTGACCTTGGAGGCGCTATGTTTAAAAACAACATGGGTTTAAAAGCTCATACTGCAGAGTTCCTTGTGTGTCCAGCAATTTTCAGACAACAATAAAAATGGCAGCTCTGGTGATTAATTTTCCTGCTGGAGAGAGATTAGAGTTTTGTCTACTTTGAGTTTTGACTCATCCTAAAGTAGTGCAGAATGTTAATGTGCCTGCTGCAAAGGATGTGTACCATGCAGATCACAGGATCGAGTGTTCTGTGAGCTATATAAAAATGAAATGTATGTCAGAGATGGGCTATGGAGAGAAGAGGGCCACTGTTGGAGGGTGATAGTAAGGAAGTAAGGGAAAATGAAGGTCATGAGGGGGCACCAAAAAGGTTGTTGCACCAGGTGCAACCAGCATTAAAGCCAACCATGACTCTGTGTCTCTTTCGTTCACTCTTGAAGGTTCCTGCTTTTTTCCTTATTGCAGGTTTTTCCTATTTTCTTCCTTATTCTTTTCCTCTTTTGTGTTTTTCTCTCTCTTGCTCTGGATGAAAGTCTGTTGAGGAAAAATAAGTGACGGTAGGCCCCACTTGCAACCACCGGCTCCAATTAAGTACTGGTAAGGATGACAGGGTGATGACAAGAGACATTTGCAAGGGTCGTAGATTCAGCAGTGAGGGACATTTCTTGGTCCGTGGGAGGGGATATTGAAGGTGGTGAAGTGGGAATCAGTATTGCGGGCAGTACAGTTACAACGCCGTGTGTTTACCTCCCAGACGCAGACAGGCATGCTTGCACTGCAGAGCAGTAGGCTCCCATGGCAACGCTGAAGCATTAATAGATCCTGCATCCATAGGTAAACACACTAGACAGCTGTGGGAAGCCTCTCTCGGCCTGTCCCTTCCTGTCTACAGACATTACAGGAAAACGTGGACAGGCTCATTCAAACAACCACCTCCAAACCGTGCCACACCCTGTGATGCTATTCTTGGTGTCATTTGCCTCTGGCTTAGTGTCATCATGGTTTTCAGGCATGGATTTTCATGTAACAGCTTAATGCATTGTGGATATTGTCCAACTGAATCAATTGGATCAACACACTTGATAGTGAAGATTTATGAAGGAACAGTCAAAGAATGGAATGAGTGTTCTTGATGACATGGAGAGAGGTGGTCACCCTAGTTCCACTGGGGTAAGTAGATTCAAGAGTCCACGGGAGTCCCATTTGTAGTCTTAAAGGCATTTATTAGTGCCTGCGTTTGTGGTGGATTGCAATGGTCCAGGGGACATGCACTCTAAATGGAGTGTCAGGTGCAGTCTTCTTGTGCTTGACCTTCTCAAGGGCTTTTTGACAAATTTTGGGTTCCGAGAAACTCTATAAGCCCATCATGGCTCGACATATGGCAGAAACAATGAGGTTTAGGCTTTTTAAGAACATGGTAAGAGGACAATGTTTTTGGAGTAGTGCCAGGATAAACTTTCTACATAGGTATGGCTACAACTCTATGGCTTGGCTCCAGTATACGTGTGCCGTAGGTGAGGCTATCTCCAGGGCTGGTGCACCCATCCCTCGACCAACACTTCTTCCTCACCCGTGCACACAGTTCCAGGTGCTTCAGTGGCAGCTTTGCTACTGTTGCTCAACTCTTTCCAGAAAGCTTATCTTAATCGAAAATATCCTTGAGCAGAACTTCATACTAACTTGGTTTGAACTGGGAGGAGGTTGGGCTCACAGGTGCGCCACATATTTGTGAGTACTGGTGCGACTCCACAGATGCAATATTGTTACACAATAGTCTGCACAGGAAATGCATTTCTTAATATTTTGAAAACTTTGATACCACCTGATGACACCGCTCAAAACTTTTTAAATGGTTGCTTGATCTTGAAGATTTTCAAGAAGACACATCAACAGGTGATAGGGTGGGTGCCACAAAAGTGCTAACAGCATGCTAATTTCCATTGACAAAAAAAAACTGTTGGCCTTACAGCAAAAACCGATGTACAGATTTTCAAAAACCTTGGGTGAGGAAACAGGCTGGTCCACCTTGCGAACCTTTTATGGTTTGGTGAAAACTAATCCAACAGCTTTTGTGAAAAAGACAAAAAAACTTCGTTCACATTTGAAATATATTGACAATTGCATTCGATATTGTGAAATTATGATTTTTATTGATGAAATCTGAAAACTTAGAGAAATTGTTTGGTTAGAGGGAATGGAGCATGATGTGCATTAATGCAGTACAAAGAAAGTGAGAGCAGTCTCCAGACTTTCTGCAAGAAAAATGTCAGACCTTCGTTTTTCAGAATTGTGATTTCACCCCCAAATCACGATTTCAGACTGAAAAAAAATCAATACAGTCAGAATCTGCAATGAAAAACACGCTTTGGCAGTAGGGATAGTGAAAAGGACTATAGTATGAAAAATCATTGTATGTACCACAAAAGGAATTGGGCCACATTCACACAGGTAATTTACATTTTTGAGTTACTTACACTTTGGGGTTACTTTACTACTTTTTGGTATTCACAAACTCTGAGTGTAAATTTACTACAAAACTGTGTGGTATATGCCTCCACCCCCTGTGTAAAGTAACGGGCTTACTTTTACGTAGATATAAGACGTCCTTCTCTAAACCTCTCAATTATTTTTCCCTAAACACTTCTTATTCCTCCCTACTCCCTTCCCCTTTTGTAGTTGGTTTACCCCTTTATCCACCCACTCTTTCCAGTCCCTCCCACATGTTCTACTAAAACATATACCTACGTGTGTGGAGACTCCACAATTGAGTTGGAGAACTCTGCACACATAAGTATAGGTAATGCTGAGGTGTAAACTCTGCACATAGTTTGTGAATAGCACTTTGTAGTACGTTAAAACGCAGTTTGTGAATGGGGCCAATTATTGGAATTACACATTTGCTGTGAGGCATGCTGATCATCTGGCAGAGGGTAGCTGCAAGAAACAGCTCATAGTACAAGGCTAATTTCCAGTTCACCTGGTCCCCAATTTGAAAAGGAAACACACTTCAAAGTGGTCCACAAAGGCTGGAGTCACTGTAATTTGTGTAATCGGCCCAGCCACCTTTATACGGTAAAAAGCATCTCCTTATCAGGCAATTGTTAGTCAGGTAGTGGCCCAACAAAGACAACTATGTGCCAAGGATTTTTGCTTCCAACAGGAGATCTACTGAATTGCATGCACATCTCTCTGGAGGAGTAATTTCACTCAAAGCCTTAGAGAGCTTTATACACAGTTAAGGAGAATGGATGGATGGGGTTGTTAGAAATTGCAAAGCATTATACAAGGGTGCAGAAGTCACCGCATAGCTGGGTAAAACCCATAGGCTATACCACAAAAGCTGGCTGTCTTCCCACAGTCATTTAGAGGTTATCCCTGAAGGAAAAGGTGGCGTGTTTGGTACTCAACCTACTTACAAAGTCTGAGGCCTGTAGTGCAGATTGTAGAGTTTGCATTCATCTGGCTAAGGTCTCCAGAGCTTGCAGGGTAAGGGTTGAACAGGCGAGAAAACACTGAGTGCAAAACTGAAAATAGAAACCAAGAGTGGGGTCCATGCCAGTTACAGTCAACACTTTCAACCTTACGATGCCGATATAAATGAAGTGGGTCGGACCAATTTTATGCCTTGCCTAAAAAGTGCATGCTAAACAAATAAAAAACTATAACACTGTGATAGATACTAGAACCAAGCTCTTTTCCTTCCCAGCACAATCATAGCAAAGTAGACCCAACTTTCACTGTTCACGTTACTTTGTATCATCATTATTGTTAGAAATTGGGTTTCTGGTTGGGTAGGGTATGCACCTAAGCCAGGCAGAACCCACCACTCCAGTCAGGGAAAGTAGGTTACAATAGTTCAGGTGGTTAAAGTGGTTCAGCCCCTGGTATCTTGGCACAGAGAAGTCAGGTTTACCTCCAGAGGCAATGTGTGAAGCGTTTGTGCAACACACTCACACCAGTGTCACAATAAATACACCAAAAAAGAGACTCCACAAAGAATTATATAAAAATATATTTCTGTATTATCATATACTGTATATCTTAGGACCAAAACGACATCCATCATAATTACTATGCAAATAAAACAATTACCAGAAGAAGACACCTGTTATCCTGAGTACTACAGTAATCATTAGTGACGCACAAAACATTATCCGTGTATACTATGAAATGTAACCTACTGAGAAATACACACACATGAACCATGAGATCGTCATGAAGCCTGATATCTGCATACATTATGCAATTGCTATCATAGCACACACCATCCTGACAGTGCAGAAGCCTCTGAGCATGAAAAATTTAGAAATTGGATTAGGAACACAATACATGAGTCCCCATATATCACCCTACGGAGTCCGACTATACTACCACTGTAACCGCCTAGGGCACAGCACAGCCGCGCTCCTAAGAAATCTAACTAGTCAGTAGTTGGAGGCTCCACATAGGCATCAGAACTGTGGGGCACCTACCACAGGTACTAAGGTCATTCAGACCAGATCCAGTTCCACAACATGGGGGCCTCTGTCGAGGTCTTGCCCTGGAGAACTACCACAAGTCCGGTGCAGTCCAACAGGGGGGACCACACACACTCTATAAGTGAGAGCGGTAGACGCTTCTGGGTCCTCCGCGACGGAATGATGAAAGAACAACTGCCCTTGAGCACAGGGTACAGCTGCTAAGGGTGGCCAGCAACTGGGAGCCACCGCGAGCTTGCGGTGTACTTACAGGATACAGAACCTTCCAAGAAGTGGGCTCCTTCTACTCCCCTGCACACTCCTCTCTCTGGAGCGTCACTGGGAGAAGTCTCTGGCAGAGGTACCGGCGGGCCCTGAGGACAGTACCCACTTCTGTAGCCTCAAGGCGGGTGTGGCTGTGTAATGTGGCTGCCAGGGCCATGCAGGTCTCCTTCATAGCACCTTTCGTTGAAAGGTGGTTCCTCCTCGTGGACGGAGGCAGGGGCTAGGCAGTCTGGCACGCTCCACTCCCGAAATGTAGGACAGCAAGCACATCTAGGTTGTCAAGGCAATGCAGGGGGAAAGCTTGTGATTCCAGCAAGGGGTGTCCACCCGCGTTGCTTCAGCCGATCAGCTTTTATGTTTTATGTCAGCACTCATTCTCTTGTAGCCCTTTAGGTGCTCCACTGGTTCCAGGGGATGGCACCTGTTCTCCTGCAGCTCATGAGGAAGATGAGCCTATCCTCAAGCGCTCGACCTGCGCTGGTGCATAATGGGTTCCCCACACACTCTGGCCCTTGTATCCTGGGGACAATGCAAAGAGTTCATCACTTACTGGTTGTAAAAAAAAGAAGGGACAATATAAAGCGCTTACCATGCACTAGTGGCAAAACTAAGTGGAAATATAAGGCGCTTGCCATGCGCTATTTTAAAGAGATAAGATCTGTCAGCCTCAGGACCCCACAGCAATCCTACTGGCACAGGTACTCTGAGGAAGAAGGGGTCATCCAGCAAGCCCCTGGAGAACACTATGTGCAGGACACAGAAGAGGTTAGCAAGCAGCAGGCCAGCACATAAGGCAGGTAGTCCTCCTGGCAAAACAGCAGTCCTCTGGTAGAACAGAGTAAGGGAGCAACTGGCAGCAGGGCAACAAACAGAAAAGCAATCCAGTGTGTTTTTAGGCCACCCACAAGTAGCAGGCAGCAGGGCAACAGCAGAAGAGCAGTCCAGATGAGTCCTTTGAGCAGCCCAGCTGTCCTTCTGACAGAGGTTCAGTCCCAGTTTCAAAAGTACTCAAAAACATGGGTTCAGCCCCTATACTTAGACTTCAAAATATCTTTGTTCAAGGGATAACTTCAAAGGAACCTTTACAAGTGTAACACAACTCCTTTCAACCAAGCTCTGGCTCCAGACATCAGTAGGGGGTAAATCAGCCCATTGTGTGAGCAACGGGAACAGCCTATACAAATGTAAGTGAACCCGCCTCCCTCTCTCCCAGCCCAGGAAGACTATCAGTCTGCAGGTGGATGCAAATGCCTCGCTTCTCACACCCAGCCCCTCTTGTGTTGTGGCTGAATAGAAAGTATGTACAAAGTGTAGCTGTCACTCTGCCGTAGACATGGATTGGAGTCAGGCTGCAGAGCACACAGAGTTATGGACACAGAGAAATGCCCACTTTATATTAGCAGCATTTCTACAATAGTAATGTAAAATCCAACTACCCCAGTAAGTAAGATTTCTCATTACTATTCCAAACATGTCGACGCTATTCCTTCCAAATCAGAAATTACCACTTAAAAATATATAAGGGAATTCCCAATGCTAACTTATGAGAGTATCAGCCCTCACAGTAGTGAAAAACAAAATAGGCTGTTTGTCACTACTAGGACATGTAAATCCTAAAAGTACATGTCCTACCTTTTACGTACGCTGCACCCTTCCCATAGGGCTACCTAGGGCCTACCTTAGGGGTGACTCAGGTGTAGTAAAAGGTGTATTTAGGCCTTGGCAAGTAGTTTGAAATGCCAAGTCAATGTGGCAGTAAACTGTGCACACAGCCTCTGCGGTAGCAGGCCTGAGACAGGTTTGAAAGGCGACTTCTGTGGGTGGCGCAATCAGCACTGCAGGCCCACTAGTAGCCTTTAATTTACAGCCCCTTACAAGAGACCTACAGGTACAAGGGACTTACAGGCAAATTAAATATGCCAAACAAGCACAAACCAATCATACCAGGTTTTAGGGGAGAGAGCACATGCACTTTAGCACTGATTAGCAGTGGTACGGTGCCAAGAGTCCTAAAGCCAACAAAAAGAGGGTAGAGAAAGGAAAAATAGGAGGAAAAAGGCAAAATGTTTGGGGATAACCCTGCAGGAAGGGCCATTTACAACAATTATTAAAAAGAAAACATAAAAAGTAAAAACATTCAAAATGGAATCTCTTTCTGGGATCACTTTGAAACCAAGAGACAGAAACCAATATTTTTTTATTGATCCTGCCATACAACTCCTCTCTCCCACACGTTCAGAGGCCTTTTGCTCTCCCACAATCTGCAATCTTTTCAGATAAATTTTCCCTGAATGATACGGGTGAACGCTACAGCAATTCAATACAGAGGAAGCCATTTATGTTTCCAGATTGCCCAAGAATCATCATATCCCCCCCACTGCTAGAAAGACAGCAAAGTGTTAGATCATCTAATATGACTAAAAACCCCATCTGGAGCCAGAATCAAAACAGTTTTTCGAACTCTTTTCAATTTTAATCTATTGCGCATAAATTATTATATTTCCACTCTCCCTGAAAGATAACATCCCTGTGGCAGATCTTAAGTTTAGGAATCAGTACCATCTTCACCCAATCCACCCAATAACACATGATAGCCATGCACATACAAATTCTTTCCTGGGACAACTATTCATCTACATGCTTTCATCGGACAGGGGAGCTGATTCAATCTCACTTAGTGAAATGATATATCAGTATATTATTCTGCCAAGCGGGCGCTTGATAATAATAGGGCAGTGTATCATTTTAATTGTCTGTTCCTGCAGGAACAGAAGAATAGCTTCGAAACAGCCTCTTAATCACTTTCCTTCATTATAATCTCACTTCCTCCATCTGGTGTTGCTGTGTCTCCTTTTGAGGTGGTGCTCAGTAACCTACATTCACTTGCCTCCTAAACTAACGCATTGTCAGGGTTATCGTCAAAGGGTGAAAACCAAGAGAACACTGATTGATCAAACAAACAACAATAACCACTGATCCAGCAACTAGCGGAGAACCAACAAGCAATTACTACAAACAGCCACAAAGTCAACACTCACATTTGGATCCAACGAAAAATCACCAGTAACTGCAATCCGCCCACCAATTAGGCTTGAACCCATGATTGTTATTTGCTTTTTCATTGGAGGAGACTAGTACCTTAAGACGGGTGGAGGGGGGAATAAAGTTGCATACAATAATTAAAATGCACCCTCTCTAATATGGCTGTGCTTGTCAGGGATCACATAACATCTACTTTCTTTGTTGGCATACTGCTTTCCTAAGTGCAAGAAAGTCAATTGAAAGGATTGTTTTAATGGTACTAAAAACACTCAAATCATGCCCAATATATTTTCTAATTGGCCGAGGGAAAGCGTACGGGAAAGCATTTGTAGTGCCTAGTTCCAACATAAGCAATAAGGTATGGTGAACATATGTTCAGCAGACCAACAATACTTAATATGCCAGTCTCCAGTGCTTTAAATGGGCAGGTACTGGCCGGTACTTAGTACCTTCACTTCTTTAGTTTAATATGGAGAGTACCTACACTTCTCGGCCCTACTACAATACATTTGATGGGAGAGTGCCAACACTTCTCAGGAGCAAACAGGTACTCTAAACAGCGAGTATCTGAACTTTTCTATTTCTATTTAAAGCACTGCTAATGTCAGAAAAAAGTATCTACCTTCTTTGCTTCATTGCAGATCGTGGTGATAGCTTCTGGTCTTCCCTCGCTCAAGATAACCTTCATCAAATTATCTAACTCTTGCAGCACTGGGGCACCACTAGGTAAAATATGAGCTGCATATAACAACTTGAGGAGCAAATATTTGATAAATATGGCACCCTGTAACAATTAAGGGAGAATAAGAAATAGAGACTTGCATTGCATCCTTTAATGTTAAGATCCTAATTCCTTGATTTAAGCCCCCCCAAGTTTGCCATCACCACAGGGAGATAGCATGTCATGCAGAACTATGACATCAGTGTACCTGTATCTGGAAGTACGAGTGCTGTGGGTAACTTTGGGCTGCGGCACTTCCGGCCCATAACGAGTAGTTCAGTCATAAATGTGGAACTGCAATGAAAGTTGGTCTTCCACTCCAGGTCCTGCATGTTTTTCCCCATCACTGGGTGAGATCGGTTCCCGTGTTGAAGGAATACTCGAACGCGTTGGTCAGGTGTGCCAGTGTTTTATTAAAACAAACGGATAGTCGGTGAGATATGATGCAGGTAAGTTTAAAGGGTTTTCCTCCTTTGGGTGGGTGGTTTTCTTGTTGTTGTCGCTCCCACTCTTCTCTCTCTTTTATTTCCTCGGTATACAGGTGTCCCGGGAGGTACATGGAAAAGAACAGAGGACATAAGGTAAGTGGAAGGATCACTTTTGGGGTTTTCTCTTTCCTCTTCCTTTCTAGTATCTGTCTGTTTTATTTTGGGGTTTATAATGGTTATGATCTCACTGTCTCTCTTTGTTCGTTGGGAAAACCGTTCTTCTGGCCCTTTTTTATTTAGCGTGCTACTGTTCTTCCCTTTCTTTTATAGTGCCTTCTATATTTTCGTAGGTGTAGTGCCTTTCAAGTGCCTTAATCTCTATATAAAAAAAAAGTACTTCGATGTGCTCGAAGAGGAGGGGTGTCTGTGCCCTGTTTTCCTCCCCCCCCCTCCTTTCCCCTTTTATTCCCTCGTTCCTTCCCCTTTCCCGTTTTCTCCTTCTTCCCCCCCCCCTTTTCATACGGCTCTCTCACTCTCTTCTCTTTTTTCTCCCCCCCTCAGGTATGTGATCCCACGCACCTGGGTTCGCCACGCTTCTCCAGAAGCGTGGCAGGCATTAGCGTTTCGTCCTCCCGGCTGACTGCTCCCGCGGGACCTGTCTGACGTCTCCGGCTGCTTCCTCCAGGTTGCCTTCAGCGGTTGCTGGGTCTCGACGCGCCACTCTTCTTCTGCTTTGGTGACCTCTGGTAGCCCGGTTCCTTTCTCCTCTTGTGCTCGTCCGTCCGCTTCCTCCACACCATTCCTCTCCATCAGTGTTGTCGGAGGAAATTTTAACTTGGCGGCGACCCGCCGATCCTGAGCGTCCCACCAATCATGGGACGGGAGGCGGGTCAGGCAACGGTCCACAGTGGCAGAGTCAGAACAGGACCTGGACGTGTGCGGGTGATCTCCAATCAACCCGTCACACTGAGCCTGTTATCCCGCATAGATTTTGTCTGGTTTTAGCAGGTGAAATGTCAGTGTGAAAACAAAGCAAGAGAGATAATTTTCTTTTAACACCTGTAATTCCTACCTGGGGTGGTGACTCCAATATATACCAAATAGGGAATTACAGGACACTGTGAATGGGGGCTAAAATATATTCTGATCTGAAATCTCACTTTGTGTAAGAGTGACAAACTTCAGCCTTGAGCAGAGCCACTGGAATTATGAGTTTGGAGGCAAGGGAGTGTTCTGCATAATTATAAATTTGGTGCTGTTGCTGTATAATACATAATCTGCGATAAAATCTGAAAATGGTAACAAAAGACTGTTGCTAGCTCAAAAAGGTTAAAAAGTTACTAAAGCCCTGCAACAAGTGTTGCCAAACAGTCTAAGGCCTTTTACAAAGGTTGACTGGTCACCCTTGTGTTGCTTATTGCTATATCTGAGTGTTAAACTGGTATTAATGATGTGCACCAATACGTGAAACTGGTATTATGTGCAGCCAATGCCCAGACAGTGTTAACACGTGTAAAAATCATAAAATAATGATTTAATTCTATCAAAAATAGTGCTGCATCACGCCAAATAGTTTGCCTTTTTTTACTCAACCCTCCACATATTTTGGCCCTCCATTGCCGCCTTATTCCAGTGGCCCTGGCCATGTGTGAAACACACACCACTTCAGTTTTGTAGCTGCAGTACGTTTCCACACCACAAGGCACTGAGTCAGAAGCTCAAAGTCATTAAAGGGAGGCCATCACACATAGGTAACAGATCAGAACCTCGCTCCTTAAAACTGAGAACTGTTTGGAGGTGGCCTGCGTATATCATAGTTGATAGGATTCTCAAGACCACTTAATATATTTTACATGGTAGACCATCATTTTTTTAGTACTCATCTCTCTTCAACTCTCTTCACTTGGTCTGAATTAATTAATAGCATGTATGGATTAATAAAAAACTTGGCTCTTCCCGTTAATGACTTCATGCAAATATGTGGTGGTGGACACTCTGGGGACACTCTGGCCTCCACCTGTAGGGAAGGTAGGCAGCCACATTTAGGCCCGTATTTATACTCCGTTTGCGCCGAATTAGCGTCGTTTTTTTCGACGCAAATTCGGCGCAAAACTAACGCCATATTTATACTTTGGCGTTAGACGCGTCTAGCGCCAAAGTATGGGCAAATAGCGTCATTTTTTTGCGTGAACGCCTTCCTTGCGTTAATGAGATGCAAGGAAGGCGTTCCCGTCTAAAAAAATGACGGCGACGCAAATGCGTCGTATTTATACTCCCGGGCAAAAGTCACGCCCGGGAGGTGGCGGGTCAAAAAACCCCGCATTTGCGCCACTATTTAACGCCTGGGTCAGGGTAGGCGTTAAGGGGCCTGTGGGCACAAAATGAGCCCACAGGTGCCCTCCCCTGCCCCCAGGGACCCCCCCTGCCACCCCTGCCCACCCCAGGAGGACACCCAAGGATGGAGGGACCCACCCCAGGGACATTCAGGTAAGTTCAGGTAAGTATAATTTTTTATATTTTTTAATTTTTTTTGGGTGGCATAGGGGGGCCTTATTTGTGCCCCCCTACATGCCACTATGCCCAATGACCATGCCCAGGGGACATAAGTCCCCTGGGCATGGCCATTGGGCAAGGGGGCATGACTCCTGTCTTTACTAAGACAGGAGTCATTTAAATGGCGTCTGGGCGGCGAAAATAATGGCGCAAATCGGGTTGAGGCGATTTTTTTGCCTCAACCTGACTTGCCCCATTTTAAGACGCCCTAACGCCATTTTCCCCCTACGCCGGCGCTGCCTGGTCTACGTGGTTTTTTTCCACGCACACCAGGCAGCGCCGGTCTGCTAGCGCCGGCTAACGCCATTCCATAAATACGGCGCCCGCATGGTGCTTCAGAATGGCGTTAGACGGCGCTAAATTTTTTGACGCTAAACTGCGTTAGCGTAGTTTAGCGTCAAAAAGTATAAATATGGGCCTTAGAGAGTCCCACCTGTCTGACGCAGATCTCCATGCTTTCAGTGCAACAGCATGTATGAGAGAAGCACTGAAGATGTAGATGAAAATTGAGAGGGATGCTGTGTTTCTCTCGCTCGCTCAGCATTCATTTTTTGTGTTTCTGAAACAAACTCCCTAAACAGAAACTTTATTCATTTTTTTCCTAATAATTCCAAGAGTTGTTAGTTTTCTCTGCTTAGCAATGCACGGTGGACCCAGGAAATGAAAATATGTGACCTAGCCATACCCTGATTTGGAAAGGCTACCATCAAAGTGACCTGGTTGATATGTGGACTAGTCAACAGTTAAAGTCTTTCTGAGAGTGCAGCCAGCTGAAGACTGTTGTCAGAAACCTTGTTGTTCACCCTACTCTAGATAAGCTGGGGAAACAGTGAGTTCGGAAGGGCGGTAGCAGCACGACTGTGTGGTCGTGCTCCCAACCCACCAAACTTTTAAAGAAAGTGTAAGATTGCTCACATTGTGTTAAAATCTAACAAATACAGCGGCATGCTGAGAGCATCATCAAGGTAAAACATAAGGCTGCGTCCTAATTTTAACACCACTCCACATTCCCAAGCCACTTTAAGCCAGGAAAATTGATCTCTGTAATACAGACAGAGCTTAATTTTAGCCGGTGGTTGCAGGTGGTGGTTCCCTGGCAATCTTTTTTAAAGACTGAGGGGGTTATTACAACTTTGGAGGAAGTGTTAATCCGTCCCAAAAGTGACGGTAAAGTGACGGATATACCACCAGCCGTATTACGAGTCCATTATATCCTATGGAACTCGTAATACGGCTGGTGGTATTTCCGACACATTTGGGACAGATTAACACCTCCTCCAAAGTTGTAATAACCCCCTGAGACTTATTTTTCCCAAACAAAATATGATCCAGAAAAAGAGAGAGAAAAAAAACACAAAAGGGGGAATGTATTTTTCTAAGTAAATCAGGAGATCCTCTTGAAGGTATGTACCTATATAAGATGAGCAAGCTTGCAACTAGTCCCACGTGTGACTGACTCTGTCTCCACACCGCGCCCCTCGTCCCACAGTCAAAGACTTGCCATGAAGTCTTATGATTTCCTCATTAGGCAGTTTTAAACTCTGAGGCCCTCATTATGAGTTTGGCGGGCGGTGGAGACTGCCTGCCAAACTCGTCCGCCTTCAGGCCGCCTTTGCGGCCTGAACACCGCCGGCCCCATTAAGAGTTCACATCAGGCCCTGCGGTGAACAAGACCTTAACATTGATGCTGGCTACTAATGGAGCTGGCGCCAATGTTGCAGTGCGGCGGGTGCAGCAGCACTCGTCGCGCATTCCACTGCTTGTAATTCGGGCAGTGCAGGTGCCCCAAGGGCCCCCCGACACATCCATTCCGCCAGCCTTTCCATGGAGGTGTAAGCTGCCATGGAAATGCTGGTGGTAATGGGACTTGTAATCCCCAGGGTGGCGCGGCAAACAGCGCTTCCCTGGCGGATTACAATCACCGGGACTGACCGGCTGCAGGCAGCCTGGCGGTGTTGGTGTTTCGACCGTGGCAGCTCCGCCACGGTCATAAAATGGCGGTCCCACCGCCAACATGTTAGCGGTGGGACCGCCACCGCAAGTCTGGCCGTCATGAGACAGCCAGACTCGTAATGAGAGCCTGATTGGCTGCCGTTAACCCAGCATGGGAACTCCGCACTTTAGACTGTCTCAGAAGGCTTTTAGGCATTTGTTTGATTCAGTAACCTTACAAAATATCCTGCATTAATGAATGTTCAGATTAAAAGAGCATTTCCTTTTAGTTATTCTGTCCAATTCCTATCAGGCGCAAACACTGGGATTATTTCAATGATATCTATTAATAATAACCAAAGCTCAGCAATCCTTTGGGGTGTATATAACATAGTCAGTCATGCTGCTCTGCCGCTAACAGGGGCTAAGTTGTAAAAACACTTGGAATAAAATACAAAATAAGTGAAACATTGCTTACCCTACTTGTCAGATGAATGATGGTAACTGTAAAATCCTAAACAGCCTCTCAGGGCTGTTTCTCCCACAAAAAAAAAAAACACATTCCCTGATAAAAACTTTGTTTCCCACTGTGTGGGAACCTAGAAATCAGTTTGTATTATTTTGTCAAACAGTTGAAAGATGGCTGCCCCAGATGTGCGCTCATCCACTGGAGCCATCTTCGAATGGGTATATTACAAAAGCATTCAGAGTGGCCAAGCACTAAATCGTGTAGAACTACCAAGGCCATCTTTGAATGGGTTTGTTAAAATAACCCCAAAAAAGTATTGGCAAAGTCAATAGGTTTCACTGCCGATATTCATTGGCAAATACCAAGACCCATAGGCTTTGCCAATGAGTATTTAGTTTTGGTGGAGGCTGGTTTTCAAATATTTTAATATTAAGAACCCAGGGTTAAATAATTTGTTCAGGGTCACCGAACTAATATACACATATTTTCTCACAATTATTAGTGATAGAGTTAAAATTTACAACACAAAAGCTAACATAACATAGTGGGGCATGAGCACATGTCCCCCATAAATGCAGGAAAAACTCCTAGGCTGCAGTGCTTTTTAATTTAGCAGAAGTATATTTTGTTGTTTTTAACTCCGATGCTTGGCTAAATGCAGCACGTGAGATGGAGGGTGGGTGTATCTTTGAAAGCTGCGTTAGGTTGCTCAGTGGACTAATGCATCCACTCCAGTGATCTATGATTCAGCCCATTGTCACAGGCTTGAATCTCGGGGGTGCAGTCATCATTGTAAGGTCAATAAAATGAGTACCATTTATTTGGGTAACAATTAACATCTGTTATTCAGCGCTAAGATGCCCCGTTTTACATATACTTGTTACAACAGAGAAGTATACAAGCTAAGCTTTGCCTTAGTTCCTTTTCTCACAATAAATCCGTGTTCATGAAATGAAAAGTACATTATAAGTCAGAGAGACAAAATGTGTAAAGGGCTCTAGGAGCAGGGGTATATATTATACAAGAGATTATGAAAAAAAATAGAATTGTTTCCTTTTATTTCTTAGCATTATCATCTAACATTGCAGCGATGTTCACTTATCCTTGTTAATAGTTCAGCCAAGTTTTTTGGCAAAATGCTATTACATGACCTGCCAACCATTTTACAGCACTATTTTTCAAATGTATTAGCAACAAAGCAGTTGGTTTTACAGACAATTCTAAAAAACATTTAATGAAATAGTCTAATATTTGAGGCTTTGATACGGTACCCAGGAACATTATTTCTCCACAGCAGCACATCACGTATGCCAGATAAAGTGTGCACACCATAGAGACACTTTCTGAATGTATTGAGCCTTAAACCCTGCTGAACAGAATGTCTTTCCTAACTGTCAAGTAATGTCTTCTTTTTTAGGGTCAAGAGCACAAGCGCTCCTCCCTGTTGTAATCTCTCTTTGGGCTTTTAACCACGCCCATTTCACGCCTGTCACTTTTATTGGTTTGTGGGCTTGCATTTTAAAATCTGCTTGATTTCATTAGTGAAAGGCATACCTATGTCATGCCTTTTCCGGTGTTTAGCCCTCCTCGAGCGCACCGGGCAACTACTGAAAACACATGAGACTCCATGTTTTCAGCATGGTTTCCGGACTACTTTATCTTTTTATTTTCCGTGTGGCACGATAGTGCTGGGTTTTACATAATGGGATCGCAATCGTTTTTTTTCATTTTCAATTTCAGCGAGATCGCACTGCGTTTTACATAGCACGATCGCCCTCATTTTGTTTCTTTTAATTTGTGTGGCAATAAAAGTCCAGTTAGGAATTTACAGCGCTAATAGCTCTAACTCAAGCAAATGCTAAAACTTATTGCAAGAATTCTTACCATTATCTTTTGTCTGTTTGATTGCTGTGACTATGCCTATGTATGCCAAGGAAGAGTTGTGGATGTGTTAGTGTCTGTCTTCATGATCGACATTACATCAACAAAATCTTTGCCCAAATCTCTGTGCCAACAGGTGACATTCCTGATATTGTTGCCTGCACAAATATTTTGAAACAGAAACTTTTGTGTGTTAGTTGGAGATTTATAACATACTCATTGCACATACACCTAAAGAAGGAGTTTGCAATCTCAAACATGGTCTTCATAATTTGTGTAGAAGTTAATCATCATTCTGGCAAGAAGGCCTACACTTTCTGTTAGCTAATTCTGGAAGAAAATGTATACAATTTGACATTTTCTCATTACTCTGTCTTAGCATGTAAGAAGATCTGAATTGCATTTGCTGCTCTGACTGTGAGTGGTATTATGCTTGGGGTCGTTGTTGAATTGCTTCCAGTTCACGACTTCCCTTGTCTGCAGGAACAGAAGATATTAAAGTTTGATTAATAGATTTTGCTGCTGCTCTGCCTAAAAGACTTGTACATTAATAGTGACTCACCCACAGCCTTATATTTCTTTTCTAGCGACTGGCTCAGCATTGAGCCAGATGACCTGAACATTACAAGACCATTTCACAACCAACACTCACAGGGTCACTACGAGTTTGGCGGGTGGAAACAGCCACCCGCCAAACTCCCACGATCAGGTTGCCGCCAATGCGACTGCCTTCCCGCAGGCCCCATTACAAGTTCTCAGCTGGGTCAGTGGGCGGAAACGATGTTTCCGCCCACTGGCCCAGCAGGGAGCAGCCCACAACATTGACGGCGGCTCATAATTGAGCCGGCGGCAATGTTGTGGTACATAGGGTGCATCATCACCCATTGCGCATTTCACTTTCTGCAATGCAGACAGTGAAAAGCACGACAAGGCTGTCCATGGGGGCCCCTGCGCTAACCATGCCAAGTGCATAGGCATTGCAGGGGCCCCCATTGGGTAGAGTGACCAGACGTCCCGGATTTCCCCGGACAGTCCCGTTTTTAGAGAACTGTCCCGGTGTCCCGACACTTCTCTTAATTTTAAATAAATGTCCCAGTTTTTTGGGCAAAGGTCAGATCTATAAATAAATGTCCCTGTTTTTGAGACAAATGTTAGATCACCTAGGGAAGCATGGGTTAAAAACGCCTACACCTGTATAGGCACACATTCACAAAGCTACGCAAAAAAATGGGATATATATATATATATATAAAAACACACACCTGTATAGGCACACATTCACAAAGCTATGCAAAAAAAATGGGATAGGCCAGATATAAAAGTGAAAGTAAAGTCTTTGGTCCTTCTTTTATGTCTGACCTGTCCTGGTTTTTGCTCCTCAAGATCTGGTCACCCTACCATTGGGGCCCCTGCACCCCAGCTCCACCAGCTTTTACATGGCATTGCAACTGCCATGTAAAAGCCGGCGGAGAGGGGGGCCGTAATCCCCAGGCCGCCGCTGCATGCCGAGCTGCCCTGGTGGATTAGGACAGCCGGCACCATCAGTCCCTCCATTGGAGGGAAACTGGCATTGCTGGCGATCTGACTGTGGCCCAACCGCCACGGTCATATTGTGGCAGTCTGACCGCCACCAAAGCAGTCAGACCATTGCTTTGGCGGCGGTCAGACTCCCACCGTGGCCCTGGCAGGCTGAAGACCACCAGAGTCGTAATGAGGGGCCAAGCGTTAGTTGGTAAAGCATTTTGCTCCTGTAATTTTTGTGGGTTGTATAGGTTTAAGATGAGAGTTCCTACTACCAGCAGGGCTACATTTTGGCATTATCAAAAGATTCAAGCTCTGACCCGAAATAATATATTATCAGAGATTTCTCTTTCCTTGTCCTTGATCACAAAAATTTGGCAGTTTCAGAGTTGTCACCTTCATATTATGGATAGCCACTATCAAGGAAACTATCAAAGATTTCCAAGCTGATAGTGAATATTCAAACTATCATACAAATCTATAAAACCTTTGGGGCAGTTGAAATTGAACTTTCTCATGTGAAGTTGGGTAAAGTGAGGAAGCATCACCCTTCACAAAGGAGTGCAAATATTCCCACATTCAGAATCATCAGACACCTATTTTCTATAAGTGACTACCTAGCCAAGAGACTGGAGTTCACGTTGTGTGGAATTAGCTGCTGATTGCAAGTTTTCCTCAAAACCGCTCAAGGATTCCTCATCTGGCATCGCCTGGAAAGTGGAGAACATGGTAGCTGCTGTTTCACTGGTATGGTCCTCCCATTCCTTCTGTTTAGAAGTTTCTAAGACTGGCTTCAGTCACTGTGAAATGGAGTGTATAGGTGCTGATCAACCTGTGTGCCAGGTGCCTCCACATTTCAGTCTGATTTTAGCATTAACAGTGAAGTGTCTGAAAATGAACATTTATTTCATAGTGAAGTCTGCAGCTATTTGTAAAAACGAAACTGATGTTGGTCTGAGGCATTTTAAAGATGGTGCTACCGGGAGAAAGAGATGTTCACAGACATGAGGGGACTAAGTGTGGACCTCTGAAGGAGCCACGCTGGGTGGAGAAAGAGCTTAACAGATACATGTTAGAAATTGTGTTTCTGGTTGGCAGAGGTATGCATCCTGTACAAGCAGGAACCACAATCCTAGTCAGGGTAAGTAAGATACAAGCTAAAAGTTAACTTGTGCTCACACTCTGGTAGCTTGGGACAGGGCAGTCAGTTTTAACTTAAGAGGCAATGTGTAAAGTATTTGTGCAACACTTCAAACAGTAATACAGTGAAAACATCAAACAAAAATGATCCACACCAGGTTAGGAAAATAAAGCTTAATTTAATAAATAAAACAAGACCAAAACGACAAAAATTCAATAAGTAGATCCTGAGATATGCAATTTTAAAGATTTAGGTGAAAATAGCACATAGAAGCGCAAAGCGCCAACTGTGGTTATCTGGTCAATGGTGCAAGGGTTGGCTACAGGGACCCATTTGGGTCCGCTGAACACAGTACCTTAAATCCTGGTGCATGGCCTGTACCGCATGGCTTTGCAAGGCTTAGCGTCATCCAGCATCAGTTCTGGGGAACTGTGCGGTTAGGCTTTCCAGGGCTTTGCATCGATTCTGGGGAGCTGTGCGGCAAGACTTAGCAGGGCTGGACATCGCTGTGCATCAGTTCAGATGGACTGGCAGCTGAGCAGTGGGGCTTTGCGCCGACAATTCTGTAGAAGCTGGCAGCTGCGTGGCAAGGGTTTGCAGGGCTTCGCATTGCTTTGCGGCAGATCCAAAGAGAACCACAGAAGACAGTGCACCTTATGCCTACTTCCAAGAGTCCAGGACTGGACTGGCACCACTTACCAGGCTTGACTCACAGATGGCAGAGTCCAGGTGCTGTAGCAGGTGAGTTGGAAGTATTTTGTGTTCCTGAGACTTCAGAAAACAGGAGGCAAGACAGCAAGCTCTTGGAGTCACTTTGGTTCTGGGATGGAGAGATGCAGGTCCAGTCCTACCCACTCCCAGGCAAGAGGTCAGCAGGCAACAGGTCAGCTCAGCAAAGCAGGCATCCAGCAGAGTAGCAGCTCAGCAGAGTGGCAGTCCTTGTAGCAGCACAGCAGTCCTTCTTCCTGGCAGAGTATCCACAGGTCCAGATGTGTACTGAAGTTCTGGTGTCATGGGTCCAGTACTTATACCCAGTTGTCCCTTGAAGTGGGGGAGACTTCAAAGAAGGGTCTTTGAAGTGCACCAAGGCCCTCCTGTCCTGTTTTGGCTCCAGACTCACTACAAGGGGGTATACAGCTCCTTGTGTCTGGCAGGACACTGCCCTTTTAGGTGTGTCAGTCTCTCCCACCCATCCTGCTCAGGATGTTGATGGCTTATTAGTCACACCTACGCTCCCTTTGTGTACGGCTGCCTAGAGTGAATCTACAAGCACAGCTGTCACCCCACCTCAGACATGTATTGGAGACAGGCAGAAGGTACCAAATGGATAAAGTAATAATATGCCAACTTTCTAAAAGTGGCATTTTCAGAACTGCAATTTAAAATCCGACTTTACCATAACTTGTGATTTTAAATTGTGAGTCCAGAGACACCAAGCTTGACAAACTTTTCTCTTCCAGTTTGGGAATTACACTTATAAGATGTAATAAGTTAAACCCAGAGTTATAGTAGTGAAAAATGACTTTGGGAGTTTTTCACTACTGGACATGTAAATCTCAAAAGAACGTCCTGCCTTTCAGATACTTTGTACCCTGCCCTGAGGGTCATATTGTGTCTACCTTAGGGGTGACTTACATATTTAAAAGGGTATGATTTAGGCCTGGCAAGAAGTTTATTTTTCCAGGGTGAAATGGCAGTGTAAAACTGCGCGCACAGATTCTGCAATGGCCGGCCTGAGACATGGCTAAGGGGCTACTTAAGTGGGTGGCACAATCAGAGCTGCATGCCCACTGGTAGCATTTAATTTGCAGGCCATGGGCACGTGTAGTGCACTTTAGTAGGGACTTAAAAGTAAATTAAATATGCCAAATGGGTATGAGCCAATGTTACCATGTTTTAGGGGAGAGAGAGCACAAGCACTTAAGCAGTGGTTAGCAGTGCTAAAGTGCACAGAGTCCTAAAGCCAAAAAATGAGGACATAAAAAGAGAAAGAAGGCAAACAGTTTGGGGTGACCCTTCAGATGTCCATTTCCCAACAATACAGAATATAGCTGCCTGCAACTATCAAAAAGAGACAGGCACATGAGTAACACTAGGCAAGGACTGAGGGGCTCGGTACGCGGGAACTATGGCCACTCCAGATCAGTCCCTCTGTCGATGTTACACCTGAAGTTATTGCGTGTTATATCCACACCTTGACTTCTAAACTACTGAAAAAGTGTACCAGGGTTTGTGCGTAGCATGGTGTGTGAAGAAATGCTGCATAACGGTTGAAATGCTTCCATCAGTGGTACAAGCAGATCTAGGCAACAGTCTTAGGGGCATATTGCTAGGAATATTTCATGACATAGGGTCATTGGGAAGGTTTCGGTGATGGTACTGCTCGCTGACTTTGCTGTTTAATGGACAGTATTTTCGTCTGACCTAGCATCATGCTGCTTCCGGAATACATGGTCGGTGACCCCTGACCCATAAGGGTGATCACGTGACCTGGGATCTATGCTCTGGACGCCAACCTTTCAAAGTCCATCCCACTGCTATACCATCGAGGTTTCAGGAATAATTGCAAGTGCAGTCTCTAAATGGCTCGAGTATGTCTATTGAGACGGTATTAGTGCTTGTCTCTCAGGAGCTCACAGCAGCTCAAAAGCACAATTCCGATCCGGGCTTGGAAAAATGACAGAGCTTGAGACGATTCATCAGGCCCCGGTCTCTGGTGAGGCCTGTGTTCCCGCCTCGCGCACTACCAGGCCATGCATTATTCATGCATTAAAGTTGATGCTTCCAGGCCCAGGAGGGGCTCAGCGATGTTCCCGCCACGCGGGAGCCTCTCCCCGCTCCGTGATGGATGGCACTCATATGCTGCCTGGCAAATCTCTCACCCTTTTCCTCAGGACGCCCCGGTGGTCTCATCCATCAGGTGTTTTTGTGCCTTAAGTGGAAGATATTAGAAAGCAGGTCTGCAGGTGTCCTGGACCGGGATCTGCTGCTACAGCCGAGCATCCTCTGGAGAGGGGGTCTGCGGTATAAGGCTCGAGCTCTACGGATGTTATCTGACCTGTTCAAGGTCATTATCAGGACAGGGGGGCTACAGCGGTTAGTCCACTTGCAAGAAACCAGCAGGACTGTGCAAGGTGAGATCTTTCCAGTGCTAGCGTTGTGTGCAGTACAGAGGAGGGATGGGGGCTCCCACTGTAGAAGCTGCAAAGAAAACCAAGAGAGGTGGGGAGCTCCTACTGCAGAAAATATATACAAAACGAAGGGAGGTGGGGAGGTCCTACTGCAGAAAACGAATATAAAACCAGGAGATGTAGGGAGCTCCTACTGCAGAAAATATATACAAAACCAAGGGAGGTTGGGAGTTCCTATTGCAGAACATATATACAAAATCAAGGGAGGTGGGGAGCTCCTACAGCAGAAACACAAAAACAAAACCAGGGATGTGGGGAGTTTCTGTTGCAGAAGCTCTATACAATACGGAGGGAAGTGAGTACTGCCATTGCAGAAAATGGATACAAAACAAAGGGAGGTAGGGTTCTCCCATTCCAGATAATGTATACAAAACCAATGAAGGTGGGCTTCTCCCATTGCAGATAATGTATACCAAACCAATGGAGATGCGTTTCTCACATTGCATTACAAAGCCAAGGAAGGTGGGCTTCTCCCATTGCAGATAATGTATACAAAACCAAGGAGATGGGCTTCTCCCACTGCAGATAATGTATACAAAACCAAGGGAGGTGGCCTTCTCACACTGTATTACAAAACCCAGGGAGGTGGGTTTCTCCCATTGCTGATGATATATACAAAACCAAGGGAGATTGGCTTCTCCCTTTGTAGATAATGTATACAAAACCAAGGGAGATGGGCTTCTCATATTGCATTACAAAACCAAGGGTGACGGGTGTGACAGGTAAGTAATAATGGATACTGGAAGGTGTAATATTGAATATGGTCTTTTATTTATTTCTTCCACACTTTCTTTCTCTTATTAGTTTCTCTCCGGTTTTCTATTTGTGTCTGGAGGTCTTCCTTTCCTTTCCTTGTTTCTTGACTGTGCTCTTCTTTTCCACTTAGAATGCCATCTCGGAGTTTGCCAAACAAATTTTCTTTAAGAGGGAGAAAACAAGAAGCCGTTTTTAGAAGGTACGTGGGTTTATAATTGATACCTCTTTTTCCTATCTTCTTTTCTCCTTTTCCTCTCTGTCTGTATTTCTTTTAGCTGTTTCTCCTGTACCCTGCTCAATTTCTGTTAGTAGATGGTTGATTCATTTCTTGCCTTAGACTGAGGCCTCTCGCCTCTTTCTCTGGCGTCTAAATACTGTCTTCTATTTTTTTCTTCTTTGTTCTATGGATTAGTATAGTGCTTCCCCCTCTCACCCGTGCCTTCCTTACTTTCTTTATTAGTGATAGTGAGCCTTTTTATTGTTTTCCCCGGGTGTTTTACCCAGTGCAATCATGGTTGGTGTCTGCTTTTCTCTACCATTCCTCCCCGTCCCCAGTATAAACCCCGTACCTGATCTGGCCACATTCTTCCTAGAACGTGGCCGGCTCCAGCGCATCCTCTCCCTCCTCTGTCTCCTGGGGCCTCCGTAACTTAGGGCCAGATGTAGCAAAGGATTTGCGCCTCGCAAACGGCGAAAATCACCGTTTGCGAGGCGCAAATGCCTCTTTGCTATGCAGAAATGCATATTGCGAGTCGGGACCGACTCACAATATGCATTTCAGAATCGCAAATAGGAAGGGGTGTTCCCTTCCTATTTGCGATTCTGAGTGGTATGCAATACCATTGGCGGTCGCAAATGGTGTCGCAGTTACCATCCACTTCAAGTGGATGGTAACCCACTCGCAAATTGGAAGGGGTCCCCATGGGACCCCTTCCACTTTGTGAATGGACCCAAAACAATTTTTTCAGGGTAGGTAGTGGTCCGAGGGACCACTACCTGCCCTGAAAAAAACCCCAAACTAAAGGTTTCGTTTTTTTTTTTAAGTGCAGCTCGTTTTCCTTTAAGGAAAACGGGCTACACTTAAAAAAAAAAAAACTGCTTTATTGAAAGCAGTCACGAACATGGAGGTCTGCTGACGACAGCAGGCCTCCATGTTTGCGAGTGCCTATACTCGCTATGGGGCCGCAATTTGCGACCCTCCTCATGAATATTGATGAGGTGGGTCATTGCGACCCCATAGCGAGTCGCAGTCGGTGTCTGAGACACCGTATTGCATACCAATTTGCGAGTTGCAAATTGCGAGTCGCATGGACTCGCACTTTGCAACTCGCAAATATTTTATTTGCTACATCTGGCCCTTAGTCTCTTTGCCATTCTTCGGCCCCTCGTTTCTCTCTGTGCCTCCGTCTTCCTCCGGTGACTCTTCTCGCTCCACCGTCCCTCCGTCTCCTTGCCGTGACTCTCCTCCTCGCTCCACCATCCCTCCGTCTCCTTGCCGCGACTATCCTCCTCGCTCCACCGTCTCTCCATCTCCTTGCCGCAACTCTCATCCTTGCTCCACTGTGTCTCCGTCTCTCGTCCGCTCCGTCTCTCCGTCTGCCGTCCACTCCTTCTCTCCGTCTTCTCTTTCATCTGGGACCCCCTTACTGCGTTTCTTCCCCGGTTTTATGTTGTCCTTCCCTTCCGCGTCTTCCTGGTGTTTTTTTCGTGCCCCGCCTCCTCCTTCCCAGACTCAGCATGCCAAAAAGTGCCCACCGGGGTACTTCCCAATCAGTCCAAAACTTGGCATACTGCCACAATGGGCTTCTCCCATTCCAGATAATGTATACAAAATCAAGGGGGATGTGCTTCTTACAATGCATTTCAAAACCAAGGGAGGTGGGGTTCTCCCACTTCAAAACATGTATACAAAAACAATACTCATGTCCCCTTCAGCAGAGAAATAATGAACTATTTGGTTATTATCAAATTGCACTACTGCAATAGTCTTTTAGTTGAGCATCATATCTTGCGCCCCATGACAAAGGGGGTCATTGTGAGAAAGTAGCCTCTTTCTAGCCTTGTTACCCCCACTTTTGGCCTGTTTGTGAGTGTATGTCAGGGTGTTTTCACTGTCTCACTGGGATCCTGCTAGCCAGGGCCCAGTGCTCATAGTGAAAACCCTATGTTTTCAGTATGTTTGTTATGTGTCACTGGGACCCTGCTAGCCAGGACCCCAGTGCTCATAAGTTTGTGACCTATGTATGTGTTCCCTGTGTGATGCCTAACTGTCTCACTGAGGCTCTGCTAACCAGAACCTCAGTGGTTATGCTCTCTCTTTACAAATTGTCACTAACAGGCTAGTGACCAATTTCACCAATTCACATTGGCATACTGGAACACCCTTATAATTCCCTAGTATATGGTACTGAGGTACCCAGGGTATTGGGGTCCCAGGAGATCCCTATGGGCTGCAGCATTTCTTTTGCCACCCATAGGGAGCTCTGACAATTCTTACACAGGCCTGCCACTGCAGCCTGAGTGAAATAACGTCCACGTTATTTCACAGCCATTTACCACTGCACTTAAGTAACTTATAAGTCACCTATATGTCTAACCTTTACCTGGTAAAGGTTGGGTGCTAAGTTACTTAGTGTGTGGGCACCCTGGCACTAGCCAAGGTGCCCCCACATTGTTCAGGGCAAATTCCCCGGACTTTGTGAGTGCGGGGACACCATTACACGCGTGCACTGTACATAGGTCACTACCTATGTACAGCGTCACAATGGTAACTCCGAACATGGCCATGTAACATGTCTAAGATCATGGAATTGACACCCCAATGGGGGAGACAATTCCATGATCCCTCGAGTCTCTAGCACAGACCCGGGTACTGCCAAACTACCTTTCCCGGGGTTTCACTGCAGCTGCTGCTGCTGCCAACCCCTCAGACAGGTTTCTGCCCTCCTGGGGTCCAGCCAGGCTTGGCCCAGGAAGGCAGAACAAAGGACTTCCTCAGAGAGAGGGTGTTACACCCTCTCCCTTTGGAAAAAGGTGTCAGGGCTGGGAGGAGTAGCCTCCCCAGCCTCTGGAAATGCTTTGATGGGCACACATGGTGCCCATCTCAGCATAAGCCAGTCTACACCGGTTCAGGGATCCCCCAGCCCTGCTCTGGCGCGAAACTGGACAAAGGAAAGGGGAGTGACCACTCCCCTGACCTGCACCTCCCCTGGGAGGTGCCCAGAGCTCCTCCAGTGTGCTCCAGACCTCTGCCATCTTGGAAACAGAGGTGCTGCTGGCACACTGGACTGCTCTGAGTGTCCAGGGCCAGCAGGTGACGTCAGAGACTCCTTCTGATAGGCTCTTACCTGTGTTGCTAGCCTATCCTCCTTTCTAAGTAGCCAAACCTCCTTTTCTGGCTATTTAGGGTCTCTGCTTTGGGGAATTCTTTAGATAACGAATGCAAGAGCTCATCAGAGTTCCTCGGCATCTCTCTCTTCACCTTCTGCCAAGGAATCGACCGCTGACTGCGCTGGAAGCCTGCAAAACCGCAACAAAGTAGCAAAGACGACTACTGCAACCTTGTATCGCTGATCCTGCCGCCTTCTCGACTGTTTTCCTGGTGGTGCATGCTGTGGGGGTAGCCTGCCTCCTCTCTGCACTAGAAGCTCCGAAGAAATCTCCTGTGGGTCGACGGAATCTTCCCCCTGCAACCACAGGCACCAAAAGACTGCATCACCGGTCCTCCGGGTCCCCTCTCAGCACGACGAGCGTGGTCCCTGGAACTCAGCAACTCTGTCCAAGTGACTCCCACAGTCCAGTGACTCTTCAGTCCAAGTCTGGTGGAGGTAAGTCCTTGCCTCCCCACGCTAGACTGCATTGCTGGGTACCGCGTGATTTGCAGCAGCTCCGGCTCCTGTGCACTCTTCCAGGATTTCCTTTGTGCACAGCCAAGCCTGGGTCCCCGACACTCTAACCTGCAGTGCACGACCTCCTGAGTTGTCCTCCGGCGTCGTGGGACCTTCCTTTGTGACTTCGGGTGAGCTCCAGTTCACTCTTCTTCGTAGTGCCTGTTCTGGCACTTCTGTGGGTGCTGCTTGCTTCTGAGTGGGCTCTTTCTCTTGCTGGGCGCCCCCTCTGTCCCCTTACGCAATTGGCGACATCCTGGTCCCTCCTGGGCCACAGCAGCATCCAAAAACCCTAACCGCGACCCTTGCAGCTAGCAAGGCTTGTTTGCCGTCTTTCTTCACGGAAACACCTCTGCAAGCTTCTTCACGACGTGGGACATCCATCCTCCAAAGGGGAAGTTCCTAGTCCTCTTCGTTCTTGCAGAATCCACAGCTTCTACCATCCAGTGGCAGCTTCTTTGCACCCTCAGCTGGCATTTCTTGGGCATCTGCCCACTCACGACTTGAGTGTGACTCTTGGACTTGGTCCCCTTGTTCCACAGGTTGTCTCGTCTGGAAATCCATTGTTGTTGCATTGCTGGTGTTGGTCTTCCTTGCAGAATTCCCCTATCACGACTTCTGTGCTCTCTGGGGAACTAAGGTGCACTTTGCACCCACTTTTCAAGGTCTTGGGGTGGGCTATTTTTCTAACCCTCACTGTTTTCTTACAGTCCCAGTGACTCTCTACAAGCTCACATAGGTTTGGGGTCCATACGTTATTCGCATTCCACTTTTGGAGTATGTGGTTTGTGTTGCCCCCATACCTATGTGCTCTCATTGCAATCTATTGTGACTGTACATTGCTTGCATTGCTTTCTATTGCTATTACTGCATAATTTTGGTATTGTGTACATATATCTTGTGTATATTTGCTACCCTCATACTGAGGGTACTCACTGAGATACTTTTGGCATATTGTCATAAAAATAAAGTACCTTTATTTTTAGTATATCTGTGTATTGTGGTTTCTTATAATATTGTGCATATGACACCAGTGGTATAGTAGGAGCTTCACACGTCTCCTAGTTCAGCCTAAGCTGCTCTGCTAAGCTACCCTTTTCTATCAGCCTGAGCTGCTGGACACCTCTTCTACACTAATAAGGGATAACTGGACCTGGTGCAGAGTGTAAGTACCCTTTGGTACCACTACAAACCAGGCCAGCCTCCTACAGTCATTACGAGGCTTCAGCGGTCAGGTTGCCGCCAGTGCGGCCGCCTTTCCAGGGGCCCCATTACAAGTTTCCCGATGGATCAGCAGGCTGAAACGGCGTTCCTACCCACTGACCCAGCGGGAAAAAGCCCACAACATTGACGCTGGCTCATAATTGAGCCGGCGGCAATGTTGCAGTGCGTAGGGTACAACAGCACCCATTGAGCTTTTTGTCCATGGGGGCCCCTCCACTGCCCTTGCCAAGTGGATGGGTAGTGCAGGAGCCCCCATGGGGCCCCCTTAACCCAGTCTCCACCAGCTTTTACATGGTGGTGCAACTGCCATGTAAAAACTGGTGGAAAGGGGGGTCGTAATCCCCAGGGCAGCGCTGCCCTGTCGGATTAGGACCGCCAGCACTGCCAGTCCCTCCAGTGGAGGAAAACTGGTGGTGCTGGCGGTCCGACTGTGGCCCAACCTCCACAATCATAATGTGGCGGTCTGACCGCCACCAAAGTGGTCGGACCACCGCTTTGGCGGTGGTCAGAATGTCACCAAGGCCCTGGCGGTCTTCGTAATGAGGGGCAAAGTCTTGAACTTCATCAGTATATTGTAATCTCCCAGAAACATTCCTGCTTCACACACCACCAAGATGGCTGGCTTTCTGCTAAAAATAATCCTTTATGACAGTCTTCAAAGCAATTCAGGGGCAATCCCAGATCATCTTTAAATATTATTTTCACTTATATCCCCTCACACACATTATGGTCAGTTAATCAGCATTTCTTTACCACAATGGAATCACCATGTGCACTATGCAGTTTGTGGTCCTTCCACCCTTCGCCGACTGGAACCACTCCCACAGTTAGCCTAACACTACAGGCATTTAACACACCAAAATTATACCTCTTATAACCTGATTTCCATACCCTTCAAGATGTGAAATATTTGCCTATGATGCACAGAGTTGTACTGCATTCTAATGCCTGTTTGTCCTTGCTGTACTTGCTTTTGTTTAATGGATTATTTAATACACACCACTTATAACCACATTGATTTTGCTAAGTTCACTCACTCTGGCTATTGCTATTGCTGCCTGTGTATTGTAACAGTGCATGTTAGACAAGACTCCACTGTGTCGATTACTATCACAGGAGTCACTAAGGAAAGACAAGGGTGCACAAATACATTATACAAGAAAGCAAAGGCTGAATGAATCAGTACAATATCCCTCAATTTATGCTTAATCATGTATAAAGTGATGAGGCATGGCTTACTTCCTTTTTCACATTAGCACCATGTAAGCTTTTGGTGAACAAATACCTTGTAAACGGTAATAACATTACAGCATATTGTATGTATTGCCCACTAAAGATTGCTATGCCACCTTCAGGGAACCAGTAAAGTTGGCAGCAAGTTGATGTTGCTCTCTGAGATGGTGCATGGTTTCTCAAGAGCAGAGCTGGCCTTGTCTCAGAGAGCGTCCAACTTTGGAGCCAGCATTCCATTTGTCCTTTTTAATTGTTTATGTTTTGAAAATCAGGGAGGAGTAGGAAAAGAAAGGTGAGGTGGGTAATATTAAGGTGCAAAAAAGAAAAGCAGACGGGGCCGTCAGCTGCCTTCAGACAAATGGCCTGAATTAGTGTTTCGTGGATAGGTTTCTCAGTCACCATTGGTAGATCTGAAAGTGCTTCAACATCAGAAACAATTGGGGCTGGAAGCATATTAGCGTCATATTCAGATGATCTTGCCTACACGAGATGGGATTCATCACAGCGCCACTCACTATAAGTTGATTCAAATCGGAGTTAAATGAACTGCAACCAAATATTAACCTTTTTTAAGGAAAACACAATGGCGTGGTTTCAGTTATTTGTTTACACAATGCTGTTATTTAATGAAACAGTATGATAAAATAGGTTAGCAGATGGCTACTTGGCAGGAAAGACTCATTTGAATGTCCCCAGCTATGGTTTAACAACCATTTGCATTCTGGGATTTAAAGTCCTGGTTAACCTTAATCACCTGAGCTCAACTGATGCCAAACGTGCCCCACATAAACTTAACTGAAAGTATGACACTCGTCCAACCAAGCACCCTTCCACGGTGTAGCGGGCAACTAATCCGATAACGTAATCCAGCGCCACCTAATGTGGTGTGAGGCACTATAAAAATGCAGTTACAATTACATTACACAAAAAAGATTTGGAAAATGAAGGCCCAAGACTGGAGCAGGGAGTCCTTGATGATGAATCCTTGGATAACCTTTTAAGTATGACTTAGGCACAGCAGTGCTAAGTAACACGGCACATCCTGAGCACCTGCGAGGGTGGGAGGCAGGAGCGAGCGCCATATTGTGGGGGTGGGAAGTGGAGAAGCCTGCCGCAGCGAGGCGCGCGCACGGCCTCGCGCACAGTCTTATTTTGGAAGTGGATAATGAGACTGCCGGCTGTGCTCAAGACAGGGTGTGATTGTTAATGATTTTTCATTATTAAAGGTACGATAAGCAGATTCCTTGTTTTGCGAAAGACGGCAGGGGACCGGGACCTGAACAGATCCCGCATGCCGGGCCAACGAGGTGGAAGAATGAAATGAGCAGCCTTGCCACAAGTCTTTTTAGGTCGAGCGTGCAAGCACTCTGACGTGTTGTAATCTATTTGTGGGCCTTTAACCACGCCCACTGCACACCTCTCACTATCACTCGTTCATGGTCTTGCCTTTCAAAAATCCTTTATCATCATTGGTAAATACTTTACGTTTGTCCCTCCTTGGGGCAGTTTTGTTATGTCCTTGGCCATCAACCCTGTTACATGGATAATTGCATGATTGACGATACGTTTGACTGCGAGCAAAGGACTTTGTCCTTTTGTGTCTCTCCTTCACGCTGACACTTATGGCGGCCATGGCACTTTGAATTGGCTTGTTTTACATTTTTTACTGTGATCTAACTGCATACAATCACACTTAAACTATCAGCTGGGGGGTATTGGTTGTAAACTTTTTCCAGGTCTCTCTGTTTCACGCTTGTCAACATTTTGGAACATGAAAAAGAGAAATTAAAAAAAAAAAAGTGTGGGGGGTGGGGGGGAGATGTATTTTCCCCACTGACTTCTACTGAAGAAATTGCAATTTAAGGCAGGAGCTTCAAAATATCGGGAGTCTCCCGCCTGACTCAGGTCTATTGGCATGTATACGGTTTTGAATGAGGAAAATTGGATGTCCACTTTGTTTTCGTGTAATTCTATACGTCAGTCTGAATCACATGACGCTGTGACATCCTCTCCACCGCAATTTCAGTCATACAGTGTTTTCCTGGCTCGTGTGGCTGTCCGGTAGCCCCTGTTGCTGCCATTTCAGTAAAAGTGTCTTTCCCATGTCAAGTCAACATGTGATGAATGTGCCCTTTCTATCTGCATGTCAGTCACAGTATGTACCATGTTCAATATTCTCTCCCTGGTGCCATGTCAAGCACTGTGTGCCACTGTTATGTGACTTTAAAGTGGTCCGGTTTGCAGCCATTTCAGGCACAGGTCTGTACCATGTTCTGTGGCTGGTGGGCATCTCCACTCCCATGCCAGGCATACAATGTTTACTAGGTTCATCTGGCTGAATGGTTGTACTTGTCGCTGACACATCAGTTATGATCTCCAGTCGACTGTCGGGTCAATGACGCAAGTGTGTGCTAGCACAGGTAGTTGGATGGTAGAGATTTCCACCATGGTCCAGGTGTGTTCCAGTATCAAGTGCCTCCATTGTCGTCCTCTTCAATGCCATGTGGGTCACAGTGTGTATCAAATAGCAGGGCGGAATAGTGTTCACCTCTGCTGACACGTCAGTCACAGGGTATACCTGCTTCGCCTGTGGTCATCTCCTCTGCCATGTCAATCATAGTGTCTATTCTTCTGCCTTGTCACAGACACAAATGTGTACTCTCCCCAGACAACTGGATGGAAGCGATCTACGCCAGTGGTTTTTAGCCTTTTCACTTCTGCAGACCCCACTGAATCACAAATGAAACCCAGAGACCCCTAAGCTATTTGTATGATGTTTACCTTAACAATAATACATAAACAAGTATACACTATGTGAAATGAATCTACTTTCTTCGGCAACTGCATGTTTAAATATGAGAGCAACTACACACCGGTATAATACTTGTCACCTTCACAAATCAGAGCTTTCAGTGGAAGTGATAGGGAAGAGTTAGTTACTTGAGTGACGTTGACCTCGGACAGATACAGGGCAGCAATCAAGCTTGGTATTGACAAAGTTGAAGCCCTTCTAAGGGGACAAAGACAGAGATTGCATAAAAGCTAGAAGTCCAGGTGCTCATTGCGCTATATACATGCCGCCTCCTGGGAAGTGGTACTCAGCTTGTTGAAGTATTTCACTTCTGCTAAAAGGGCCCTCAGTCAAATGAAAAAGAAGTAGGGCCTAGGAGTCTGCAAGTACCTGCAGAGGTAAAGCAGTGGGTGGGGGACGTGCTGCTTGTAAAGGCCGATACACTCCCTGTGTGTACAGAGATCACCGAGTGCTCAGAACAGCGGCTCCTTGAGTATGCAGATGCGCATGCTTCTCTAGAAAATCATAAGCAATTCAAAACTGTAATAGAAGCTGATTGCTAGTTCAGGTCGGAGCATGTTTGAAAGCGAGCAGTGACTGTGCCCATTCGCACAAGCTCCGTCCTTAACTAGCAATCTACTTCTGAATATTACAATTTTGACTCAAAGCAGTTTTAAAATGATTGTGATTATTTCTTTAGACATACCCTTATTGATGTTATTAATGCATCTATCAAATAAATTGGGGACGCAATGCAGTAGATATCAAGTAAATAGCAATGCTGCTTCATGAAACTATTAACCTCATACAAGAAACCATCTTTATAAAGTTATTTTGCTCAAAATGCTTATGGTTTCTGACAGAAAATAATGGTAAGTGGTCATTCGGGCAGGTGGGTCACCTGAAAGAGCTCCACAGATCCCCGGGAGTCCATGGACTTGAGGCTAAGAATCTCTGATGTACGCCAGTGCACACAATATGTACCAACATTATGTGCATTGGTGTCATCGACTCCACTATGATATCAGTTGTAATGCAAAATAGGGTCCCATGGATCAATTCCCACTCATCCACCCTGTTGCCATGGGGGTATCCCAAACATGTGCAAGGTGTCATATTGTGCAATAGTTGTTCTCCTCTGCCATGTCAATAATTTAGATGTGTCAGTGGTCACATGGTGCAATGGCCATCTTCAGCGGGTTGCCTCCACCCATGTCAGTGATAAATTATGCCTAGGGATCCTGGTTGTATGGCATTTATTGTTTTGACATTTCCGTCTGTAGTTATCCATATTTATGTTTTGCTCGTTTTACCTGTGTTTCACCGTGTTTATTTTGGGTCTTGTGGAAAAATTGAAGCTGAAACTAGTATATTTCCACATTTATTAAACCAATAAAAGTAAACTCCTACTTGAATGCCTGCAAGGTTTCAATGATACGAAAAGCCATAGATAATGAATCAATATACTTGTATGAAAACATAAACAATTTAGAATCAAACATGTACCTCTGCATTTGTTTAAGCCTCTTTCCTTAAATATTTCTCTTTTTTAGCTACCTCAGCTGTCCATCCAGACAGCTACTGCCTGTCAGCAATGACTGACAACATTTATAAACACATTAAAAACAGCTTAAATTCCGTTTTAAACCACATTTTTAAATAAATACAGACAGGAAAATAAATTATTTTCTATCTGTGCCTGTAAAAGTCGAGAAAAAGGGAAAACAGGGAGCCTTAATTATGCCTGCTGCCACATAGCATAATGATAATTTTCTGCTGTCGTCACTGACCCAAATGTGTGCCAACTGTAAGAGAGCTAATGGTCACTCCACCTGCCATTTCAAAATGTGTGCTAGCTGTCACAGAGCAATGGTCATTCTCTTATGCAATGTTTTACACAGAAAGTGTGCCAGCTGTCACATACTTCAGTGTTTACCCCTTGCTGCCAAGCGGGGACACATTGTGCCTTCTGCCACATGGTCGTCCTCCACTGCCAAACAAATGGCACAAGTTTCCCAAAAAAAATTGCTGGCTGCCAATAAACGATAGGCTTTTTAATAAAGTGAGAAAGATAATCCAAAATAAAGGCCACACCTCACAATTTGGACATAAAGAACATATATCTAATCCTGGACTAACACAAACAGCCTGAGGCTCACTGACACGCCGTGCTCAGGTGATGTCAATGGGGAACCCAGTCTTAATAGTGAGGAGCCATAAGAAGCAGCCCTGAAGCAGGTCGAACAGAGTGCACATCAGGTGAGTAACCTGATTAAGGTCGAATTGGGGCATCACAAAAGGAGAAGGGGGAAACATGAGTTGAAGCCCTTTCAAAAATCACATCACAAATGATGACTTAAATAAGGAGGGCTGATCTGGCAACTGTAAGAAGGCCCAAATGGTCAAAATAAGACCTTTAACTGTGCCCAAAGCAAAACCATGCCATGTAAGAGATAAAAAAGCAATTGTCAGATAATTTGGCCTGGGTGGGATCAAATTGGTGGGTGCTGCAACAAACAACAAATTTATTCCAACTACAAGCATATACAGTTTTCATCAAGAGATGACTGGCTGCCAAGATTACATTAACTACTTCCGGAGAAAGGTCAAATGTGTTCAGTTGTCGCCACTCAATCTCCAACCACGAACTGTGGAGATTGCGAAGGATCGTTGCTGAACCCTTCCCTGTTGCTGAGTCAGCAAACCCTCCAGGAATGTCCTGGACTCTTTCAGGTTAGAAAGGCACAAAAACGAACTGTGCCCAAAATGGCTTTGATTAAGAGGAGCATCTGAGAAGGAGACAGGTGTGACTTTGGCATGTTGATAGTGAACCCCAGAGACAACAGGAGGTTTGATGTCATCTGTAGTTGGTTGATGACTGCCTTGGGCGAGCCTACCTTCAACAGCCACTCGTCGATGTAAGGGAAGTCTGGCACACCTTACCTTCAAAGATGTGCTGCCGTCACCGCGGTCACTTTCGTGAACTCCAAAGGGGCTCTTGTGAGACCAAAATGGAGCACAGCAATCTGAAAGTGCTGAGCCCACAAACCCGCTTGCCAAACCTCCTTAGTGTGTCCTTACAGGAGCACAGCCACCTTGTGGGAGGCAGAATCCACTGATTCTCTCTCTGCTGGCATATAATAATTTCAGACAGGTAGGTACTACAGATTGTTTGCAGGGGCTATTCCTTACCCTTTCTTTATTCCCTGACGCACCTGCCACCATCGCCCCAGCAACTGAGGGAGATCCATCTCTCTGTTTTGTGGCATGAAGTGCAAGCCTCTTTGGCCAAAAGGGTTCTTAAGAGGGTGCCCACACCAGAAGTAGGTCCAAGGTTGCTATTTCAGCTACTTTCTGCTTCCAAAGAATGATGGAGGCCCGCTTTCTATTTTAGACCTGCGCCCTCTCAATGCCTTGCTCTGGAAGGAAAAATTCAAAATGCTCACATTGGCTCAGGTATTGTCTGCCCTCAACCGTAGACACTGGATAGTAGTGTTAGACCTGCAGGATTCCTATTTCCCCATCTCCGTACTGCTAGCCCACCGTGTTGCCTGCGGAGCCCGTGTGGTGTGCTCTACCACCGGGATGTAGGAGACCATCAGTACCTGCATCCTCAGAGTCAACCTCACTGAAACACCTGACCTAGGCCAAAAGGTCGGAATCATAACCTGAATGTCCTGGACTCTTTCCTAGAGGAAAGGCACAAAAATAAAAATGTGTCCAGAATGGCTCCGATAAAGGGGAGCGTCTGAGAAGGAGTCAGGTGTGACTTCGGCATATCGATAGTGAACCCCAAAGATGACAGGAGGTTCTCCATGGTCTGTAAGTGGTTGACGACTGTCTGGGGCAAGCCCGCCTTCAACAGCCACTTGTCGGGTTAAGGAAAGACTGGCACCTTGACCTTCGAAGATGTTCTCCCACCACCGCGATCACTTTTGTGAACAGCAGAGGGGCACTTGTGAGACCAAAAGGGAGCGCTGCAAATTGAAAATGCTCCTGTCCCACCCAACACCCTCACAGGCATTTGCTAGCCGTACTCTGCAAGCCAAGACACCTTGGCACGCAAAAATGGCAAATCTCTTTACTGACTTGAAAATGGAACGTTCATGGGACCAGCAAACAGGTATGGAAAACCCCCAGACCAAATTCTGCTGGCACATTCTTAAATTACCAAAGAGATCGTTTAGCTCATTGAGTCTGCTGCTGTCCAAAATTTGCTTGGGAATGCAGCATTCATTCACTCCGATTTTAAAGTCCTTAGGAATTCGAGCACGCAATAAGGCGGTTTTACAGTGCTTTAACTTTACTGAAAGTCTCTTTGTTAACACATTTTCTAAATACATGAGCAAGAGGCAAAATGAACTGGTCATTCTGTATCCTGCTCATATTTAATTACACAGTATTTTACTGGATAATTTGTAACACACTGATGCTGGATGATTCAGCGCCTTATATAACTAGGAATAAAGTCATTTGGGTTGACCGGCAAAAAGTGACTACTTATATCATACAGCAATCTACAAGAAAAGCTGCAACGTGTTGTCATGCGATTATGCAAAGAGCCAGTACTGACTTCTTCCTAAATCATCGAAAACCACCAAACTTGCCAGCAGTATTCAAGCTTTACCAATCAAGTTGCGTTCCACTGTTGTTTAGCTCACATGGCATTTATTGGATAACTTGTAACATGCGGTTTAGTCAACCGATATCAATTGTTTTCACACAGCACACAGTGCTTAACCTCTAACACATGCTGTATTAACTGAACTCCCACTACCTTCAGCACCAACTTTATTTTTTGTTCATTATTGGTAGCTTTTTATCTGGCTTTTAACTTGTGATGTTTTTTATTAACTGCATACAATAAGATTTGATTTGATTCGACTTGAAATACTCCCAGTTGAGCCATGGCGCGAGGTTCTGCTTCCCTCCATGTACTTATTGCACTCACATGATCGCCGCACTGATGTTCCATTCGTAATGAGGCCGTTTGCAATTGATGGAAAATGTGCTGTGCGGGCGTCCTCCATTTCAAGGAAGAAAGTCATTTACCCCCTGCTAGCTTCCTGGCCAAGCATCGGTGCAGGGTCCAGCGCCATCCATAGCCAATCGTCTCGATCTGAGGTTCTGCATGACGCCCCAGGTGGAGTGATGCAGAATGAGTGGTCTCTTTGGAGCTCATGGCCCATCAAACAATGCTGGAGCCCAATCTCCCAGTTAGAAAACTCTCATTAGTGATGTCGGAGGCTTGGAAAATTGCAAATGTACCCTCTGTGTGCACCGAGTTGTTGAATTAAAATTATAAAGTAGGGATCTTATTCTAGGCATGGGCTTGGAGCTCATCGGCCTTCGAGGCGGATGGCACTCAGTAACACCTACGTGGTAGTACCCCCCCTCAATCTGCATGCCTCTCAATATAAAACAGTGTTTACTACCCCCTCCTCCAGTCTACCCAATCCTTATCTTTCCTACCCCCTTCTTAATTGTCCTGCACCTTTGTATCAAATGTCTAAGTGATGGGAGTGCCTCTTGGTTGTACTCGCCCTCAGTCTGTGCTTTCTACTCCTCCCAAACTATCAATCTAGGCCTTCGTACGCTCAAGGTAGTTCACAGATAAGGGCTTTGGAGAGCCTAAATGGTGGCACTGATGCATTTCCCTGAAGTTAACGAGGTAGGATTTAAATATTTGTGAGGGAATGAATGAATTACGTATTGTAGCCCTTTGGACTAGTCATAAGTTATATCCACCACTTATAAAGGCTTTTCCAGCACATGCCATTTTGAGCTATAGTGTCTCCTTCCGGGTCCACGGGGTGGTGAAGTAATGCTCTACTTTGCTTCAATTCCCCAGGGCGGCAGATCAGATTTGATGACTCCTCAGAACTGTACTTATGAACGCTCATGAAATGCTACAACAATGTTGGCTTATAAGCCTCTTGTGCGAACCTCAAGTGCTTCAAGTGGAGTACGAATGGGGGCTGCCACATATGCCACTCCACTCTAAAATGAGCAAGACATCTGGGTCAGATCAGAACTTCACCGATGCTGGTTATTATCTTGAGTAGCTTAGCAAGATGGTGTAAAGAAAGACTCCAGTCCCCAGACCTCAATTACTAGCTAAATACATTGTTGCCGCCTTAGGACAACCCTGTGCATATGGAATGAGAATGGCTACAGAACGTAGGGAGGTGAAAAACGGTAGGGCACCGTGAAATGGTCAATCGATGCACACTCACTGTAACTTACAGGTAGGAAACAGCACAGAGTCGAGGAGTTTATGAAGGTGTCCTACCTAATACGTCAACAGGGTCATTAGTGAAAAAACTAATTTGCTGTCTTGTCAATGAGCTGAAACTCACACATAGATCTCTCTGCTCATCAGGTTATTTCTAATGAAATGAGAACTAATTAGGCATTTTAATATTCAGTAAGGTGGTGGTCATCGAGGCATAGGCTAAATAACTTTCAGAAGACTGTGCTGCTTACCAACCGTGGCAGTAAAATCAGTGTTTATTAACTCAAAGAATTCGAGCTTGCTTTTTTAATGGATGAGTGGGGGAAAGGCGGAGCAGCAGAGAGGTGGGTTATGAAGTATAAACGACTTACTTCCCAATTCTGCCTGATTCATCGTATTCGCAATCAACAGACACCCCTTCAGAAGACAGAGGGGAACTCACAGTGGAGAGGAGGAGAAAGAAAAGGGGAACATGGGTTGAAAAAAATATGCACATGGAAAAAGACACAAGCGGGTGTTGTGGAGGAGTTTGGGGATGCGTGATAGAAGTGACACAGCATAACGATTGCTAAGTAGGAGGATGTTTTACAAGCTACAACAGTAAGAGTATTAGCCAGGACAAATGATGCAAAAATACAAAGTTAATAAGTAGTAAGACAATGAGCGAAACTCGATAAGCAGGTCGTTTGTTGAGCTGAAACTCGCCAAAACTAATGCTTAATTTGTAAAGAAATAAATAGAAAAGGGCCCAGGCACTGCTGCTACATGGCCAATGAACTATTTCTGTGAAAAGCCACAGTTGACAAACAGCGTTTTGCTAAATGCAGGGGTTGCCAAATACTGATGCTGTTTAGCCTTGATTTTACTTCACAACGCTTTTTTCCAACAGACTACTCTTCCTGCCTCTTTATCTCACTCTTGTAGGTTCTTTTTCATCCCTGCTTTCAACTTGTCACTTTTGTCTTTCTATTTTCCCTTCTTTCTCCCTTTTCTACCTTCTCTCTCATGCTCTGGAACAAAGGCCCCCATTACGAACATGGCGGCCCGTTCCGCTACGCCGGCAGTACATACCGCCAACAGAGGAGCGGTCCGGCCCACCAAATAATGATCCAAACGAAACACACGCATCCCGCGAACCACCCACCGTCAGGAGAGGAGTCCTGCCAACGATGACAGAGTCTGCCCACAGGCTGTCGCAAAGGCCCAACCTGCCCATCAAATTATGAACCACCATTCCGCCACCAGTTCTGGGGTGGAAGCCACCGCCAGACAAAGCCAGGCGGAAATGAACCAAATATAAGGAAACACTCACCGGAGTTCCACAGAACATGCAGCGGCAGCCATGGATAGAGAGCTGCAGATCATGCCAGCCCTGCTCCTTGCCATATACCTACACGACCGAGACCGCAGACAAAGACGACGACGGTAAGTACCGCAACCTACGACACAAGGGAGGAAGGGCACAGTTACATACCCACCCACTCCACTCACTCTGCAACGCCCCCCCAACCCTTCCCAGCAGCACCAGTCATACACCCCACACCAAGAGGTACGTACCCGACCGATGGCTAATGCAACTTGACCATAGTATATACAATAACCCCCACACCCATAAAAAATCAAAACAAACACCAGGGTGTAACTGTGTGAAGCCCAAACACAGGCCACACAGAAACTTTAATAAGAAGCTCACTGAGCCAAACAGTGCAAACAGAGCCAATGGCCAGCCCGTTAAATCCCGATAGTCATGAGCCACAACGGGCCGCACCTGACTCCCACAAGTGCTGGGTACTCCATAGAACGGGGCACCATATGGGGATCCAGGCACCTCACGGAAGGGGGGCAGGGGTGGTGAGGGTGGGGATTTTCGACGGGGTGGGCCTTTGACTTTCTTGTAGGGGGTGGAGGGGGGATGGGCTTCTCCTTTGAAGTGAGTGGGGGCTGTTTGGCTCGGGTGGAGCTGGATGGCCTAGGCTCTGACCGGGCCTTCTTCTTTACTGGGGAAGGGGCACGGGAATGGGAAGGGTGGACCGGGGTGGGCTGTGATGCGGAAGGAGTGGAAAGGGCAAGGAGGTGGGCACATTTGGGGACAAAACCGGGTGGGCCAGTGGGTTGGAAGAGGTCAGCACAGGAGAGTAAAAGTTTCTTGGGAGCAATTGGGGTGGGCGTGGATGAGGGCGTGGGAGTGGAGGCAGAGGAAGTGGATGTATGGGGTGTAGGTGTGCGTGTAGTGGGTGCAGGTGACTGCTCAGTATGCTGTCGTGTGGTGGATGTCTGATGGGTGGGTGCGTTTGTGTGTCTCGGGAGGTGTGGGGTGGACACAGTGTGAGAAGACAGACAGCTACGGTGGATATATGTTGGGTGGGTGCCTGCAAGTCTGGTGAGCATGCTGCATGTGTCAACTACAGTAGAGGTGGTGAGTGCAGGTGTGGTGTATGGGGTGCATGTATGACTGTCTGCTATTGTGAGTGCAGGAAGCGGAGCAGTAACAGTGAGTGAAGGTTCAGTGCATGAGGGTGTGGATGTAGAGGGGACAGACAGGGAGGCGGAAGAGGTGGGCACATTGGGGGAAGTGGACGTTGTTGTGTGTGCAGGTGTCTGTTGACTATGTGAATGCTTGTGGTGGGAGGAGTGGTGCTTGTGTTTTGAAGTGTGCTTCTTGTGTGTTGATGTGCCTGTCAGCGGTTCTGATTGGGTGCTTTGGACGGGTGAAGGGAGTGGGGTGCTGGAAGGGGTAGGGGAGGTTGGAGAGGGGACGGAATGGCCAGGGAAACTGGCTGCCATCCGAGAGGAGGCCAGAGCCTGAAAAGATGTCTGTAAGGCAGACACAGCACTGTGAATGCCATCCAGATAGGCATTGGTCTGCTGCACCTCTGATGCTAGCCCCTGGATGGCATTGACGATGGTTGTCTGCCCTACAGAGATGGTTCTCAGGAGGTCAATAGCCTCCTCTGTGAGGGCAGCAGGGCTGACTGGGGCAGGGGAGGAGGTGCCTTGGGTGAAGGAGACGCCCACCTTTCTGAGTGGGCAGGCACGGGCAACTCGGTGGGGAGCAGAAGGGAGGGCAGTGATGGTATGGGGGTGGTGGAAGATCTCACTGTAGTGTTTTGTGCACTAGGGTCCCCACTGCCGGGGGACGCCCATCGGAGGAGGTCTCAAAGTCACTACCTCCTGTGGTAGTAGCCTCCCCCGTGGAAGACCTCTCGCCCTCCCACCCACTGGTCCCCTGGGCGTCCGTTGTCTCTGCCTCAGAGGATCCGTGGGCCGCTGCCTCCACACTTGCAGATGCCTCAGCTCCCTCGCCTGATGTTGATGCTGTACCAAACCAACACAAGAGAATAGGGATGGGGAGACAAAACAGGAGAGATACTTGTAAATAGCTGAATGCTGATACAGAATGGCCAGACATACACCCACCCAGCAAACACACCCAACAGGCAGCACCATACACTATGCCCATGGCCATGCCCCTGACTACTGACCAGAATACTGCTCTACACCTATCCCCTGAAATACTTTTGGAGTTGAGGTAGGTGAAACCTGACAGGGACACCCCTACACCCTTTGGGGAACATACAGTAGATGGACACCAGTCAAATTCCATGCTCTAAGCAGCATGAGCCCTATTGCACACCCAGTCATCCTTCCAGACTGAAGTATGTGAAATGAGTACTCACCCCCTTGTGACTGCTGTGCAGCCTTCAAGCGCCCATCCAGATCTGGGTACGCCATCGCCAGGATCCGTCGCATGAGGGGGGTCAGTGCCTGATGGGCACCCCTTCCACGTTGGGAGGACTTCCCCAGCTGGGCCTCACTGATCTTTCGCGCCCAGCGCCGCAGGTCCTCCCACCTCTGTCGACAGTGGGTGCTCCGCCGGTTGTAGACCCCCAGGGTCCGCACCTCCTTGGCAATGACATGCCAATGTGCCCTCTTCTGGTGGGCACTGACCTAGAAGGGCGACACAGAAATGGACACAGAGGTCAGACACTTGCACAATAGGAACAGCTGGCAAATTGCCCAACATTGGACTGACAGTACTCTCAGACATACAGGACAGTCGCATGCAGCATTCCATGGACCATGGCACATGCAGGCTCAGAGGAGCACACATAAGTGCAATCCACACCATCCATTACACATACAGTGCCCTCCCAACCCAGACTCACCTGTACCTCTGGCCGTCCGTAGAGTTTGCCGTACAGGGGCAGGACCCCATCCACTAGCTTCTCCAGTTCTTCCTGGGTGAAGGCCGGGGCCCTTTCACCGGCACCACGTGGCACATCCATAGCCAGAGGCAGGCCACAGCAGTACACAGAGTGGAGTACCTGTCTGCAGGAGATCAGGGAGTCAAGTGATCAAACAATGACAAATGCGCGTACGTTCCGCTGCGGTATGCACCGTCACTGCCGGAGGCGATCATGATACGCCAGAATTCCCCATTGGCATCCATGTTAGCCAATGAGGGTGCGAACAGCGGTCAACACCGCCTTATGCTGTGACGTCAACCGCTAGCGGTATGAGGTCACTTCCATAATGAAGGGGCAGATCTACATTGGGCAGACATTTTTCCATCACCTACGCAACTTTAATTTCCTACTACTCACAATCCAGGGCCTATTAGCCACATGAAGCACTAAGGCCTCTATCCATTCCATATAGTAGCACGCATGAATTACTCCCTCCTAGTGATGTACATGTATATCTGTCAGGTAGCAGTTATTGTAGAGACAATACAATGAACAATGCAGTGCAGAAATGTTGAGGAGTGTGCCTATGTATGTGTCTACATCACTCCTTTTTCTAACCCCTCGTAGGTACCGACCCTTGTGGCGAGGAAGGGCACCATCGGTGCACAGACCACTTGTGGATATGGGGACCATGGTGGAGCGTCAGATCATAATCACTTACAGACTCACACATGCAACTATTCAGGACCTTTGTGCATTACTGGATCCTGCACTAACTCCGGGAAATCGTAATCAGCATGCCATTCCAACTGAGGTGCAGGTGCTCTCCGCACTCCATTTCCAGGCCACAGGCTCATTTCAAGTGACAGTGGGCATGGGTGCTGGTTTCTCACAGCCAATGTTCAGCCAGGTACTGACAAGATTTCTGAATGCATGTGTACAACATCTGCAATCCTATGTGCGGTTTCCCCAAAGTACTGACCTCCCTGCCATCAAGTCTGACTTCTGTGCCTTTGCAAACATTCCCCATGTCATGGGTGCCATCGATGGCAGACACATACCCATCATCCCCCCAAGAGTGAGTGAACAGGTGTACAGAAACAGGAAGACCTTTCACTCCATGAACATCCAATTGGTTTGTACTGCAGACCAGTACATTTCACATGTGAATGCCATGTTTCCAGGTTCAGTCCATGATTCATTTGTGATGAGGAACAGTAGTGTGCCACAGAAGATGGAACAACTACAAGAGGACAGAGGGTGGATCATAGGTAAGTTTGACTGTTACTAACTGACACATTGCAGAAAATCAGCCTGTCTGACTAAGGGATATAACATGATGAGTCTGTATTGAACCATTTTGTTGGTGATTCTGGCTATCCAAACTTGCTTTGGCTCCTGACACCAGTGAGGAATCCCATGACGGATGCAGAGAGGAAATACAATGAGGCCAATGGACATACTAGGATGGTCATAGAGCGTACTATAGGTCTCCTAAAGGCTAGATTCTGGTGTCTACATATATCTGGGGGTTCCCTGGCCTATGGGCTTGATAAGGTGTGTAGAATAGTGGTGGCCTGCTGAATGATGCACAACGTGGCAGTGAGACATTCTATCCCCCTTTTGGAGGTGGAGGGGGCTATAGGTCCTGATCAGCTACCTCAGAGAGGTGAAGAGAGTAATGACGAGGAAGGGGAAGATGTCCATTCCAGGAACCAACTGCTACAACTCTACTTCCAATAACTGTCTGGGGCTTAAGCCCGACATTGGGGTTAGTGACTAATACTGTCAGTGTGCTCTGTCATATAGGGGGGATTGGTCATGATAGGTGATACATGGACCACTTCTGCATGGTACTGACAGAAAATATATGCATTCCCTCCTTGCCAACATTTGGGCACACAGTACCACCATCAAGTACAAATTGACAATAAAGTTGTTCTCTGCCAGTTGCATACATACTCCACTTTGTTCACAATTTAAGACAGGGGACAGTGTTACAGGTGTGAAATGTGTTTTATTGGTAGATTTGAGTGAATTGTGCTATATACAGTGATGGGAGTCGTAAGGGTTGGGTGTCCTCAAAACCAGCTTGGTGGCAGCCTTGTTGGATGGTTTCGATGGGTCCATTTTGTCGAACAGTACTTCATATTGCCCTTAGCTATGTGTTGTTGGTGAAAGGGTGGGATGGTTGCTTTGCATCAGTAGCAGAGTCAATCGTTGGAGGAGGCCTTGTTTTTAGCTGGGTTTCCAGTGGCATATCTTGTCCTAAGATTACGTTTGCGTGCCTGCTGTGGAGCTTCTTGGGGTGGCATGGTTGGCCTTTGGGGTTCCTGGGAGGGTATTTCCTGGGATGTTTGTGCTGCTTGGGTCATCAGATGCTGGTTGTCCTGGGCTGTTGTGGGGGCCTCTTGTCTGGTGTGGATGTCAGACTGTTTTTTTACCAACCGCAGCAGTGCTTCAGCAATGGTGGCCATTGTGGCATTGTGCTGTTTCCACTGCTCCATGGCCTGTTGGTGTTGTTGCTGCTGCATCCTCTGACTTTGCTCCAGGGTGGACACAATCCGTGTCCACCCGTGTCTTGGGTATGTTGGTTAGGCCCCCAATACCTGTGCAATAATGTCATGGGCTGCTGCATCCATCCTGTGGCCTCCCCCCGGCCCACTGGGACACTTGACACTTTAACTTGCCCTAGCCCCCTGTGCCTGTGTCCCCTGCACAGGTCTGGACGTGCCACTTGTACTGGGGCCCTCGCCTTCCTGCATGTTGGGAGTGGGAGACTGTGGCCTCTGTAGCTGTGTTCCACCAGTCTGTGCCCTGGGTACACTGGTGTGGGTACGCCTCCCCTGGCCTGCTGGTCTTGACTGGGTGTTAGGGGTGACAGTGGTTTCCTGGGTGGGGATGATGCATGGTGAGAATCCAGGACTGTGTGAGGGGCCTGCCCATCAGTGTCCAGGGATCCTTCACCAAGGTCTTGTGAGGTGGCTCTGTCTCCCTGGAAGGCAGTGGCACTCCTTGTCCTGTCCATAAGGGTTGCATGGGTGGTGGTGCCTGTTGGGGGACATACTCATGTCTGTTACATATGCATGTAGGTTGGAGGTGTACAGGACTGTGCTATTTTGTGCTGGTGCTAATTTCAGTGGCCTTCCAGCGTGCCTTTGTGAGTTTGACATAGCATTTAGTGGCAGTGGTGGGGTTGCATTGGGATGGCGGTATTGTTCCATTGTGGGTACGTGCAGGGGTGGGTGGCTGTGCACAGCGGGAGTGTTGTGGGCCTGTTAGTGGGTTGTAGGTAATGCTGGGTGATGGATGTGTTTGGTACTGGCTGGGTGGGGTGTAGGTCCAGGTGGGTGTGGGTGGGGTGGTGCATGCATTGCAGGTGTGTTGTATATGGGGTAATTGTAGATGACTTACCCGAGTCCATTCCTCCAATGAGTCCCTCTGGGAGCAGGATGGCGAGGACCGTCTCCTCCCAGTCGGTGTAGTCAGGTAGTGTTGGTGGCGGTCCTCCGCGAGTCTTCTGCACTGCGATGTGGTACCTAGATGCCATGGCCCTGACCTTCCCCCGCAGGTCGTTCCATCTATTTTCCGGATGTCGTCCCTAGTGCGTGGATGGTGTCCCACTGCATTCACCCTGTTGATAATGGTCTGCCACAGCTCACAGCTCCAATTTCCACGCGATGGGTGTGTGCTGCACCTCGGACCCGAATATTTGTGGCTCCTCCTTCAGGATCTCGTCCACCATGTTCCTTAGCTCCTTTTCGGTGAAGCGTGGATTTTTTGGGGGGGACATGGTGAGTGTGGTGGATGGCGTCGGGACTGGGGACAGGGTAATGGTGCTCCTCTGTAGGTCGATAAGCGTCTCCTGTATGCTGCCGTTCGCTGTCTGGCTCTGGTGCTCTCCGTCTTCTGGTCCTGGTTTCGTTGCAAGGGATTGTGGGGTGTGTCTGGGTTTTTTATGGGGTTCTGGATGTGTGTCAGGTGTGTGGGTGATATGCCTATCCAATGTGTGCACTTGTTGCTGTTGTGTCCACTTGCTGCCCGTGGCGGTCGCAGCCGCCAATGGTCGTCTGGCCTCCACTGTCGGCCGAGGTGATTTGTGCATCATTATTTGGAGGGCAGGATGTGGGTGTGCTTGGCAGTGGCAGGGTGGGGTGAGCCAGGATTCCCACTGACAGAGTCCTGGCGGGGAGTGGTGGTCTGGGAATTTTTGGCAGGGTTGGATTTTACGTTCATTATATGGCGGGTTTCCATTCACCGCCAACGGCGGGATTCTGTTCACCGCCGACATGGCGGTCGGCGGTCTTTCCCGCCATGTTCATAATGGCCGCCAAAGTCTGATAATGAAAGTTCTGGTCCACCTGCAACTACCTACTCAAATTAAGCACTACTGACTGAAAAGATATATATAACCAACACTGAAGAGATGCCCAGGCAGGGTCGTGTACTAGTAAGAGTTATCTCCTACAAAGTTTGAGTGATAGGTGATGGACATCATGAAGTAGGCTGCGATTGTACGCAAGTCTGAATCACAGCCACATCCAATGTACTTGTAGAATGGCAGACATGCTTGTGATGGAGTACTAGTCCGCCAAACTGTAAATCAGGACCTTAGAATAGTTAGAGAAATAAAATAATTAATTCACTGTAAGTGAACCATATTTGGTGACATCTTTATTGCCCTAATTTCTAGCAGGAATATTGTTAACATAATTCACATAAAAGACCAGATAGCAAAGGCTTCATTATTTTAGTGTTGACAAGAATTGCAGGATACTTCCAATAGCAAAATGTCCAACTTTGACCAAGCCGATAGTGGCTTGTTTGCCTTTACCTTGTTGTCGTAGAGATATTAAACAATCAGATAGAATACATTTTAATGTTTCAGCAATATAACTTATCATTCATGACTGTTTTCCCATCATCAAATTAGAATGGATATGAATATTTGCGTAAGAACTCATTCACCTGACATGACACCAAAGTGCTTTTGAGCGATCAAGTAAGATGCGACTCAATAAATTGAGTACAAGTGTCACGGTTTCGGGCGGGTCTGATCAGGACTTTGGTTGGGACACCCCTTGAGGTCACCGAATATCCTAAAGAGGTAGTACACTGGGGCAGAGGAGCAGCTAAAGGCATACACGGAAAGGACAGCTATGTATAGGCACAGGAAACAGGAAAGTAAAAGCAGAGCAACCCTTGTGTGAACAAACAGGAAACAGATTACCAGTGGACAAACACGCTGGGGTTGTACACAGAGTAAGGCACAGAACCTCCCACAGTGACAGGGAATCTCAATGCCTCTGTGCAGTTTGCTCTTAAAGATAGTCACCCTGCCAGCCCCATAGAAAGGAGGCAGCAGAAGTGATTCTGTCTCTGGACCCTAGAGCACAAACAAGGATAGTACTTACATACACAGGACACGCTCTTGTGGGTCCAGCTGGAAACACAGTGGCGATTCCTGAGAAAACAGCAATAGCACACTGTCACTGTTAGGCACGAAATACAACGTATAACACTGGACAAGGATGGGAGCTGGAATTGCCTCCTGGAAACCAGGAGCCAACCCCAGTACACAGGAGGACACGTATACACTGGTGAAGACTGATAGAACACTTACCAGACACAAAGAACCAAGAAGAAACAGAAACAGAAGGGAACAAACAAAGAGGCAGAGGCAAGAACTAGGAACAGGCTCAGGCTGAAGCAAAGGCGGGTCTAGGACTTGAAAACAGGGCGCAAACTTCTGGCTGGGACAGACAGAGACAGGACTGGGAAACTGAGAAGAGGCTCTGGCTGGAACAGGCAAGGACAGGACTGGAATACAGGGAGTAGGAAATGAGCAGTAAACAGGACTGGGAAACAGAGAGAAGGTTCAGGCTGAAACAAGGCAGGAGCAGGGCAGAGAAACAGGGAGCAGGCTTTGGAAGAAACAAACAGGTACAAGGCTAAGAAGTAGGGAGCAGACTCTGGCTGGAACAATCAGGAGCAGGGCAGAGAAACCGTTAACAGGATCAGGCTGGAACAGAACAGGAATAAAACTGGAACACCATCCGACAAGGGGTCTGTAACACAAAGGAATTGAAGTCCGATGCACGACGGGAGCTTGAGGAAATGGCTGCTTATAAGCAGTTCCAAGCTGGGCTGCACAGGAGAGGTTTCAGGTGTGTGTGGTTTCGGACACTTGCAAGTCCTGGAGGAGAGGATCCAGTGAAAAGGAGCAACTGGACTTCTCCCATTGAAAACAATGGGAAACAGAATCCGGGTTTTCCTGACTACCAAGCTGTGCATTATGGGATTTGCAGTCCCAAGAAGCAAATGTAGTCCTACACAAGTGTACCATGGAGAAAAGAGAAACAAACAGGAGTCAGCAAGGGACTCTAGATAGGTGTTCAAGGTGATTCCCAGGCTTCTGACAGTCCCCTTACAGCGCCCCCTGGACATGGGACAACCGAGTCGTAACAACGAGAGGTAGAGTGAGTACGAGTGGCACAAGTGGTAGAATGTGGGATTATAAAGTGATCTGTGAGGGGCGTATTTTGGGGTCTTTCCTCTGGTTTTGAGGGGTGCTTCAGATATGCCAGTGCAAGCTTGCTGCTCTTCTTAGCCATGTAGGAGAGATAGAGTCCTGCTTGTACATACTTACTATCTTCAGAAACAGGCTACACCATTAACGCCATTGACAAGCTTCCACAGTATTACATGTGGAAAAGACTGAGTACAAAGCAGAAACTCTTTGAGCTATTTGCTGAGAAAATGCTCTAAATCAGCCTTGCCTTGAAGACTCAACATTTTACTGTACTGAAAGAATGTCAAAGAACATCTGTATTAAAAGGGCAAATCTTAGAGATACAGCTACCCTGAAGTGTAGGGGAAAGAATAATTTGGTAATGATAAACTCTTTGGACAGCATAGTTGGATACCATTAGATATTTGCAGAAACTCTGCTGTCGCAACAATTAATTCCACATAGTCCAAGTGGGGGAGTTACTGATGCCCAAAATCCTAACGACTTTTATTGCTTCCTTTCACAGCAAACACTTTACTCTGCATGTAGTACAGCTAACTGCGACACAAGCTGATCTGTTGAGAGGGTACATGCAGTCACAATCAATAGATGTGCATGAAATGCTAACAGACAATCCATCATGTTCAGTTTAGTGATCGATTGGCGCAATGGATCGCTTAAGTAATTCAGTTTTCCGAATTTCATTCTGTTGACTTAGGTATTTTCATGCCACTGGGGCCTGAGGATTGATCCTCCCCAAGACAGGAAGTAAATCAACATGCCTGTCAAGAATACAGGCCAAGCGGTGAAACACACAGCCCGCATCCATGGCCAAGCCCACACACAATGACCGAGAACACTCCGGTTCTTGCAGAAACGTGGCTAAACATAGGGGAAATTATTATGCACAAACCTTTAACCGACTAGTAGGTGAGAATTAGCCAATGTTTTACAAATTATATCAACATCTGAAACTGATGTGTCTACTTTGTCCAAAAGGCGTATGAAGTTTTCTAAATAGATTTCAGCACTTCTGCCCCTCATGTTTCCTCATCAGTTACATATGTCCTCACCAGGCACAATGTGGGTGGAAATGTCTCCCTTTCCAGAACCAGATTCCTCTCAGGCACTCATGCCCCATAACCTAATTCAGGGAAGAGTCGGTATCTGAACAGCCCCCTCCCCCCTAGAAAAAGTCCTCAAGGCGCTGAACTACACTTAATGCTGTCACATACTGCTCAGCCCACAATGACGATGGTCTGTCCACTACCCCCATTGATGACGTTGGGAGACATCATGAGACTCCTCCACATCAGAGGAGAAGAGGAGAGGAAACTGAGGCTACAAACGCTGCAGCAAGCAGCAGCGGGGAGTATTCCCTACAAAATCTCCTGAAAATGAAGAATAGTCCCCGATTAATGGAGGAAAGAGACAATCTTATTTGAGGATTTTTTGAGAGGGTATGTTTGTGAGGGTTAACTCCGCAAACGTACTCATTAATCAAGACAGAATGTTGAAGTAATATTTATTTAGAAAAGTGATAGAAGGAGATAGACTTGTTGAACATAAAAGATAGGCTGACAGGAGCTAGAAGCTGGGGCCTGACAGGTTGACAGGACAGAGTAGAGCAGCTTGCAGAACCTGGCGGAGAGGTTGGCAGGGGTTAGTAGGGAGTTAGCAGACGGCTTGGCAAGTGCCAGCTAAGAGAACAGAGGGACATGTCAGAGATGCTGATTGACAGCCCTTGGACAGAGGCTGTGGGATTTTGAACTATGGAACACAGAATAAAACTAACAGGCTGGCAACGGTGGCGGATTGGTAAAAAGTCCCGAGGTTTGCAGAAGAAATGTTGGAGGGACAAAGCAGAGCGGCTGGTGGAGGACAGAAGTACCTAGCCAGACACATGTGAGATGCAAGCAGCGCCCAAGGGAGAAGCAGCTGGCAGGATGAGGTAGAGACGGTGAAAGAAGAGCGAAGAGAGGCTGGCAAGACAAAGCAGAGAAAGTGGCAGAAGACAAATGAGAAGTAGGCATGCAGGACTGGACTTTACAAAAACAAATACCTACATACATCAAGCAAAACAAAGCTCTAACGTCCAAGTGAGTAACAAAAGGGCTCAACTTTAGAACTTTCAGCAGTGCATTGTTTTTGTTTAATTGCTGTTCCTAACATTATGGATTGAATTTGTCTATACTGGACTGATCATGCTGAAGTGCTACTTGTAACACTTCTATTGCATTTGAACTTACGCTTCGGTATCGTTTGGTACTTCACTGTGCATAGACGAGTGCATGCCCCATCTGTACACATAAAGCAAAGAATAAACTGCTCACCCCACGCACAGTTCTGTCTCTCTCGTCAGCAAAATGTACATCCCCTCTTTTGTAACCCTGTCACGGTGTTGTCTCCTCGCCTCTCTGCCTCCCCTTCCACATTACTCACACTAACCCCCTCCTCACTGTGTAATGTCTCTAAATCTATATTATATATGTTTCACAAGCACAAAGAGGGCATCAGCGCCAGGTGTGGATAGCAGGAAGGTACCTTTGTGAAAGATCTTACAGAAAAAGCAAACACATTGCTCCTACATGTATGTAGTGGTGAAGTGGATGAGGATGATGACACAGAAATGTCAAAGAAAGAAGTGGTCTTGGATAGATGTATGGTATTTGTAGTGTTCGGTTGCCCTTATAACAGTGTCGCAGAGCAGATTTTCCAAGAAAAAAACTGTGGAATGTTCTAAAAATGATGGAGAATGCAGATATCAATGCAGGAAGACATAGTAAATTAAGGATTTTGGTGTAACTGGATAGTGCGGAAGAGCATTGTGTTTAAAGACAGGGGAACGGCTGGTAAGGAAGGTGTGGGACAAAGCAGGGGTGTGTGAACCTACTGGGGTGGAGATTTCAAAGGGACCTGCTACTTAAGTTAGACCCCTAATGCAGACCGGCCAGTGTAGCTTCTGTCCAGTAAGAATGGATAGATTTGATAGCTTTGCAGTGGGTTTGGTGAAAGAAATGGAATCCTGTATAATTCTGGAGAAAGTAGCAGTCCTGGTAGACGTTGGGGGTGACGTGAGAGAGAGAGACAGTTTTCTCTTTTGTCAGAAATTTCAACCAGAGTGTTTGGGTGGACCACCACCCCTTCTCAAACATCTCAGAGCTGACCTTGTTGTCAAAACTGAGGTGTGTAGCGTGATAGATCTGCCCTCTGCGTGTCACTAGGCATGATACTAGGTGGGTCTTCATGAGGGTTGATAACACCATATGCTTTTTCTTGGGTTCAGAGAGCGATGTTTTTCCAGGACAATATTTTGGTGCTTGGAAGGTGTGCGGGGAAACATGGCCATGTTTTTATGTGAGGTCTTGAGGGGACTGGACTAAAGTGGCTTAGTGGTGAAGAGAGGAAAGTATGAACCGAAGTTGGGCCTGGTCACCTATTCAGGCACATAGGGCCTGATTACAACTTTGGAGGAGGTGTTAATCCGTCCCAAAAGTGACGGTAAAGTGACGGATATACCACCAGCCGTATTACTAGTCCATTATATCCTATGGAACTCGTAATACGGCTGGTGGTATATCCGTCACATTTGGGACGGATTAACACCTCCTCCAAAGTTGTAATCAGGCCCATAATCTCCAAGGATGGCATCTGACTTAAGGTGATTTTGGTGAAGTTTGTGACACAGCACCCAGTTCCAGAGCACAAGTAACAGATGCAATTATTTCTACGGCACGCGAAGAACTAATCTACGTTTGTCAAAGGTTTCTCTGCAAAGGTGAGTCTGGCGAGGATGACAATGAAATGTGGTACAAAATTTGAAGGTACATAGAGTGTCATAGGGATTCTCATGTGTTTAAAAAGAGAGCTGTGTGTGCTATTGATTTCCCCATGTGATTCTTTTTAATTCTAAAGACCGGTTATGAGGAGTGTTTCGCATCATGTACCCCATTTATGAACACCCCTAAAGAGGGGCTGGCCTCAGCCAGGTGTCATCCCACGCAGCAGCGGGTCAAGCTCTACCTACTGTTTAATAATTAATTTACCTCTGCATTGCACGCCATAACTTTTTTGAGGTAAGAGCAGTACGCAAGGCAATGAATAAATTCATATATTCTGCATGTTCAATAAGAAGAGTTTGTCATTTCTCATCGCTACACTCACCGTCCGCAGGCTCAGAATTCCATATCAGATATACTTTTCCTTCTCTCTTTTACTCATTATCGTTTCTGCGGAAGTGCAGCTCGATTTCAGATTGCCTTGGAAATGCTGCGAGGCGTATGTTTTCTGACAAGTAATAAAAAAATGTTGATTACAATAAAAGCCCGGCCGGTGCCTATCCTGCGGGGCAGCCAGTTCCGCGGATCTCGCCGCCTTTGTTCAGTCAAGGGGTCAGAGCCGCGAGAATGGTTTCTGGGGGCGGGTGGAACGGCAGAGCTGCCATGGCACAGGATGGCACAGCGGGCCGGGCATCTTGAAACCGGCAGGAGGACAAGGGCACGAAAACAGATGGCGCCGGAGCGGGTGACCTTTCGAGGTGACAATGAGCGTACAGGCCGCCTCTGAATGGGAAAGAGGCGCAATTACAGTAATTTAAGAAGGCCGACTTACAGCGAGCGGAAAAAGGGGGGTGCAAGGACTCCGTGACTTTGTTGTTCAGCGCTCAACACCTCCTTCAGCAACAATCCCCTCTGCGCCAGTGTACCGAGTGCCACCGGAAGTAGTGAAGCAGCAAGCCTCACTGCACCTGCCGTAGAGGTGAGTACCAGGACGGATGCAGGAACCCTGAAGCACACCAGCAGGACAGAGTCCAATCCCTCGCAGTGCATGAGTGATGCACCACCTACCAGTGCTGGTCCCCGGCAGGGTGCAGGACAACACCCACGGGCCACATCCGTACACCTGCAGGGCACTAACAGCACATCCACAGGGTCCCTGAAGTACACACGCAGGACACCAGCAGGGCACTAACAGCACATCCACAGGGTCCCTGAAGTACACACGCAGGACACCAGCAGGGCACTAACAGTACATCCACAGGGCCCCTGAAGTACACACGCAGGACACTAAGAGCACATCCACAGAGCACCTGAAGTACACACGCAGGACACCTGCAGGGCACTAACAGTACATCCACAGGGCCCCTGAAGTACACACGCAGGACACCTGCAGGGCACTAACAGTACATCCACAGGGCCCCTGAAGTACACACGCAGGACACCTGCAGGGCACTAACAGTACATCCACAGGGCCCCTGAAGTACACACGCAGGACACTAAGAGCACATCCACAGAGCACCTGAAGTACACACGCAGGACACTAACAGTACATCCACAGAGCACCTGAAGTACACACGCAGGACACCTGCAGGGCACTAACAGCACATCCACAGGGCCCCTGAAGTACACACGCAGGACACCTGCAGGGCACTAACAGTACATCCACAGGGCCCCTGAAGTACACACGCAGGACACTAACAGCACATCCACAGAGCACCTGAAGTACACACGCAGGACACTAACAGTACATCCACAGAGCACCTGAAGTACACACGCAGGACACCTGCAGGGCACTAACAGTACATCCACAAGGCCACTGAAATACACATGCAGGACAGCTGCAGGGCACTAACAGTACATCCACAGGGCCCCTGAAGTACACACGCAGGACACTAACAGCACATCCACAGAGCACCTGAAGTACACACGCAGGACACCTGCAGGGCACTAACAGTACATCCACAAGGCCACTGAAATACACATGCAGGACACCTGCAGGGCACTAACAGTACCTCCATCGGGCACTTGAAGCACACCAGCAGGACAGAGTCCAATCCCTCGCAGTGCATGAGTGATGCACCACCTACCAGTGCTGGTCCCCGGCAGGGTGCAGGACAACACCCACGGGCCACATCTGTACACCTGCAGGACACTAACAACACATCCACAGAGCCCCTGAAGTACACACGTAGGACACCAGCAGGGCACTAACAGTACATCCACAGGGCCCCTGAAGTACACACGCAGGACACCTGCAGGGCACTAACAGTACATCCACAGGGCCCCTGAAGTACACACGCAGGACACTAAGAGCACATCCACAGAGCACCTGGAGTACACACGCAGGACACCTGCAGGGCACTAACAGTACATCCACAGGGCCCCTGAAGTACACACGCAGGACACTAACAGCACATCCACAGAGCACCTGAAGTACACACGCAGGACACCTGCAGGGCACTAACAGTACATCCACAAGGCCACTGAAATACACATGCAGGACACCTGCAGGGCACTAACAGTACCTCCATCGGGCACTTGAAGCACACCAGCAGGACAGAGTCCAATCCCTCGCAGTGCATGAGTGATGCACCACCTACCAGTGCTGGTCCCCGGCAGGGTGCAGGACAACACCCACGGGCCACATCTGTACACCTGCAGGACACTAACAACACATCCACAGGGCCCCTGAAGTACACACGTAGGACACCAGCAGGGCACTAACAGTACATCCACAGGGCCCCTGAAGTACACACGCAGGACACCTGCAGGGCACTAACAGTACATCCACAGGGCCCCTGAAGTACACACGCAGGACACTAAGAGCACATCCACAGAGCACCTGGAGTACACACGCAGGACACCTGCAGGGCACTAACAGTACATCCACAGGGCCCCTGAAGTACACACGCAGGACACCTGCAGGGCACTAACAGTACATCCACAGGGCCCCTGAAGTACACACGCAGGACACTAACAGCACATCCACAGAGCACCTGAAGTACACACGCAGGACACTAACAGTACATCCACAGAGCACCTGAAGTACACACGCAGGACACCTGCAGGGCACTAACAGTACATCCACAAGGCCACTGAAATACACATGCAGGACAGCTGCAGGGCACTAACAGTACATCCACAGGGCCCCTGAAGTACACACGCAGTACATCCACAAGGCCACTGAAATACACATGCAGGACACCTGCAGGGCACTAACAGTACCTCCATCGGGCACTTGAAGCACACCAGCAGGACAGAGTCCAATCCCTCGCAGTGCATGAGTGATGCACCACCTACCAGTGCTGGTCCCCGGCAGGGTGCAGGACAACACCCACGGGCCACATCTGTACACCTGCAGGACACTAACAACACATCCACAGGGCCCCTGAAGTACACACGTAGGACACCAGCAGGGCACTAACAGTACATCCACAGGGCCCCTGAAGTACACACGCAGGACACCTGCAGGGCACTAACAGTACATCCACAGGGCCCCTGAAGTACACACGCAGGACACTAAGAGCACATCCACAGAGCACCTGGAGTACACACGCAGGACACCTGCAGGGCACTAACAGTACATCCACAGGGCCCCTGAAGTACACACGCAGGACACCTGCAGGGCACTAACAGTACATCCACAGGGCCCCTGAAGTACACACGCAGGACACTAACACCACATCCACAGAGCACCTGAAGTACACACGCAGGACACTAACAACACATCCACAGAGCACCTGAAGTACACACGCAGGACACCTGCAGGGCACTAACAGTACATCCACAAGGCCACTGAAATACACATGCAGGACAGCTGCAGGACACTAACAGTACATCCACAGGGCCCCTGAAGTACACACGCAGGACACTAACAGCACATCCACAGAGCACCTGAAGTACACACGCAGGACACTAACAACACATCCACAGAGCACCTGAAGTACACACGCAGGACACCTGCAGGGCACTAACAGTACATCCACAAGGCCACTGAAGTACACACGTAGGACACCTGCAGGGCACTAACAGTACATCCACAGGGCCCCTGAAGTACACACGTAGGACACTAACAACACATCCACAGGGCACCTGAAGTACACACGCAGGACACCTGCAGGGCACTAACAGTACCTCCATCGGGCACTTGAAGCACGCTAGCAGGACAGAGTCCAATCCCTCGCAGTGCATGAGTGTTGCACCACCTACCAGTGCTGGTCCTCGGCAGGGTGCGAGACTACACCCACGGGCCACATCTGTACACCTGCAGGGCACTAACAGCACATCCACAGGGCCCCTGAAGTACACACGCAGGACACCTGCAGGGCACTAACAGTACATCCACAGGGCCCCTGAAGTACACACGCAGGACACTAACAGCACATCCACAGAGCACCTGAAGTACACACGCAGGACACTAACAGTACATCCACAGAGCACCTGAAGTACACACGCAGGACACCTGCAGGGCACTAACAGTACATCCACAAGGCCACTGAAATACACATGCAGGACAGCTGCAGGGCACTAACAGTACATCCACAGGGCCCCTGAAGTACACACGCAGGACACCTGCAGGGCACTAACAGTACATCCACAGGGCCCCTGAAGTACACACGCAGGACACTAACACCACATCCACAGAGCACCTGAAGTACACACGCAGGACACTAACAACACATCCACAGAGCACCTGAAGTACACACGCAGGACACCTGCAGGGCACTAACAGTACATCCACAAGGCCACTGAAGTACACACGTAGGACACCTGCAGGGCACTAACAGTACATCCACAGAGCCCCTGAAGTACACACGTAGGACACTAACAACACATCCACAGGGCACCTGAAGTACACACGCAGGACACCTGCAGGGCACTAACAGTACCTCCATCGGGCACTTGAAGCACGCTAGCAGGACAGAGTCCAATCCCTCGCAGTGCATGAGTGATGCACCACCTACCAGTGCTGGTCCTCGGCAGGGTGCGAGACTACACCCACGGGCCACATCTGTACACCTGCAGGGCACTAACAGCACATCCACAGGGCCCCTGAAGTACACACGCAGGACACCTGCAGGGCACTAACAGTACATCCACAGGGCCCCTGAAGTACACACGCAGGACACTAACAGCACATCCACAGAGCACCTGAAGTACACACGCAGGACACTAACAGTACATCCACAGAGCACCTGAAGTACACACGCAGGACACCTGCAGGGCACTAACAGTACCTCCATCGGGCACTTGAAGCACACTAGCAGGACAGAGTCCAATCCCTCGCAGTGCATGAGTGTTGCACCACCTACCAGTGCTGGTCCTCGGCAGGGTGCGAGACTACACCCACGGGCCACATCTGTACACCTGCAGGGCACTAACAGCACATCCACAGGGTCCCTGAAGTACACACGCAGGACACCAGCAGGGCACTAACAGTACATCCACAGGGCCCCTGAAGTACACACGCAGGACACCTGCAGGGCACTAACAGTTCATCCACAGGGCCCCTGAAGTACACACGCAGGACACTAAGAGCACATCCACAGAGCACCTGGAGTACACACGCAGGACACCTGCAGGGCACTAACAGTACATCCACAGGGCCCCTGAAGTACACACGCAGGACACCTGCAGGGCACTAACTGTACATCCACAGGGCCCCTGAAGTACACACGCAGGACACTAACAGCACATCCACAGAGCACCTGAAGTACACACGCAGGACACTAACAGTACACCCACAGAGCACCTGAAGTACACACGCAGGACACCTGCAAGGCACTAACAGTACCTCCATCGGGCACTTGAAGCACACTAGCAGGACAGAGTCCAATCCCTCGCAGTGCATGAGTGTTGCACCACCTACCAGTGCTGGTCCTCGGCAGGGTGCGAGACTACACCCTCGGGCCACATCTGTACGCCTGCAGGACACTAACAGTACATCCACAGGGTACCTGAAGTACACATGCAGGACATCTGCAGGGCACTAACAGTACATCCACCGGACACTTGAAGTACACACGCAGGGCACTAACAGTACAGCCACTGGGCACCTGAAGTACACATGCAGGACATATTCAGGGCTCTAACAGTACATCCACGGTGCACCTGAAGTACACACAAAGGATACTAACAGTATATCCACAGGGCCCCTGAAGTACACACGCAGGACAACTGTAGGGCACTAACAGTACATCCACAGGGCCCCTGAAGTACACATGCAGGACTGCTGCAGGAAAGCCACAGTACATCCACAGGGCACATGAATTAAAGCTGCAGGACATCTGCAGGGCACTAACAGTACATCCACTGGGCACTTGAAGTACACACGCAGGGCACTAACAGTAAATCCACCGGGCACCTGAAGTACACATGCAGGACATATTCAGGGCTCTAACAGTACATCCACAGGGACCCTAAAGTACACATCCGTACACCTTCAGGGCTCTAACAGTAAATCCACAGGGCACCTGAAGTTCACATGCAGGACAGCTGCAGGGAAACCATAGCACACTTGCAGGACACCTTCCAATCCCTCGCAGTGCTCAAGTGGTGCACCATCTAACCTTGCTGGTTCACTTGCAGGGCCTCTGCATGGTGCAGGAGTACACCCACGTGTCACATACCTACATCTGCCGGGCGCAAACAATACCCGAAGCAGCTGAAATCATCACAAAGCACAACTGAAGGATACCTGCTAAACATCTGTTGTGCGCATGAAGAACACGTTAGGAGAAGTGGTGGTACACCATCAGGGCCTCCGAGGGTACAACCACAGGTTACACCTAATATACTTGAAGGAAATAAAGAGTGCACCGACATCCCACGCCCGGAATACTTAAAGTACAGCTAAAGGACCTTAACAGTAGGAGAGAGACCCCTGACCTTTTTGGCCGGAGCTCGCTCCTTGCTCCGGCAGCACCACCTTGCTGTGCCGCTTCCCATGACCCCCGCCCATGTGGCCGATCGCGGGTTCGAGGCCCTCCTTCACCTGCAGACACCCGTCTGCACCTCATCCCTGGTATCTAGTGGACACTGGTAAGCACCACTAGGCTCTGCATTGGACTGTGTTTCTTTTTGCGTCTTCCACTGTTTTGCTTCTGTTCACCATAGCTCTTCCCATTTGTCTGTGCCGTGCATCGTATTGTGTTTTTTGTGCCTCTCACTGTTTTTCTTCTGTTCACCTTAGCTCTTCCCATTTGTCTGTGCCGTGCATCGTATTGTGTTTTTGTGCCTCTCACTGTTTTGCTTCTGTTCACCTTAGCTCTTCCCATTTGTCTGTGCCGTGCATCGTACTGTGTTTTTTGTGCCTCTCACTGTTTTGTTTTGGTCACCGTAGCCTTTTCCTTCTGTTTTTGCCGTTATCTTGGGCCACTTCGACCCTTGTGCGCTCCCCCGGCTTCTTTTTCCCCGCCGCTGCGTCCCTGCGGTCCCGCCTCCATTTGCTCTCCCGTTCCAGCCCGCCTCCCACCTCCCAGCTGATCCTCCCTCCCACCTCCCCCTCTTAATGGCGGTCGCTGTGCGGCCGTGCCGCTGCGCCCGTCCGCACCTGGACCACGCCCAGTGCCAGTCCCCCTGGCCCTCCTAGCCAAACTCCCCCCAGACAACACTACCAGCCCCACTCCCTCCACTCCCTCAACCCCGGAGCCCGCCCCACCTGCATTCAAACCAGACCCACACACACAAGGCCCCTTCTCCTGCCGCACCTGCCTATTCACCTGCTCCACCTCCCACGCACCCCACACCGAGACCCTACGCAACAACCCCCACACAACAACATCCGCACCCACCAAAAAACCTCACAACCTGCACACGCCCCATGCCAATACCACCTCAAACCACAGCAAAACCTCAAGCACCCCCAACACAATCACACATCACAACAACCACACCACTCGCAACCATCTCATCTGCCTGTTACTAAACACCCGGTCACTACACAAACATGCCATTGAAATCTGGGACCTCATCACATCACACTCACCGGACATCGTCTTCCTCACAGAAACCTGGACAAACCTCTCATCCGAGCCAGTTATAGCCACAGCCACCCCAGAGGGCTACAAACTCCAGCGCAAAGACCGCCTTAACAAACCAGGAGGCAGCATCACCATCATTCACAAAGACACCATCAAGGTCACCACCAACACCCTCAACGCATGCACTTCCTTATCCACCACAACAACACCACCACCCTCAGAGGCACACTCGTATACAGGCCCCAAGGACCACGCCCCCCCTTCTGCGACACCATCGCTGACACCATCAGCACGCACGCTCTCATCTCCACAGACAACATACTCCTCGGCGACTTCAACTTTCACCTGGAAAACCCTCACAGCCACAACTCCTCCTTCCTCCTAGACAACCTCACCAACCTTGGCTTCAAAAAACTCGTCACAGCCCCCACCCACTCGGCTGGACACACACTCGACGCAATTTTCACCTCCAGCAAACACATCACCTACACACACACCACCAAACTCCAATGGACGACCACCACTGCGTCCACTTCTCCTACAACAAACCACCCACACACCACCACCAACACTCCACCCCCTACCGCATGTGGGACAAGATCCCCACAGAGCGCTTGAACTCCCAACTGTCACAACACCCCCAACACCACCGACCCCAACACCGCCGCACACAACCTCAACAAATGGATCACCAGCTGTGCAGACTCTCTTGCGCCCCTCAGAAAAAACATCACCACCCGCAACATCAAGAACGTCCCATGGTTCACCACTGAACTCCAAGAGTCCAAACGCAAATGCCGCAAAGCAGAGAAAACGTGGAGGCAAGAACCCTCCACCACAAACTTCTCCGCCATCAAAACCACCACACGCAACCACCACCAACTCATACGCACCACCAAAAGAGCACACTACAAGGAACGTATTGACAACTCCCAAAACAGCAAAGAACTCTTTACCATCATCAAAGAGCTCTCCAAACCCAAAGCCAGCAACCTAGACCCCACACACACACAAACCCTCTGTAACTCCCTCTCAAATCATTTTCACCGCAAAATCCAGGACATACACAACAGCTTCATACCACACACACCCTCCACACGCAACCTCCACACGCCAAACACAATCCCACCACACACACCCCCCAACCTACTCACCACCTGGACCCCCACCACCGACGAAGAAACTGAAAAGACAATGAACTCCATTCACTCTGGCTCCCCCTCCGACCCCTGCCCCCATCGAATATATAACAAAGCAGCCCCACCATCGCCCCCAAACTCCGTGCCATAATCAACAGCTCATTCAAAACCGCCACCTTCCCAGAACCCTGGAAACACGCGGAAGTCACAGCTCTCCTAAAAAAAAAAAAAAGCTGACCCAGATGACCTCTCCAACTACCGCCCCATCTCCCTCCTCCCTTTCCCAGCCAAGGTCACGGAAAAAATAGTCAACTCCCGCCTATCCCACTTCCTCGAGGCTAACCACACACTCGACCCCTCCCAATCTGGGTTCCGCAAGAACCACAGCACGGAAACTGCTCTCATCGCATGCACCGACGAAATCAAATCCAGAGTCGACGTGGGCGAGACCGTTGCACTCATACTCCAGGACTCTCCACAGCCTTTGACACTGTCTGTCACGACACACTCCGCACACGCCTTCACAGCGCTGGGATCCGCCACAAAGCCCTTGACTGGCTCACCTCCTTCCTCACCGACAGAACCCAAAAAGTCCGTCTCCCACCCTTCCAGTCCTCCGCCACCAAAATCACCTGCGGAGTCCCACAAGGCACCTCCCTCAGCCTCACACTCTTCAACATTTACATGGTCCCACTCGCCAACATCCTCAAACCTCACGGTATCACCATCCTCTCATACGCTGATGACACACAACTCATCTTCTGCCTCACCCGCAACACCACCACCGCCAAAACCAACCTACGTGCTGCAGTCCTTGACACCGCTGCCTGGATGACAGCCAACCACCTCAAATTCAACTCCAACAAAACCGAGATAATCATTTTTGGTCCACACAAAAACGCTTGGGACTCCTCCTGGTGGGCCACCACGTTAGGCCCCGCAAACCACGCACGCAACCTCGGCATCATCCTTGATCCCCCCCCTCTCAATGACCCAACAAATCAACGCCATCACCTCCTCATGTTTTAACACACTCCGCACACTGAACAAAACATTCAAATGGATCCCCACAGAGACCAGAAAGACAGTCACCCACGCACTCATCAGCAGCAGGCTAAACTACGGCAACGCACTCTATGCTGGCACCACACTCAAACTCAAGCGCAAACTACAGCGAATCCAGAACGCAGCAGCATGACTCATCCTCGACCTCCTCCGCCATGAACACATCTCCCCACACCTCAAATCCCTCCACTTGCTCCCCATAGCAAAAAGATCACCTTTAAGATCCTCATCCACGCACACAAATCCCTCCACAACACCGGCCCATCCTACCTTAACGAAAGAGTGACCTTCCACACCCCCACACGCCACCTCCGCTCCGCCGACCTCTCTCTCGCCACAGTCCCCCGCATCAAATACACCACCACTGGAGGCAGATCCTTCTCCTATCTGGCCCCCAAAGCATGGAACTCCCTCCCCACCCACCTCCGCAAGACCCAAGACCTCCTACTCTTCAGGAAGGGCCTTAAAACCTGGCTTTCTGAACAGTGATCGCCCGCCCCCTCCCCCCCCCCCCAGCGTCTTGAGACCCTCACGGGTGAGTAGCGCGCTTTATAAGTCTCTTTGATTGATTGATTGATTGATTGAACAGTACACCCACAGGCTATCCATGGTGTGCTGTAAGGACACCTCCAGGACCCTAACAGTACACACACACACAGGCCATCCGCAATATGCCTGAAGATGTGCAATTATATATAGTTAGTTAACCGTGCAACAGAAGTTGTAAAGAGAATGATAGGTCAAGGACAGACATATTGAATAATAAACCTATGGAAATATGTTGCAAAATGTGAGTAGTGCTGAAAAGAGAAATGCAGCCAGGTTGCTCTCTCTGGCCACGGCGCTCTACTATGATAGTTTTAGGTACTAAGCACTTCCTAGAAAGGGATGTAGAAAACCTTGCTTCAATGGTGTTGGAGAACCTCCCTCCACTTGCCGGTTGTTCTGGACCTCAGATGTTTTGAACAAAGACCCCCTTCCTTTGTGTTTTTTGTTATTTATTTTAGCTTGGAGCCGTGGCGGTGACTAATCACTCCCGGGTGGGTTCACCCACGCTTGGCCCGGGTTGAAGGACAGCTCAGCTCGTTGGCACACCTCGATGCCCAGAACGGTTGGCACCAGGCCAGAGGCAGCACAGAAACATTAGCATCTCCCTGGGCTCTGCACCTGGCACCCCCTGCATCCCTCTCCAGCGGTTTTATCTCTGAAGCACCGTCTCCAGCACGGACATAAAACAGCTCGCTCCAGAGAGCCGGGCCTTTAAGGGCACCGAGAGTTAAATGGATTGTAAATTGCACCGCGGCCGCAGAGATCCATCCTGTCTGCGAGACGGCCAGAGGGCCCGCGCGGCTGCAGTTAAACACAGTCCGTGGCCATCGGAGCCATTCATCCCGGAGCAGGCCAGAGCTGCCCATCCGAGCTTGCTGCACGGCCTCTGCAATGCCCACCGTCGCTGATGGAGGCCGGCTAGGGCTTCCGCCCTCCAGTATTACAAGCTGCCTGGGTACTAACTAAACCCCCTCGCACACTGCATGCTACCAGTGTACTAACTAAACTCCCTCGCAAATTACATGCTATCAGTGTACTAACTGAACTCCCTCACACATTACATGCTACCTGTGCAGTAACTAAACTCCCTTAAATATTATATGCTACCAGTGTACTAACTAAACTCCCTCGCACATTACATGCTACCTGTGCAGTAACTAAACTCCCCCTATTATTACATGCCACCTGTGTACTAACTGAACTCCCTCACACATTACATGCTACCAGTGTACTAACTAAACTCCCTCGCACATTACATGCTACCTGTGCAGTAACTAAACTCCCCATATTATTACATGCCACCTGTGTACTAACTGAACTCCCTCACACATTACATGCTACCAGTGTACTAACTAAACTCCCTCGCACATTACATGCTACCTGTGCAGTAACTAAAGTCCCTTAAATATTATATGCTACCAGTGTACTAACTAAACTCCCTCGCACATTACAGGCTACCTGTGCAGTAACTGCTACCAGTGTACTAACTAAACCCCCTCACACATTACATGCTACCTGTGCAGTAACTAAACTCCCCCTATTATTACATGCCACCTGTGTACTAACTGAACTCCCTCGCACATTACATGCTACCAGTGTACTAACCTCCCTCACACATAACATGCTACCTGTGCAGTAACTAAACTCCCTTAAATATTATATGCTACCAGTGTACTAACGAAACTCCCTCGCACATTACATGTGCAGTAACTGCTACCAGTGTACGAACTAAACTCCCTCGCACATTGCATGCTACCTGTGCAGTAACTGCTACCAGTGTACTTACTAAACTCCCTCGCACATTACATGCTACCTGTGCAGTAACTGCTACCAGTGTACTAACGAAACTCCCTCGCACATTGCATGCTACCTGTGCAGTAACTAAACTCCCTTAAATATTATATGCTACCAGTGTACTAACGAAACTCCCTCGCACATTACATGTGCAGTAACTGCTACCGGTGTAGTAACTAAACTCCCTCGCACATTGCATGCTACCTGTGCAGTAACTGCTACCAGTGTACTAACGAAACTCCCTCGCACATTGCATGCTACCTGTGCAGTAACTAAACTCCCTTAAATATTATATGCTACCAGTGTACTAATGAAACTCCCTCGCACATTACATGTGCAGTAACTGCTACCGGTGTAGTAACTAAACTCCCTCGCACATTGCATGCTACCTGTGCAGTAACTGCTACCAGTGTACTAACTAAACTCCCTCGCACATTACATGCTACCTGTGCAGTAAATGCTACCAGTGTACTAACTAAACTCCTTCGCACATTACATGCTACCTGTGCAGTAACTAAACTCCCCCTATTATTACTTGCCACATGTGTACTAACTGAACTCCCTCACACAATACATGCTACCAGTGTACTAACTAAACTCCCTCACACATTACATGTTACCTGTGCAGTAACTGCTACCAGTGTACTAATGGAACTCCATCGCACATTACATGCTACATGTGCAGTAACTAAACTCCCCCTATTATTACATGCCACCTGTGTACTAACTGAACTCCCTCGCACATTACATGCTACCAGTTTACTAACCTCCCTCACACATAACATGCTACCTGTGCAGTAACTAAACTCCCTTAAATATTATATGCTACCAGTGTACTAACGAAACTCCCTCGCACATTACATGTGCAGTAACTGCTACCAGTGTACTAACTAAACTCCCTCACACATTGCATGCTACCTGTGCAGTAACTGCTACCAGTGTACTTACTAAACTCCCTCGCACATTACATGCTACCTGTGCAGTAACTACCTTTTACTAACGAAACTCCCTCGCACATTGCATGCTACCTGTGAAGTAATTAAACTCCCTTAAATATTATATGCTACCAGTGTACTAACGAAACTCCCTCGCACATTACATGTGCAGTAACTGCTACCGGTGTAGTAACTAAACTCCCTCGCACATTGCATGCTACCTGTGCAGTAACTGCTACCAGTGTACTAACTAAACTCCCTCGCACATTACATGCTACCTGTGCAGTAACTGCTACCAGTGTACTAACTAAACTCCTTCGCACATTACACGCTACCTGTGCAGTAACTAAACTCCCCCTATTATTACATGCCACCTGTGTACTAACTGAACTCCCTCACACAATACATGCTACCAGTGTACTAACTAAACTCCCTCACACATTACATGCTACCTGTGCAGTAACTGCTACCAGTGTACTAACTAAACTCCCTCACACATTACATGCTACCTGTGCAGTAACTAAACTCCCCCTAGTATTACATGCCACCTGTGTACTAACTGAACTCCCTCACACATAACATGCTACCAGTGTACTAACTAAACTCCCTCACACATTACATGCTACCTGTGCAGTAACTAAACTCCCTCAAATATTACATGCTACCTGTGCAGTAACTGCTACCAGTGTACTAATGAAACTCCCTCGCACATTGCATGTGCAGTAACTGCTACCAGTGTACTAACTAAACTCCCTCGCACATTACATGCTACCTGTGCAGTAACTGCTACCAGTGTACTAACTAAACTCCCTCGCACATTATATGCTACCTGTGCAGTAACTGCTACCAGTGTACTAACTAAATTCCCTCGCACATTACATGCTACATGTGCAGTAACTAAACTCCTTCGCACATTACATGCTACATGTGCAGTAACTAAACTCCCCCTATTATTACATGCCACCTGTGTACTAACTGAACTCCCTCACACATTACATGCTACCAGTGTGCTAACCTCCCTCACACATAACATGGTACCAGTGTACTAACAAAACTCCCTCGCACATTGCATGCTACCTGTGCAGTAACTAAACTCCCTTAAATATTATATGCTACCAGTGTACTAACAAAACTCCCTCGCACATTACATGTGCAGTAACTGCTACCAGTGTACTAACTAAACTCCCTCGCACATTGCATGCTACCTGTGCAGTAACTGCTACCAGTGTACTTACTAAACTCCCTCGCACATTACATGCTACATGTGCAGTAACTAAACTCCCCCTATTATTACATGCTACCTGTGTACTAACTGAACTCCCTCACACATTACATGCTACCAGAGCAGTAACTGCTACTAGTGTACTAATGGAACTCCCTCGCACATTACATGTGCAGTAACTGCTACCCTTGCACATTACATGCTACCTGTGCAATAACTGCTACCAGTGTACTAACGAAACTCCCTCGCACATTACATGTGCAGTAACTGCTATCAGTGTACTAACTAAACTCCCTCCGACATTACATGCTACCTGTGCAGTAACTGCTACCAGTTTACTAACTAAACTCCCTCACACATTACATGCTACCTGTGCAGTAACTAAACTCCCTCAAATATTACATGCTACCTGTGTACTAACTAAACTCCCTCACACATTACATGCTACCTGTGCAGTAACTAAACTCCCTCAAATATTACACACTACCTGTGTACTAACTAAACTCCCTCACACATTACATGCTACCGGTGCAGTAACTAAACTCCCTTAGATATTACATGTGTACTAACTAAACTCCCTCGCACATTACATGCTACCTATGCAGTAACTAAACTCCTTAAAATATTACATGCTACCAGTGTACTAACTAAACTCCCTCACAGATCACATGCTACCTATGTACTAGCTAAACTTCCTAAACTCTCTCAAGCATTACATGCTATTTATGTACTACCTAAACTCCCTTAAATGTTACATGCTACCTGTGCATTAACTCCCTCAATCATTACATGCTACCTGTGTACTAACTAAACTCCCTCACACATTACATACTACCTATGTTTTACCTAAACTCCCTCAAATATTACATGTGACCTGTGTAACATGTAGTAACTTATTACAATTTACTAGTGGCTCCACAGTGCCTCACAGTGCTTGCCCAGCCCTGGGTTTCAAGGCGCTCTAGCTCCCCGATGATCTAAGCTAGTGAAGAGGGTTGATCTCTAAACTGATTTTATAGCAGTGTAATACTCAAGCCACATTTCCAAAGACATTGCCATCTGCCAACCCTCGCATACAGCCTCACTGTGCCTCAGCGTCTTTGCTGTCTCTTCCAAATTTAGGACATCACAGGCTTAATGACGGAGTGGAAACAGTCAATTGCAAACCATTCTTAGGATGCAAACATATACATGGCAATGCCAAGGTCTCGCACATACTTAAGACAACGCCAGCGCCATAAAGCAGCATCTAAAACTGAGTTTGCAGGTAAACCTTCATTGGAAAATACTACAATTTAGACTGGGGGAACAGCTCTCTAGTTGGCCTCAAATTGTTCATAGCACATCCCAGCCTATTTCCGCTTGTCACCCTGGGACAATGCAGCCATACGTTATCAGATGGTAAGGGATGTCCAACTCACAGAGGACTGCCTTGAGTGCACTACTATGGCTGTCGATGGAGGCAAATGTGCCTTGCACTTTGCAAGTCACCCTGGAAGAATTCTGGCCCGTAGACACAATCTCTAACCAGGAATAAAGGTTTTGAAAGCAAAGTTAAACGGCTTTGCTCATATCACCAGGGATGTAACTTCAAAGGGTCCCACCACCCCTGATCAATGAATTCCCATGTTAAGAGTAGGGACTAACACCGTCTTTCTACGGTGCGTGCTTATAGTGCCAGGGAAACTCCAGAAGGCACTACCAAAGAGAACCTAGGGTTCAAGTCTGGGTTTAGGCACTGCCCAGAGTATTGCTTTCTGTGTATGCTCACAGCTATGTGCAGCATAGAGACAGCTTTGAGGGAGATAAGACATTTACAGGCTCTGCAGGCAGCAGAGGAGAAGAAACATGGTCAGCTACATGAGCTATGAATACTGGGAGAGACGGGAGGTCAAAGGTGTACTACTTTAGGGGGCAACAAGATAAAGAGATTAGTAAAACAAAATGTGGAAAGGCCATAGATACCCCATTAACCCTGTGAAGTGAATCTCTGAGAGCTAATTATTTCTAGAAGTTGATTAATTCCTGACATCATTCAATATGATTATCTGGCATCAATAACACAGAAATGGATTTTATAGACTATTAAAGGTAAAAAAAAAAAAAAAGGCTATAATCATGTGCTTTTCCCATGCGCACTGAACATGATTATATGAACTTGCTTCATGTCTCTTCCTCACATAGGCACAGAAACATTTTGTGATGGGCTGGCTGAGCTGTGCTGTTTCCATGATGCCCTGTCAGGGTGATGAGCAGATGTGATGATGGTACATGAGCATGTGTGTGAGGTGGAGAGTTCTTCCTAGAGTGGTTAATGCTCTGTGGGTAGTGTATTGCTCCTCTGGTCCATTCTTCTGCTTGTGAAATTCTACACTGTCCCTCTCAGACTTTTGAGTCTTTATGGAGGATGAAATTATGTGGTTTTGAAGAATAAATCCACTGAAATCAATGGAGCTAAAAGTATAATTTGGATAGTCAGGACGTTTTTATGGGCAGGCAATAACACTGGTTTATAGTGGGCATTTTGCTTGTCTGGAGGGTGAAGAGGAGCAGGTGGCGTGTTAATACTCTACAAATAAGGATGCATTTCGAGGTACTGTGTACTCTCCAGGGAGATGAAGTGACCAAGTGAGCTCACTGACACTGGAGCCTGTGCTCTGCAAATTATACAAAGACCACTGTAGCAGGTGCTTAAACTCCTGAGCTATCAGACTGAGACAGGAAACCCGCAACTTGCAGGTGACACAGCATCTTTGTCTTGTCAGCACATTAACTTATTACTGACAGCTTTTCTAAGTTTCCTTTTATGCAACAGATACCACAATGCTTAGATTGGACCGAGGCTTTAAGAATGTTGCTTTCCTCTCAGAATAATGTTCACCCTTCCACCAGCACCTCTAAGACCTCCTCTCACACCTCTATCTTCTAGAAAACCGCTTCATATTTAGGCTACATTGACCATCCACTTGCTCACTCTACCATCTTTTTTAATTAGCCACCTTACAGCGTGTGCTGGGAAATCTCACTCTCAGACCCCTGATTACTAACGAAGCTACGCCCTTGCATATCTCTTGGAGAAGGCAGTGTCCTCCTCCTTTCAGCCTCTTCTAATCTGGTGTTGTTTTTTAAACGCCTTTGATTTTCTCAGGCCACACATTGTTGATATGTCAGTGTATGGTGATATCATTCAACCAGTGTCTTACTTTTTGTCCCCTGAAGAGGCTACGGACTCCTCTTCTCCGAAGATAACTTCCAGAGCAGCATGTCTCTCTTGGGCCACCATCTACCCAGATGCAGAGCTCCACAGGTGACCAGTGGTGATGAGGTGGAGGAGACACGTCACTGCATTTTACCCAAATGCATCAGTTGAAGGTATGTCAACAAAACCACAATTTATCCATAAACACGTCTCTAGGGGCTCGGGGCAGGGCCATTACCAAGCTCCATATCTTGTTCTATTCCTGCTTGATTGTATCCACTCTAGGTTGCAAATACTACTATACTAGTAGCAGTAGTACATTTGTGTCACACCTCATACTGGAGGGAGCTACAACTACAACTCAGGTACAACAGTACTCACTAAGTGCAGCAGGAGGAGCAGTGGCAGCTACAAGTCATCAAATCAGGTCACATAACCAGCACAGACGGCAACACACCCTAGCCTCACCACACTCCTGAGAACAGAAGAAGAAATCATATTAAACTAAAAAGAAAGGAAATAGAGCTACTTGTAAACATGCCTATCGGGAGACTCTTCTTTCTCGTGTGTTTGAAAGTAGGTGTGGCCAATGTTGGTCTTGACAGATGGATCCATGTGACATATTCAGGATTTCCACAGACTGTAAATGATTCTCGTTTAAATTATTTTAATATGGATTTGTCTCTAAAGATATCCTTAAGATTTAGCATGAATACGACCCTCATCCACAGGTAACACCCAAAGTCTCTGAGGGAAGTGGGGTTTACTGAAAATGTAATCGAAAGGCTTAAAAAAGAATACGAGGGTTACATCACTTTTTGCCATGCTAGGAGTCCCGAGTAAATGTGAAAGGGGCAAGAAATTTAGTTTTACTAGTATGAGGGTTATAAGATTTGGAGTAACTCGGCAGATCCACAGTCTTGCACATAGACACTTCAAGTCCCAAAGGCGGCCCAAACACGTAGATGAAAATTCAGAGTGAAATGGTGAACTACCAAGGGAATGAAGTGCTGTATTCCAGATTCCCTTGTAATTCAACATTTCTAAAGGTATACCTAGTAATCCACAGAAATACTCCCTTCTTCAGAATTAACCATCCTCCAGAACTCCTTAGGGTATGTACTAAGCCACTCATAATGAGACAATTTATATTTGTTTAGTCATATAGTTGGAAGATGATACAAGATAGTCATGAGGGGGTTTACATCTAAAAATTATGCATTATTCCACAGTTGTATTTTTCATAATCCCATTTTAGGTACATGCAAGATTAAATGAGTTGCCCATAATTAAACAGCTTTCAAATGAGTGCGAAGAATCTAATTTACGTTTAAGTATGCAGGTCAGAGTCAGCAGACTGTGGCTGGGAATATCTAATCCCGTATATCGACGGGATGAATATAGCTACAAGACTATCAAGGGCCATAATATTGAAAGGTAAGTGCACAGAGGGAGGTAAGCATTTACTGTTCTTAACTACACATCTATGTGCCTTGAAGGTATACACATCACCAAGCTTTGTGTATGAGCAGTTAGGTATATATTTTTTTTATAGAAATGTACCTGCCGATATTTTGTTCCTTGATATCGTTGTAAAGGAATTCTGTCCTGTTGACATTCAGGAATTAATGTTCCCAGCCTAAAAAGATTGAGGTTTTCAACCATTAGATCATATCCCCTTGGTACGTAAATCACTCACAAACCATAGTGTGATGGGGGCGTAGATTCAGGGGGGTGTTTGGGGTGTTATCCCTCCCCACCCTCCATTTGTAGTAAATAGTTGGGTACAAGTGCTTTCAGTCGGTAATGGTGCGGTGGCTGATGGATTTCACCTTGGTTTTCACATACTCCTACACAAGAACACACACACTCACTCTTTTGTCTCTATTTTAAAGGTCTCAAAAATGTTGGTTAGTTTAAAAAATGATTGTGTTTCAAGTACTCCTAACTCACTGCCCCGTAAGGCCCTCTCATGCCCTGCGTCTCATATAATGTATTTTCACAAGAAACTCCAGCGTGATTGTTGGAAAATCGAAAGTGTAACCCCCACCAATTCCTACTGACTCAGCTACACCCCTGAGTGTTTTGTTTCCGAACATATTTACGTGTTTACTTTGGAGGGGCCGCGGAGAGAGAGACCCGGTCTAGTCTCTCTGCGTGCTCTTTCGGGGCACAGGAAGTGGCGCGGAGGTGCCCTATTGGTAGCCAGGTAAGTGGGGGAGGGTCTAGGACAGGGTTTAAATGGGGGGTGGAGGGGTGGGGTCGGCCTCTGTTCCGCGCCGACTGAGATGGTAGCAGCAGGCAGCGTTTGAGGCGGTAGCAGCAGGCAGCGCTCATGACAGTTTCGGAAGAAACGCGGAGGCTCAGGTTTTTTATGGCGAGCAGGTAGGCGCGGCTGACGGGCCCCGCGGCACCGGCCTGCAGCCAACCGGCCGGGTGCCGACCGGATCCAGAACACAGGGCCAGGGGCCTCTGTGGCAGTAGGCTATCCCCATATAGTGGTTTTCTGGCAAATCCAACCAGCGCTTCCAGAATAATTTTAAAGGCACGCAGCAAGGAGAATACGAGCTGCCACGCGGTGGCAGGCTCGTCAGGCCGCGGAAGCGCGGAGCATTTCGGCACTCGACCGGGCCCCTTTTTACAGCACGGATAAGGGCCGGGGGAGCACAGGGGCCACGCGCATCAGGGAGAACAGGCCAGGGGGGGCCCCAAAAGTATATTAACGAGGTTAAAAAATATATATATATATAAATACAAAATATATAGGCATTCAAATAAAATAAACAACATAAATAAGGGAGGGAGGCCCATAAATAAAATTAGGCCCGTGGGCCCCCCCAAAAAAAAAATATATATATATATAATTTTATACATAAAATAAATATAGGAGTAGGTGAATAGGGGCATATATACCCCAAAAATAATAATAATAATAATAATAATAACAAGTTTAATTTTAAACAGGGAGTAGGCTGCCATGGCGACTAGTCATGACGCAGAGGCAGTGAGGGCCGCGCTCCGTGTTTTGGGTGAGGCAGGCCGGGTGGACTTGCTCAGACCAGGAGTTTTAGAACAGGCTTGGGTGGGGATGGCACGCCCGACAAGGGCTGCATCCAGCCGGGTTGCGGCGGCAATCGCGGCGTGCGAGTCTCAGGACTCGGACGGGCACAGGGACGAGGTCCCCGTGGACCCGGGCATGGAGGCAAGCGCACAGCAAGGGCTCCCCACCGCGCATAGCCCATTGATGTTTAGCGGGGAAGCGCAAGGCACACAAGATCCAAGGCCAGGAACCGCAGACAGCGCAGCAGCGGGGGTCGCTCCTCTAGGTGCGGAAGGGCAAAGGGATGACAAGGGTGGGCCGGGGCCCCGGGGCGAGGAGACCGAGCAGCCCCAACCAGGGCATAGCGGAGAGGCTGCTCCACTAGATTTGTCATACAACAAGGATGAGGGCCACAGCCTTGGGGCTTTTGGGGCCCCAGCAAAGAAAAAAGGTAAATACGCGGGAAAAACCAAAGGGGGGGCACCTAGAGCCAAGGCAGCCCCACGACAGGCTAGAGGGGCAAAACTCACAGTAGCAGACGAGGCGGGGCCCGCAGGGGCCCCTGACCCACTACCACAGGGGAAATGGGACCAAGCAGAGTCTTGGGACCTGGAGGCCAGAATACGAGAGCAGCGCAGGGTGGTTCTGGAGACGGAGGCCAGGTGGGCCCAGCTGTGCAAGGACAGGGAAGAGGCGAGCGCACTCAGCGTAGCAACCACAAGGGCCAGAGAGGTCAGAGAGGATACGCGGGCGCAACATCCAGGGGCAGGGGGGGGACCTGGGTTTGGGTCCCGCAGTCAGAAGGAAATCAGAGACAAGAGGCTCGTGCGGCCGAGGGGCAAGTCGGCGCAGGGAACCCTGGTGACGCACACGGTCACGGGGGTAGTGGAAATACAATGCCAACGGCTGAGGTTGGCAGAAAAAGGGCTACGCCACCTGGGCGCAGTACAGCACAATCACGTTGGTAAGAGGCACTGAAAGGGTCGGCGGCGGCCTGTTCCACCCCGGGGGAGCGCAGGGGCCGCAAAGATGGTGTGCGCCATGCGGGTGCAGAGGAGTCGGAGTCGGCATCATCCAAAGCAAAGGGTTATGCCCAGCACATGGGCCAGTGGGGAGGAGAAGATTTTTTGGAGCTGGACTACGAGGATGAAGGGGATGAATGGGAAGATGGTGAGATTCGGGATACAGTGGCGAACGCCATCCCGAGAGGGGGGGCGAGGGCGCAGGAGTGGCGCAACCTCTTCTTCATTTTATGCATTACAGGACACAATCTTAACCGAGGGGCCCACGGGAGGATGACAAACCGCGCCACGCGGTAGAAACCCGAGGAGAGTCCCGAGGAGCATTGAAGAGAACGCAGGAGGTAAGAAATGGTGGTCAGTGTGGGGCGAGGCAGGTGCAACGCCGAAGGAGGCGAGTACGAGTAGATCTATTGGCGTGGGGGAAGGCTCAGTTTTAGATACACCATCCTCTATCCCCGTTCAAGGAACGGTGGAGAACAAAGACAAAGAGGGTGCAGCCCCAATAGACCCGATTACTACAAGCAAGGCGGAGGCGACAGCGGAAGAAAAGGAGGGGGGAGGTCACAAGAAGCGTTTTCCATACATGGGTTTAGCCATGCCACTTGGGTCTCACATATCCGAGAAAACAAAAGCTAGGATATGGAAACACGAATACGTGGATGTTTTCAAGCTACTACATAGGGACATACAGGCTAAGGAAGGTTTCAAGGAGGAGGAATGGGAACTGGCGCGCAGGCCCAGGGTTCCCATCACAATGGACAATTGGACGTCCACCTTTTTGATATTCGCCAGTATATACTGCGAAAAGTACCCGGATAGGGCAATTGCACTTTTTAAATACATGGACATCATCAGAAAGGCACAAATGCATTTTGGAGGTTTTGCATGGCTCAGCTATGATGAAGAGTTTAGAGCCCGGGTTAGTGTAAATCCCGAGAAGCCATGGGGGGACGTAGATTCAGAGTTATGGATGCAATGGATGGCATCAGCACAGACAGCGGCTTCCACGCATACGGCAAGTGGTTTACCAGTTTCATATAAGCGCTTTCAGGCACGCCCCGTCCCGGGGGGGGGGGCGGGCGCAACCACAAAAAATACAGGGTCAACTTCCGGGGCCTGCTGGAACTTTAACAAAGGTTTTTGTTCCAGAGCTCAATGCAGGTTTAAGCATGACTGCTCCAAGTGCGGGGGTCGTCACCCAGTCATTCAATGTTTCACCCTCTCCAGCCCCGCGGAGCAGTGGAGAGCGGCATCCGTTTGACTTCATTGCACAGGAAGACTCAAGGGTGGAATCGCGTCAGTAGACGATGCAGTGAAGTTAGTATTGAAGTGCGAGCAGGACGCAGAAATGGCAAAATGTGATATTCAATCAGCTTTTAGACTGCTTCCTATCTACCCAGCGGATTTTGATCTTTTGGGCATGCAGTTAGACGGTGCCATATATGTGGACAGGGTTCTGCCCATGGGCTGTGCGATATCTTGTGCGCTTTTCGAGACCTTCAGCACTTTTCTACAGTGGGTTTTTGTGAGATCAAGTGGCCATAATTCGGTGACTCACTATCTGGATGATTTTCTATTTGTGGGAGCAGCCACATCAGGGGAGTGCGGGCGGGCTTTAGCCAGTTTCCAGAGTCTAGCACAGCGGGAAGGAGTACCTTTGGCCCCAGAAAAAACAGAAGGCCCATTGCAGACTTTGACCTTTTTGGGCATTGAGTTGGATACAAAGGAGCTGATTGCCAGATTACCAGCGTCAAAAGTGAAGGAAATGCTGTTTTTCTTAGCTGAAGTGCGCACATTACGTAAGATAGATTTACGGATGGCTCAAAAGCTGTTAGGTTACCTCAATTTTGCGTGTAGGGTAGTCAGGGGAGGTAGGACTTTTTGTAGACGTTTGGGGCTGTCCATGTCAGGCGCAGTGCGTCCACACCATAGAATACGAGTATCCTTGGCCTTGCGGGAAGACATCAAAATCTGGGAGATCTTTTTGAAAAAGTTCAACGGGTTACCAATGTCATTTGGCGAGCGGGACACAGTGTGGCAGGTTCAAATTTTTTCAGATGCAGCGGGAGCAACAGGTTTTGGTTTGTATTGGGATGGGAGGTGGTGTGCAGAGACATGGCCGGTGAGTTGGTTGCAACAAGGGAGAAGCATCGCTTTTCTGGAGTTTTTTCCCCTGCTAGTGGCACTGGAGGTGTGGGGACGGGAGCTGGCCAACAGGACGGTGATATTTCAAATTGACAACATGGCAGTGGTGGAGTTGGTCAACAGGCAGAGAGCGAGGGACCTCAGAGTTTTGCGCTTGTTGCGTCAGTTTATGCTTCAATGTTTATCTTTGAATGTTATTTTAAAAGCTACGCATATACCCGGGGTGCATAACGAGATTGCAGACTCCCTATCTCGTTCACAGTGGCGGCGTTTTCGCGAATTGGCACCTGGAGCGGAACGGAGCAAGACCATGGTCCCGGCAGACATTTGGGAGTGGGGGGCATGATGATCACAGGGCTGGTGGAGATGTCATTAGTGGTATCCACGCGGCGAAATTACAGGCTGGCATGGTTGGAATTTCAATCTTTTGAGCCATGTGGGGTTAAGTTTTGGGTGCAGGGCTTGCAGTTTTTAGAAGCATGGGCATTACGTTTTGTGCTTTTTCTGATCAAGGAGGGTTTATCTCCAGCTCCAATAGGGGGAAAACTGGCAGGTGTTTCTTTCTATGGGAAGTTATTTTTTGGTTGTGATCCTGCGAGAAATGATTTGTTGGTGAAAATGCTGAAAGGTTGGGGCAGGGTCAGGGCTAACGGGGATAGACCAGCGAGAGCACCCATCACATTTGACATATTGCTGGAACTGTTATATGTGCTACCAGTGTGTTGCGCAGATGAGTACGAAGGGGGTTTGTTTCGCCTGTGCATGGTGTGGATGTTTTTTGGTGCTTTTCGAGTGTCTGAATTGTTAGGGGTGGGGAAAGAGATTGGGGTAAGAAGGAAAGAGGTGTGCCTGCATAAGGACAGGCTGGGGATATGGCTTGGGCGGTCAAAGACGGATCAGCTCGGCAAGGGCAAGTGGGTATGGCTGGAAAAAGGGGGCGTGGAGAGGGCATGCCCGATAACAGAATGGATCAGTTTCAAGACACGATGTGCTGGGACAGGAGAGTCAGGGGTTTTTATGCATGCATCAGGAAAGAAGATGACTAGTTATCAGTTGTTACAAGTGATGAGAATGGCTCTTGGAAGGATAGGGCGTTGTGCCGGGGATTATGGAACGCATTCCTTCAGGATTGGCGCAGCGACTGCAGCAGCCCACTTAGGATGGGATTGGGCTAAGATCAAGTCCATAGAGAGATGGAAATCTAGGTGCTGCAAGAGGTATGTCAGGCCTTGAAGAGAACGGGACAGGGGGTGGGGGGGGGGGTTAGCCCAACAATACAGCTTTCTTTCCTTGCAGGGTGTGTGGCTGGGCTGCAGGCAGACAAGATGACGACGTGGTTGGTCGGCCATTCGTTCGTTCATTGGGCGGCAAAATTTGTGGAGAAGCAAATTTACCGCAGATCATTGGGACTGCCCAGCAGACAGCATGAAGTGCGTTGGTGGGGCAAGAGTGGTATGAGATGGGGCAGCCTGCTACCATTTATCACGGGTAACTTGCCCCAGTGGGGATGTCCGGACCTTTTATTGATCCATCTGGGGGAGAATGACTTAGTGAAGCTATCGGGGCTCACTCTGATACAGCTGATGCAGAGAGATTTGGAACTCTTGAAGCAGAGACTATGCGGGACATGCCTGGTATGGACGGAATTTGTGCCAAGAAGGGCATGGAGAGGGGCTTTCAATCATGGAGCCATCGAGCGGGCTCGGAAGAAGTTGAATAGAGCCATGAGAGTTTTTTGTTGGGCTCAAGGGATAAAGGTTTTAAGGCATGGGGACATAAAAGAACAAGAGAAGGCCTTGTTTCGTGATGACGGGGTTCACTTATCACAGATAGGGAATGCGTTCTATATAACAGAGTTGAGGTTGATGTTGGAAAGCGTTTGGGGGGTGAATTTATGGATCAGGGACTAAAATCAAAAAATACAAAAAAAGAGAGGAAGAAGGGGAGTCATGCGGAGGCATATATAGAAGAGGAAAAGGTGTTTTTCCTGGGGGTGGGGCAGCAAAACGCCTCATGGGTTTTGCTGGATGGCAGGAGATGGGGGAGGGTGGAGAGCCAGATGCGGGCGTGTCCACCCTTCCAGGGGGAAAAACAAGGAGGTGAAGGATCAGAGCGGGGGGGGTAGGTTACAAGATAGGAAGGCTTGGGAGGAATAGGGGAGCGTCTACGGTAGGAGAATTGAAGGGAACTATTTGAGGGAAGAATTAAGGAAAAGGAAGAGTAAAAGTTAAGGTCTGGTTAAAAGGAGGATATACATTTAAAATGTTAATTGATGTTGTGTTTAAATCCTGTCCTAAATAAATGACCTTTTACACTAACGATGAGTGTCACTGTGTGTATGTCCCGATGGATATTTGAAAGTAAGAACTCTTCCAGGCAGCAGGGTAGACTGGCACGCGAGGATGCATTGCACATCTATGCAAAGCCATGAATGCGCGAGACAGTCCTTGGAGATGCACTGAGATGGGAAACCGTCGATGTGAATGAATCGTTTAATACCGGTTAGTTGGGCAAGTCGGAAACGCAGCACCTGAGTTTTACTGAGAATTAATTGTCTCACACTACGTTTGATTTCTACTAAAGACATGAAGCCAAAATGAAAATAAGTATTGAATTGTGCATCCTGCCTTCCCTGCGGCGCACATCATTACTTCGGTTGCGTTATGTTCTGTGAGTCACTGCTCTCCCCTTGCCTCGATTCCTAGATAGTTACTCAGGAGGTGGGCATGCTCATCTGATCACACCACGGTGTTGTGATGTACGGAAATGTGGATTTATGCGGGGGTGTTTGTGTGTACTGCAGACGTGTGCGTCCTCGCAATTAATGTGCGTGCTCTGTGGGCTTGCGTGCACGCGTTGCCACGTTGGTGAGTGTGTTGTTTGGGATGGCTATGCCCGTTTTGAGGTTCTGCTTGCGTGGTCTCTGTGTCTTGGGGATCTGCCTCGAGGAGCCCATTAGTTCCAGGCCCGCATGCTCACGTTGTGTGTGTGCACGGGGGGTTCAGAGTGTAAGGGAGGTGCTCCGTCACCACCTCTCTGGATCCTGTAAGGCTAGCCCCAGCCCCTCACACCGTCCACCCGCCCCCTCACGGAGCCCTGGGCAGGCCTCAGAGCCTGGCCCTTGAGTAAAGTGCGTGTCCTCGCCGCCCGCCCGCCTGGCGCCGGGGAGAACCAGCTGCGGTTATTAATCCTGGGGAGGTTGGCAGGGGCAGCTCTGGCCTCTGTGCTGCTGCCAGGGCGCGCCGCCACCTGGGTGTGTGTGGGTGACGGGGGAGGGTTGAGGACATGGGGCCGGAGGGGCCGGGGAGGACGGCGCTCCATTGGGACATCTGTTTAATTTGAAGTTCTGTTTATGGAGCGCTTTGGGAAGGAGACCGTGAGTCGTGAGGGGCAAGTGGGTGGGTTAAGCAGAGACTGCCAGTGTGGCACCGTCAGGGCCTACGAGGGGCGCTGCCTATATGAGCCATTCAGGGTCACACCAGGACGCCACTAGACTATAAGATTCAGCTGGGATAAAGAATTGCGAGAAAAAGCCCGGACACTGCGAAGACGCAGACGACAGACTTCAGAGAGTTATTTAAACACATTCTCAAGGAACAGTTCTTAAAATTAGAAAACATTTAGCAGCTGTGAAGAAACGCAAACATCTTAGACATATGCTGGCTTTCACGCTGACACTGCCAGATCAAGACCGATGGGACCCGAGAGAATCTCACAAAAGTGGCTCTGTCCTAGTTTCAGTCTAGCTGCAGACATGTTTCGCTGGTTTAAATAACTCATGTTATTAGTTCTTCAATACAAATACAAAGAGAAACTCATAGAGGCTGGGCTTTGGTCACCCCTCTTTAGCCACTGGTTTTAATGTGTTTTTAGGTCGAGGGTGCAAGCGCTTTGGCCTGTTGTACGAATTATGGGCTTTTAACCACGCCCACCGCTCGCCCATCACTTTCACTCGTTCATGGGCTTGCCTTTCAAAAATCCTTCATTATCATTGGTAAATGCTTTCCGTTTGTCCCTCTTTGGGGCGGTTTTGTTACTGCCTAGAAGACTGCCCTGTTGCATGGGTAACTGCACGATTGCCCATCCGTTTGATGCAAGCAAACTTCTTTTTCTTTTTGTGCCTCTCCTTCATGCTCATGGCAGCCGCGGCGCTTTGAACTGGCTCACTTATGTCAACTGTTTTACTTTTCATTTTCAATTTAAGTGGCAAGAAAAGTCCAGTTAAGAACTTATTAATAGCTTTAAGTCAAGCAAATGCGAGACCCATTGCATTGCAAATGCTTGTTCATGGTTTGCCATTGACAGAACAAGCTCTCCGCCGAGGCCACTGGACTTCAAGCATGGTTATTTTGTCCCATTTGTGTGCCAATTAGGTTTTGGTGTAGGGGTAGCCGGTAGTGCTTTTTTAGATCGCAGACACAACATTTTAATTGGTGATTTATGACGTTTAAGTTAGTAAGCACTTGCCACTTTGATGCGAGCCATTCACTAAAGTCTATTGCACTTTCATTTGTTTCACTTACCTGCCAAGTTTCAAAATTTATGGATTTACAGATATTTTTCAACAGGTGATTAGGTGGCCAGAGTTTTGCCATCACACTCCTTTCCTAGTAAGTAACACGTTTCATGAACATAAGTACATGCGTCTAATGTTCCATGCTCTCCAAATGAGTGAGGGGCAGCTGCTCAGATATTTCTCAAATTGAATATGTCATAAAACCCGTCATCCTCAAATGTACGCACTTCCGAAGAAATCAGCAAATGTCTTGAAGGGATGGTTTAAGTGGATCTTCATTATTGACAGTTACGTCTTAGTCTTTGATTAGGATCTAGCCAGCATAGTTGTTTCTCCACATGGAACTAGCCAGTGACTTCATCAGGGCATATAGCAAGGTTGCTAAGCAGTCCTCCACCACATGTCTAATTTGGCGTGCTTATACTGGGCCGCAAAGCAGCTATGGCTGACTTATATTAGTTATGCAGCACCTATGTAATAAAGGTGTCGGTGAGCTAGAGTCAGTTCTACTGTTAAGTCTGCATAGATGAAGCACGTTTGCTGTTCAGAGTAGAGTCCTTCGTATAGTCCAAAATACTTCAGTGTGTGGCTGTGTATAAGCAAAAAGTTTTTTTTTATTGACAGAATAAAGTTATGCATGCAGAAGTTCTTTCTTAAAAGTGCAAGAAAAACAGCAGCCCTTTATCAAAAATATGTACTATGCAGTATTTTGCTGTGGATAGCTTGCAAGTTCACCCATTACAAAGCACACATCATTCTCTCACTCCTTGTCAAAATACTTAATTGAGGGGACATCTTTACTCTACTAATACGTCCTATTCGATTAAAGGGACCTTACTCCTGGCTTCCATATTGTCATAGATCAATGTATTGCTTCATTAAGTGATTTTGTTTTCAGGACAGCTGGGGACAACCAGCACAACAAACACTTCCCCCAACAAAAAAAGTCATACCAACTGACCTTGTCAAAGCTTGTTTTAATCATGTTGCTAAAGGTCTGTATTTGGTTTAATGTGATGAGAAAGTACCACACAGCAGAGCGTGGTGGGTATACATTGCTAGAACGTCCACTTCACTTACACCTCTAAACAACGTTTCCACCTATAATACCGATTACGTACACAGGTGTATTATTGTGTTTGTATGTGTGTGTTGGCCACAAAGTAACATCTTCTGATCTGCTACTGCTTGTGTGGTGAATGGTGTCAATATACCATGCTTACGAACATGGATGACACTTCTCCTAGGGTAAAATTCAAGTATTTTACTCACCAACCTTGGGAGAAAAGGATTTCCTAGGGAGTCAAAAAGTGATTGTGACTGCAGATGGGAGGATTTTTAAGCAGGTAAACCATTTAAAATATATTCTTTAGTTTAAACAATGAGTATTTCGATTTTTAAACCCTTGTTCTATCTGTACTTGCAAATTAATGAACTTGGAAGCATGTATTTTTCCTCTGTTTCCATTTAAATCAGGCAGCAACAAAAGGTGAGTGCCTCCAATGGCTGTTCAAAGCTCAGGACATATAACGAGGGCAGTGAATGAAAGCTTGGGCAGAATTCTGTGTACTCCCTATTTATTGTTGGGGGTATTTGTGCAATTTCAGGTACTTGGTCAGACCAGCATGCTCACCAGCGGTAGGATGACCCCCAGTTAATAAGGTAGAAGATCCACCTTTAATCTATGACCCTGGTGTATTTTAGTGTCTACCCACTTTTATACTTCACCTACAGATCACTGCTGTTGTATCTTTTCTACAAACCACTCTGTGGTAAGCCAAGGCTGAGTTCACTCACTATGTTTGAAGCTACGCTGAGGGCTCCAGCGAGGCCTCCTTTGTGGTTAGCCCAGCCACGTGCTACACATCTAATTTCAGTTGTAATTGTATATACAACAGTGCCAACCGCTCGAAAAGTTAAGAAGAGTGTTCTGTCAAAGCAAAGTGAGTTTTAAAAGAAGGTGTTAGTACAGAGCAGTTTCTCAGCAAACTGAGTATGCATGACGAGTTAATTATAGTCAGTGCTTGAAATGGAAATATAGAAGTGCAGATACTCCTGGTTCCAGACTACCTATACCCATTAGAGTCAGCCCATCCTCCTGTGCAGTCCCATGCAGTGGTCGAAGAGCATTAAAAAAACTGTATGGGAACTGTGATGCTGCATGTAATGGGGACGGGGCCAGTGAGGGTTGGGGTGTGGTCAAAGGTGTGACTTTTAAAAAACATAATATTCAGGAAGTTTTTTTGGTCTTCAGGTAGCTATATATAAAGTAACTTGCAAATAAACAAAAAAAGTTGTCAATTAGTGGAAAATTCACATTTTGAAACCTCTATTAGTTAATGCACTGCAGAGGTCTGTGTGTAATCACAGAGCCACAGGATTAAATCTTGGTTGATGCAGTGGAGAATAGTGACATGTATTTTTAGTGCTGCAAGGTCACAGCCTGTGATCGAAAGCACTTGGAATATGTAAGTCATTATTTTAAACTTGCATTACCCACAGTATAAAGTAGACTGCTACCAAATGCTAAAAAAAGGTTTAAGATAAAATGGTGCTTCGGAAATATAGATTTTAGTGATACCCAGACAGTATGTAATGGCATTTTTTATGTAACTATCCCTCAAAAGCACACACTTCACAGCTCAATTGGTTATTCCTTTGAACTACCACTCAAAAAGGATACATCTGTGTTATCAGGAAGCTTCAAATGAATCCATCAATCATAGCCCGTATGGGCTTCCAAGCACCCTTTACATTTGCAGATTAACCTGTTGCACAAATGTACATTACTTTCAGGCACCAGTGGACCGACAGGTTCAGATTTAACCTAAAGACGCACAGACCATGTTAAACTGTTTTCTTCTATACATAATTCTTAAGTTGTTTTTTGTAGCACAACCCATTCTAATATTAATAGTTTTATGGGAAGTTAATAAAGGTCTAGATGTTCCAGAAACTACCAGCTTTCTGTTATCCATAAAGTGGAATATATATTTCGTAATGGAGAAGGATGAGTGCCAAATGGCGGACTGATGAAGACAGAGCCTTCCCTGCAGGAAGCTCATAGTCAATGACCTGGTATTCTGGCGTCAGACCAGCGGAAGTAGCCCAACGGAAGTGACAAAACAGCGAGAGATCTATTCCTCTTGGAAACAGGATGAGTAGCATGAAACCTTGTGTGCCACCAACTCAACGCAAGAGTTTTCATGTCTCCGCCATATGTCTGTATAGAGTTGTTGTACAGGAAGATCAGCTGAAAGGCAGCTGAACACTGTATGGGCAAAGGTAAGGATGCAGTCAAAAAGTGAGAGGAGCTTGATTTAGAGGGATGGTGAACTTCAGTAAAAGCGGAATTTCAAAACTACTGTAATTCTGTAACTAACAGTTCGGCCTAGAATTCAACCTTCCCAATTCAGAGTAGCAAGAAGCCTTGCCAGTCCAGGGTGAGTACACCCTCTGATTCCCACTTACTCAAGTATCTGCTCTGTAACGAACGCCCACCTCCACTAGCCCGGCCGGACTTGCTGAGCTCCCTGTAGGATACAGAATGACTGACTTACACAGATGAGTGTATTTCCAAGGTAGTTTCTTTAGATCTGCATCACTTTAGGAAGGCTTTTCCCAAAGACTTTCGGCAGCACTGCCACCATTATACCTCAATACTAACGCAACACATTATTTTATTTGGTCTTTATCTACCTTTAATACCACTTTTGAGTTAATTATCTTGGTTTCTCAAGCCGCCACATCCCGCTCCTTTGCACATTTAGCAGTTTTAAGTTGATGCATGGTTGCCATTTTACAACCTACATTTACCTGAGTCTTGAATTATTTCTCTCTTACTTGAGATGCAATGTTCTTCTTGCTCTGCTCTCTGGAGGCTTATAATCAGGCCCTTTCTGTCTAATGAGCGGTTTGCTTTACTGAGAATCTCAGCTAAAGGGAACTAAGCCTTGAGGAGCTCTTCCACAAGGCCCCTTCAAGGGACCACAGTTAGTTACACACTAGCTCCAGCCTCAGACGGCAATCATGTACTTGCAAGAGCACTGGAACATATATAAGGCCCTAACTAAAAGTTTTCTGGTGCAGTATTCAACCAGGAGGAATACCTCTCCGGGCAACTACTAGTCTTCTGGATTCTCCGGGCCTGAAGCTATTGGTTCTGAAACTTCGGACCTGATAATTCTGGGACTTGAGGAACCAGACCCATAGTGTAATGGGGAACTGCAAGAATGGAGAACAGCTGCTGCATCCGGTCCCCACCTGTCTGCATACATCAGCATCAGGGGCAGAAAAAGCTTCACCCATCTGAAGTAAAAATCCCCCTGCCCTTCTGCTGCCACCCTTTATCCCCCAAGGCCAAGAAAGAGAACCTTTAGCGTCCTTTACCATCTGCTCCAAGGAGTTGATACATTTGTCTGGATTTCGACCAGTATGTTTCTGTGAAAGGAGGAAAAACATGCAGAGGAATATAATTTATAATCCCTGTTTACTCAATGGGAGTTGACATCCTGAATCATTAATCACAGCCCCAGTATTTCTCTAGAGAGTGAGCAAGAATTTTTTAATGAGGGCCTCAATGGGAGACACATACTGCAAGGCACAAACACAGGGAGACAAGCACACAGGGCGGCACCACTACCGTGACGACACAGGAAAGGAGACATCACTTACATATAGGAACATCTGGAGATACAGACTCAGGGATATCCAAGCGCTGGGAGACAGGGTCTGGGAGACCCAGATACTTCGAGGTGCAAATATAGAAAGGCAGAGATGTATAGATGTGGATAACGGAAGCCAACAATCCAGGGTCAAACTACACCCACCCTTCATTCGATCCTTCTCAAGCAGATGCTGTAGAAGGGGAATCATAGGAAGGGACTTAGCAAGACACAACCCGTTTTGGAGCAGAAGGTAGCTAAATAAGGAGCTATTGCTTCAGTCTCATTCACACCCCATTGCATTCTACAAGAAAGCGAACCAGTTGACGGTATGCATAAATACATCTAATATGCCAGGAAGATGTGCTCTGTAAGTGAGGTGATACTATTGATAACTGTTACCACACTTCAGTAACTCTGCCACCACTGCTGGAAAAGGACTCAAAGAAGCTGATTTAGAAATACAAAAGCTACGCGGACTCTGGGCTTGAAGACGAGCTCAGCCAGAGGTCCACAAATATAAGCCTTTGTGATGTTCTATAAGTTAAATTCCTAAGGTAGATTAACAAGGATGGGGAAGGTGTCTGTTACAAATGGTAACTGATCACAATATTGTCGACAAGGATGCAGCAGAGAAGTCTGTAATGGTTTCTAACTTACCTGCACATGAACATATGGAATTTGTGGATAAATTGGTTCCTGATTTTGCCATGCCACAGGAACATCAAACAATCCTGAATGATGGCTGTATATAAATGGATGGAAGTAACTCACAGAAGGAGGAGCTATCTTTGAAAAAGGAAAATGTGTTACTTTGAGTGAATTATTTACGTATGTGTAATATATGTGTGTATATATATATATATATATATATATATATATACAAAAAAGAGAATAGAGAACTCTGGGTAGTTCCCAAGTTTAGGTGGAGAGCTTTTGCCATTTTACAGCTCGGCAAGATTTACACTGTGTCAAACCTATGTTTAAAGACTTCCTCACTATCTAGCTCAGTGTGGATAGCACTGTGCTGATCCAATGCTTAAAAATTTTGCTAGATAAACAGACATTTGAGGTGAGCAAATCTAGAGTGTCGCTGGTGTTGCAGAGTACTCCATACTGGAGCTGCTCTCCACCTACCACGGGAACTACCCAGAGTTTTCTATTCTCTTTTTTTTTGTGCATAATTTATGCGTCACTCTAACCCTGAAAGGGATATGTTTTGACTTATACTGGGCGCTCCCTTCTGTCTGGACAAAGCTAAGGTTCTCTGATGAGCTCTAATGAGAGCGAAACACGTGTCAGGGGCTGCTTTTGCTCATTTTAGGTTGGCTTGGACAGTATTTTACGAGTCCAAAGCTGTAATACTGTGCCTGAAGTGGTAAATGGCTTTTGTCATTTTACAGCTCAGCAAGATTGACACTGTGTCAAACCTATGCTTAAAGACTTTGCTGTAGAAATGGCAAAACACTTTGTTACTATCTATCTCAGCGTGGATAGTACTGTGCTGATCCTATGCTTAAAAACTTTGATAGATAATCAGACATTTGAGATGAGTAAATCTAGAGTGTCGCTGGTGTTGCAGAGTGCTCCTTACTAGAGCTGCTCTCCACTTAAACTTGGGAACTACCCAAAGTTCTCTATTCTCTTTTTTACATAATTTATGCGTCACTCTAACCCTGAAAGGGATTTGTTTTGACTTATACTGGATGCTCCCTTGTGTCAGAACAAAGCTAAGCTTCTCTGATGAGGTCTAATGAAAGCAAAACACGTGTGAGGGGCTGCTTTTGCTCATTCCAGGTTGGCTTAGACAGTATTTTCCCAGACCAAAGCTGTAATACTGTGCCTGGAGTAGTAAATGGCTTTTGCCATTTTACAGCTTGGCAAGCTTGACACTGTCAAAACTATGCTTAATGACTGCTGTATGAATGGCAAAAGATTTTGTCACTGTCTAGCTCGGCGTGGATAGCACCGTGCGGATCCAATGTTTAAAAACTTTGCTAAATAAACAAACATTTGAGTTGAGCAAATCCAGAGTGTCGCTGGTGTTGCAGAGTGCTCCTTACTAGAGTTGCTCTCCACCTAAACTTGGGAACTACCTAGAGTTCTCTATTCTCTTTTTTGCATAATGTATGCATCACTCTAACCCTGAAAGGGATTTGTTTTGCTAATACTGGGTGCTCCCTTGTGTCTGGACAAAGCTAAGCCTCTCTGATGAGCTCTAATGAGAGCGAAACACGTGTCAGAGGCTGCTTTTGCTCATTCCAGGTTGGCTTGGACGGTATTTTACCAATCCAAAGTTGTAATACTGTGCCTGGAGTGGTAAATGGCTTTTACCATTTTACAGCTCGGCAAGGTTGACACTGTGTCAAGCCTAAGCTTAAAGACGTTGCTGTATAAATGGAAAAAGACTTTGGGCCTGAATACAACTTTGGAGGATGGTGTTAATCTGTCCCAAATGTGACGGATATCCTGCCCACTGTATTACGAGTTCCATAGGATATAATGGACTCGTAATACGGTAGGTGGTATATCCATCACATTTGGGACGGATTAACACCGTCCTCCAAAGTTGTAATCAGGCCCTTTGTCGCTATCTAGCTCGACGTGGATAGTACTGTGCTGATCCAATGCTTAAAAACTTTGCTAGATAAACAGACATTTGAGGTGAGCAAATCTAGAGTGTCGCTGGTGTTGCAGAGTGCTCCTTACTAGAGCTGCTCTCCACCTAAACTTGGGAACTACCCAGAGTTCTCTCTTCTCTTTTTTGCATAATTTATGCATCACTCTAACCTTGAAAGGGATTTGTTTTCACTTATACTGGGTGTTCCCTTATGTCTGGACAAAGCTAAGCTTCTCTGATGAGCTCTAATGAGAGTGAAACACATGTCAGGGGCTGCTTTTGATGATGCCAGGTTGGTTTGGACAGTATTTTACCAGTCCAAAGCTGTAATACTGTGCCTGGAGTGGTAAATGGTTTTTGCCATTTTACAGCTTGGCAAGTTTGACACTGTCAAAACTACGCTTAAAGACTTTGCTGTATGAATGGCAAAAGATTTTCTCATTATCTAACTCGGTGTGGATAGCACTGTGCTGATCCAAGACTTAAAAACTTTGCTAGATAAACAGACATTTGAGGTGAGTAAATCTAGAGTGTCGCTGGTGTTGCAGAGTGCTCCTTACTAGAGCTGCTCTCCACTTAAACTTGGGAACTACCCAGAGTTCTCTATTCTCTTTTTTACATAATTTATGCGTCACTCTAACCCTGAAAGGGATTTGTTTTGACTTATACTGGATGCTCCCTTGTGTCAGAACAAAGCTAAGCTTCTCTGATGAGCTCTAATGAAAGCAAAACACGTGTCAGGGGCTGCTTTTGTTCATTCCAGGTTGGCTTAGACTGTATTTTACCAGACCAAAGCTGTAATACTGTGCCTGGAATGGTAAATGGCTTTTGCCATTTTACAGCTTGGCAAGCTTGACACTGTCAAAACTATGCTTAAAGACTTTGCTGTATGAATGACAAAAGACTTTGTCACTATCTAGCTCAGCGTGGATAGCACCATGCGGATCCAATGTTTAAAAACTTTGCTAAATAAACAAACATTTGAGTTGAGCAAATCCAGAGTGTCGCTGGTGTTGCAGAGTGCTCCTTACTAGAGTTGCTCTCCACCTAAACTTGGGAACTACCTAGAGTTCTCTATTCTCTTTTTTGCATAATTTATGCATCACTCTAACCCTGAAAGGGATTTGTTTTGCTAATACTGGGTGCTCCCTTGTGTCCGGACAAAGCTAAGCCTCTCTGATGAGCTCTAATGAGAGCGAAACACGTGTCAGAGGCTGCTTTTGCTCATTCCAGGTTGGATTGGACGGTATTTTACCAATCCAAAGTTGTAATACTGTGCCTGGAGTGGTAAATGGCTTTTACCATTTTACAGCTCGGCAAGGTTGACACTGTGTCAAGCCTAAGCTTAAAGACGTTGCTGTATAAATGGAAAAAGACTTTGGGCCTGAATACAACTTTGGAGGACGGTGTTAATCCATCTCAAATGTGACGGATATCCTGCCCACTGTATTACGAGTTCCATAGGATATAATGGACTCGTAATACGGTAGGTAGTATATCCGTCACATTTGGGACAGATTAACACCGTCCTCCAAAGTTGTAATCAGGCCCTTTGTCACTATCTAGCTCGATGTGGATAGTACTGTGCTGATCCAATGCTTAAAAACTTTGCTAGATAAACAGACATTTGAGGTGAGCAAATCTAGAGTGTCGCTGGTGTTGCAGAGTGCTCCTTACTAGAGCTGCTCTCCACCTAAACTTGGGAACTACCCAGAGTTCTCTCTTCTCTTTTTTGCATAATTTATGTGTCACTCTAACCTTGAAAGGGATTTGTTTTCACTTATACTGGGTGCTCCCTTATGTCTGGACAAAGCTAAGCTTCTCTGATGAGCTCTAATGAGAGTGAAACATGTGTCAGGGGCTGCTTTTGTTGATGCCAGGTTGGTTTGGACAGTATTTTACCAGTCCAAAGCTGTAATACTGTGCCTGGAGTGGTAAATGGCTTTTGCCATTTTACAGCTCGGCAAGATTGACACTGTGTTAAACCTATGCTTAAAGACTTTGCTGTATAAATGGCAAAACACTTTATTACTTTCTAGCTCGGCATGGATAGCACTGTGCTGATTCAATGCTTAAAAACTTTGCTAGATAAACAGACATTTGAGATAAACAAATCTAGAGTGTCACTGGTGTTGCAGAGTGCTCCTTACTAGAGCTGCTCTCCACCTAAACTTGGGAACTACCCAGAGTTCTCTATTTCTTTTTTGCATAATTTATGCGTCACTCTAACTCTGAAAGAGATTTGTTTTCATTTATACTGGGTGCTCCATTGTGTCTGTACAAAGCTAAGCCTCTCTGATGAGTTCTAATAATAGCGAAATACGTGTCAGGGGCTGCTTTTGCTCATTCCAGGTTGTCTTGGACAGTATTTTACCAGTCCAAAGCTCTGCTTTTGCTCATTCCAGGTTGGCTTGGACAGTATTTTACCAGTCCAAAGCTGTAATACTGTGCCTGGAGGAGTAAATGGCTTTTGCCATTTTACAGCTCAGCAAGGTTGACATTGTGTCAAACCTATGCTTAGAGACTTTGCTGTATAAATGGCAAAACACTTTGTTACTATCTAGCACAGAGTGGATAGCACTGTGCTGATCCAATGCTTAAAAACTTTGCTAGATAAACAGACATTTGAGATGAGCAAATCTAGTGTCGCTGGTGTTGCAGAGTGCTCCTTACTAGAGCTGCTCTCCACCTAAACTTGGGAACTACCCAGAGTTCTCTATTCTCTTTTTTGCATAATTTATGCGTCACTCTAACTCTGAAAGGGATTTGTTTTGACTTATACTGGGTGCTCCCTTATGTCTGGACAAAACTAAACCTCTCTGATGAGCTCTAATGAGAGCAAAACACGTTTCAGGGATTGGTTTTGCTCATTCTAGGTTAGCTTGGACAGTGTTTTACCAGTCCAAAGCTGGAATACTGTGCCTGGAGTGGTAAATGGCTTTTGCCATTTTACAGCTCAACAAGGTTGACACTTTGTCAAACTATGCTTAAAGACTTTGCTATATAAATGGCAAAAGACTTTGTCACTATCTAACTCGGTGTGGATAGCACTGTGCTGATCCAATACTTAAAAACTTTGCTAGATTAACAGACATTTGAGGTGAGTAAATCTAGAGTGTCGCTAGTGTTACAGAGTGCTCCTTACTAGAGCTGCTCTCCACTTAAACCTGGGAACTACCCAAAGTTCTCTATTCTCTTTTTTACATAATTTATGCGTCACTCTAACCCTGAAAGGGATTTGTTTTGACTTATACTGGGTGCTCCCTTGTGTCTGGACAAAGCTAAGCCTCTCTGATGAGCTCTAATGAGAGCGAAACACATGTCAGGGGCTGCTTTTGCTCATTCCAATTTGGCTTGGATGATATTTTACCAGTCCAAAGCTGCAATACTGTGCCTGGAATGGTAAATGGCTTTTGCCATTTTACAGCTCGGCAAGGTTGACACTGTGTCAAACCTATACTTAAAGACTTTGCTGTATAAATGACAAAAGAATTTGGTGGTCATTACAACCCTGGCGGTCGGTGTTAAAGCGGCGGTAAAACTGCCAACAGGCCGGCAGTAAAAAAAATAGAATTACGACTGTGGCAGAAACCGCCAACATAGACAGCCACTTTAACACTCTGACCGCCACGGCGGTACAAGCAATTACCGCGGTGGTATCCGCCAACAGACAGACGGAGGACAATGTACAGCCCACAGAATTACAACAGTCCAATCCACCACCTTTTCCAGGGCGGATTCCCTGCGAACAAAAACACGGCGGAAACAGGACTTGGAAGGGAAAACGCTCACCTCTACACTCCCCACGAGGAACCAGGACGCCATGGAACCGGAACTTCAGATACTCCCAGCCTTTATCTTCCTGCTCCTCTACCAGGAGCACAAACGCCGGCGGTGAAGACCACGGTGAGTACTGCACCTACGACACAGGGGAGGGGGGAGGGAAAAAACAGTGACAAACACACGCAACTCGCAAAACCCCAACCCCACCCTCACCCATGACAACACACACACTGATACAGCATGATACATTACAGTTACACCCCCCAAACCCCCCTGGAAGAATGCAAGGACAAAAGGAAATGAGTCGAATAATTGTTATATATTCAATTACATTAATCAAAAATATTTACATATTTATACATTTACACTATAAACAATTATATACACCAAGAACACAAGTCCAAGGGATTCCACCATCATAGTCCGTGGACCACTGGGTCCAAAAGGCATGGGCGAGGCCCACACTCAATACCCGAACAAGACGGAGAGAACACTGCTGGGGCATCAGATAGAAATAAAACAGGCATCTCAGGGGGAAGGGAAGGAGGGGCACCTCAGCGGATGAGTGCACAACGCCAGATCCAAGAGGGGGCTCCATGCCCACTGTTCAATCCTAGGGAGTGCAAAGCCACAGTCTCTCAAGTCTCTACAGTGGGTGGGTTGCCCACTGTTCAATCCTGGGGAGTGCAAAGCCACAGTCTCTCAAGTCTCTACAGTGGGTGGGTTACCCACTGTTCAATCCTGGGGAGTGCAAAGCCACAGTCTCTCAAGTGGATAACAGTCTCCACTGGTTTTGGAGGGGGCTTGGTGCCCAGAGTGCTTCATCCTGCCAAGGACAGAGGTAGTGGATGCCTTTCTCCTTGGTGCCCAGAGTGCTTCATCCTGCCAAGGACAGAGGTAGTGGATGCCTTTCTCCACTGGTTCTGGAGGAGGCTTGGTGCCCAGAGTGCTTCATCCTGCCCGTGACGGCCTCAGTAGCATTGTAACCATTGGTGCTCACTGTCCTGCGGTGGTGCTGGCGGTATTGCCCTGGGCAGTGGGGCTGCTGGTGGCGGTCTTGTCCTGGGCAGCGGGGCTGCTGGCGGTCTTGTCCTGGGCAGCGGGGCTGTTGGTGGCGGTCTTGTCCTGGGCAGCGGCGGTCTTGTCCTGGGCAGCGGGGCTGCTGGTGGCGGTCTTGTCCTGGGCAGCGGGGCTGCTGGTGGCGGTCTTGTCCTGGGCAGCGGGGCTGCTGGTTGCGGTCTTGTCCTGGGCAGCGGGGCTGCTGGTGGCGGTCTTGTCCTGGGCAGCGGGGCTGCTGGTGGCGGTCTTGTCCTGGGCAGCGGGGTTCCTGCTGGCGGTCTTGTCCTGGGCAGCGGGGCTGCTGGTGGCGGTCTTTTCCTGGGCAGCGGGGCTGCTGGTGGCGGTCTTGTCCTGGGCAGCAGGGCTGCTGGTGGCAGTCTTGTCCTGGGCAGCGGGCTGCTGGCGGTATTGTCCGCCTTGCTGATCTTCCCAGACTTGCCGGTTTTACTGTGCCCCTTCCCCACCTTTGATGGTGTCGCAGCTGTCTCCACACTCCCAATTGTACCCCTGGGAGCGGCTTTGGTGGCTGATTTCTTTCCCCTCTCCCGCCGGGAACTGGCCAGATTTTTATGCTTGACAGGTGGGGGACTGTCCGTGCTCTGGCTCCTTGCCACACTGGCTGCCCTGCTGCACTCCAGAATCTGGTGACTACTGGCACAACTGGTCCCGCCGATGTTGTGGCTGAGGTGCTAGGTTGGGACCTGGAGAGTCGGGCCATAGGAGACTGAAGGGGTGGGGGAGGTGAGGGAAAGAGGTCAAGGTTGGCCAGGAAAAGTTTCTTAGGAACACTGGGACGGGTAGCTGGAGGTGGCCTCACAGACACACTGGGAGAGGACGCAGGGGACGTGTGAATGGTAGTGGGGGTGGTGACTGCACGTGAGCGGGGTGTGGTGGTGGGTGTGCTGGTGATGGATGTAGTGGCGGAGGTTGTAGTGCATGCAGGTGTGCGTGGAGACGAGACAGTGAGGGAGGAGGGAGACGAGGAGGAGGGGGACACAGTGGAGGCAGTGGATGTTGGTGTGTCTGCATGTGTGTGATGCTTGCGTGAGTGCCTGTGGGATGTGTGGTGCTTATGTTTGCCAGAGCTTCCCTTGTGTGTTGAGGTGTGTGCATGCTGGTCTGATGGTGTGCTGGGATAGGCTGAGGTACAGGGGTGTGGGCCTGGGTGGAGGAAGTTGGAGGGGGGAGGCTAGAGACAGGGACAATGGCTGCCATCAGTGCTGAGGCCAGAGTCTGAAAAGCTCGCTGAAGGGCTGCCTGACCAGAGTGAATGCCCTCCAGGTATGCATTGGTTTGTTGCAAATGCCTCTCTACACCCTGGATGGCATTCAAAATGGTAGACTGCCCAACAGTGAGGGACCTGAGGAGGTCAATGGCCTCCTCACTGAGGGCAGCAGGGGTGACTGGGGCAGGGGCTAAGGTGCCTGGGGCGAAGGTGATGCCCACCCTCCTGGGTGAGCAGGCACCGGGCAAACGCTGAGGGGCTGCTGGGAAGGCGGTGCTGGTAGGGGGGGTGGCGGCTGTACCTGTAGATGCGGGGGGCACAGATGGGCCCACCACCGCAAGGGAGCTCCCATCAGAGGAGGAGTCCGTATCGCTGGTGTCAGCTCCTGTCCCCGCCGTGGAGCTCCCCTCGCCCTCCGTCCCACTGGTGAATTCAGACTCCGTAGTGTCGCCCTCCAGGGCCATGTGGGATGCAGCTCCCTCCTGCTCCGGTGCCACTGCTCCTCTGCCTGATGATGCTAATGCACACAAGAACAGGGAGACCACAAAAAGGGGGGGGGGAGACAGAAGAAATACATGTTGAGTGAATGCAATACCGATACCGTTGGCGGATACGACAGACACAGAAGCCCCCTGCATTACGCTGCGCAATTGGAGTCCACTATTCAATCCCAGGGATATGGGTTACAAGGCTATGCCCGATTTCTGCACACATGGATGTCACAGGAGCCTGACTGTGTAGTTGGCACTGTACACAGTTGGGATGGGGTGCCACAGGGCCTGCCTCAAGAAGGGTTCTTGCCTACTAAACTCGCCCTGGTCTAGGGGAACCCACAGCCCACCTCCCCACCCAGACACCTACAATGCGGGCTGAATCAGCAGAATGATAGTGTACTCACCCCCTTGTGTCTGCTGTGATGCCCTCAAGCGCCTATCCATCTCCGGGTACGCCACCACCAGGATCCTGAACATCAGGGGGGTCATGGTGCGACAGGCACCCCTCCCACTTTGGGCAGCCATCCCCAGCTGGGCCTCCGCCGTCTTCTTGCTCCAGCGGCGAATGTCCTCCCATCTTTTCCGGCAGTGGGTGCTCTATCTGTGGTAGACCCCCAGGGTCCGGACTTCCTTGGCGATGGCACGCCAAATGTCCTTCTTCTGGTGGGCGCTGACCTACAGGAAATGTACAGGGGAAAAGAGAAGTAATTACCATCTGCACCATCACAGTCATTGGCCCGCATCCCTACCCTTGCCATGAGGCACATGCACTCACCGTCGTTTCATGCACGCCTCATTCTCACCCCCCCATCTATCATCCACCCCACTCCACACAGGCATTGCCCATACAGCATGCTCACACTATACTTACCTGTTTGTCTGGAGGACCGTAGAGTAGCGTGTACTGGGGGAGGACCCCATCCACGAGTTTCTCCAACTCCTCCGTGCTGAAGGCAGGGGCGCTTTCCCCAGACACACGAGCCATTGTCTCTTCCACACTGAGGTCACAGCAGCACTTGCACTGTAGGTCCTCTCCTGTCGAAGATCAGGTATCAAGTGATTGAACAGATAGAAAATGGCGGTCACGTCTGCGGCGGTGCGTGCCGTGACCGCCGGCGTACATCGTCATTGGCTCCTGGGACCCATAGGGTCCTATGTTAACCAATGCAGGATTGTGCCGCAGTCTTCGACCGCCTACCGCGACTGTGTACAACGCCAGCGCAGTTACCTCATATCCCCCTGTCCCACTTTACAGGTCAGACAGCCGTGATTTCAGGGGCCCACATGGCATTATTTTGGACTGCGTCACACATATCTAGGCCTTGCCTAAACACTCATACAGGCATATTTCGATTTGCTAATATTTTCAGAGTAAGCTGTGTTTACGTACCTCAGAGTTGGTTGACTCTCTGCTCGCTGTTCTCCTTCATAGGCACCGTCCGCTGGGGCATGTGAGGAGATGGCGGCATCCTCCGGTGTACAGACCGCTGGTGGACCTGTCGACAATGGAGGAGCGACATGTGATCATCACCTACAGGCTTGATCGTGCCACAATCCAGGAATTGTGTGCCCAGTTGGAGCCAGACTTGATGTCAGCTATCCGCCATCCCACAGGAATCCCCCCTCAAGTGCAGGTGCTGTCAGTACTCCTAGCAAGTGGGTATTTTCAAACAACAGTGGCCATAGCATCAGGGATGTCCCAGCCTATGTTTTCCAACGTGTTGTCCAGAGTGTTGTCTGCCCTGCTGAAACACATGCAGAGCTACATCGTTTTCCCTTAGGTGGAGGATTTGCCTACAGTGAAAGGTGATTTCTATGCCCTGGGACATATCCCCAACATCATAGGTGCCATTGATGGGACACATGTGGCCTTGGTACCACCCCGCAGGAGTGAACAGGTGTACAGAAACCGGAAGAGTTACCATTCCATGAATGTGCCGATGTTGTGTTTGGCAGACCAGTACATCTCCCATGTTAATGCAGAATTCCCTGGCTCAGTGCATGACGCTTACATCCTGCGGAATAGCAGCATCCCTTATGTGATGGGGCAACTCCAGAGGCACCAGGTGTGGCTATTAGGTGAGGACATGGACCTAATACAGTGGGAATAGTTGTCTGGGTCTGTGGATGTCCCTATGAGTTAATGTGTGACTAACAGTTGTCCCTCGCCATTTGCAGGTGACTCTGGTTACCCCAACCTGTCATGGCTACTGACCCCAGTGAGGAATTCCAGGACAAGGGCAGAGGAACGCTACAATGAGGCCCATGGGCGAACTAGGAGGATTATAGAGCGGACATTTGGCCTCCTGAAGGCCAGGTTCCGGTGCCTACATATGACAGGTGGTTCCCTATTCTACTCACCAAAGAAGGTATGCCAGATCATCGTGGCCTGCTGTATGCTTCACAACTTGGCTTTGCGATGACAGGTGCCTTTTCTGCAGGAGGATGGTCCAGATGGTGGTGTTGTGGCAGCTCTGGAACCTGTGGACAGTGAAGTCGAGGAAGCAGAAGAAGAGGACATCGACAACAGGAACACGGTGATCCTGCAATACTTCCAGTGAGACACAGGTAAGAAGACAACACTGCCTGCTCCATCTGATTTACATTTACTACCTCTCTACTGTCTGTCATTTTCACCCAGTGTATGGTCACTGAGTTGTCACTTTCCCTTACGATTTCACAGATGTGGCTCCCACTGTGTGACATCTGCTTTGTTTCCTCATGGACTAGAGCTGTGTGAAATAGGTATGTTTACATTACATTTGAAAGAGCATTTTGCCACTCTAATTGCTAATACACTATTTCGAAATCACAGACAGACTCCTGATTGTTTTGTGCTTTAAGGGTGTTTATTTAAGTGCTCAATATTGGAGGGGGTTGTAAAATGGTGAGGGGTGATGGTGGAGGAATGTCCATGGCAGAGTACAGTCTATTAGTCTCACAGGTGCATTGTACAAAGGGGCATAGGAAGTGGAGCTGGGGAAGTTTAAGGATGGACAGGGTGACAAGGTGGGACAAAAGATGACAATCAGGGTGGTCTCATTTCTTGGCGGGGGTCTTGGCATCGTTCTCTATCTTTGCCCTGGATTTCAGGGACCGTTTGCGGGGTGGTTCTCCCTCTGCAGGGGGTGGGGTGCTGATGTGGTGGTCCTGTGGCGGTGCCTCCTGTCCACTAGCGCCGGCGGAGGTGGTGGGCAGTTCATCGTCCAGGCTAGTGTCAGGGGCCCCTTGTTGTGCCACAGTGTCCCTCCTGGTGTTGACGAGTTCCTTCAGCACCCCTACAATGGTGCCCAGGCTGGAATTGATGGATTTGAGTTCCTCCCTGAACCCCAAATACTGTTCCTCCTGCAGCCGCTGGGTCTCCTGAAACTTGGCCAGTACCGTTGCCATCGTCTCCTGGGAATGGTGGTAGGCTCCCATGATGTTGGAGAGGGCCTCTTGGAGAGTGTCTTCCCTGGGCCTGTCCTCCCCCTGTCGCACAGCAGCCCTCCCAGTTCCCCTGTGTTCCTGTGCCTGTGTCCCCTGAACCGTGTGCCCATTGCCCCCAGGTCCCTGGTGTTGTTGGGGTGGTGGGTTAGCCTGGGTTCCCTGTAGTGGTGGGCACACTGCTGCTTGATGTGTCCTGGGGACAGAGGTATAGGCCTGCTGGGTGGGTGCTGTGCTGGTGTTTCCAGAGGGGGGAAGCTCTGTAGTGGCTTGTGCCAGTGTGAGGGGAACCGACTGTCCCGAGGTCCCAGATGGGCCGGACTGGTCATCTAGATCCAGTTGGACAGGGCTGCTGTCATCACTGTGGACCTCTCCTGTGGGTGGAGTGGACATATCTGGGCCCTCCTGGTGACGTTGGGTAGGGGTCCTGCAGGGGTGTAAAAGCATGATTATTGCATCTGTGTGTGCCATGGTGTGCAATGGGTGGGTGACTGTGTACCCCAGTGCTTGCATTCCTGTGTAGGACCTTGTGTGTTGATGGGTTAGGGGGGTGTATGGATATGTGCAGTGGCCATGCTTTGGTGATGGGTGTCCATGCTTTGGTGTTGCATGCAGGGCTTGGGTTTGGGATGTGTGATTTGTGATATTGGGACATGTGTGAGGAGTTGGAGTGATGGGGTGAGGGTGAGGGTGGGGGTATGTGATGGCATGTAGGTTGTGTGGAGGATGAAGTAGTAAAGATTTGACTTACCAGAGTCCATTCCTCCAGCTACTCCTGCGAGGCCCTCAGGATGCAGGATAGCCATGACCAGCTCCTCACATGTTGTTAGTTGTGGGGGAGGAGGTGGGGGTCCGCCGCCAGTCCTCCGTACCACGATGTGATCTCTTGAGACCACGGAACGCACCTTCCACCATACGTCGTTCCACCTCTTCCTGATGTCATCCCTAGTTCTTGGGTGCTGTCCCACTGCGTTGACTCTGTCCACGATTCTTCGCCATAGCTCCATCTTCCTAGCTATGGAGGTGTGATGCACCTGTGATCCGAATAGCTGTGGCTCTACCCGGATGATTTCCTCCACCATGACCCTTAGCTCCTCCTCAGAGAACCTGGGGTGTCTTTGCGGTGCCATGGTGTGGTGTGGGTGATGTGTGGGGTGGTGTGTGTTGTGATGTGTGGGGTGATATTTAGAGGTGTGTTGTGTGAGGTGCATGGATGTTATGTGAGTGATGGTGTTGAGTGCCTGTGGATGCTCGTTTGTAGATGGTGGTGCCTCTCTCTGTGCTTCTTTCTCAATTTTTGTCATAGGGGTTTGTGGGTGATGGGGGGGTTGTTTTATATTGTATTGGATGTATGGGTGTGGTGTGTGTATGTGTATCAGGTGTGTGTATTTCGAATTGTCCAATATGGTTGTGTTTTGTAAATGTGTGTGTATTTTGAGTGCGGCGGTGTGTACCGCCAATGGAATACCGCGGTTGAAAGACCGCCGCGTGGATTTGTGATAGTGTGGGCGTATTCCTGTTGGCGTGACGGTGGTGGTTTTGTTATCACCAGTTTATCACTGACCTTTGGTGTGGTAGACTTGTGTTGGTGTCCAGATTTTGGCAGGATTCCGGGCTTCAGATCATAATGACCGTGGCAGAATTCCGCAGCAGTGTGTTGGCGGTCTTCTGCACGGCGGTTAAGCGGCTTTTACCACCAATGTTGTAATGACCCCCTTTGTCACTATGTAGCTCGGCGTGGATAGCACTGTGCTGATCCAATGCTTAAAAACTTTGCTAAATAAACAGACATTTGAGGTGAGCCAATCTAGAGTGTCGCTGGTGTTGCAGAGTGCTCCTTACTAGAGCTGCTCTCCACTTAAGCTTGGGAACTACCCAGAGTTCTCCATTTTCTTTTTTGCATAATTTATGCGTCACTCTAATCCTGAAAGGGATTTGTTTTGACTTATACTGGGTGCTCCCTTGTGTCTGGACAAAGCTAAGTCTCTCTGATGAGCTCTAATGAGAGCAAAACATGTGTCAGGGGGTGCTTTTGCTCATTCTGGTTTGGCTTGGACAGTATTTTACCAGTCCAAAGCTGTAATACTGTGCCTGGAGTGGTAAATGGCTTTTACCATTTGACAGCTCGGCAAGGTTGACACTGTGTCAAACCTATACTTAAAGATTTTGCTGTATAAATGGCAAAAGAGTTTGTCACTATCTAGCTTGGCGTGGATAGCACTGTACTGATCCACTGCTTAAAAGCTTTGCTAGATAAACAGTCATTTGAGGTGAGCAAATCTAGAGTGTCGCTGGTGTTGCAGAGTGCTCCTTACTAGATCTGCTCTCCACCTAAACGTGGGAACTACCCAGAGTTCTCTATTTTCTTTTTTGAATAATTTATGCATCACTCTAACCCTGAAAGGGATTTGTTTTGACTTATACTGGGTGCTTCCTTGTGTCTGGACAAAGCTAAGCTTCTCTGATGAGCTCTAATGAGAGTGAAACACGTCAGTGGCTGTTTTTGCTCATTCCAGGTCGGTTTGGAGGGTATTTTACCCATCCAAAGATGTAATACTGTACCTAGAGTGGTTAATTACTTTTGCCATTTTACAGCTCGGTAAGGTTGACACTGTGTCAAACCTATGCTTAAAGACTTTGCTGTATAAATGGGAAAATACTTTGTCACTATGTAACTTGGTGTGGATAGCACTGTCTTTATCCAATGCTTAAAACATTTGTTAGCTAAACAGATATGTGAGGTGAGCAAATCTAGAGTGTCGCTGGTGTTGCAGAGTGCTCCTTACTAGAGCTGCTCTCCACTTAAACTTGGGAACTACCCAGAGTTCTCTATTTTCATTTTTGCATAATTTATGCGTCACTCTAACCCTGAAAGGGATTTGTTTTGAATTATACTGGGTGCTCCCTTGTGTCTGGACAAAGCTAAGTCTCTCTGATGAGCTCTAATGAAAGCAAAACATGTGTCAGGGGCTGCTTTTGTTCTTTCCGGTTTGGCTTGGACAGTATTTTACCAGGCAAAAGCTGTAATACTGTGCCTGGAGTGGTAAATGGCTTTTACCATTTGACAGCTCAGCAAGGTTGACACTGTCAAACCTATACTTAAAGATTTTGCTGTATAAATGGCAAAAGAGTTTGTCACTATCTAGCTTGCCGTGGATAGCACTGTACTGATCCAATGCTTAAAAACTTTGCTAGATAAACAGTCATTTGAGGTGAGCAAATATAGAGTGTCGCTGGTGTTGCAGAATGCTCCTTACTAGAGCTGCTCTCCACTTAAACTTGGGAACTACCCAGAGTTCTCTATTCACTTTTTTGCATAATTTATGTGTCACCCTAACCCTAAAAGGGATTTGTTTTGACTTATACTGGGTGCTCCCTTGTGTCTAGGCAAAGCTAAGCCTCTCTAATGAGCGCGAAACACGTGTCAGAGGCTGCTTTTACTCACTCCAGGTTGGCTTGGATGGTATTTTACCAGTCCAAAGCTCTAATACTGTGCCTGGAGTGGTAAAAGGCTTTTGCTAGTTTACAGCTCGGCTAGGTTGACAATGTGTCAAACCTATGCTTAAAGACTTTGCTGTATAAATGGGAAAAGACTTTGTCACTATCTAGCTCGGTGTAGATATCACTGTGCTGATCCAATGTTTAAAAACTTTGCTAGATAAACAGACATTTGATGTAACCAAATCTAGAGTGTCGCTGGTGTTGCAGAGTTCTCCTTACTAGAGCTGCTCTCCACTTAAACTTGGGAACTACCCAGAGTTCTCTATTCTCTTTTTTGCATAATTTATGTGTCACTTTAACCCTGGAAAGGATTAGTTTTGACTTATACTGGGTGCTCCCTTGTGTCTGAACAAAGCTAAGCCTCTCTGGTGAGCTCTAATGAGAGCGAAACACGTGTTAGGAGCTGCTTTGCTCATTCCAGGTTGGCTTGGATGGTATTTTACTACTCCAAATCTGTAATACTGTGCCTGGAGTGGTAAATGGCTTTTGACATTTTACAGCTTGGCAAGGTTGACACTGTTTTAGACCTATGCTTAAAGACTTTGCTGTATGAATGGCAAAAGACTTTGGGCCGTATTTATACTTTTTTAGCGCCGCATCTGCACCACATTTTGACGCAAAAGCGGCACAAACTTACAAAATACAATTGTATTTTGTAAGTTTGCGCCGCTTTTGCGTCAAAAAATGATGCACATGCGGCGCAATAAAAGTATAAATACGGGGCTTTGTCTCTATCTAGCTCGGCGTGGATAGCACTGTGCTGATCCAATGCTTAAAAACTTTATTAGATAAACAGACATTTGAGGTGAAAAAATCTAGAGTGTTGCCGGTATGACAGAGTGCTCCTTACTAGAGCTGCTCTCCACCCAAACTTGGGAACTACCCAGAGTTCTCTATTCTCTTTTTTGCATAATTTATGCATCACTCTAACCCTGAAAGGGATTTGTTTTGATGTATACTGGGTGCTCCCTTGTGTCTAGACAAAGCTAAGCCTCTCGGATGAGCTCTAATGAGAGCGAAACACATGTTAGGGGCTGCTTTTGGTCATTCCAGGTTGGGTCGGTCGGTATTTTACCAGTCTAAAGCTGTAATACTGTGCCTGGAGTGGTAAATGGTTTTTGCCATTTTACACCTTGGCAAGGTTGACACTGTGTCAAACCTATGCTTAAAGACTTTGCAGTATAAATGCCAAAAGACTTTGTTACTATCTAGCTTAGTGTGGATAGCACTGTGCTGATCCAATACATAAAAACATTGCTAGATAAACAGACATTTGAGGTGAGCAAATCTAGAGTGTTGCTGGTGTTGCCGAGTGCTCCTTCCTAGAACTGCTCTCCACCTTAATTTGAGAACTACCCAGAGTTCTCTATTTTCTTTTTTCCATAATGTATGCGTCACTCTAACCCTGAAAGGGATTTGCTTTGACTTATACTGGGTGCTCCCTTGTGTTTGGACAAAGCTAAGCTTCTCTGTAGAGCTCTAATAAGAGCAAAACATGTGTCAGGGGTTGCTTTAGCTCATTCCAGGTTGTCTTGGACGGCATTTTACCAGTCCAAAGCTGTAATACTGTGCCTGGAGTGGTAAATGGCTTTTACCATTTTTACAGCTCTGCAAGGTTGACACTGTGTCAAACCTATGCTTAAAGATTTTGCTGTATAAAGGGCAAAATATTTTTTCACTATCTAGCTCGGCGTGGATAGCAGTGTACTGATCCAATGCTTAAAAACTTTGCTAGGTAAACAGACATTTGAGGTGAGCAAATCTAGAGTGGCGTTGGGGTTGCAGAGTGCTCCTTACTAGAGCTGCTCTCCACCTAAACGTGGGAACTATCCAGAGTTCTCTATTCTCTTTTTTGAATAATTTATGCATCACTCAAACCCTGAAAGGGACTTGTTTTGACTTATACTGGGTGCTCCCTTGTGTCTGGACAAAGCTAAGTCTCTCTGATGAGCTCTAATGAGAGCAAAACGTGTGTCAGGGGCTGCTTTTGCTCATTCCGGTTTGGCTTGGACAGTATTTTACCAGTCGAAAGCTGTAATACTGTGTCTGGAGTGGTAAATGGCTTTTGCTAGTTTACAGCTCGGCTAGGTTGACACTGTGTCAAACCTATGCTTAAAGACTTTGCTGTATAAATGGGAAAATACTTTGGCCCGTATTTATACTCCGTTTGCGCCGAATTAGCGTCGTTTTTTTCGACGCAAATTCGGCGCAAAACTAACGCCATATTTATACTTTGGCGTTAGACGCGTCTAGCGCCAAAGTATTGGCAAATAGCGTCATTTTTTTGCGTGAACGCCTTCCTTGCGTTAATGAGATGCAAGGAAGGCGTTCCCGTCTAAAAAAATGACGGCGACGCAAATGCGTCGTATTTATACTCCCGGGCAAAAATCACGCCCGGGAGTTGGCGGGTCAAAAAACCCCGCATTTGCGCCACTATTTAACGCCTGGGTCAGGGTAGGCGTTAAGGGGCCTGTGGGCTCAAAATGAGCCCACAGGTGCCCTCCCCTGCCCCCAGGGACCCCCCCTGCCACCCCTGCCCACCCCAGGAGGACACCCAAGGATGGAGGGACCCACCCCAGGGACATTCAGGTAAGTTCAGGTAAGTATAATTTTTTATATTTTTTTATTTTTTTGGGGTGGCATAGGGGGGCCTTATTTGTGCCCCCCTACATGCCACAATGCCCAATGACCATGCCCAGGGGACATAAGTCCCCTGGGCATGGCCATTGGGCAAGGGGGCATGACTCCTGTCTTTACTAAGACAGGAGTCATGAAATGGCGCCTGGGCGTCGTAAAAAAATGGCGCAAATCGGGTTGAGGCGATTTTTTTGCCTCAACCTGACTTGCCCCATTTTAAGACGCCCTAACGTCATTTTTTCCCAACGCTGGCGCTGCCTGGTCTACGTGGTTTTTTTCCACGCACACCAGGCAGCGCCGGTCTGCTTGCGCCGGCTAACGCCATTCCATAAATACGGCGCCCGCATGGCGCTTCAGAATGGCGTTAGACGGCGCTAAATTTTTTGACGCTAAACTGCGTTAGCGCAGTTTAGCGTCAAAAAGTATAAATATGGGCCTTTGTCACTATCTAGCTCGGCGTGGATATCACTGTGCTGATCCAATGCTTAAAAACTTTGCTAGATAAACAGACATTTGAGGTGAGCAAATCTAGAGTGTCGCTGGTGTTGCAGAGTGCTCCTTACTAGAGCTGCTCTCCACCTAAACTTGAGAACTACCCAGAGTTCTCTATTCTCTTTTTTGCATAATTTATGCGTCACTCTAACCCTGAAAGGGATTTGCTTTGACTTATACTGGGTGCTCCCTTGTGTTTGGACAAAGCTAAGTTTCTCTGAAGAGCTCTAATGAAAGCAAAACACGTGTCAGGGGTTGCTTTTACTCACTCCAGGTTGGCTTGGATGGTATTTTACCAGGCGAAAGCTGTAATACTGTGCCTGGAGTGGTAAATGGCTTTTACCATTTGACAGCTCAGCAAGGTTGACACTGTCAAACCTATACTTAAAGATTATGCTGTATAAATGGCAAAAGAGTTTGTCACTATCTAGCTTGCTGTGGATAGCACTGTACTGATCCAATGCTTAAAAACTTTGCTAGATAAACAGTCATTTGAGGTGAGCAAATCTAGAGTGTCGCTGGTGTTGCAGAATGCTCCTTACTAAAGCTGCTCTCCACTTAAACTTGAGAACTACCCAGAGTTCTCTATTCTATTTTTTGCATAATTTATGCGTCACTCTAACCCTGAAAGGGATTTGCTTTGACTTACACTGGGTGCTCCCTTGTGCTTGGACAAAGTTAAGCTTCTCTGAAAAGTTCTAATGAGAGCAAAACACATTCCAGGGTTTGCTTCTACTCACTCCAGGTTGGCTTGGATGGTATTTTACCAGTCCAAAGCTCTAATACTGTGCCTGGAGTGGTAAATGGCTTTTGCTAGTTTACAGCTCGGCTAGATTGACACTGTGTCAAACCTATGCTTAAAGACTTTGCTGTATAAATGGGAAAAGACTTTGGGGCATATTTATACTCCGTTTGCGCCAAATTTGCGTCGTTTTTTTCGACGCAAATTCGGCGCAAAACTAACACCATATTTATACATTGGCGTTAGACGCGTCTAGCGCCAAAGTATGAGTAAAGAGCGTCATTTTTTTGCGTGAATGCCTTCCTTGCGTTAATGAGATGCAAGGTAGGCGTTCCCGTCCCAAAAAATGACTGCGACGCAAATGCGTCGTATTTATACTCCCGGGCAAAAATCACGCCCGGGAGTGGTCGGGTCAAAAAACCCCGCATTTGCGCCTCTTTTTAACGCCTGGGTCAGGGCAGGCGTTAAGGGACCTGTGGGCTCAAAATGAGCCCACAGCTGCCCTCCCATGCCCCCAGGGACCCCCCCTGCTACCCTTGCCCACCCCAGGAGGACACCCAAGGATGGAGGGACCCACCTCAGGGACATTCAGGTAAGTTCAGGTAAGTATAAATTTGTTTTTGTAAAATATTTTTTTGGCATAGGGGGGCCTGATTTGTGCCCCCCTACATGCCACAATGCCCAATGACCATGCCCAGGGGACATAAGTCCCCTGGGCATGGCCATTGGGCAAGGGGGCATGACTCCTGTCTTTACTAAGACAGGAGTCATGTAAATGGCGTCTGGGCGTCGTTAAAAATGGCGCAAATCGGGTGGAGGCGATTTTTTACCGTCAACCTGACTTGCACCATTTTTAAGACGCCCTAACGCCATTTTTCCCTACGCCGGCGCTGCCTGGTGTACGTGTTTTTTTTCCACGCACACCAGGCAGCGCCGGTCTGCTTGCGCCGGCTAACGCCATTCAATAAATACGGCGCCCGCATGGCGCTTCAGAATGGCGTTAGCCGGCGCAAAATTTTTTGACGCTAAACTGGGTTAGCGCAGTTTAGCGTCAAAAAGTATAAATACGGGCCTATGTCACTATTTAACTTGGTGTGAATAGCATTGTCTTTATCCATTGCTTAAAACGTGCAAATCTAGAGTGTTGCTGGTGTTGCAGAGTGCTCCTTACTAGAGCTGCTCTCCACTTAAACTTGGGAACTACCCAGAGTTCTCTATTTTCTTTTTTGCATAATTTATGCGTCACTCTAACCCTGAAAGGGATTTGTTTTGACTTATACTGGGTGCTCCCTTGTGTCTGGACAAAGCTAAGTCTCTCTGATGAGTTCTAAGGAGAGCAAAACATGTGTCGGGGGCTGCTTTTGTTCTTTCTGGTTTGGCTTGGACAGTATTTTACCAGGCGAAAGCTGTAATACTGTGCCTGGAGTGGTAAATGGCTTTTACCATTTGACAGCTCAGCAAGGTTGACACTGTCAAACCTATACTTAAAGATTTTGCTGTATAAATGGCAAAAGAGTTTGTCACTATCTAGCTTGCCGTGGATAGCACTGTACTGATCCAATGCTTAAAAACTTTGCTAGATAAACAGTCATTTGAGGTGAGCAAATCTAGAGTGTCGCTGGTGTTGCAGAATGCTCCTTACTAGAGCTGCTCTCCACTTAAACTTGAGAACTACCCAGAGTTCTCTAGTCTCTTTTTTGCATAATTTATGCGTCACTCTAACCCTGAAAGGGATTTGCTTTGACTTATACTGGGTGCTCCCTTGTGTTTGGACAAAGTTAAGCTTCTCTGAAAAGTTCTAATGAGAGCAAAACACATGCCAGGGTTTGCTTCTACTCACTCCAGGTTGGCTTGGATGGTATTTTACCAGTCCAAAGCTCTAATCCTGTGCCTGGAATGGTAAATGGTTTTTGCTAGTTTACAGCTCGGCTAGGTTGACACTGTGTCAAACCTATACTTAAAGACTTTGCTGTATAAATGGGAAAAGACTTTGGCCCATATTTATACTTTTTGACGCTAAACTGCGCTAACGCAGTTTAGCGTCAAAAAAATTTGAGCCGTCTAACGCCATTCTGAAGCGCCTTGCGGGCGCCGTATTTATGGAATGGCGTTAGACGGCGCAATCAGACCGGCGCTGCCTGGTGTGCGTGGAAAAAAAACACGTAGACCAGGCAGCGCCGGCGTTGGGAAAAAATGACGTTAGGGCGTCATAAAATGGCGCAAGTCAGGTTGACGCTAAAAAATCGTCTTAACCCGATTTGCGCCATTTTTTCGACGCCCAGACGCCATTTCATGACTCCTGTCTTAATAAAGACAGGAGTCATGCCCCCTTGCCCAATGGCCATGCCCAGGGGACTTATGTCCCCTGGGCATGGTCAATGGGCATAGTGGCATGTAGGGGGGCACAAACAAGGCCCCCCTATGCCACAAAAAAAAAAAAAAAAAAAAAAAATTATACTTACCTGAACTTACCTGTACTTCACTGGGATGGGTCCCTCCATCCTTGGGTGTCCTCCTGGGGTGGGCAGGGGTGGCAGGGGGGGTCCCTGGGGGCAGGGGAGGGCACCTGTGGGCTCATTCTGAGCCCACAGGTCCCTTAACGCCTACCCTGACCCAGGCGTTAAATTCAGGCGCAAATGCGGGTTTTTTTGACCCGCCACCTCCCGGGCGTGATTTTTGCCCGGGAGTATAAATACGACGCATTTGCGTTGCCGTAATTTTTTTAGACGGGAACGCCTTCCTTGCATCTCATTAACGCAAGGAAGGCGTTCACGCTAAAAAATGACGCTCTTTCTTCATACTTTGGCGCTAGACGCGTCTAACGCCAAAGTATAAATATGGCGTTAGTTTTGCGCCGAATTTGCGTCTAAAAAAACGACGCTAATTCGGCGCAAACGGAGTATAAATACGGGCCTTTGTCACTATCTAACTTGGTGTGGATAGCACTGTCTTTATCCAATGCTTAAAACGTGCAAATCTAGAGTGTCGCTGGTGTTGCAGAGTGCTCCTTACTAGAGCTGCTCTCCACTTAAACTTGGGAACTACCCAGAGTTCTCTATTTTCTTTTTTGCATAATTTATGTGTCACTCTAACCCTGAAAGGGATTTGTTTTGACTTATACTGGGTGCTCCCTTGTGTCTGGACAAAGCTAAGTCTCTCTGATGAGCTCTAATGAGAGCAAAACATGTGTCAGGGGCTGCTTTTTGCTCTTTACGGTTTGGCTTGGACAGTATTTTACCAGTTGAAAGCTGTAATACTGTGCCTGGAATGGTAAATGGCATTTACCATTTGACAGCTCAGCAAGGTTGACACTATCAAACCTATACTTAAAGATTTTGCTGTATAAATGGCAAAAGAGTTTGTCACTATCTAGCTTGGCGTGGATAGCACTGTACTGATCCAATGCTTAAAAACTTTGCTAGAAAAACAGTCATTTGAGGTGAGCAAATCTAGAGTGTCGCTGGTGTTGCAGAATGCTCCTTACTAGAGCTGCTCTCCACTTAAACTTGAGAACTACCCAGAGTTCTCTATTCTCTTTTTTGCATAATTTATGCGTCACTCTAACCATGAAAGGGATTTGCTTTGACTTATACTAGGTGCTCCCTTGTGTTTGGACAAAGTTAAGCTTCTCTGAAAAGCTCTAATGAGAGCAAAACACATGCCAGGGGTTGCTTCTACTCACTCCAGGTTGGCATTTTACCAGTCCAAAGCTCTAATACTGTGCCTGGAGTGGTAAATGGCTTTTGCTAGTTCACAGCTCGGCTAGGTTGACACTGTGTCAAACCTATGCTTAAAGACTTTGGGGCATATTTATACTCCGTTTGTGCCGAATTTGTGTTGTTTTTTTCGACGCAAATTCGGCGCAAAACTAATGCCATATTTATACTTTGGCATTAGACGCGTCTAGCGCCAAAGTATGAGGAATGAGCGTAATTTTTTTGCGTGAATGCCTTCCTTGCGTTAATGAGATGCAAGGTAGGCGTTCCCGTCTAGAAAAATGACTGCGACGCAAATGCGTCGTATTTATACTACCGGGCAAAAATCACGCACGGGAGTGGGCGGGGCAAAAAAACCCGCATTTGCGTCTCTTTTTAACGCCTGGGTCAGGGCAGGCGTTAAGGGACCTGTGGGCTCAAAATGAGCCCACAGCTGCCCTCCCATGCCCCCAGGGACCCCCCCTGCCACCCTTGCCCACCCCAGGAGGACACCCAAGGATGGAGGGACCCATCCCAGGGACATTCAGGTAAGTTCAGGTAAGTATAATTTTATTATTTTTTTATATTTTTTTGGCATAGGGGGGCCTGATTTGTGCCCCCCTACATGCCACAATGCCCAATGACCATGCCCAGGGGACATAAGTCCCCTGGGCATGGCCATTGGGCAAGGGGGAATGACTCCTGTCTTTACTAAGACAGGAGTCATGTAAATGGCGTCTGGGCGTCGTTAAAAATGGCGCAAATCGGGTTGAGGCGATTTTTTTGCCTCAACCTGACTTGCCCCATTTTGAGAAGCCCTAACGCCATTTTCCCCAACGCCGGCGCTGCCTGGTGTACGTGTTTTTTTTCCACGCACACCAGGCAGCGCCGGTCTGCTAGCGCCGGCTAACGCCATTCAATAAATACGGCGCCCGCATGGCGCTTCAGAATGGCGTTAGCCGGCGCTAAACTTTTTGACGCTAAACTGCGTTAGCGCAGTTTAGCGTCAAAAAGTTTAAATCCGGGCCTTTGTCACTATCTAACTTGGGGGCATATTTATACTCCGTTTGCGCCGAATTTGCGTCGTTTTTTTCGACGCAAATTCGGCGCAAAACTAACGCCATATTTATACTTTGGCGTTAGACGCGTCTAGCGCCAAAGTATGAGGAATGAGCGTCATTTTTTTGCGTGAACGCCTTCCTTGCGTTAATGAGATGCAAGGTAGGCGTTCCCGTCTAGAAAAATGACTGCGACGCAAATGCGTCGTATTTATACTCCCGGGCAAAAATCACGCCCGGGAGTGGGCGGGGCAAAAAACCCTGCATTTGCGCCTCTTTTTAACGCCTGGGTCAGGGCAGGCGTTAAGGGACCTGTGGGCTCAGAATGAGCCCACAGCTGCCCTTCCCTTGACCCCAGGGACCCCCCCTGCCACCCTTGCCCACCCCAGGAGGACACCCAAGGATGGAGGGACCCATCCCAGGGACATTCAGGTAAGTTCAGGTAAGTATATATATATATTTTTGTATATTTTTTTTTGGCATAGGGGGGCCTGATTTGTGCCCCCCTACATGCCACAATGCCCAATGACCATGCCCAGGGGACATAAGTCCCCTGGGCATGGCCATTGGGCAAGGGGGCATGACTCCTGTCTTTACTAAGACAGGAGTCATGTAAATGGCGTCTGGGCGTCGTTAAAAAGGGCGCAAATCGGGTTGAGGCGATTTTTTTGCCTCAACCTGACTTGCCCCATTTTAAGACGCCCTAACGCCATTTTCCCCAACGCCGGCGCTGCCTGGTGTACGTGGTTTTTTTCCACGCACACCAGGCAGCGCCGGTCTGCTAGCGCCGGCTAACGCCATTCAATAAATACGGCGCCCGCATGGCGCTTCAGTATGGCGTTAGCCGGCGCTAAACTTTTTGACGCTAAACTGCGTTAGCGCAGTTTAGCGTCAAAAAGTTTAAATACGGGCCTTGGTGTGGATAGCACTGTCTTTATCCAATGCTTAAAATGTTTGTTAGATAAACAGACCTTTGAGGTGAGCAAGTCTAGAGTGTCGCTGGTGTTGCAGAGTGCTCCTTACTAGAGCTGCTCTCCACTTAAGCTTGGGAACTACCCAGAGTTCTCCATTTTCTTTTTTGCATAATTTATGCGTCACTCTAATCCTGAAAGGGATTTGTTTTGACTTATACTGGGTGCTCCCTTGTGTCTGGACAAAGCTAAGTCTCTCTGATGAGCTCTAATGAGAGCAAAACATGTGTCAGGGGGTGCCTTTTGCTCATTCTGGTTTGGCTTGGACAGTATTTTACCAGTCCAAAGCTGTAATACTGTGCCTGGAGTGGTAAATGGCTTTTACCATTTGACAGCTCGGCAAGGTTGACACTGTGTCAAACCTATACTTAAAGATTTTGCTGTATAAATGGCAAAAGAGTTTGTCACTATCTAGCTTGGCGTGGATAGCACTGTACTGATCCACTGCTTAAAAGCTTTGCTAGATAAACAGTCATTTGAGGTGAGCAAATCTAGAGTGTCGCTGGTGTTGCAGAGTGCTCCTTACTAGAGCTGCTCTCCACCTAAACGTGGGAACTACCCAGAGTTCTCCATTTTCTTTTTTGAATAATTTATGCATCACTCTAACTCTGAAAGGGATTTGTTTTGACTTATACTGGGTGCTTCCTTGTGTCTGGACAAAGCTAAGCTTCTCTGATGAGCTCTAATGAGAGTGAAACACGTCAGTGGCTGTTTTTGCTCATTCCAGGTTGGTTTGGAGGGTATTTTACCCATCCAAAGATGTAATACTGTACCTAGAGTGGTTAATTACTTTTGCCATTTTACAGCTCGGTAAGGTTGACACTGTGTCAAACCTATGCTTAAAGACTTTGTCACTATCTAGCTCGGCGTGGATAGCACTGTGCTGATCCAATGCTTAAAAACTTTGCTAGATAAACAGACATTTGGGCCCATATTTATACTTTTTGACGCAGAACTGCGCTAACGCAGTTTTGCGTCAAAAAAATTAGCGCCGGCTAACGCCATTCTGAAGCACCATGCGGGCGCCGTATTTATTGAATGACGTTAGCCGGCGTTAGCCGCCGGCGCCGTCTGGTGTGCGTTAAAAAAAACAACGTACACCAGGCAGCCCTGGCGTAGGGGGAAAATGGAGTATGGGCGTCCAAAAATGGTGCAAGTCAGGCTGAGGGAAAAAAATCGCCTCAACCCGATTTGCGCCATATTTTTTTCACTCCCAACCCCTATAGAAATGACTCCTGTCTTAGCAAAGACAGGAGTCATGCCCCCTTGCCCAATGGCCATGCCCAGGGGACTTCTGTCCCCTGGGCATGGTCATTGGGCATAGTGGCATGTAGGGGGGCACAAATCAGGCCCCCCTATGCCACAATTTATTTTTAAAAAAAATACTTACCTGAACTTACCTTAATGTCCCTGGGGTGGGTCCCTCCATCCTTGGGTGTCCTCCTGGGGTGGGCAAGGGTGGCAGGGGGTGTCCCTGGGGGCAGGGGAGGGCACCTCTGGGCTCATCCTGAGCCCACAGGTCCCTTAACCTGCCTGCCCTGACCCAGGCGTTAAAATCCGGCGCTAATGCAGGTTTTTTAGACCCGCCCACTCCCGGGCGTCATTTTTGCCCGGGAGTATAAATACGACGCATATGCATCGGAGTAATTTTTTAAGACGGGAACGCCTACCTTGCATATCATTAACGCAAGGAAGGTGTTCAAGCAAAAAAATGACGCTAACTCCATGAACTTTGGCGCTAGACGCGTCTAACGCCAAAGTATAAATATGGAGTTAGTTTTGCGCCGAATTTGCGTCGAAAAAAACGACGCAAATTCGGCGCAAACGGAGTATAAATATGCCCCTTGAGGTGAGCACATCCAGAGTGACGGTAGTGTTGCAGAGTGCTCCTTACTAGAGATGCTCTCCACCTAAACTTGGGAACTACCCAGAGTTCTCTATTCTCTTTTTTGCATAATTTATGCAGCACTCTAAACCTGAAAGGGATTTGTTTTGACTTATTCTGGGTGCTCCTTTGTGTCTAGATAAATGAAAGGGATTTGTTTTGACTTATACTGGGTGCTCCTTTGTGTCTAGATAAAGCTAAGCCGCTCTGATGAGCTCTAATGAGAATGAAACGTGTCAAGGGCTGCTTTTGCTTATTCTAGGGTGACTTGGACAGTATTTTACCTGTCCAAAACTATAATACTGTGCCTGGCGTGGTAAAAGGTTTTTGCCATTTTACAGCTTGGCAAGGTTGACACTGTGTCAAACCTATGCTTAAAGACTTTGGGGCATATTTATACTCTGTTTGTGCCGGAATTGCGTCGTTTTTTTTTACGCAATTTCGACGCAAAACTAACTCCATATTTATACTTTGGCGTTAGACGCGTCTAGCGCCAAAGTCCATGGAGTTTGCGTCATTTTTTAGCGTGGACACCTACTTTGCGTTAATGAGATGCAAGGTAGGCGTTCACGTCTAAAAAATCGACTCCGAGGCACGTGCGTCGGATTTATACTCCCGGGCAAAATTCACGCCCGGGAGTGGGCGGGTCAAAAAAAATGACGTACGCCCGCTTTTGCGCCGTTTTTTAGCGCCTGCAAAAGGCAGTCGTTAAGGGACCTGTGGGCTCTGAAGGAGCCCAGAGGTGCCCTCCCATGCCCCCAGGGACACCCCCTGTCACCCTTGCCCACCCCAGGAGGACACCCAAGGCTGGAGGGACCCATCCCAGGGACATTAAGGTAAGTTCAGGTAAGTGTATTTTTTTTTTTTTTTTTGGTGGCATAGGGGGGCCTGATTTGTGCCCCCCTACATGCCACTATGCCCAATGACCATGCCCAGGGGACAGAAGTCCCCTGGGCATGGCCATTGGGCAAGGGGGCATGACTCCTGTCTTTGCTAAGACAGGAGTCATTTCTATGGGGGTTGGGAGTGAAAAAAAATGGCGCAAATCGGGTTGAGGCGAAAAAATTGCCTCAACCTGACTTGCCCCATTTCTTGATGCCCAAGCCCCATATCCCCCTACGCCGGCGCTGCCTGGTGTACGTCGTTTTTTTCCACGCACACCAGGCAGCGCCAGCGGCTAACGCCGGCTAACGTAATTGATTAAATACGGCGCCCGCATGGTGCTTCAGAATGGCGTTAGCCGGCGCTAATTTTTTTGACGCAAAACTGCGTTAGCGCAGTTTTGCGTCAAAAAGTATAAATATGGGCCTTTGGGGCATATTTATACTCTGTTTGCGCCGGAATTGCATAGTTTTTTTTGACGCAATTCCGACGCAAAACTAACTCCATATTTATACTTTGGCGTTAGACGCGTCTAGCGCCAAAGTCCATGGAGTCTGCGTCATTTTTTAGCGTGGACACCTACTTTGCGTTAATGATATGCAAGGTAGGCGTTCCCCTCTAAAAAATTGACTCCGAGGCATGTGCGCCGTATTTACACTCCCGGGCAAAATTCACGCCCGGGAGTGGGCGGGTCAAAAAAAATGACGTCCGGCCGCTTTTGCGCCGTTTTTTAGCGCCTGGACAAGGCAGGCGTTAAGGGACCTGTGGGCTCGGAAGGAGCCCAGAGGTGCCCTCCCATGCCCCCAGGGACACCCCCTGTCACCCTTGCCCACCCCAGGAGGACACCCAAGGCTGGAGGGACCCATCCCAGGGACATTAAGGTAAGGTCCGGTAAGTATTTTTTTTAATTTTTTTTGTGGCATGGGGGGCCTGATTTGTGGCCCCCTACATGCCGCTATGCCCTATGACCATGCTCAGGGGACAGAAGTCCCCTGGGCATGGCCATTGGGCAAGGGGGCATGACTCCTGTCTTTGCTAAGACAGGAGTCATTTCTATGGGGGTTGGGAGTCGAAAAAAATGGCGCAAATCGGGTTGAGGCGAAAAATTTACCTCAGCCTGACTTGCCCCATTTTTTGGCGCCCAAGCTCCATATCCCCCTACGCCAGCGCTGCCTGGTATACATCGTTTTTTTCTACGCACACCAGGCAGCGCCGGCGGCTAACGCCGGCTAACGTCATTGATAAAATACGGCGCCCGCATGGCGCTTCAGAATGGCGTTAGCCGGCGCTCATTTTTTTGACGCAAAACTGCGTTAGCGCTGTTTTGCGTCAAAAAGTATAAATATGGCCCTTTGGGCCTTATTTATACTTTTTGGTGCAAAACTGCACTAAGGCAGTTTTGCCCCAAAAAGTTTTGCACCGGCTTGCACCATTTTTTAGCACCATCTGGGCACCATATTTATGGAATGGTGCAAGCCGGTGCAAAGGGTAGGCTAGCTTTAAAAAAAATGACGTTAGGCAGTTTTGAGTCAAAATAAATGATTCTGACCAGATTAGCATCATTTTTTGACGCTAAGGGGCATATTTATACTCTGTTTGCACTGAATTAGCGTAATTTTTTTTTAACTCTAATTCAGTGCAAAACTAACTCCATATTTATACTTTGGTGCTAGACCCGTCTAGCACCAAGGGCCGTATTTATACTTTTTGACGCAAAACTGCGCTAACGCAGTTTTGCGTCAAAAAAATTAGCGCCGGCTAACGCCATTCTGAAGCGCCATGCGGGCGCCGTATTTATTGAATGGCGTTAGCCGGCGCTAGCAGACCGGCGCTGCCTGGTGTGCGTGGAAAAAAACCACGTACACCAGACAGCGCCGGCGTAGGGGGAAAATGGCGTATGGGCGTCTTAAAATGGGGCAAGTCAGGTTGCGTCGAAAAAATCGTCGTAACCCGACTTGCGCCATTTTTTTTCGACGCCCATCCCCCATCAACATGACTCCTATCATTGTAAAGATAGGAGTCATGCCCCCTTGCCCAATGGCCATGCCCAGGGGACTTATGTCCCCTGGGCATGGTCATTGGGCATAGTGGCATGTAGGGGGGCACAAATCAGGCCCCCCTATGCCACAAAAAATAAAAAATAAAATACTTACCTGAACTTACCTTAATGTCCATGGGATGGGTCCCTCCGTCCTTGGGTGTCCTCCTGGGGTGGGCAAGGGTGGCAGGGGGGGTCCCTGGGGGCAGGGGAGGGCACTCTGGGCTCATTTTGAGCCCACTTGTCCCTTAACGCCATCCCTGACCCAGGCGTTAAAAAGCGGCGCAAATGCGCCGTTTTTGGCCACGCCCACTCCCGGGCGTCTCTTTTGCCCGGGAGTATAAATACCACGTAAAGGCCTGGGAGTCATTTTTTAAGACGGGAACGCCTCCCTTGCATATCATTAACGCAAGGAAGGGGTTCACGCTAAAAAATGACGCACACTCCGGGCACTTTGGCGCCCGAAGCGTCTAACGCCAGAGTATAAATATGGCGTTAGTTGGCGTTAGTTCTGCGTCGAATTTGCGTCGAAAAAAACGACGCAAATTCGGCGCAACCAGAGTATAAATATGGCCCCAAATTTATGGAGTTAAAGTCATTTTTTGGAAGTGGAAACCTACCTTGCGTTAATGAGATGCAAGGTAGGCATTCCCGTGCAACAAAATGACTCTATGGCCTTAACACCATATTTATACTCCCATGTAAAAATGGTGCAAGGGAGGGAGGAGGGGTCAAAAAATGGGGCAAAGCTTGCTTTGCCCCATTTTTTAAGTCCAGGGTCAGGGCAGGCGTTAGGGGACCTGTGGCCCTATTTCCATGGTGGAACACCATGGAATAAGCCCAGAGGTGCCCTCCCTAGGCCCTAGGGACACCCCCACCCACACTAGAGGGACTGCGAGGATGGGGGACCCCATCCCAGGTAAGTACAGGTAAGAGCATTTTATTTTTGAAAGTGCCATAGGGGGCTCTGAAATGGGCCCCCATACATGGCACATGGTGCAATGGCCATGTGCCCATAAAATGACGCTAATCTGGTTAGAGTCATTTTTTTTTTACTCTAACCTGCCTAAAGCCATTTTATGCTGCTAAACCCTCTTCTTCTATACTGCCAGCCCCACCCGACTAAAGTCATTTTTTAAAACTCTACCCTACCCTTTGCACCGGCTTGCACCACTCCATAAATAAGGTGCCCGGCTGGTGCACAGAAAACCAGTGAAAGCCGGTGCTAAACTTTTTGGTGCAAAACTGAGTTAGTGCAGTTTTGCAGCAAAAAGTATAAATAAGGGCCAATATTTTGTAAGTTTGCGCCACTTTTGCGTCATAAAATGACGTTAATGCGGTGCAAAAAAATATGGAGTTAGTTTTGCACCGAATTAGAGTTAAAAAAAATGACACTAATTCGGTGCAAACAGAGTATAAATATGCCGCAGAGTATAAATATGCCCTTAAATATGGTGTTAAGGCCATAGAGTCATTTTTGCACGGGAACGCCTACCTTGCATCTCATTAAGGCAAAGTAGGTCTCCACTTTCAAAAAATGACTTTCACTCCATAAATTTGGTGCTAGAGGGGTCTAGCACCAAAGTATAAATATGGAGTTAGTTTTGCACCGAATTAGAGTTTAAAAAAATGACACTAAGGCCCGTATTTATACTTTTTGACGCTAAACTGCGCTAACGCAGTTTAGCGTAAAAAAAATTAGCGCCGTCTAACGCCATTCTGAAGCGCCATGCGGGCGCCGTATTTATAGAATGGCGTTAGCCGGCGTTAGCCGACCGGCGCTGCCTGGTGTGCGTGAAAAAAAACCACGTACACCAGGCAGCGCCGGCGTAGGGGAAAATGGCGTATGGGCGTCTCAAAATGGGGCAAGTCAGGTTGAGGCAAAAAAAATCGCCTTAACCCGATTTGCGCCATTTTTTTACGACGCCCATCCCCCATTGAAATGACTCCTGTCTTAGCAAAGACAGGAGTCATGCCCCCTTGCCCAATGGCCATGCCCAGGGGACTTCTGTCCCCTGGGCATGGTCATTGGGAATAGTGGCATGTAGGGGGGCACAAATCAGGCCCCCCTATGCCACAAAAAAAAATAAAAAAAATACTTACCGGAACTTACCTTAATGTCCCTGGGATGGGTCCCTCCATCCTTGGGTGTCCTCCTGGGGTGGGCAAGGGTGGCAGGGGGTGTCCCTGGGGGCATGGGAGGGCACCTCTGGGCTCATTCTGAGCCCACAGGTCCCTTAACGCCTGCCCTGACCCAGGCGTTAAATTCAGGCGCAAATGCGGGGTTTTTTGCCCCGCCCACTCCCGGGCGTCATTTTTGCCCGGGAGTATAAATACCACGCACATGCCTGGGAGTCATTTTTATAGACGGGAACGCCTACCTTGCATATCATTAACGCAAGGAAGGAGTTCACGCCAAAAAATGACGCTAACTCCATGTACTTTGGCGCTAGACGCGTCTAACGCCAAAGTATAAATATGGAGTTAGTTTTGCGTCGAATTTGCGTCGAAAAAAACAACGCAAATTCGGCGCAAACAGAGTATAAATATGCCCCTAATTCGGTGCAAACAGAGTATAAATATGCCCCTTTGTTGTATAAATGGCAAAAGACTTTGGGGGTCATTCTGACCCTGGCGGTCTTTGACCGCCAGGGCGGAGGACCGCGGGAGCACCGCCGACAGGCCGGCGGTGCTCCAATGGGGATTCCGACCGCGGCGGTAAAGCCGCGGTCGGACCGGCACCACTGGCGGGGTCCCGCCAGTGTACCGCGGCCCCATTGAATCCTCCGCGGCGGCGCAGCTTGCTGCACCGCCGCGGGGATTCCGACCCCCCCTACCGCCATCCAGATCCCGGCGGTCGGACCGCCGAGATCCGGATGGCGGTAGGGGGGGTCGCGGGGCCCCTGGGGGCCCCTGCAGTGCCCATGCCACTGGCATGGGCATTGCAGGGGCCCCCGTAAGAGGGCCCCTACATGTATTTCACTGTCTGCTGCGCAGACAGTGAAATACGCGACGGGTGCAACTGCACCCGTCGCACAGCTTCCACTCCGCCGGCTCGATTCCGAGCCGGCTTCATCGTGGAAGCCTCTTTCCCGCTGGGCTGGCGGGCGGTCTGAAGGCGACCGCCCGCCAGCCCAGCGGGAAAGTCAGAATTACCGCCGCGGTCTTTCGACCGCGGAACGGTAATCTGACGGCGGGACTTTGGCGGGCGGCCTCCGCCGCCCGCCAAGGTCAGAATGAGGGCCTTTGTTACTATCTAACTTGGTGTGGATAGCACTGTACTGATCCAATGCTTAAAAACTTTGCTAGATAAACAGACATTTGAGGTGAGCAAATCTAGGGCCATATTTATACTTGATGACGCAAAACTGCGCTAACGTAGTTTTGCGTCAAAAAAATTAGCGCCGGCTAACACCATTCTGAAGCGCCATGCGGGCGCCGTATTTAATCAATGGCGTTAGCCGGCGTTAGCCGCCGGCGCTGCCTGGTGTGCGTGGAAAAAAACGACGTACACCAGGCAGCGCCGGCGTAGGGGGATATGGGGCTTGGGCGTCAAGAAATGGGGCAAGTCAGGTTGAGGCAATTTTTTCACCTCAACCCGATTTGCGCCATTTTTTTCACTCCCAACCCCCATAGAAATGACTCCTGTCTTAGCATAGACAGGAGTCATGCCCCCTTGCCCAATGGCCATGCCCAGGGGACTTATGTCCCCTGGGCATGGTCATTGGGCATAGTGGCATGTAGGGGGGCACAAATCAGGCCCCACATGCCACAAAAAAAAAAAAAAAAACACTTACCTGAACTTACCTTATTGTCCCTGGGATGGGTCCCTCCAGCCTTGGGTGTCCTCCTGGGGTGGGCAAGGGTGACAGGGGGTGTCCCTGGGGGCATGGGAGGGCACCTCTGGGCTCCTTCAGAGCCCACAGGTCCCTTAACGCCTGCCTTTTGCAGGCGCAAAAAAACGGCACAAAAGCGGCCGTACGTAATTTTTTTTGACCCGCCGACTCCCGGGCGTGAATTTTGCCCGGGAGTATAAATCCGACGCACATGCCTCGGAGTCGATTCTTTAGACGTGAACGCCTACCTTGCATCTCATTAACGCAAAGTAGGTGTCCACGCTAAAAAATGACGCAAACTCCATGCACTTTGGTGCTAGACGCGTCTAACGCCAAAGTATAAATATGGAGTTAGTTTTGCGTCGAAATTGCGTTAAAAAAAACGATGCAATTCCGGCGCAAACGGAGTATAAATATGCTCCCTAGAGTGTCGCTGGTGTTGCAGAGTGCTCCTTATTAGAGCTGCTCTCCACCTAAACTTGGGAACTACCCAGAGTTCTCTATTCTCTTTTTTGCATAATTTATGTGTCACTCTAACCTTGAAAGGGATTTGTTTTGATATATATACATACACACAGACACACCCACTTCTTCCTCCAAATATTGAAGAGACAAGCACTCCGTTGTTGTAAATATAAAAGTTTTATAAATTGTATCATTCACTAATGATGAGAGTGTGGTCAAGTTTGTTTGAAAGGCGAGGCAAGATGGCGCCCCAGAGGTTGACAAAGGCATAGGGTTCTGAAATGCTTTCTGTTTTATGAGTCTATTGAACAAAAATCCGGAAACTGCACACGGAGTGCTTGTCCCTTCAATATTTGGAGGAGGAGGTGGGGACATACTGACGCGCCAACAGTGTGTCTTACTGAGCACCACCGGCAGTTACATGCAGTCCAGCACTGAGGTCTTGAGAAAGTGTAAATATAAATGTAAATGTAAATATATATATATATATATATATATATATATATATATATATATATATATATATATATACATATATCAAAGAACCCACCTAGGGCCGGTCACATCCACTTAGCGAGGCCGGTGCACCATGTGGGAAGCCAGTATCCTGCCTAAATCCAGAAGAGCAGAACCGTTATTCGAAACTAACAGCAAAGCGCACTCCAGGATCAGGAATGTTTGAAATTAAAGTTTTATTGGCAACACCTTTCGATCATTGCGATCTTTGTCACATAATGGTTAACAGTGTATCTGTGTATTTTGTGCATTTACAAAACACAAGGCTGAAGTCAGCGTTGTTTATAAATGTCATCTGAACCCAGAAATCGCAACATAGGACCATATTGCATATGTTACACATTATTGGGGTCATTCTGACCCCGGCGGTCTCAGACCGCCGGGGCCAGGGTCGGCGGGAGCACCGCCGACAGACCGGCGGTGCCCCGCAGGGCATTCTGACCGCGGCGGTTCGGCCGCGGTCAGACAAGGAAAACCGGCGGTCTCCCACCGGTTTTCCGCTGCCCCTGCGAATCCTCCATGGCGGCGGAGCGCGCTCCACCGCCATGGGGATTCTGACACCCCCTACCACCATCCTGTTCCTGGCGGGTCTCCCGCCAGGAACAGGATGGCGGTAGGGGTGCCACGGGGCCCCTGGGGGCCCCTGCAGTGCCCATGCCAATGGCATGGGCACTGCAGGGGCCCCCGTAAGAGGGCCCCACTTTGTATTTCTATGCAGACACTGAAATACGCGACGGGTGCCACTGCACCCGTCGCACCCTTCCCACTACGCCGGCTCCATTCGGAGCCGGCGTCCTCGTGGGAAGGGGTTTCCCGCTGGGCTGGCTGGCGGCCTTCTGGCGGTCGCCCGCCAGCCCAGCGGGAAACACAGAATGGCCGCTGCGGTATTTTGACCGCAGTGCGGTCATTCGGCGGTTCCCGCCAGGCGGGCGGCTCCCGCCGGGGTCTGAATGACCCCCAATGTATTTTATATATTCTGATTTATTAATTTAATTTAGTGCTCCTTAGAAAGATTTAGAGCATTTGAGCGTGATCTGTTTAGTATTCACCGTTTACCGGAGAATGAAAATATGTTTGTCAGTGTTTTGAGAAATGTGTAAAATACAAGATTCTTAGGGCCATATTTATACTCCGTTTGCGCCGAAATTGCGTCGTTTTTTTTGACGCAATTTCGACGCAAAACTAACGCCAACTAACGCCATATTTATACTATGGCGTTAGAGGCGAATAGCGCCAAAGTTCCCGGAATGTGCGTCATTTTTTAGCGTGAACCCCTTCCTTGCGTTAATGATATGCAAGGGAGGCGTTCCCGTCTAAAAAATGACTCCCAGGCCTTTACGTGGTATTTATACTCCCGGGCAAAAGAGACGCCCGGGAGTTGGCGTGACAAAAAACGGCGCATTTGCGCCACTTTTTAACGCCTGCTCAGGGCAGGCGTTAAGGGGCCTGTGGGCTCAAAATGAGCCCACAGGTGCCCTCCCATGCCCCCAGGGACCCCCCCTGCCACCCTTGCCCACCCCAGGAGGACCCCCAAGGATGGAGGGACCCACCCCAGGGACATTCAGGTAAGTTCAGGTAAGTATGATTTTTTTTTTTTTATATTTTGTTTTGGTGGCATAGGGGGGCCTTATTTGTGCCCCCCTACATGCCACTATGCCCAATGACCATGCCCAGGGGACAGAAGTCCCCTGGGCATGGCCATTGGGCAAGGGGGCATGACTCCTATCTTTACAATGATAGGAGTCATGTTGATGGGGGATGGGCGTCGAAAATAAATGGCGCAAGTCGGGTTAAGACGATTTTTTCGACGTAACCTGACTTGCCCCATTTTAAGACGCCCATGCGCCATTTTCCCCCTACGCCGGCGCTGTCTGGTCTACGTGGTTTTTTCCCACGCAAACCAGGCAGCGCCGGTCTGATTGCGCCGTCTAACGCCATTCCATAAATACGGCGCCCGCATGGCGCTTCAGAATGGCGTTAGACGGCGCAAAACTTTTTGACGCTAAACTGCGTTAGCGCAGTTTAGCGTCAAAAAGTATAAATATGGGCCATAGGGGCATATGTATACTCTGTTTGCACCGAATTAGTGTCATTTTTTTTAACTCTAATTCGGTGCAAAACTAACTCCATATTTATACTTTGGTGCTAGACCCCTCTAGCACCAAATTTATGGAGTTAAAGTCATTTTTTGAAAGTGGAGACCTACTTTGCCTTAATGAGATGCAAGGTAGGCGTTCCCGTGCAAAAAATGACTCTATGACCTTAACGCCATATTTAGGGGCATATTTATACTCTGCGGCATATTTATACTCTGTTTGCACCGAATTAGCGTCATTTTTTTTTACTCTAATTCGGTGCAAATCTAACTCCATATTTATACTTTGGTGCTAGACCCATCTAGCACCAAGGCCCTGATTTAAACTTTTTTTGCACCGCATTAAAGTCATTTTATGACGCAAAAGTGGCGCAAACTTACAAAATATTGGCCCTTATTTATACTTTTTGCTGCAAAACTGCACTAACTCAGTTTTGCACCAAAATGTTTAGCACCGGCTTGCACCATTTCTGTGCACCAGCCGGGCACCATATTTATGGAATGGTGCAAGTCGGTGCAAAGGGTAGGCTAGAGTAAAAAAAAATGACTTTAGTCGGGTGGGGCTGGCAGTATAGAAGAAGAGGGTTTAGCACCAAAAAATGACTTTAGGCAGGTTAGAGTAAAAAAAAATGACTCTAACCAGATTAGCGTCATTTTATGGTGCTAAACCTACCATGCCCATTTCAGGGCCCCCTATGGCACTTAAACAAAAAAAATAAAATTAAATACAATCTTACCTGTACTTACCTGGGATAGGGTCCCCCATCCTCCGCAGTCCCTATGATGTGGGTGGAGGTGCACCTGGGGCCTGGGGAGGGCACCTCTGGGCTTATTCCATGGTGTTTCACCATGGAAATAGGCCCACAGGTCCCCTAACCCCTGCCCTGACCCAGGTCTTAAAAAATGGGGCAAAGCTTGCTTTGCCCCATTTTTTGACCCCTCCTCCCTCCCTTGCACCATTTTTACATGGGAGTATAAATATGGTGTTAAGGCCATAGAGTCATTTTTTGCACGGGAACGCCTACCTTGCATCTTATTAAGGCAAGGTAGGTTTCCACTTCCAAAAAATGACTTTAACTCCATAAATTTGGCGCTAGACGGGTCTAGCACCAAAGTATAAATATGGAGTTAGTTTTGCACTGAATTAGAGTAAAAAAAAACGGACGCTAATTCAGTGCAAACAGAGTATAAATATGCCCCTTAGAATAAAAAAATGATGCTAATCTGGTCAGATTCATTTATTTTGACTCAAAACTGCCTAACATCATTTTTTTTAAAGCTAGCCTACCCTTTGCACCGGCTTGCACCATTCCATAAATATGGTGCCCAGCTGATGCTAAAAAATGGTGCAAGCTGGTGCAAAACTTTTTGGGGCAAAACTGCCTTAGTGCAGTTTTGCACCAAAAAGTATAAATAAGGCCCTTAATATAGTCAAGTGTGTTGAAGTGGTAAAACAGCAAGATAAAAATGCCACAGAATGTGCTGCATACTTAGGCCCACATTTATACCTTTTTAGTGCCGCATTTGCACTGCTTTTTGATGCAAAAACGCCACAAACTTACAAAATACAATTGTATTTTGCAAGTTTGCGCCGTTTTTGCATCAAAAAGCGAAAGCGGTGCAAATGCGGCGCTAAAAAAGTATAAATATGGGCCTTCGCGTTTCCTTTGCTGCTAGTTGTGCTGGTTTTCCTAGGACGGATAGAAATGATTTTGTGAAAACAATTTCTACATACTTAGCCCCATATTTATACTTTTTAGCACCGCGTTTGCGCTGCTTTTTGACGCGAAAGCGGCGCAAACTTACAAAATACAATTGTATTTTGTACGTTTGCACCAATTTTGCGTCAAAAAATGCGCAATTGCGGCGCTAAAAAAGTATAAATATGAGTCTTAGTTTCCTTTTTGGCAACATGGTTCACGACAGAACTCTAAGAGTCAAAACGCATCTGCAGACGACTAGAACAAAAAAGGAGAAACAGCAACACAACCACAGACCACACAGTCTATAAAGACGCATTCACCACATATCATCAGTACATCAGAGCCCCCAACAAGGCTGCCATTCAAGAACGCATCATCACCAACGCAAACAACAGCAAGGATCTATTCACCATAGTCAAGGAATTCACGAACAACAGAAAGAAAACCGCAGACATCCCACCTCTCAAGACCTTAATGACAACCTTGCCACAATTTTTCAATGGAAAATCCAGGACATACGAAGGATTCGAGAACTAAAGTCCGCCCCCACCAGCACCACTTTGGACCATATGTCGCAGCCGACTCTGAGCCATTGGACAGACATCTGTCTCCACGGAAGACACCTGGAAACTCATGAGCTCCATCCATTCAGGGGCACCCTCAGACCCGTGCCCACATCACATCTTCAACCTTGCCAGTGCCACCATTACCCCAAGCTATGCCCGACTATCAACCACTCCACAGAAACCGCTATCTTCCCATCTGTCTGGAAGCACGCAGAGATCAACCCTCTACTAAAGAAACCCTCTGCTAACCTAAGGGAGATGAAGAATGACAGGCCCATCTCTCTGCTCCCCTTGCAAGCCAAGATAATAAAAAAGCCCATCAACATGCAATTAACGGAATTCTTCAAGGCAAACCTCATCCTAGACCCTTCTCAGTCTCGATTCAGGAGCAACCCCATCACTGAAACTACCTTACTCACAGCCACAGATGACATCTGTGCCACACTGGACCACAGAGACATGGCGGCCCTCATCCTCCTCGACCTCTCCGAAGCTTTCGACGTAGTCTCCCACTCCATCCTATGCACCAGACTCCATGACTCCGGCATCCGCGGCAAGACACTGGAATGGATCAGATCCTTCCTCACCAGAAGAACCAGTGTCAGACTCCCACCTCGGCACTCAAAGAAACCTGCTGCAGAGTACCCCATGGCTCCTCACTACGTCCAACACCCTTCAACATCTACATGGCTCAGCTCACTAAAATCATCAGACAGCACGGCCTAAACATTGTCTCCTACGCCGAAAACACTCAACTGATCCTCTCCTTGACTGATGACTCATCAACAGCCAAGAGCAATTTTTACAACGATATGAGAGTAGTCACTGCCTGGATGATAGTCAGCTGCCTCAAACTCAACTTGGACAAGACAGAGATCCTTGTACTGGGCCCCACCCCCTCCACCTGGGATGACTCCTGGTGGCCAACCGTTCTAGGTAACGCCCCCACCCCACCGACCATGCACATAACCTGGGCATCAACCTGGATTCCAAGCTATCCATGACCCGTCAAGTCAACACTGTCTCATCCTCATGCTTCCGCACCCTCTGTCTCCTTCGGAAGATCTTCAAGTGGATCCCCATTGAGACCAGGACAACTGTCACCCATACACTTGTCAGCAGCAAACTGGACTACAGCAACGCACTCAATGCCAGCATCACAAAGAAGCTCAAGCAAGACTACACAGAATCCAGAACGCAGCAGCTAGGCTCATCCTGGACACCTTCTGCCACAGCCACATCTCCTCCCACCTTAGAGCCCTCCACTGGCTCCTTGTCAACAAACGCATCACCTTCAAGCTACTGACATACAACTACAAGGCATTCACAACATCAGACCGGCCTACCTCAACCACTGCCTGACTTTCTACACCCCCACCAGACAATTCTGATCCTCCCAACTCACCCTCACCAGCATCCCCAGAATCAGGAAGTGGACAGCTGGAGCCAGATCCTTCTCTTAACTCGCAGCTCGGACCTGGAACATGTTCCAGCTCAACCATAGACAGGCCCCCTAGCTGAAGCAGTTCAGGAAGGAACTCAAGTCCTGGCTTTTCGAATGATCAGCACGCCCACGACAGTGCCTTAAGGCCCCATGGGTGATAAGCTATACAAGTAGTTGAATGAGTGATTGATTGAAAAAAGTATTTCAGTTGTAAGGGTTGGTGAAATTGTCATTTCTCCAGCAAAGTTTAGTGAATTTGACAAACATTGTAAAAGTTCCATGGTTTTGCAGATTTATTTCCCGCACAAACGTAGAATTTTGTCCAGATTGTTTTCTAAAAAAAAAAAAAGTCCTTTTGAGCAACCTTTCTCAGAGTTTAAACTTTGCAACCTTCAGAAAGATTGAGGAGGACAACAATTCACCTTTCTACACTCTTATTATACAGTATGTCTTTAGTGCAGGAAATATATATATATTATTTTTAGAAAGAACAGTTGTGCGTCAAAGGCCATGCTAAATGCACCATGCGGTCTGCAGCCAGGTGCCCACGTCTGTGTGGCACAGGTTTGAGGCTCTAATAGCGTGCCCCTGAATGTATGCATTCTTCTACAGTTCACACACAGTCCCTCACACACTCCGACACGTGCCACCGTACTGCTCGCAGCCTGTGAACCTCGTGAGACCTCATGCTGACTGCTTCCATCCTTTGTGCTACACTGATGTGCAGTCCTTTCCCCCAGTACCTTTACAATGCCTCTCTGCATGACGCCGGATGCAACCCTTCATTTTCAGCCATGAATGTTCTTCCTCTGAGCCAACCCCCACCCTCTTCAGCTTCCGGGAACGCACATTGCAGCATCCACACTTCACACAGTGCACGAGGAGGTGGATCTCCAAGGCTTTGGTACCTTCTACATGTACCAGTTCAAACCAGTGCACTATGACCTTGATTCTGCGAACGTCGTAATGTGGCTGCATGGATTTATTACACCAGGTCCCTAATCACAAGCTGCAGAATAAATTGTGATATTTGGGCAAACAAGAGTTTCTGCTGGAATTAGAAATCTGAGTAGTGAGTTAATTAGCCAACCTGCTCTTTTTCCTTGACAGATTTGGCACTTTAAGCCTGCCTTGGGATAAAGGCCCGAAAAAATGTAGAACATGGGGAATTCAGGGCATTAAGTACCTATCTGCATATTATGCCTCATTTCCAAGCAAAAACTTGAAAAATTAGGCATTTGCTTCAGTAGTATGTCAGAATATTATAAACAATAATATCACCCGATAGAAATACTGTGTCCTATGTATCATTTACAAAATAGCGTCTCACAGGGGCTAGATTTTATATATATTTTGTTAAATATATTTATTGTTTTATATATTTCAGCATACATATCAAACATGAACTCAACAGATCGAATTCCCTGCCCACATCAAAACCAGAAGACTCACAGTGTCGCCCACTGCCCACACCACCTTTCCACCACCCCAGCATCACGATACAGGTCGTACGAATTGGTACCCTCTTCCTCCAAACATACCTTTAGTGTGTATTTGTATGATTCACTCAGATTCCCCATCACTATCCATTTCCCAGCCATCCCAGATTTTCCCAAATTTCTTCGAACATCCCCATCCCCCATAAATCTTGTGTTCCATCACCCAGATTTTATATTATTAACTCCAGTGGGGGCAGAAATGATATAAACTATACATAGGACACAATATTCCTGTCAGACTATATTTTGGTTATCATTTTCTGGTTCCATATTGTTAACCGCATCTCATAAGCACTGGGGTAGTGGTTTTAACCAGGTACGGTAAATACCTTATTCCCATATGCGACACTTGTAATCAGGGCATCTCTAAATAAGGATAAGCCGTGCAAGGTATTTTTTGGGTGCAGTAAATACCTTCTATTACCAGTTTTAGAATGTTAAATCAAGCATAACATGCAGAGTAGGTATTTACCACAGCAGCTAGTTCATGTTTCATCTTTTTATCGCATACGTTATCCGTGATACATTTTACCAGTTTTGACCTTCCAAAATCAGCTGTCAGTGGAAGACAGAGGAGTAAGAGAATCATTGCACATCTGCAAATTTCCAACTCAGGGAAAATCCATTTTTTTCGAACTTGAAGAACATTATGATCCATGCAGAAAAACAAATGAATGAATTTATAAATGTAATGCACAAATTAAATAAGATGTGTGACAGAAGCTGTTGCCATCTAGGAGGTGGGCGGAACATTCATTTTATGGGGTATATGGACACTTGAGAATGATATAGAATATAAACTCTACAAACGAGAAATAATCGTTACCGTGAAACGAAGGATTTACAATGGATATGAAGTGAGAAGGAAAGAGGGAGTGAGTAGGAATTGCAATAGAGAAAGTCGTTTTAAGATTTTTTTTTCATGTTTTGAGTCTGGTAATTGGTATCACCTTAGTGGTTCTCTTTATCCTAATGAACCATAAGCAAGGAGTATGTCAATATAAGGAACTGATTGCTCATATATGAAGGGAGCCGATTAACTGGTGAGCTTATTGTTATGGAATTTCATCTGGGTTTTGGGGTGGTTGGCATCAAAACTAAACACATATGATCTTTGTGCTCCATTTCTAAAGCCGATGACCTGCGAAAGGCAGATGAAGGTTATAGGGAATGCCGATCGAAGTCTGTTGGGGGGGACCTATGGAGATTTACAGCACCTGGCAAATATCATTAACCCAGATGGGGTATTTAACGAGTCCGGTAAAAACCTCGTATTCTGAGTTTTGTAAGTCAAAATAGAAAATTATATACACAATTCTCTGTTTACTGTAAAGTATTCTGCAGCTATCACCTTTACTGCAAATTTTACCCTGACAAAATCCATCAGTGGAAATTGTGAATTGAGTGTGGTCACCATAGAGTAAATAACCCACACATCCAATTCTTTTGCCAACTCATGTTTGTAAAACATTCTGCAATTACTCCCTATTCATACTCAGGGCCAAGGTAAGAACTGCACCAACATGCCTTAAAGCCTCACTCCGGAACCCCAATTGTTGGTGATTGTTCATAGTGTAAGATCGGGTAAGAAGACAAGTTTGTTACTCTTCCCTGGAAGGCACTTTAAAGCAGTAAAATAAATAAACACATCACTGAGGCAGAATCCTCTCAATGACGAGTTTAAATGTCCTTGCCCTCGGTTGAGCGAAAATCTCAGCATGCCATGTCAACGTCTAAACAGTTTAAGGAGCTATATTTGTGTCGGCGAGGTAAGGTTTTTATAAATAAACAAGAGTGGTGCAGGGCTTAAATGAGGTCTAAGGGAGACATCTTTCAGAAACCAGCCTTCGATTTCAGACAGTTAACTACAGTCAAGTTCCTCTCAGCTCCCGAGTCTAATCTGACAGGCCCAGCTGGTGTTGACGACTGCGTCTTGTGTACACATAGGGCTTGATAAAATAAATCTCCTCTGATGTTTACACTCTTTTATACTTGTCAATGTATCAGTGGGAACTCGTCCCTCAATTTAATTGAAATCCTTTCCTCTTGCCTGGCAGCTGCAGCCAGTTTATCTCTGCCAGGATCTGCCCACAATGTGAAGGCGAGGCCTCGAGAAGGGATGGTCGCGCTGTGGCAGAGGAAGAGGAGCCAAGGCTGAGGAAACATCATGTCCTCTGACCCGGGGAGGGCCGCAGGCAGGCGGGGCAAACAAGAACACGCGAAGGGGCATCTAATTGGTGGTGTGACTGAGGTAGCACTGCTAAATAATTAGACGCAGGCAGTGCTACTTAAAGGGGCAACTGTGGGGACAGGAAGCTAATGCCAATTAAGCTAATGGACTTAATGATGACTGCGAGGGCAGCGCTCCTGAATTCGATGGAATCAATGACGTGCAGATTGAGGGAGCACCGCTGAAGGCAAGGGAGTCAGTGACATGCAGAGTGAAGGAAGCGCTGCGAAGGGAACGGGTTTAGTCACACAGAGCATGAAGGGGGGACAGCTGGAGGGAATGTGGTAATGATGCTGAAAGTGGAGGGAGCACCTGAGTCAGCGCTATGGAGAATGAACAAAGGACCGCTGAAGAGAAAGGAGTCACTGCTATGGAGAATGAACAAAGGACCGCTGAAGAGAAAGGAGTCACTGCTATGGAGAATGAACAAAGGACCGCTGAAGAGAAAGGAGTCACTGCTATGGAGAATGAACAAAGGACCGCTGAAGAGAAAGGAGTCACTGCTATGGAGAATGAACAAAGGACCGCTGAAGAGAAAGGAGTCACTGCTATGGAGAATGAACAAAGGACCGCTGAAGAGAAAGGAGTCACTGCTATGAAGAATGAACAAAGGACGGCTGAAGAGAAAGGAGTCACTGCCATGAAGAATGAACAAAGGACCGCTGAAGAGAAAGGAGTCACTGCTATGGAGAATGAACAAAGGACCGCTGAAGAGAAAGGAGTCACTGCTATGGAGAATGAACAAAGGACCGCTGAAGAGAAAGGAGTCACTGCTATGGAGAGTGAAGGGAGCACCGCTGAAGAGAAAGGAGTCACTGCTATGGAGAGTGAAGGGAGCACCGCTGAAGAGAAAGGAGTCACTGCTATGGAGAATGAAAGGAGCACCGCTGAAGAGAAAGGAGTCACTGCTATGGAGAATGAAAGGAGCACCGCTGAAGAGAAAGGAGTCACTGCTATGGAGAATGAAAGGAGCACCGCTGAAGAGAAAGGAGTCACTGCTATGGAGAATGAAAGGAGCACAGCTGAAGAGAAAGGAGTCACTGCTATGGAGAATGAAAGGAGCACCTCTGAAGAGAGAGGAGTCACTGCTATGGAGAATGAACAAAGGACCGCTGAAGAGAAAGGAGTCACTGCTATGGAGAGTGAAGGGAGCACCGCTGAAGAGAAAGGAGTCACTGCCATGGAGAGTGAAGGGAGCACCGTTGAAGAGAAAGGAGTCACTGCAATGAAGAATGAAGGGAGCACCGCTGAAGAGAAAGGAGACACTGCTATGGAGAGTGAAGGGAGCACCGCTGAAGAGAAAGGAGTCACTGCTATGGAGAATGAAAGGAGCACCGCTGAAGAGAAAGGAGTCACTGCTATGGAGAATGAAAGGAGCACCGCTGAAGAGAAAGGATTCACTGCTATGGAGAATGAAAGGAGCACCGCTGAAGAGAAAGGAGTCACTGTTATGGAGAATGAAGGGAGCACCGCTGAAGAGAGAGGAGTCACTGCTATGGAGAATAATGGGAGCACCGCTGAAGAGAAAGGAGTCAGAGCTATGGAGAATGAAGGGAGCACCGCTGAAGAGAATGTGTTGAGATAGATAGTGAAGGAGCACAACTGAAGAGAATGGGGTCATACATATATATAGTGAAGGGAGCATCACTTAAGTGAATATGTCAATAACACTGTCAGAGAACAAAGCACCGCTGAAGAGACTAGAGTCAATGCTATGGAGAGTGAACAAAGGACCGCTGGAGAGAATGGAGTCAATGCTACGGAGAGTGAAGAAAGGACCGGTGAAGAGAATGGAGTTGATGCTATGGAGAGTGAACAAAGCACGGCTGAAGAGAAGGGAGTCAATGCTATGGAGAATGAAGGGAACACTCCTCAAGGGAATGTGCCAGTGATTTGGAAAGTAAAAGGAGTCCCACTGATGTGAGAGTGGCAAGGATATTCGTAATGAAAAGAGAACCACCGAAATATATGTGTCATTAAATGTAGGTGTCAATGGTATGGAGAGTGAAGAAGGCACCACTGAAGAGAATGTGACAATGGTTTGGAAAGTAAAGGGATTTCTGTTGAAGTGTATGTGTTGATAACATGGTAAGTAGTAAGAGGTAAGAATGTGGATACTGAAAGGTGAACGCACACTAAGACAGTGAAACCTGCATGAAAACATAGAAACATTTCTATCGGAGGCACCAAACGTTTTAGGCCACGTTTCAGATCTGTGGATTCGGGAGCTTACTGATGTTATCAGATCAGGATACTAAGTTAACTCCTGTTTTTTATATTATTTCTTTATTTTATTGCTTTAAAAAACCAAGTAGTACATTGGAAAGACATTAGACAGTGGGCTGTCAAGGAATGGACATTGAGAAAATCTCCTTGACAATCTTGAATCTCTTGATTGAAGATGGAGATTGGTACTTAAGAAACTAACATCCCACCAAACTATCTCCAACATGAGAAAGGAGAAAGTAGCCAAACAAAAATCACAGGTTTAGCATTTCATTTAGGAGATAGAAGGAAATGTCTTAGACAGAATTATCAGGGAAGGAGGTGAAGAAAGCAGAGTAAAATAAGGGATTGTATGCATGTGAAATAGCTTTGTGTCATGATTCCAACTCCTACATATAACAGAAACAGGAAGAGAAAGTGTCATCACAGGAAAAGGCTCACCTTCATCTTAGGTTTGGGGACCTCGAGTAACATCATGGGAGTAGCCCAACACTTTGGGAATGGCTTGTTCTAAGGGTTTTCTGTGCCCTATTACAGACAGTCACAGCATTTGTTTGGTAAATGATAACGCACAGGTGACACAGGCTTTGTTCTGCCTTGAATTCCAGATTTCTACCTCCGTATATGTGCAGTGCTCTGGGCAGCTCAAAAAACACCCCTCTGGATGACTGCAAGCATGGAGATACCAGAGCAGTACAGATCATGAATCCTTGGATGATTTGGGAAATAGATGTTGGTTTAGCTCTGAGTTAAAATGAGTGAACAAAGACTCTGAGAGTATCAGGGTGAAGATGTCTGAGAAAAGGAGAATGCAGATATGGAGACAGTTTTGTAAGAGGTTCCTCTAGCTCTTTATTTTGCATTGGCAACATCACTGAAATGTCCGGCTCCCTAATTTTTACTGGAAAAGAGATGTGTTAAATAGAAAGCGACATGAGATTCATTCAACAGGTAGTATGTATTTTGTGATTAAATAGACATTATCTTTCTGATTTTTAAATGTTTTCTTCCTAGACAGAAATGTTTTATTATGAGCATCCCTGTCCAGGACAATGATTAATTTGTGGCCAACTAGGTGCAGGGGGGACAATGTTTCCAGAAGAGCCTACTTCTAGCACAGCCGAAGCAAGACTGCCTGGTCTTGATTCTATCTCAGCACATATTGTTTGGGGTCAAGGACAACAGGTTTTCAGGTTTATTTTGTCCTTGGGACAAGAAGGCCCAACCCCCTGCAGCACAAACCCTTTGGCTGCCAATTTACAGTACCACATTATGGAGCAGGGAAGGGAATTGCCTGCATTTGACGTCATATTTTTGTTAATATGTTAATGCTGGTTGAACTTATATTTATGGTTCATTAATGCAAAGCCTTTATTATTAGGGCGAGTGCTCTAGATAAATGTTGTGGTGTAAGCTCGGACTATACTACTGGCAGTAGTACCAGTAAAAAAAATGTGTACACATGTTTGCAAAGTTTAACAATATGAGGCTATGTATAATGCTCACAGAATACTCTCTAATTGGATGCAAGTATTTGCAGAAGCCTGTAAGCAAAACTGATGATTCTTTGCTTTCAAAAAAATGTTCACAAAAATATGCAACTAGGAAAAACAAATGTTGCTAAACTATTGTGAAATTTTAAGCACCATTGCTTTGAAGCATCATTTAGTAAAATATGTTGATGCGTGCCAGTATTTCCTCAAAATCTTTATATTGGAAAGGCAGTGCAGCCAGTTTCAACAAGATTATGGGATAGATGAATATAAACAAGCATTGGCAAAGCTGATAGGTCTGTCATTGGTGGTCAGTCTTTTGTTTTTGTCAATGTGTGTCTTGTTTGACAAGGCTTTTGTAAAAGTTTATTGTTTTGGGAACTGCTGGGCCCTCACCAATGAAACAAACACTAGCAAAAAGCAAAACTATTTTTGGTCTCAAAAAGCACACATTGCCACAGTAGTTTGTGGCACTGAACAAAACTACTTTGTGTGCTGATATGCTCTTTGTGAAAGAGCAGAATGCGATCATTCACAGTGAAGCCTGTCGATAGATGGATAGAGAGAGATAGATTTTAATAAAATCAAAAGGTCTTGGTTAACACCAGACCTAATCAGGGGCCCAATTCTTAAAGAAGGTCACAAAAGTGCACCCATTGCATGTCTCTGTATTAGTGCGGATTTATGTATTTCATAAATTCACAAGAATTTACAGAAAAAGACAGGAAATCGTACTTCTATAAAATATTTGTAAACTGTATTTTAGCATGAGCAAATTTGCTAATGCGATAATCTATTAAGCGCTTATATGTTTACTTTCCCTTTACCCATTTTTCCCAACCCTGGAAGAAGTTTTACTTCTGACCCTTGTCAGGAGTAAATTTCCAACCTTTCTCAGTATGGGAAATGATTAAAGAAGAGCTGGTGAAAATCCTTAAAACATGGAAGTTAGTAGTTTTGCACAGACTCAAAAGGGCATTACAACCCTGGAACTATTGCTTACCACAGCCCCAGTATGTAGCTCTGTGGAAAGGTGGCAAAATAAGTTAATTGCTAGTATCCAAGCCCTACTATAGTATTTGCCCTGGCACAAACAGAGAGGCGATTATCGGAGCTCTTATATAATGTGACACGGCTGCCATAGTTTGTTGCTGCACTACAGGGCACCAAAGGCACAAGTAAAAAAAAAATTATAGGACAAGTAGATTTATGAAGCAGCATGTCCCATCCACAAGTAGATATTTTAATAAATTCCACACCCCTGCTATTGTTTTCATCCTTCGTTTTTCTCGTTTCTGTCTGTCTCTTGCTTGATATGGGTCAAAGCCTGAACTAGAAAAATAAATCTATTCCCAAAAACAAATCCCATGCCCACCAGCTGCAACCAGAGGCACTAATTAGCAATTGGTCCACAATGTTTTGCGCCCTAGTTGTAACAGATGCTAAGTTTTGGGTCATTTTAACTTGGAGCTATTGGGTGCATTTGGTTTAGAGTGCATGTCTGTTGGGTGATGGAGAGAATCATCATTGTGCAACAGGTTATTTGGAGTTGTGAGAACAGTGCAGTAGAAGGGTACTGGTGATCAATCAAAAAACATAGCTTTTATCCACCCAACTACAGAATGGTTGCTGTGCCAGACCAGTCCACTACCCTGGTTTGCCCTTTGGTGCCCATAGCACTGTCCTTGCTATCACTATTCTTAAGGTCATAAAGACAACATTAGGATAGAAACTTGCAGATCTGCTTAAGGTCTTCATTTTCCATTCATTAACCTTACCGTTGACCTTTCTAAAGTGTATACTAACTAAGGGTTGAACAAGAAGGAGATTTAGTGATATGATCAGAGGTTAAAGGTTGTGTGATGTCACTTCTAGTATCCAAGGCTTCTGGTAAATTAACGTCCAGAGGCAGCACTGGAGGTGAATGGAAGAAGGTGAGCAGGTTAGCCAGAATCTAGCAGAGTCTCACCTGAAAGAAACCTGCTACACAGACACATTCCCTGGATGAACAAGAAAGCATACACCTTTCAGGCTCTAGTATGACATCTGCACCATTCACTTAAATTTTTTTTTTATAGGTTTTGATGTTCAAAATGTAGAGCTATATTAGCACAGGGCACTCTACCCAAGCGTGACGGGCCTGGAGAAATGGAGGAAGAGCTGACTTTCATCATCTCATCTCAAGCACTCTCGGGGGGGACATTGTCTCCAAAAGCTGAATAGCATCCAAAAACACTGTCTGAGACTCATCCCCAGACAGACCCTCTGTGAGGTGGGTAATAAATGAGATGGGTTTATGTATGGCAGGTTGCGCTTTATCCCTCGACCAGCTCCTGCGTCACTCTTAAAGATATATTCAGATAAAGATATTCTTCAGCTTACTTGTGGATGTGGAGCCTGACAGCAGTGCGTGGACTCAGAAGACGAACATTGAGCTGTCTAATTTCATCTTTCCATGTGAACATGATTAGCCTGATAAATATGCATTAGACTCGTTCAGACGTTTGTAGGCTGGGCTTTAAGAGGGGTCTGTCGCTGGGAGCCTGAAACATATTTCTGGATTTCGCATAGCCAAACAATGATTTCTACTTTACGTCGTTCTCTTTCCTAATATCTCAGCTCTGGGATCTAGTAGCTTTCTTCAGCACAAGAACCCAACGCGAGAATCTCCTTTTGTCAGGCTTGCTACCTATTATTGTGATTATTCTAAAGAAAATCTAAAAGGGCCACCAGCACAACGAATATAAATATAAATGACTTACACATGGTAGGTTAGGGGGAATGCCTTCATCGGTGTGGGTTGAGCTGAAAGGTTTTACGCCATAATATGTTCAGCCCAAGCATTCATCATTTTGCTGAATGGAAACAGTAATGTGAAAAGTGTCAGTCTTTCATGTTTCTCATGTACAAATGGTAATCTCCCAATGAGTGAAGCCATTAAAAAATAGGGTAACCCCAGTATCGAGCCATTTGTGTGCAATATTCTACATATATACAATATATAGCTATATATTATTAAGATAATCATTAAGTCCAAAATGATTGTGTGGCAGCAGCAAGCACCATTGTTTGTGATGACAGAAGTAGGGACACACAGCAGGAGCAGGGCGGATTCACAGTGCCATCTCCAGGACCGTCGGCGGAAGGGTTTCGCTTTCCCTACACTTTTTTGGAACACAACTCAGCTCTAAAAGTAAAAGTCACACTGCCCTCGCACGCCCATTTATATTTGGAGTTAAACAAGGCAAGTGTGAGTGGCACTTCCACCCCATAAACACACCTCTGTCGCTACAGCCCTCAAGATCTGCCCCTGCCTGTGCATGGAGGGGGAAGGGCGTCTCAAACATAGTCCATCTGCAGTTTATTGGCATCGCGTCAGCATGTGTAGCGCCTCAGGCGCTATAGAAATCACATCATTACTCGATGTAGCTCTGCATGTCACCTGTATACTCGTGGCAGACGCTGCGCCCTCTCACATGATGAATGAGTCGCCCTCGGAGCATTAACGATATTTTAATGTGCAGCCTCAGAGAACCCCTCTGTCCCCCCACATCCACGGCAGAGAGGCTTGGCAGTGGGAGGATGTGAAGATTACCAGAGAACATTAGTGGCCCACTTCAAAGTGAATGGACAAAAAGCTCAAATTGCACAGACCGCTGTTCTGTCATTACGGGATTTAAGGCCACATGTACATAGCTTTTTTTTGGGTCGTAAACGGCTGGATTCGTGACCCAAAAACACATTTTCCTATGTACAAGACCCCCTTTTACAATTCAGTAACCTATTACCAAATCAAGGGCCACATGTACAAAGATCCGGTATTGCAACTCGGAAACTGCAAGTCTTAGCGACTTGCAATTTGCTAGTCGCAAAACATGATGTACAACAGTGTACTTTACGCTGTTTGCGATTCCCAATGGGGTTGCAAATGACCTACCTCATGAATATTCATGACGTAGGTCGCAATTTGCGTCCCTATTGGGAATGGCGGCCTTCACAGGGACGGTGGCCTGCTGGAGACTGCAGACCACCATGTCTGTGACTGCTTTTAAATAAAGCAGTTTTTTTTTTAAATGCAGCCCATTTTCCTTAAAGGAAAACAAGATGCATTTCAAAATCAAAAATGAAAAGTTTTCTTTTCATTTTTTCAGAGCAGGCGGTGGTCCGTGAGACCACTGCCTGCTCTGAAAAAGTATTTTCGCTGCCACTCGCAAAGGGGAAGGCGTCCCATAGGGACCCCTTTCCGTTTGCAAATGGGTTAGCACCAGTTTGAAACTAGTGCTAACTGTGATTGTTTTGTGACCGCATTCACGGTCACAAAACAATCCTACATCGCACTGCGACTCGCAATTAGGAAGGGAACGCCCCTTCCTAATTGCGACTCGCAAACTTATTTTTTCCTGTCGCAAACAGTCAGATTCTGCAAATCGGGCCGTTTGTAACAGGAAAAATAGTACCTACATGTGCCCCCAAATGGGTTAGCGAATCGCTATTAGGAAGGAGTGTGTTAAGGGCGTCCCTTCCTAATAGAAACTCGCAGTCCTATGTTTTAATGTTTAGCAACTGGAATGCGGTCGCAAAACATTTGCTTTTTAACACCAGTTTTAACTTAGCGCTAATGCATTTGCAAACGAGAAGGGATCTCCAAGGAACCCCTTCCCTTTTGAGAATGCATGTGAAAACATTTCTTAAGAACAGGCAGTGGTCCCACGGCCCACTGCCTACTCTTAAGAAATGAAGCTCAAATCTCATTTTCCTTTAAGGAAAATGGGCAGGGTTAAAAAAGATTGCTTTATTTAAAAGCTTATCACAGACCTGGCTGTATGCTGACCCCAGCAGGCCATCATCCCTGTCCCTGTGATTTTTGCAATTTCCAGTGGGTCGCAAATTGCGACCTACCGCATGAATATTTATGAGGTAGGCCTATTTGTGAACCACTGAGAATCGCAAAATAAGCTATTGGAGTTACGTACATTTGGAATTGTGATTTCCTAATTGCGATATACGTATATGTGGCCATTAGCCCCTCATTATTAACGAGAAGTGAGTCACCACTAATTTAAATAGCCACCATTCAGCGCTGAAGTGTTCAATACTATTATTAGCTCTAATTGGCCAGTTCCAAAGCACACCGGAAACTATGTGATCCTCTATGGGCTGCAGAGAAAGGAGTTGGGTGTGAAAGTGAAGGTGAATGTTTGGTCAGAATTAGAGCGCTTGAGAGCTTAAATAAATTGACAGTCAATTAGCCGTCTGTGGTTATTTTGTAATTTTAGATAATTTTAATAAACCAAACTTAGCATTGTGAAATAGTGAATCATTTAAATGAAAACGCAATTCAAGAAATATTGCTTTAAAATCAGGGTGGCAAGAGAGTTGAGACATTTAGGGCTGATTTGGAAGAGGGTTTGTAGCGGATTGGGTCAGAAGCTTAGACATCAGTAAAAACTTTGAACTGATATGAGGTGTACATTTTCAGAGGTAGTAAGTGAAACCCTAATCAAATTAGGGTTTGATGGATAGTTGTTGGGAGGTCATTGCTGGTCAGATGTAACTTTTTTCCCAAAATGTAAGAGTGAGGGGCACATCTTTTTGAATTACAGGTTGATCGATAGAATGATCAATGAAAATGTCTGTTGAGTGCCCTTCTGTTTTGCCCAAAAAAATTGCAACTACTCCCGGAAGCTGGGGTGAAACCATGCGCAGATTATGAATCACAATAGATATCTCTTTTAGACTGTCACAGCTGAGAGGAAATCCCACAAAGACGAAAAAAATGTCCTTGGGGAATCTTTTCGGTCTTTGCTTGAATATGAAGAATCTATTGATGAGACAAGCAAGGCAGCAAACTCCTCCTTACATCGGGAAGTAGAGAAGGGCTGAGCAGATCTAGAACAGAGGCATGAAGATTAACAAAGAAAATGACCCAACCTGCATGAAGAAAAAAACAGGTACAAAAAATGAATAGCAAGATACCTTGATAAGCCTCCAATGGACTGACCACCAATTGAGAAAAAGCATTTCATAAGACTCTACTATCCTTTCTTGGAAAACCATGGGTCCATTGTTATGTGGATTTGTAGAGGCGGCCATTTACCAGTGTGGGTATTCAGGTGCTGAGCAGAGCAGGCCAGAGAAGGGGAGGAGGAGGAGATCATGTCTCTTTCGTCTGGAAGTGCCTGTCTTGAGGTTCCTTTGGAAGTCCAAGAGGGAGGGGAAGGTTCTGAGGAGTTGTGGGAGGTCATTCTAGGTCTTGGCTGTGTCTTCCACTTCTGGCCTTCTTGATGCGAGGGAGGTGTGCTCTTGCCTAGGATGCACATCAATAGGGTCTGGTGAGATAGTAGAAGCTGAGGCGGTGGTTGGGCTGGTATTGTGGAGAGCTTTGTAGGCATGGGAGAGTAACTTTAACCAACATCTTTCCTGGACTGGGAGTCAGTGGAAATTGTTGAGGAGTAAAGAGATGTGGCTATTTCACAGCATAGTCTGGCAGCGACGTTCTGGGTGGTTTGGAGCTAGCATAGAACATGTGCTGGGTTTCTGAAGTAGAGGGTGTTTCCATAGTCAAGTCTACCTATGATAAGAGACTGTTTGTCTGGTGTTAAGTGGGATCCACTTGAATCTTGTGCAGCATTCGCAGGATGTGGAAGCATGATGAGGTAACAGCTTTGATTTGTCTGCTCCTGGAGAGGTTGGTGTCTAGGATAATCTCAAGGTTCTTGGCATGGTCTGTAGGGGTGGGTTGTCAAGTTCAGAGTGCCACTAAGAGGCATCTCAGCGGGAGTGGCTGTTGCTGAAGAAATGGAATTCCATGTTTCGTCTGTGTTGAGCTGGAGGTAGTTGCTTTTCATCCAAGCAGCAATGTTGCTCATGCAGTTGGCAAAGTTTGTTTTGGCGGTGCTGGTTGAGTCGGTAAACGAGAGGATGAGCTGTGTGTTATCAGCATAGGATACTGTGTTGATGCTATGGGCTCTGACGATGTCCACGAAGGGTGTCATGTAGACGTCTAAGAGTGCTGGGCTAAGTGATGATCCTTGAAGGACTTCATAGATTGGTTTCTTGGGTTCAGAGGTGTAGGGGGGAAGTCTGACTCGTTGAGATCTGTCCGTGACGAAGGAGGATAACCACTTGAGGGCTGGTGCGCAGATACCCAAGTGCTGAAGCATTTGGATGAGTGAGTTGTGTGGGACCATATCAAAAGCTGTAGAAATGTCAATGAGGATGAGTCTATTCTAATTTGAAGAAGTCCACCGTTGACGCCCTGCTTGTTATGCAGAATTCTGAAGCCCCACCAACTCTGCTTGCTTACTGTGCCTCCTGCCCTTTGCTAAAACCCTTCAGAAGTGCTAGTGCAGAGTGGGAAAGAAACTTGATGACTTTACAGTGAGAAACATCCTCTTCTCCCACAAGATGTCATTAGCTGAGTTGTTGGTGCCAATCAAGGTACAGATGTGACAGTATTCCCTCCTCCTTAAACTCAGAGTGTATGCAGATGTTCTCTGAAATAGTGACAAATGAACACAGGGACTTGAATAGGAGAGACACCTCCCCAAGAATATTCACTTGAAGGATAACCTCTCCAGTGGCTCAGAAACTGAAGTTGACCTTGAAACTTTCAGGAGTCACATATGCCAGAACCTCATATTCAGGTTGCCATTATACTGTAACTGGTAGAGTTTCAGCTGGAGGACCATGATAAGGATCAGAACATATGGTTTCCATTGATAAGAAAGCAAAATTGAATGCTTCTTCCAGGTACGTGGTGAGGTTCAAGCAAATAGCTTCCACATTGATCACAAGTCTATGAAAAAATTGAGGTTGACATTTCACTGGCAATGTATGAAGTGGTAGAAAATAAGAAGACAGCCAAATGTTTTCTGTGGCGAAACAGAACGAAACTTTGATTTATCAGCATTTTTCCTCATCATTGCTTTAGAATGATGTAAACTTTGTGAAACAAGCTGTCTGTGTCTTCTCAGTTAATTGAGGTATAAGTTGTTGTAGGATTCAGGGAATCAACTACATGATAGGATGGGGAAACCCACATGGATAAAAATTCTGCACGTGAAAGAATGGTAGACCTTTAATAGAATTTTTCATCACTGATAAATAAGCAGTAAAGTAATCTTAAGTCGAATTGCAATATCATTTCAGTTATTGATCCAAAACTTGATTAGCTCATTCTGTTTGCCCATAAGATTGTTGCCGGTAACCAGAAGACCAAACCTGTTCTTCTCCAAATGTCTTGCATAAAGTCTTCCAAAAAAGGATAGATATTGAGTACCTGTATCTGAGATGACAGAATATGGCAAGCCATGAATGAAGAAAAATATCAATCAAGAAACATTGAGTCACTTCGTCTGCCACTGTTACTTTCAACATAGAGAAAACAAATCCATCGTTGAAAAGGTGTCTACAGTTATAAGCATCACCCAATTTCCTTCAGAGAGTGGAAGGTATGTTATTAAAATCTGTACAAATTGTATGACAGGGGTTATGAGGAACTGGGAAAGATTGGAAAGTGTCAAAAGGTTTAGAGGACAAATATTTATATTGATCATAAATAAACTGGACAAGTATTAACATATCCCTGGGCATCTGCATGACTAAATTTAGGTTCATTTTAGCTCCTCTTTGGCTGGAAATGGTTGAAACATGACATCTTCAAAGCATCCGCTTGTAAATTTTTAGTGGAAGGAAAATAAAGCTTGGTAACTAAACTGCAGCTTATTTAATCTAATAAAGGGGTTCTCTGTTGAATATCTTTCAACTTCTTCAGATCCATATCTTTTTGTGTAGTTGTAACCTTTTCAAGAAAGGACTGAAATTTTCTAATAACACGTTGTTAATGAATTACTGACTGATCTTAAGAGAGAGCAGATTCTGGATAAGAACAGGACAAGGAATCCGCCCAATACATTTTTTGAACCAGGAATACAGGTGATGATAAAATCATACTGTGCAAAGAAAAATACCCCTAATGCCTGACAAGGTTTTTTGCAGATTTTTGTTGTAAATTGCAATCATCAGTTTGAATTTTAATGTGGCACCTTCCAGCTCACCAAAAATTCCCCCACTTAATCCAGGCTGGTGGAGACACTGCACCCATAAGGCTTGCCTTCCTTTTGCTTGCTTCCGTCTCTTAGTGCCAGCAGAACTTGGAATTTCAATCTCCTGTGTGCCTCTCAATCTGAGTTCTTGATCTGAAATGCTGATTTGGTGGCTTGCCACTGCGCAGTCTGCCAACATCGCCAGATTTGATGTTGGCAGTCCCACAACTGCTGGAGGAGCCAGGATTACACAGAGCACTCAATATATTATGGACCACATAACCAGGAATGGATAAAACGTTCTATGGAAAAAAGTCATGAGAACAAAGAGATCTAGAATTGTTGTTTCTGCCATTATGTGATATTGTGTGCCTCTCCACGTTTCCGACTATTTTTGTACCCCTGCCCCTTAATTCTTTCTTGACACTATTTTGAACTTATCCTATAGACATGTTTTATGGGCCGGGCTTTCACTCCTGTAAGTACTGAAAACTTAAAAACGGCCCTATAGCTAATAAAACATATATACTAAACGTATTTGCTAATTTGCCAATATAGTAGTACCCCATGAATTTATCGCTGACCGGAGGAGGAGTCTGTATTGTATATATTGGTCAAGTGGATATAGTCGACTCAACCCGTTTATAGTTGCAGTTGGAACATCTAACTGATGACTGAAATCCTTCATATTTCTTTTATAAATCAATTGCATACTTAAATATATTGCACTAGAGAATATTTCAGTCCGTGCTTGCCCATACTTATAAACTTCCTAGAAATCTACATGAGAGGATATCTTCCTCAAGAAATCAACAACATATCCCACCAAGTAAAGGAGGTGTTTACAAGCACAATAAGGAGAATATACATAATGACCATGGTAAGACAGACTCATGTGTTACTACTCCCAACGTGTTTCCAAGAAATTTATAGCCACACTTCTTTGGGGGCAGTGGAACTCTCCCTTTACGGCAAAGCAAAAAGCTCCTCCAAACTTTAAACCACTGTTCGAGTAAATATCGTGCCAGTTACTCCACCATGCATGGTAACCCTCCTTGATCAGTAGAAATAACAATGGATGGTTGATAGAAATGTTATTATTGATAATTGTAATGAAGATCCAAACTGTAACAACAGACCCAGATGTTGCTGGTTGAAAGTTTGATCTTGTGAGCGAGTCACCGACAAATGAGCACCACGAATATCATGAGACACGCATGTGTTCCAACATATTACGGGAGAAAGTGAGTCAATCATCTCATAACGATTTACCCTCCAGACTATAGACTTCCTCCTCACTCATTGTGGATGTTACTCTCATGGATGTTGCAGTCATGGTTAGCAAGTTGCCCCGGGCTCAGGTAACTAAAAGATGGCCAATGTCACCCTTGGAAAAAAAGAATGAAACGGAGGCAAAAGGTTTAACTTCTGGCTTAATTCTATCAACCACTCACTTGATTTCATATTCTTTGAAAACCAATCCTGTTATATCTGACGTGATGTAGGCATTACAAAGAATTCACTGTTCGATATTTGCCTACTTGAAAAATTGTTACTGGGCTCACACCATACTTCTTAAATTACCAAAATACTAAATGGTGAAGCTTACTGGTAACGTTGAAATACAATCTAATCCCAATAAAGGAATGTTGAATCTGCAGTTGGTGCCTTGCATTCTCTCTAGAAGACCATTCAGATAACAGAAACACAAACTCACAACAAGAAGGATGAAGGTGAATATCTAAAAGCGGTCTTCCCACGCTCAATGATGAGACCAAGTGATGGAATTACAGAGCCATTTGCATTAACACCTAGGAAAATGTTATCTAATTCACTGGTGCCACTTAAGAAGGGTCCAAAGCTATCTGTACACAGTGGCTATTAAATCAAAAAATTATGGATGGATAAAAACCTTACAGTACCCAAGATTGAATGTGAAGTGCTATGTCACTGATGCGGTTATTTAAGGAGCAACTAAATGGCACTGAAGAAGCCTTATACTCCACTGAGAAGAAGAAAATATATTCAATATTTGGGCACAAAAAGAAGCTCTTTAGGAATGAATTAATACTAGGATTGGAAAAATAGGTGGATTGCTAGAAAAGAGATTTAAAAAGTGATATCTGAAAAGGAGTACAAGATAGAAGGCAAGCCCAGTTTTGGAATTAAAAGATCTCTGCCACGCCACCATTGAAGGAATTCAAAATCAACCCTCTCTCATCCCACCAATCCCCCAACCGCTTTGCCTACAACATTGAATATGTTAGCTAATTTGTTTGGCATGACTAATACTGAAGTCCCTGAGCTCCATGGAGAGAACTTTAATCTGTTTCAACCAGCCCCTCTAAAGAAAGAGCTCAGATTTGGAGGACTTAATGGAATTAATTGATTCATTCCCCAACTCTGCAGTACACTACCATGGGAGATCTTGTATGCACTGCCTCGTTTGAGGCTCCTTAACGCAAATGACATCCAGCTCGTGAGCTTTATGATTTATAACAAAAACACTAGTTGTATATTCACCCTTGTGGAGTTTACAACCAGCAATGCATACAGACCAGTTATGGACAATGTTTATGAACTAGGTATACTGGAAATACGAATTTCACAACAGCACCGCACCCCGCATTGTTTCCAGGCCAAACTGCTGAAATGTACCAGGAGAAAACTGCCCAAATAACAGGCGATACGTTTTTTAGTACAAAAACAAGAAGTCAAAATCTACAGCTATGCCCTATTTTAAGAGTAATTGTAAGAGTTTACATATTCAGTGACTACCCTGAAAGTCCGATCATAGAGACTGAAAAGTTGTAATGGGTGCAATTTATTGCACTTGACAAATTCCAGTCCCTCCAGTGTCAGAGTTTATCAAGTGCAATAAACACCGCACCAACCTCCGGGGCATTTGTAACAAAGTCTCAGTTTTCCTTCTTAACATGGCAATAGAACAAGCAGGATATAATTCTCCACGTCTCCAGTCGTTCCCTCCGTTCCACAAACTCATTTTGGTAAATGAAATGAGTGTCGAGCGCAACCAGCCTTTACAGCTCATTTCATTTGGGAAGTTTAATGAGAGTTCAAAGCCAGATGCAAATGTGAAGCAGGTTTGCTGAAATGCATGTAATTGAAATGTCCTTGGCACAGTTGAGTTAATCAGACACGGAGGGAAAGAAGAAATGGACGAGAAGATAGAGGGAAGGCTGGAGTTTTTTTTTTTTTAAAGATGAACAGTGTAATGGAGTTGCAGCAACAGATAGAGAGGAAGGGTGGATGCATTGCATTGTATGGCACTGTGCAGAGATGCTAGCTTGTGGGTGCTGTCTGAGTTGTTGAAGATCACGATGAACATCCACGCCACAAACATGTTGTTGGCTGTGCAACTCAACATATACCGGAGGGTCTGTGAATACACATGATAAGACTTTAAAGTGACTTGTAAGGGGACTTGTAATCTAAGTAATTTTGCTTCACACTATCCCTTCCTATTGCCTTGAGCCTAAATAAGCACATGTGTACAAAGTACTCGGATCTGTACTGTCACATTCAAGTCCTAAATTGTCACTAACAGTGTATGATGCCAGAACTTTTACTTGGTTCAGGTGTATCTTTATTTCACCAAGTTTAAGAAAACAGCACTTGGGGATTACACTTGTCGCTATAAAGCACTACTCCAGATCAGATTATTAAATTATTTGTTTGCAGGGACTGAGACACTTCCAAAGAGTCACCAATAACCACCAGTCTAGCTTTGGTCTTGGTTGTCACCTGAACCACTCAATAGCACTATAGGCTAGCAATTAATAACCATAGGACATTAATCTCTATACCTGGAGGTGTCAAGCGTAAGTCCAGGAAGGCCAGATGCAGGCCAGATGTTCAGGATATCCCTAGAGGATATATGTGCATGCAACAAAACTAACGGAACTCATTTACATATTCAGTGCTTAGTCTGAAAGTATGATCATAAAGACTACAAGGCAATGCCAAAAAGCACTGCGTGTGTTATTTTATTTTCAGAAATCATAACTCATATGTAAATGTTAAAGTTGAATCAACAAATGTGCAATTATAGCCCATCTACATATATGCTTGTGTGTAAGAAACAAGTTACTTACCTGTAGCTGTAGTTCTCCAGTATTGGACACTTTCATAGATTCACAGGCTTGAATACTTCCCCGTCGTCAAGATGGGAGTCCCCGGTGGAATATAAAACCAGGCCTGAAGATGTATGCATACAATACATGAAGTAGGCCTCAATACAATAACCCATCCTAGTCGTTTTGTAAAATAAACCCAAACTCAAACTTAAACCAATTAGATTGCCTCACCCCTCTAGAACCTCCTGTGAGGAGCTGCCTTTCCTCAGATTTTACGAGCACAAGTGCTGAAAAAACCCAGCACACTGAAAAGAGAGAAGGTGAGCTCCCCCGGGGAGGCGGGCGGGCCGCATGTGAATCTATGAAAGTGTCTAATACTGGAGAACTACAGTTACAGGTAAGTAACTTATTTCTTACTCCAGTATTGGAACTTTCATTCATTCACATGCTTGAATAGAGTAGCAAGCAGTAAGTAAAACATTTCCTGTACCAAGAAATACTGTCTATGTCAATCATTATAAAGAATGCCATCAGACAGTTACATGCATAGCAATAAAATAATGCTGTAAACACAAATATATAAATATGCAAGAAAGGTAAGTGAATAACAACCAGAAAATGTGATTAAATCTGAAGCGGATGGAGGGAAACAAACAGCTCACCTTATCTGAACAAATGTCTAAGAACTGCCGGACCCACCGCGGCATCATGGAGCAATTCAGCATCCAGGGAGTAGTGCTTCGTGAAGACGTGCGTTGTCCTCCACATGGCTGCACGACAGAAGTCTGGAAGGGACACTCCAGAGAAGAGTGCACAAGAAATGGACACTGCACGTGTAGAATGTGCACGACCTTTACTGTCCAGCGGTCAACCAGATTTTTGGTGGCAAAAGGCTACGGCCCTAGAAATCCCTCTGGATATCATTTGTTTAGAAACAGGAAGCCCTCTCCTGGGCGCATTAAATGCCACGAACAGCTGACTGGATCTTCTGATTGAGGATGTGCACTGCAAATAAAATTTAAGGCATCGCTTGACGTCCAAAGAATGCAGAGATCTTTCTGCCCCAGTCTGGGGCTGTGGAAAGAAAGTCCTTAGGACCACTGGCTCGTTCATGTGGAAATCAGTTGGCACCTTTGGGATGAACTTCGAGTTTGTTCGTAGTATGACTGTGTCGTCTGTAAACCTCATGAAACGCTCATGGATGTTAAAGGCTTGAAGCTCGCTTACTATGCGAGCAGATGTCAACGCTAAGAGGAGCACTACCTTCCAGGTAAGATACTTAGGGGGTCATTCTGACCGCGGCGGACGGCGGTCGCCGCCCGCCACGCGGTTCCCGCCGAAAGACCGCGGCGGTCATTCTGGCTTTCCCACTGGGCTGGCGGGCGACCGCAGAAAGTCCGCCCGCCAGCCCAGCGGGAAACACCCTTCCCACGAGGACGCCGGCTCAGAATTGAGCCGGCGGTGTGGGAAGGTGCAACTGGTGCAGTTGCACCCGTCGCGAATTTCAGTGTCTGCTAGGCAGACACTGAAATTCTTTTTGGGGCCCTCTTACGGGGGCCCCGCGGCACCCCCTACCGCCATCCTGTTCCCGGCGGGAGAACCATCAGGAACTGGATGGCGGTAGGGGGTGTGCGCTCCGCCGCCATGGAGGATTCTCAAGGGCAGCGGAAAGTCGGCGGGACACCGCCGACTTTCCGTTTCTGGCCGCGGCAGAACCGCCGCGGTCAGAATGCCCAGCGGTGCACCGCCAGCTTGTTGGCGGTGCTACCGCCGACCTCCGCCATGGCGGTAATTACCGCCAGGGTCAGAATGACCCCCTTAATGTCTGATTTGTGAATAGGTTAGAGTGGTTCCTTCATCAACTGAGTTAGGACTGTATTGAGTTGCCAAGATGGAGGATGTCATTTGGCTGAAGGAAAGGATCGGAATAAGCCCTTCATAAACTGCTTTATCAGCCAATGAGACCAGAGAGACGGTCCTTAAGATGGTCATCTATATCTGAAGATAGCAGCTAAGTGGACCTTAATGGAAGCAGTTGGAGAAGGTACGGTAAAACCTGTTCTGGAGCAGATGAAAGCGGATGAACACCATAAACAAAACCACTTCCATTTTAAGGTATCTGTCTTATTGGTGCTATCTGCATGAGCTTTAGCTAAAACAGTTTGACAGTCCATGGGAATGTTTAGATGGCAGGATTCATTGAACTCCGGAGCCATGCACATAACCTGAGATGCTTGGGATCCGGATGCCTCACTTGGCCCTGGCTGATGGTGAGCAGGTCCGGAATGGGTGCTAACTTGATGGGAGGACACGAGGATAGCAACAGAAGCTCCGTGTACCACAGTTGACGTGGCCAGGCTGGAGCAATTAGAATTATCTGGCAGGGCTCTGATTTGATCTTGCTGATGACCCGAGGAAGAAGGGGTATCGGAGGAAAGGTGTGAACATAAATCCTTGACCATGCTATCAAAAGGGCATTTCCACACAACCCTGGCTAGGGATGCCAGCTTGCATAAAACCAACATTTCGCGTTCTGAGGCGTCGCAAAGAGGTCCAGGTTCGGTGTCCCCCACCTGCGGAAGACTGCATCCAGCATTGTTTGATTCAGTTCCCACTCGTGTGAAGATGTGCTTAATCTGCTTAGAGAGTCTGCTGTGGTGTTGCTGACTCCCGGGAGATGCTCTGCCCGTATGTGCACTGAATTCTGAATGCACCAGGTCCGAATGAGCTGAGCTTCTGTGGAGAGTAAGTGAGACCGAGTTCCGCCTTGCTTTTTTATGTAGTGCATAGTGGTCGTATTGTCCGTCCAGACCAGCACCGACAAACCTCGGATTCTCGGTAGAAAAGCTTGTAGTGCAAGGTACACAGCTCTGAGTTCCAGGAGGTTGCTGTGCCGGGTCGCATGAGAATTGGGCCATCTGCCACTGACTTACAGAACTTGGAGACATGCTCCCCATCCCTCCATCGAAGCATCTGTCGTGATGGTGAACGGAGGAATTTGATTCAGGAACTCCAGACCTACTGAAATGTTTGCAGGCGTTGACCCCCACTGGAGGAAGTGGACCATCCTTGGTGTTATGTGAATGATGTCCCCGGAGGACCCTTGTGCCTGCTTCCACTGTTTGTCGAGCTCTTCTTGTAGAGGGTGCATTTGAAGATGACAGTGTGGAACTAGGTTGATACAGGAGGACATCATCCCCAGTAATGATATGAACCTCCAAACTGAAAGAGAGTTTTTTCTTCGAACTGATTTTGCCAAGGTCAAAAGCTTGAGTTGGCTTTCTTCTGCAGGAAAGGCTTTTACAAGAGTCGTGTCCAACATAGCACCCAGAAACACTAGCCTTCTGGTAGGTTGGAGCTGTGACTTGTCTCTGTTGAGAGTGAGACCTAGTTGTTGGAAAAGACGTAACGTGGCCTTGAGGGAGTGAAGTAGAGCAGATATATTCGGAGCCTTTAGTAACCAATCATCCAGATATGGGAATACCTAGTGCTTGAGACGTCTCAGATATGCAGCCACTGGGACTAAGCACTTTGTGAAAATCCAGGGGGAGGATTTGAGCCTGAAGGGTAGCACTCTGAACTGAAAGTGCTGGCCGGCTACCAAGAATCTCAGAAATTTCCTGTGCTTGGGGTGAATGGGAACGTGGAAATACACATCCTGAAGATCTAGGGAAGCCATAAAGTCGCCTATGTTGAGAAGCTGTTGTGCGTCCTTAAAAGTTACCATTCGAAAGGATTGTTTGTTGAGCTGCCTCAGATCCAGGATGGGTCTCCACAGACGGGACTTCTTTCTGATGAGGAAGAATCAAGAGTAAAACCCTCTTCCTCGCTGCGAAGGGGGTACCATCTCTATCGCCCCTTTGAACAACGTGCTCATTATCGCTAGGAGGAGAAGATGCAGACGTTGTTGGCGCTCCCGGGAAGGTGGAGTTTTGGGAGGCCTGGAAGTGAATTCTAGTAGATGGCCATGAGTTATGATGTCCAGAACCCACTTGTCGCTTGTGATCTGATTCCAGCGACGTAGGTGACAAGACAAGCAGGGAGGGGTAGCCAGCCCCTGAAGACTGTCTTCCCAATCTTCCTCTAGGAGGTGGTCTGCTGTATGCTGCCGCCAGAGGCTGCCTTTGATGGTACTGGGTCTGGATGACTGATACTGGAAAGAGTAGGGGGGGTAGCAAAAGGACTGGTAGCCACCTCGAAAAGAGGAGTGGCCTCTCCCCTGGCTCCCCAAAAGGGAGTAAGCTTGTACTGTAGGGATCCCAACGACCTAGCAGTATCAGTATCAGACTTGATCGTCTGAAGGGCATCGTCAACATGCTTGCCAAACAGGTCTTGGCCATAGTACGAGAGATCCAGGATCTTTGTTTGGACATCCGGCCTGAAATTAGTGGCTTTGAGCCATCCCTGGCACCTTAAGATGGCTGAACCCACCAGAAGCCTAAATCCCATGGCTGCAATGTCCAGGTCGCAGTCATTTACTTCTGCAGATGTTCGATGACCCTCCATAACGATCTTTTTTGCGTCCGACTTGTTGGTATCTGTAAGGTCCTCTACAGAGTGGGAGATGTCAGACCACAGCTGCCTATCGTATCTGCCCAGTAGTACCAATGAATTTGCTGCATGGATCACAATTGCAGACATCGAAGAGAACCTCTTCCCGATACTGTCCAGGCGCCTTCCATCCTTGTCAGGAGGGGCTGATAAAGGCGCTGAAGGGTTCTTGGAGCGTCCCTCTGGGCAGCCTGGGAAACCACAGAGTCTGGTTTAGGGTGATCCATTAGGCATGCAGGAGCGTCTTCTGTTGCCTTATACTTTTTGTCCAGCTTTGGTAACACCGCTGGTACTGTCGCCGGGTTTTTCATGATTTTTAGCCCTTGACTCCAAACATGGTCAATGATTGGGATAGCCCTAACAGATTTTCTGTGCAGCTCTTTAAAATCATACAGAAAACAGTCCTGCTGCGTAGATGGCAATTGCAGCTCAAACCTCATTGTGGCTTTCTCTAAGAGGTTATGGAAAGAGACAATATCCTCAGGAGGAGATTCGACTGCCAGTGGCTCCGGAGAAGGGGGTGCCAAGAGCACATACTCATCCTATTCGTCCTGGTCAGATAGAACCTCTCCTTCCTCTGCCGCTTCATCAGAAGAGGCCTGGACCTGAGGACTCTGCGGAGGCTGAAGAGGAACTTGTGGCATCATAGGAAAAGCTGGCAGAGGTGCCGGAGTAGCTGGAGCAGAAACTGCTGGCATGGGATCTTTCCTCAGTTGAGGGTAGAAGCATTCTCTGTAGTCCGCCAGCATAGCCTGGAGTTCGGACACCAGACCGGAGGGTAGAGATACTGTTCCCTGCTGTTGTGGTACTGGGTCATAGTACTGTTGGCCATAATACAAATCTTCGTCCGAGTACTCCTGGCATTTCACTTGCAGCTGCAAAGGACTTCTAGCTACTCCAAACATTGTATCTTGATCTGAGCCCTCATCATAATTGTCGTCATCTAAAAACCTAGATGGCAAGAGTCTTGAAACTTTGCTCGGGGATGTAACAGAAGGTGTTATGCGAGTTTTAGAGAGCTTTTTAAGCAGAGTATGTTGTGCAGGTTGACCCAAAAGTAATGTAGATGGTCTTTGTCTTTTCACTGGAAGCAATCCTGGTGTTGAAGGCAAGAAACCACTTGTCGTCGTCGGGGTCGTCGATGATACCGTCATCGCTGGAAACATTGTCGCCAACGACAGTTGGACCGTCGACAAGAGCGTCGTCGGAATCACCGTCGGCGAGAGCATCGCCGACGAGATGGGGTGCACCGTCGACAAGGATGATACTATCATCGACGAAGATCCTGTAGCAGCTGCCATTGACGTAGAGATGGTTACCACCACCGGCGTCACCGATGAAATGGTCGTCGACGAGGGTCTCGTCGGCAGTGCAGAGCTAGGCTTCTTAAATCTGTGAAGCACTTTAGGAGGAGGAGTGGCAGGCTATGAAACAGTTTTCTTTACTTTTTTTGAGGGATTCTGTGCCCAGTCTTTTCTTCTGTGGAGAGCCATGCTTTGATGTCTTTTTCCTAGGTGGCTATTGCCCCTCAGAAATTTATTGTTTTCTTTCAAGAGGTGTTTTAGGGGCAGAAATAGAAGAAGAGGCACTGTCCTCATCAGAGGCAGAGTGTCCAGTCTTACCTCTTTGCAGCCACAAAAGAAGGCGACCCTCCCTGTCCTTTAGGGTCTTGGTAGAAAACTTCTGCAGATTTTGCAGTCCTTAGTCTTGTGGCTGGGGTACAGGCAGTAAATACACCCATCATGTGGATCCTCCACATATAATCTCTTTTTTAAGCATGAGGCACAGGATCTGAAAAGGCCTTTTTTTGGTGTCTCTGACATGGCAGCCAGTTTGAATCACCAGAGTAGGTAGAAATATCCAAAAGCTGTAGAAACAGGTCTTCTGACCGAAAATTTGGAGCAGAGCTCAAAGAAGACTCCTCAGCACAATGTGTGGTGGAAAATATGAGGGAAGGTAGTTCCTCACAGGAGGTTCTAGAGGGGTGAGGCAATCTGATTGGTTTAAGTTTGAGTTTGGGTCTATTTTACAAAACAACTAGGATAGGTTATTTTAATGAGGCCTACTTCATGTATTGTGTGCATACCTCTTCAGGCCTGGTTTTATATTCTACCGGGGACTCCCATCTCGACAACGGGGAAGTATTCAAGCATGTGAATTTATGAAAGTTCCAATACTGGAGTAATACTGATTGTTAGTCTGTGGGATTATAATTATTGCTGATATGTGTAAGCATCAGCTATACTTTTTCCAATATCTAAGGCCTATAGATGGACTACAACTATTGCAAAAAACATATTTTTTTCATTGTATTTAATATACCCTTACTTGCAGTGCTTAATTTGAGCCGGTGGTTGCCGATGTTGGGCACCAGCACTTATTTTTGGGGGCCGGCACTTATTTTTCAGCATCAGGAATTTACTGCAAGTTAAAGACACATATGGGAAAGATGGAAGAATAGAAAGACGGAAAAGTTTCAAAAAGGGATAAAGCAGGAAGCTGCAAGCGTGGGTTTAAGAGGCAGGTGGTGGCTTTCAATGGATTAAACAGGCTGGAGATGGCTTTAAGATTGCTCTGCCTCAGTAGTCAGTGCTCGCACATTTAATTGCAGCTGCCGCTTGTTTCAGAGGACAGCTTTGGGCACGGGGACGTTTTTATTTACAAACTAAGCACCGCTTACTTGGATTCACTTCAGAATGAAATATTAAATACTGAATTATTAACTTGCTACCCTTCTGCTGGATGCGGAATATTACTTTGTCATTTAGAAAATTCTAGTTTACCACATAAAATGCGCTCAATAAACAAATATGGGTCATCAGAAGAATCAGGAAAGCATTTGTGAACGTCACCTTCATACTTTGCCTTGTCTAATCTTTAGGGATGCAGGAAAAAATAATATCACCTACAAAGTTGGGCGTGGTTGAAAAACTGCACTATTTTCAGAAGGTTGACTTTGCTGAGGCATAGTTTTGGCCACCGAGTTACTGCAGCCGCATTTCCCGCCCAGGTAGAGCAAGACAAACGGCTGAAAAGTTGGGATGACAGTGATCAAAGGGAGGGTTTTTCTCTGTGCTTTTTTGTATGCTGTTCATTAGCTCTCAGTGTCAGTGGGTAAACCAGAGAACATCACTGCTTTGTAGTACAGCACTGGGTGTTTTCATCTGCTGGAAGTCCTTCCCCTCGGAGTGTGGCTTCGCTGGACACTTTCTTTTTTTTTTTTTTCACTTGCCTTGCATTTTGCTTAGTTGGCAGTTTTAAAACCAATATGTGAAATGTGTGAGGAACCTGCCTTCAGCGCTTTGCATGTGCCCGCTATTACCTCCGTACTGCCACTTGTATAGGCTGTTATAATAGATATACTATGGTTGGGGCTTGGACTTATTAAGCCAGCAACTGAAGAGAAGCGAGGCATGTTTATCCTCAAGATTTTTTAGACTCTTTCGAAAGTTAAGACTTTTTGGGGAATGATATGGGGCAGGGGAATGTATCTTGAAGGATTACATTTGCTAGATGTGTTGAGAAAAGAAACTAGGTATTAATTAGTGATAAAGGAACATATTTTTAACTGCTAACCAATGAGCATCTTTTCTAGCTAATAATACCTATCCATATTTCCCTTTATTTATACACTGCAAATATGCGCCCCTCTGCAGCACTCATCATTGACGTTGGAGAGGCATCACACTCATTTCAATCAATAAATCAATCAAAGAATTTGAAGAGCGCACTACTCACCCGTGAGGGCCTCAAGGCGCTGAGGGTGGTGGGGGCTGGGCTGCTACTGCTCTAACAGCCAAGTCTTGAGAAGTCTCCTGAAGGTAAGGAGGTCCTTGGTCTGACGCAGGTGGATGGGAGAGTGTTCCACGTCTTGGTGGCGAGGTGTGAGAATGATCTGCCACCGGTTGTAGTTCTGCGGATGCGAGGGACGGTTGCGAGGGCAAGGTCGGCGGAGCGGAGTTGTCTGGTCCGGGTGTAGAAGGAGAGCCGTCTTTTGCGGTATTTTGGTCTGGTGTTGTGCAGTGCCTTGTGAGCGTGGGTGAGGAGTTTGAAGGTGATTCTCTTGTTGACGGGAAGCCAGTTGATGGGGAGCCAGTGCAGGTCTCTCAGGTGGCCTGTGATGTGGCAGTGGTAGGGGATGTCCAGGATGAGGCGTGTGGAGGCGTTCTGGATGCGTTGCAGCCTTTTCTGGTGTTTGGCCGTGGTTCCTGTGTAGAGGGCATTGCTATAGTCCAGTTTGCTGCTTACGATGGCTTGGGTGACTGTTCTTCTGGTTTCCGTGGGGATCCATTTGTAGATCTTTCGGAGCATGCGGAGGGTGATGAAGCAGTGCTTAATTTGTGCTTGTTGTTTCCAGCGCGGAACACCAGCACTTACTTTTAAGGGTTGGCGCTTATCTTCTGCCTCAAGCATTTGCTGCGAGCAAAAAACACATATGGGAAAGACGGAGGAAGAGAAAAACGAAAAAGCGTCACAATGGGAGACAGTAGAAAGCCGCAACAGTGAGATGAAGGGGAAGGGAAGTGGCTTTAAATGGATTGACGAGGCCCGAGATGGCTTCAGGATTACGCCGCCTCAGTATTCTGTGTTCGCACCTTTAATTGCAGCAGCCGCATGTTTGAGACGAGGGTTTTGGACACAGGCACATTTTTATTTACAAATTAAGCACTGAGGAGAAAATGGCGTTGACTTGCTGGGCCATGGATAGTGAGGAGTCCAATATGAACCCTAGGTTGTGTGCGTGGTTGGTGGGAGTCGGAGCGGATCCCAGTGTGGCAGGCCACCAGGAGTCATCCCATGCAGAAGGGGTGGAGCTGAAGATGAGGACCTCAGACTTGTCGGAATTCAGTTTGAGGCAGCTGTTCTTCAGTCATTCGGCGATGGCCTTCATTCCTTCGTGGAGGTTGGTCTTGGTGGTTTCCTTTGTGAGGGAGAGCATCAGCTGGGTGTCGTTGGCGTATGAGATGATGTTGAGGTTGTGAGATCAGACGAGGTTAGCGAGCGGAGCCATATAGATGTTAAAGAGGGTCGGGCTGAGGGACGAACCCTGGGGTACGCCTCACATGATTTTGGTGGCTTCAGAGCGGAATAGAGGGAGGCGGACTCTCTGAATTCTGCCGGTGTGAAAGGAGGTGATCTAGTCCAGGTCTCTGTCGCAGATTCGTGCATTGCTGAGGCATGTGCGTAGGGTGGGGTGGCAGACAGTGTCGAATGCGACAGAGGTCCAGGAGGATGAGGGCCGCAGTTTCGCTGTTGTCCAGTATAATTCTGATGTCGTCAGTGGCGGCAATGAGGGCAGTTTCCATTGCTGTGGTTGCTGTGGGATCCGGATTGGGAAGGGTCTACAGTGCTGTTCTCCTCGAGGAAGCGGGTCAGCTGTCTATTGGCAGCCTTCTCAATTACTTTTGCCAGGAAGGGGAGCAGGGCGATGGGCCGGAAGTTCTTGAGGTCCCTTGGGTCCGCCTTAGGTTTCTTAAGGAGGGTACTGATCTCAGCGTGTTTCCAGCTCTCCGGGAAGGTGGCGGCCTCGAAGGAGCTGCCAATGATCTTCTGGAGCTGGGGTGCGATGACGGAGCTTGCTTTTTTGAGGATGTGGTGAGGGCAGGGGTCGGATAGTGAGCCGGAGTTGATGTTGTTCATGGTTTTGATGGTGTTGTTGTTGTTGACGGGGGTCGGAGAGTTCCTTCATGATGTTGAAGAGCTCCTTGTGGCTGTGTGCACTGTTGTTGATGTGTTTTTTGAAGGCGGTTCTCTTGGCGGTTCGGATGAGTTGGTGGTGTCTGCGGGTGGCGTTTTTGAAGGCTGTTTGGTTGTCCAGTTGCTGATTATGGCACCACTTCTTTTTGAGTCTTCGGCATGTCGGCGGTGAACCACAAGACCTTTCTGTAGATGCGTCTGTTGGAGGGATTTTTGATCAGGGTGAGAGTGTTGGCACAGGTGTCGATCCATTGCCTGAAGTTGCGGGCAGCTGTGTCAGTGTCAGTGTAGGTGATGTCGATGGGTGGGTTCCGGGAGAGGGTAGTGATTAGTTGGTCTTCGGTGACCTTGTTCCATCTGCAGTGTGGAATATGTTGCGGGTGATGGTGTGTTGTGGGTTTCTCGAAGGAGAAGTGGATGCAGCATTGGTCTGTCTAGTGGAGTTCGGTGGTGTGGCTGAAGGAGACGTGTCTGCTGGCGGAGAAAATAGGGGTGAGTGTGTGTCCTGCTGAGTGGGTGGGTATTGTGACGAGCTGTTTGAGGCCGATGTTGGAGAGGTTGCCAAGCAGGGTGGTGGTGTTGTAGTCCTCAGTGTTCATGAGGTGGACGTTTGAGTCCCCAAGGAGTATGTAGTCAGTGGATACGAGAGCGTGCGTGCTGAGGACTTTGGTGATGGAGTCGCTGAACTGCTGTCAGGGGCCGGGCGGGCTTGTAGACGAGGGTCCCTCAGAGGGTGGTGTTTGGGTTGCTGTGGATCTGGAAGTGCAGGTGTTTGGCAATGCTGAGGGTGTCTTTGGGGCTGATTGTGATCCTAAGGGTGGTCTTGTGGACGATGGCGATGCCTCCTCCTGGTTTGTTGGACCGGTCCCTGCGGCTTATCTTGTAGCCGTCCGGGATGGCTATGGCAATGTCAGACACAGAGGAGGGGTTCATCCATGTCTCGGTCAGGAAGGCGATGCCTGGGGAAGCTGAGTCGAGTAGATTCCATAGTTCTACAGCGTGTTTGTGGACGGAGTGGGTGTTGAGAAGAATGCATCTAAGATGGTTGCATCCTGCCTTGGTGGGGGGGTCGTGGGCGTGGAGGCTGGTGAAGGTGCAGTTCCAGCAGGAGAAGGGTCTGCGGTGATCTGCGGGAGGCTTGAAGGCAGGCAGGTGAGCGGCCGGTGTTGAGGGCACGGAGGGTGGAGTCATCGTAATGAAGATGTGCGTGGCGGCGGTGGGGGGGGACGAGAGCCAGGGGTTTCACTCTGGGCGCAATCCATGCACGGATGGGCGCAGATGATCTTGCCTTTGGCGCACCAGCGGCGCGACTGCACAGCAGCCGCCATTAAGTAGGGAGGGGGAGGAGAGGACAGCTGGGAGCGGGGGCAAAAACGGCATGAAAAAAGGGGGTGGGGCAGCAGCGGCGGGTGAGCAGCGAGAGGAGTGGAGGGGGCGGGGCCGCAGGGTCAGCAGCAGCGAAGGGAGAGAGGCGGAAGGGTGAGAGTGAGAGAGAGAGTGGAGGGAAAAGCAAAGTAAAGCAAAAGTCAAGAAAAAGTAAGGCAAAAGTAAAGGCAATAGTAAAGCAAGTCAAAAGGGCACAGAGGAGAGCGAACAGCAGAAGGGGCACGGGGGGCAGACACCTAAGAGAGAGCACACGGAGAGAGGAGCAGAGAAAAAGGAGGAGAGAGGCAGCCTGTAGGAAAGCAGCTCTCCCACTAGATGCCAGGGATGAGGTGCGGGCAGAAGCCTGCGGGTGGAGGAGGGCCTCAAACTCCTTACAGGGGTCAGCAGTTCAGAGGAACGAGGGATGAGGGCTCTACTTAGCAGGCGGAGCCACAAGAGGCAGAGTAGTTCACTGACCAGTTAGAAGAGTGAATTTCTTTGTGGATATTTATCTATTGAAATAGTGTAGCAACTGTAAGCCACATGTGTAGCAACTGTAAGGAACACCATTGATATCTTATGGATGCCTTGTAGAGTCACTGAAGTTTGTCAGCTTGAGGCATTGTTTCCTTTTTCAGAGTGCTTTTCACCACTTCAGTGCTTTGCCCTGTAGAAGTTCTGGGGTCCATCATCTCCTGTTACAAATGCAACAAATTGTCATTTATTGTATTGCCTTCTCTAGCAAACACTGTCCTGAAATGTGCCTGACTTTTTCCCTGCTCATCTTGCCACTTAAGCTATGGTCCACATCCCTGAGTAAAATGTAGTTCTCGTAAAAACCCCATTCTCATATTTTTAAATTAAATGCGATCGTTTAACACTGACTTAATGAGCTACTGCTGCCATCTTTATAGTAGAAATGAAATGTACATCAGTTTGCAGTTCTTTGTGGTTCCTGTGGCAGGTCACCGCATATTCAAGATATAAAATGACTATTTCTGCATTAGTTTACTACGAATGTGCCCATCAAAATTAAAAAATAGTCCGGCTTATATGACAATTCATGAGAACTTTATACTGGTATCTGTGGTTTGCTTCCATTATCAATATAAACAACTTATTTTATTTTTTAAAAAATGTTTCATTTATTTACTCAGCCTAACAATGCAAAAACATAAATGCAAAAACAAACGCAAAAAACTGAAATCGTATCTTTGTATAATATCAAAAATTGCTCACTCTTTTGCCTTTCCTACCACACTAACATATAATCTCAGACATAATATGCACAAGCCTCAAGATCTACACTAGATACCTCCAGTGATCGGCTCTTCTTCCCGGACCTCTACAGGGATTGTTTGGGGTGTTACACCCCCATAAGAAATGCATTTTCTGTAGAGTAGTTGGGTACAGATGATTTCAGTCAAGTATGGTAAGGTGTCCGTCGGATTTCACAAGGATATATATTTTTTTTTACATAAACACAGATATGATAAACGAGTATTAACATCACCCTTCTCAGTGGTACTCATCACTTCCACGTCGGGAGGAGGCGGGGGTGAGCTGAGCCCTTGGGATTTCGGGCCTGTGACCTTCGGGCCACACAGTGACCTCTGTAATGAATGCATACATTGATTAAGTTCACTCAGCGCTCTTACAGGTTTGCTGTTATCTAACGCTCCATGAAACATGCGCTCTTCGCTGTCTGTCACTCGAACGCTTCCGGGCTACTTGGGGAACCCTGTGCACCCCTGCATCCGTCTATCAACAATTGTGGTGCGTATGCATATACTTACTTCTGTGCATGATGGTGAGGATCAGCTCTGACCAACTGGATTGTGATAAACGATGAGCTGGGAGATTCAACATCTGTCAATCACTTTATGACAGCAGTGTACCAAGCCCCACCCTTCTAAAGACAGTTACTAATCTATGTGCCCCCGCCTCTATCAGTCTTGTCCGCCCATCCATCCATCCACCTCATCCGTTCCATCATCCATGCATGCGTCCATTCCACCCTATGAATCCACCCTCCCAATCAATCCATCGATGCATCCACCCATCTCATCCATCCATCCATCCACCCACCCAATCCATTGATGTATCCACCCATCTCATCCATCCATCCACCCTCCCAATCAATCCATCGATGCATCCACCCATCTCATCCATCCATCCACCCTCCCAATCAATCCATCGATGCATCCATCCATCGCCTGGCCTATTATTCGATCTATATCTGGCTTTCTGCCCACTCTGAAGGAGCAGCACGCAGCCCTGGTGATATATGCCGGACGCAAGCAATGCTCCCCTCAGCCTGAAGGCGAGCTCGCCCCTGGGGCTCCACGAGCCCGGCGCTAGCCCGATGGCTTCTCATCTTGGTGAGAGGACAGATCTGTCTTAGGGGGTGGGTGGGGCCGTTATCCGCAGAGTGGGTGATGGCGGGGGAGGTTGGGAGCAGGGTACGGTGCACTGACTCAAGCACATGCCGTCCCTCAAGGAGAGGGCGAGCCGGGCTCATTTCCCTGCAACGAGGTTATTACTCTCAATGGCTGCCGAGCGGAGCCTCCGAAATGGCGCGCTCGTGGCGTGGCCTCCAAGCACCTTTAATCATGGCCCGGCCCTGCGCCGACGGAAGGCGCATTACCAGGCCGGATACAAATGACTCGAGCTGCGAGCCTGGCCCAGGAGCACACTCCCATTATTCAGAGCCCGACAGGGCCCCATCCAGGGAGATTCACGTCACATTAGCATGTTTGTCTGACTGGTGATGAAAACAAAGTCGATTTTTAATCGAAGATGAATCAAAGGCAGCCGTGGAGCAGGCAAGCGACGTTAGGATATGTAATGCAATTTAAATGTCTCGCTCGCTTTTAAATTGGATATTTTTTTTCCCAGCTGGCAGACGTTGTGCTTCCTCACTTGCCGGGTCTGGTGGGTGCGGGCGGGTCCTTTATGACACCAAGTATCAATCAGTGAGCTCGATGCACTTCTGATAGCCCAGCGGTCCCTTTCTAGAGGTAAACCATGAATGGACGTCAATTGACTGAAAAGGCAGGGGTAGCGGAAGTGACATCAAATTCCCTTTGAATTCCACTTTCACCCACACACACACATACTCATAAATACACAGATTCACACTTACATACACTTTCTCACAGAAACACACATTCATCCGCATGCACACACACAACATACATAACTCTACTCCATTTGAATAACAACAATAGAGAGTAATAAATTATTATTTACTATTAGTGTAATTTAAAAAAAATAATAACAGAAAACACAGAGAGTAGACCCCAACATGCGACCAGTGTTCCTTGCACTGAATTTGCCACCCCTGAGGCCAGGGGGTCGCAAAGACAGTGCCAGCGGTAACAAAGGGGAAGCCAGGGGTTGCAGCTGAGACCGCTGGAAGCCCTGGTGCATGGCTGGGTCACATAAATACAACTGACCAACCATGGCAGAGTTAAAATCATGCAATGTTTTTCCACTTAGGGGCTGAAATAGAAAGCATACTAAATCAGTGGTTCTTAGCCTGTGGTCAGAGGATCACTGGGGGTCCCAGAGGCCTATTCTGGGGGTCTGCGACTTTTTTTTAATAAAATCAAATAGTACTAAAATTAGTAAATGAAAATTAATACCATATATACACTTAATGAAGCAAAATTGAACATTTGAAAACTTCTATATCTGATTGTGACTCAAACAAAATATTTCAAAATTTGAGCATTTGTTTGGGGTATACTTTTTATTGCATTTTTTAGTGTATTGTTTTGAGATCGAAATTATAGAAATTGCTTAGGCCAGTGGTCCCCGAATTCCAAAAACGACTCAGTGGGGTTTCCCGGATTCAAATAATTATTCAGTAGGGGTCCATAGAGGTCAAAAGGTTAAGAACCACTGTGCTAGATTATTGGCCAGCCTAAGGAACAGGCAATAATTCTTCACTGTCCCATTGTGAATAATGAAATATTCCTTCTCTTTCTTTCTCTCTCTCTCTACATCAGTGGTATCTAAAACAGGTCGATAACTATTAAGCATTTTCCAGATAATCACTGACTATGTAAATGCATCCTATTTAAATTGGATGCCTTTGCTATGAAGTTATCCTGAAAATCTGCATGGATCTGACCCTCCGGGACCCATGTTGGCCATACCAGACCTGTGTCAGCTCTGATATTTGTTACTACACGATGCAGCACTCCCAGCGTCGTGTACATATACCTGCAATAATGAACAGCTGCACTGGGAAATGCACCTACGCGTTACCTACGGCCCTGCCGCCAACATAGCCACCGAGACTTGCACAGCCATGACTGTAAGAAGCAGACTCTGAAATAGAGGTTTACACACAGGGAGACAAGGTGACCTGGATAGGAAGGGGAAAAATTGCTAAATTCCCTAATAATGTTTGCAGAAATCATGCAAGATATCTGCTCAATGCGATGGATGGCCGATTGCATGAAAATTGTACTCGAGTTATACCCTCAGGTGCGTGAGACATGCAAGCTTACTCTTCCATATACCAGGCTTGATATTTTCTACTTGAACTAGTCTCCTGAAGCAACAATTATGCAAAAGGCAATGAAATATGCAAAATCAGATAATCAGGATTTATGTAGTATTATGCACATTTAGCAACTATTTATTTCGTCTAGACACAGACAGTGGGAACCGAGTTGTGAAGGCACTTTGAGATGGAATGGGCACCAAATCTTGCTGGGTGAATAATGGACAATGGGACACATACATTTAAACATAAAATACCCGTTTCCATGGACAGATAATGTGGAGGGATACACTGATATAGATCACCAAGTACCCTGACCAAGAAAAGGAGGCACTTACTTTTATTCAAGGTCAGACAAGATGACATTTTAAACTCTGAAGCTAGGAGAGGGGGACACACAGATGCTGACAGGGATGACCCTGGGGCAAGCAGATGTACAATTCACTGACACTGTGACATTAACTGCCCTGACACGTAGAACCAAGGTTATGGTGGTGTGCGCCCCACCAATAATAGATGAATGGGGCTTGTTAACTCTGGGTGCACCTGCCAAAAGCTGAGAGAGAAGGCAATAGTGTCCCTTTGCAATGGGTGGGGGGCAAAGAAGAGGAAACCAAGCAAGGCCATATCAGGAAGACAAAAGGAAACCCACTGTGGACGAATTTGGAAAGGTGTTGAGTAGAGTAGCACATCAATAATTTTAAGACTGGGGATTAGTGAATTAGCATAAGCAGTATAAATTAATTTGCACAAAATCTATCTTTCAGTAACTGACAACAGCCTCTTTTGAATATACCTACCAAGCCTCTCTCCCATGGATGTCATTCACGGGTCGCCAGGGGTCGTAGTTAGGACCCCTGGCTTCTCAACGTTTTTATTACACTAATAGTGAATAATGTTTCATTATTCATTGTCAGTGAATTAAGAAGAGAGTAAAATTAGCTTGAATATAGCCTTCCCTTGCAACTGAGGTAAGTAAAAAAATAAAAGTGCTTTTACATGTATGTTATGTGCGTGCTTGCAGGTATGTGTTTATATGCGAGAGATTATAGGGGCTCATTATGACCCCGGCAGTGAGTGGTAATGTGGTGGCAGTACTGCCAACAGGCTGGCGGTACATACCGTCACATTATGAGAACGGCGGGTTGGCTGCAGCCAACCCACCACTTCTCCACTCAGACCGCCATGGCGATAGCAGTTGCCGGGACGGAGATGTCAATCTCCAGCCTGGCAGCCGGCATAGTACCAGCGGCAGCATTTTGAGCCTGCCTACCACCATGGTTTTCGTGGCGTTAGGAATGCCATGAAAACCATGGCGGTAGGCCCTACCGGTGAGAGGAAATTCCTTCCCTGTCACCGGTAGGTGGCTCCCCCACCCTCCCCAACACTTACCGGACGCCCCCCGCGCCCCTTCCATCCAAACTCGCCCCCTTCCGGTCCTCTCACCCCCCACCCTTCCGATCCTCTCCCTCTCTTCCGATCCTCTCACCTCCCCTCTACACATGCACACACCCGCAGGCATGCACCACGCATATACCCACTCACTCATACTGGCATACACGCATACATCCAGTCATGCTCGCACACATTCACACTGACAAGCAGACACGCACTCACTTTACCATTCTTACACGCATTCACACACATGCATACAACCACGCAAACAACACTACAAACACAGACGCATTCACACACACACTCACACATTCATGCACACAACCACACACACACACAACAACCCCCACCCCCCTCCCCTTTCGGAAGCCCAAGTTCCCTTCTTCCAGGTGGTCTTCCGGCAGGAAACGGGAAGGGATGCTGCTACCACCAGCAGCACCCACCAGCAGAACAATGGCAGGCCATATCACAGGTCATGATACGGCTGGTGGCATTCAACTGGCGTGGCGGTGCTGGTGTTAGCAGCACCAGCTTACCACCCTCCGCCAGTATGATCACTGCTGGATTTCCGCCCTTCTTGTGGCGGAAGTCCGGCAGTGATCATAGTATGGCGGACGGATGGTAGCCGCGGTGACGGTATCTTGGCGGACGTCACCGCGGCGGTAGGCGGTTTTTACAGCCATTGACATAATGAGGGCCTATGTGTGTAAGTGTAAATGTGTGTATCTATAAGAATGCATGTGTGTGTGTGTAAAATTGAAGATATAAGGGCGTGTGATGTCACTTCCGCTACCCCTAGCATTTGGGTAATTGGCATTCATGCTCCCTCTCTCTGATTTAAAATCTGGTCATACTTCTAAAATGAGTGTCAATAGCTAAAGCACTCATCAGTATGTGGAAAGATACATTTGCTTTCAGGCAGATGCAATTTTAACCTTGCGTGATAATATCTGGTTTTGTACCGTGCTCACACAATCAAGAGGCCACTTCAGAGCACTAACTAGAGCAGAGCATGGTCTCATAACCCTGCGATCCCTGGTTGGAAAGCTTCACTCTCGTCACACGGCGTACTATCTTTATCATAGTGAAAATATATGCATTTTTCATGATACATCACTGTGATAGTCATTAGATTAGGTTATTATATAAAAAAAAATGAAAGCATGGCCTGTCATTGAAACTTTTGCATTCCTCAATCTCCGTTTTATTTAATGACAAGTAAGATTAAATACATGTAAATGCATGCATAATATAGGTTCACAAATTGCCTCTGCAGTGACAGTCAAGAAAAGCTGACAGGGACATGCACTTTATATATGAGCATGAAAATGTGTATACTGCACTGTGAACGGGCTCACCCGTTCACTAGCCGCGCTGCACCCGGAATTGACGTGTCGGACCTTTCCGACACGTCACTTCCGCGTTCCCACGTTGCCGTGGGAACGCCATCGACGGACGGGTGGCGTCCTCCCGTTGCCACGGGAACCCAGGAGGGGTTCCGGGCCGCGGCCGCAACAAGGCGGGGAGTTCCCTATGAAAAGGGACTTCCGGATGCCGATAGAGAGGAGGAGGAGAACGGAGAGGAGAGGGACGACGGAGGACAGGAGGAGGAGGAGAACGGAGAGGAGAGGGACGACGGAGGACAGAAGGAGGAGGAGGACGGAGAGCAGGATGACGACGGAGGACAGAAGGAGGAGGGAAACGGAGAGCAGGAGGAGGAGAACAAGCAGGAGAAACGAGCAGAAGGAACAGAAGAAACGCGAAGAACACGGAGAGAAAAGGAGGAGAGGATTGTGCAGGACAACACCCCAAAGGAACACCCCAGCTCCAGCCACGACCCAGGAGGGTCATGGCTTACCAAGGTACGGTCCTTGTGGGAACACAAAAGAGGTTGTTACAATTAAGAGGGCACTGGGGGAAGGGGATAAAGACAGAGGGAGGGTGAAGGGTCTTTAATGAACACAAGAAAAATCACGAGAGTCACAAAAGTGCACTATTGGAAGTTTATTCACTGGACCCTCACTCCCCATTCTCACCCCCTGATCCCCTCCTCCCCTTTACTTTAATAAATCTCGGTAGCATATTTAAATACCCCACTTACCTTAGCGTTTCCTTTTTGTCACCACGGTACCACCCATTGGAGGCTGCCACCAGACGAGAAGAACACTCCCCTGAAAGAAGCAGAGAGAAGACAATAAAGAAAAAGAAGGAACAAGAGACAGTACTGAACCCTAAGAAGAAGGAAAGAGACAATTAGAGACATTTCTACAAAAACTCCAATAAACCTTTTCCCCTGAACCTATACTTAATCTCTGTGGGTTTTATTATACCGTTCAACCTACTACAGTGGTGTCAGAAGTGGGATCATAATAAAGAAGTATCCCACGGGTAACCGAACGGTATAACATAATGAGTGACAATCCATCCCTAGAAGATATGATTAAACAACTAGCAGAAGGCCAACGCCATCTGCAGTTAGTTTGGGAAGCCCACCAACGAGAGGCGAAAGAGGACAGGGAATCTTTACAGTCAGCCCTGAAGAGCCAAGCAACGATATTAGCAAACAACCAATTGGTCCATGAAACGGCAATGAAAAAGCTAACGGAAACAATCGCCGCTAGCAAAGTACATCCCAATGTACCCAGTTCCGTTTTGCAAAAATATCAGGAGGGAGAAGACCCGGAATCTTTTTTCACTAACTTTGAAAGGGTTGCTTCTTCAGCCCAATGGCCGGAGGATAGGTGGGGTCAATATGTGGCACCTTTACTCACAGGTCTCCTACAAGCTGCTTATCAGGCCGCTAATCCCGGGGGAACAACACCATATAAAGATATTAAGACCAGCATCCTAGAACGAGTAGGCCACGACAGCGAATATTATCGAGTTAAATTCCGGAAAGTAAAGTGGGTAACAAATGAGGACCCTCGGACTTTCTACTTCCGCGTGAAAGATCTAGCTTTGAAATGGCTGAGTCCAATTGGGAATAGCAGAGAGGAGGTCATACAGACTATTGTCCTCGAACAGTATCTAGACTCTTTACCCCCGTCAACGAAAAATTGGATTCGACAACATCCAAAGGTGGATACCGAGATGGCCATTGAACTAGCCTGTGCATACCACCGATCCACAGATGTGAGAAGTATGCCACCACGACCTCACAGCAAACCGGTTATAGCCCCACCAAAACCTTTATCAAGATTTCCCCTGGAAGACCCGGGTCCTCGCCGAGTACCAGAAGGTCCTCCTGTACAGGGACCACAGTGCAATAATTGTGGGGAGTGGGGGCACATAGCTCGTATGTGTCCGCGGAAATTAGAGGGAGGTGAACCTATGGAGATAGGAGTAACCAGGAGACGCGTACTTTGTACAGGACAGGGAGATCTTAAATTTAAACAAACCCTTAGACTAAATGGCCGGTCTGTCTGTGCACTAATTGACTCGGGTTGCAGCCAATCCGTAGTTCGTGAAGATTTAATAAGACCAATCGATAAGGAATCCAGTAGCTGGGTCACGATTTGTTGTATTCACGGTGATAAGGAACAATACCCCGTGACAAGAGTAAACATAGAGTGGGAAGACTACAAGGACTCACATCCAATGGGAGTAATGTCCCAACTGATTGAGGAATGTATCATTGGTACTGACTATAGACATTTCCCAGAACTTCTGGATCATGTTCGTAAACCGAAAATCCACCAGGATTGGTGGTTTGAGGCCCCTTTCTCAGACAGTAATATTGAAGGCCCTTTACCCCGAAGGATACTGTCACGTAAGGAAAAGCGAGAGATAAAAGTCCAATTCAGGTCTCAGGATAAGCAGGATCAAACTCAGAGACTTATAGCAGAAGTACATGATGCACCCCTAAGTTTTCACCAACAACAGAGAGAGGATCCCTCACTCGCTCAAGCATGGAAATCGGCAAAAAACGAAGAAACAGAGGAGGTGGGTCCTTACTTCCTGGTTAAACGAAATTTACTATATAGGGTGACCTCTACCAGGGACGGGGATCATAAACATCAGCTAATAGTTCCCGAAAATTTTAGGAATCAAGTCCTAACCCTAGCTCACAGTCAACCAGGGGGAGGTCATTTCGGGAGAGAAAAAACAGAAGAATATCTCCTCCGACGATTTTACTGGCCAGGGGTTTTTGCCCATATCAGGAGGTATTGTTCCCAGTGTCCCCGGTGTCAACTGACAGACCCTAGTAAGCCCAGGAAAGCACCACTTTTGCCTCTCCCCATCATAGATATACCATTTAGTAGGGTAGGAATGGATTTAATTGGACCATTAGTGCCGTCTTCTAAAGGGCACGCATACATATTGGTGATCGTTGACCATGGCACCCGATATCCAGAGGCCATTCCCCTGACCAGCATGACCACAAAATCAGTTGCCCAAGCAATGATAACAGTTTTCACCCGAATAGGATTTCCCCACGAAATACTCACAGATCAAGGGACCCCATTCATGTCTAATCTCATGAAACAAGTGTGTAAGACTTTAGGAATTTCCCAAATAAGAACATCCGTCTACCATCCACAAACGGATGGACTGGTGGAACGATACAATCGGACCATAAAAACTTTACTAAAAAAAGTAGTTACTGATTCAGGGAGAGACTGGGATCAAAAATTACCATTAGTTTTGTATGCTATTAGAACTCATGAACAGGCATCCACAGGACATAGCCCATTTGAATTAGTGTTTGGTCGACAACCCCGCTCTCTTTTGGATATGGCCATAGAAACTTGGGAAGAAGAAGCTGAGGAGGGGGGTAGACCCTTGCTGGAATACATACACAACTTAAAATCCCATTTACAAGGGCTATGGGAGGAGGTACGAGAAAATATGGAACAGGCACAAATAACCCAAAAACACTATTATGACAAAGGGAGTAAGTTGAGAGTTCTACAGACAGGAGATCAAGTTCTCATTATGCGTCCCACATCAGAACAAAAACTACTTGCCAGATGGCAAGGTCCTTATCGAGTGATCCGAGCAGTCTCTCCAGTTACTTACTTGATTGAGTTATCGGCTAACCCTAAAAAGACACAAATTTATCATATAAATCTGTTGAAGAAATGGGAATCATCAGAGAACACCGATAATGTAGTAGAAATGGGACAGTTTCTATATCCAAGCAAGAAATCACACATTGAGTGTTACCCTCAATGTCAGCCTGGAAATAATAACATACCTGTTATCAATGAGTCCTTAACAAGGTATGAGAAAGAGCAGTTACTTTCCCTATTGAATCATTTCCAAAAGTTCTTTTCAGAAAACCCCGGTAAAACCTCTTTGATTTATCATCAAATACGAACCTCTCCGGGTAAAATAGTCCGTTTACGACCTTATCGTATTCCAGAGGCAAGAAAGCACATCATAGAGGATGAGGTTCAGAAAATGTTATCTCTTGGAGTGGTGGAACACTCCCATAGTCCTTGGTGCTCCCCGGTAGTCCTAGTACCAAAACCCGATGGGGCTATAAGATTTTGCATAGATTTTAGGAAACTTAATGAAATCTCTATGTTTGACACCTATCCCATTCCTAGAGTAGACGACGTCCTTGAGAAATTAGGGAGAGCGAGATATATGTCCACAATCGACTTGACTAAAGGGTACTGGCAGATTCCTCTGGCTCCAGAGGATAAAGAAAAAAACGCTTTTTCCACCCAATCTGGGCTTTATCATTTCACTGTGTTACCTTTTGGCCTACATGGAGCCCCAGCTACCTTCCAAAGGTTAATGGATAGATTACTTAAACCCTTCCAAACATTCTCGGCAGCTTATTTGGATGATGTAGTCATTTTTAGCGAGTCATGGGAGGAACATCTAAAACATCTAGAAACATTTTTCTATACCCTGGCAACAGCAGGATTAACAGCCAATCCCAAGAAATGTGTCCTAGGAAACACTGACATATCGTACCTCGGGTATAATATTAGTCAAGGCACCCTCCAGCCCCAAATAAAAAAGGTGAAGCCATAAAAAAATGCCCCTACCCCTAAAACAAAGAAAGACCTTTGTTCTTTTCTGGGTCTAGTAGGATATTATCGCAGGTTTATTCCGGGATATTCCACTCTTGCTGCGCCACTCACGGATCTTTTGTCTAAATCCAACCCCAACCAGTTGTTACCCTTTTCTACGCTACAGAAGAACAGTTTTGAGGGACTAAAATCCTGTCTCACTAAAGAACCGATATTACAATTTCCAGACTTTACTAAACCATTCCATCTGTATACAGATGCTTCCGATGTGGGTTTAGGTGCAGTTTTGAGTCAACCAGACGAGGAGGGCCGAGATCTCCCTATCCTATTTCTTAGCAGAAAGCTATTCCCTCGGGAGCGTCATTATCCTATCATTGAACGAGAATGTCTCGCCATTAAATGGGCAGTGGACAGTTTACAGTATTATCTGTTGGGCCGGTCTTTTGTTCTATATACGGATCACGCTCCCCTCACCTGGATGGCTGCCCATAAAGACTCCAATTCACGGATTTTACGATGGTTCCTTGAACTGCAGCCTTTTTCCTTTCAGGTTCGACATGTTCCTGGATCTCAACAAGGTCCTGCTGACTATTTGTCTTGCTACACTTGCGCCTCTTCGGTCCCCGAAAAGGACCCATCTTGGGAAGTTCACTAGCCGCGCTGCACCCGGAATTGACGTGTCGGACCTTTCCGACACGTCACTTCCGCGTTCCCATGTTGCCGTGGGAACGCCATCGACGGACGGGTGGCGTCCTCCCGTTGCCACGGGAACCCAGGAGGGGTTCCGGGCCGCGGCCGCAACAAGGCGGGGAGTTCCCTATGAAAAGGGACTTCCGGACGCCGATAGAGAGGAGGAGGAGAACGGAGAGGAGAGGGACGACGGAGGACAGGAGGAGGAGGAGAACGGAGAGGAGAGGGACGACGGAGGACAGAAGGAGGAGGAGGACGGAGAGCAGGAAGACGACGGAGGACAGAAGGAGGAAGGAAATGGAGAGCAGGAGGAGGAGAACAAGCAGGAGAAACGAGCAGAAGGAACAGAAGAAACGCGAAGAACACGGAGAGAAAAGGAGGAGAGGATTGTGCAGGACAACACCCCAAAGGAACACCCCAGCTCCAGCCACGACCCAGGAGGGTCGTGGCTTACCAAGGTACGGTCCTTGTGGGAACACAAAAGAGGTTGTTACAATTAAGAGGGCACTGGGGGAAGGGGATAAAGACAGAGGGAGGGTGAAGGGTCTTTAATGAACACAAGAAAAATCACGAGAGTCACAAAAGTGCACTATTGGAAGTTTATTCACTGGACCCTCACTCCCCATTCTCACCCCCTGATCCCCTCCTCCCCTTTACTTTAATAAATCTCGGTAGCATATTTAAATACCCCACTTACCTTAGCGTTTCCTTTTTGTCACCACGGTACCACCCATTGGAGGCTGCCACCAGACGAGAAGAACACTCCCCTGAAAGAAGCAGAGAGAAGACAATAAAGAAAAAGAAGGAACAAGAGACAGTACTGAACCCTAAGAAGAAGGAAAGAGACAATTAGAGACATTTCTACAAAAACTCCAATAAACCTTTTCCCCTGAACCTATACTTAATCTCTGTGGGTTTTATTATACCGTTCAACCTACTACAGTGGTGTCAGAAGTGGGATCATAATAAAGAAGTATCCCACGGGTAACCGAACGGTATAACATAATGAGTGACAATCCATCCCTAGAAGATATGATTAAACAACTAGCAGAAGGCCAACGCCATCTGCAGTTAGTTTGGGAAGCCCACCAACGAGAGGCGAAAGAGGACAGGGAATCTTTACAGTCAGCCCTGAAGAGCCAAGCAACGATATTAGCAAACAACCAATTGGTCCATGAAACGGCAATGAAAAAGCTAACGGAAACAATCGCCGCTAGCAAAGTACATCCCAATGTACCCAGTTCCGTTTTGCAAAAATATCAGGAGGGAGAAGACCCGGAATCTTTTTTCACTAACTTTGAAAGGGTTGCTTCTTCAGCCCAATGGCCGGAGGATAGGTGGGGTCAATATGTGGCACCTTTACTCACAGGTCTCCTACAAGCTGCTTATCAGGCCGCTAATCCCGGGGGAACAACACCATATAAAGATATTAAGACCAGCATCCTAGAACGAGTAGGCCACGACAGCGAATATTATCGAGTTAAATTCCGGAAAGTAAAGTGGGTAACAAATGAGGACCCTCGGACTTTCTACTTCCGCGTGAAAGATCTAGCTTTGAAATGGCTGAGTCCAATTGGGAATAGCAGAGAGGAGGTCATACAGACTATTGTCCTCGAACAGTATCTAGACTCTTTACCCCCGTCAACGAAAAATTGGATTCGACAACATCCAAAGGTGGATACCGAGATGGCCATTGAACTAGCCTGTGCATACCACCGATCCACAGATGTGAGAAGTATGCCACCACGACCTCACAGCAAACCGGTTATAGCCCCACCAAAACCTTTATCAAGATTTCCCCTGGAAGACCCGGGTCCTCGCCGAGTACCAGAAGGTCCTCCTGTACAGGGACCACAGTGCAATAATTGTGGGGAGTGGGGGCACATAGCTCGTATGTGTCCGCGGAAATTAGAGGGAGGTGAACCTATGGAGATAGGAGTAACCAGGAGACGCGTACTTTGTACAGGACAGGGAGATCTTAAATTTAAACAAACCCTTAGACTAAATGGCCGGTCTGTCTGTGCACTAATTGACTCGGGTTGCAGCCAATCCGTAGTTCGTGAAGATTTAATAAGACCAATCGATAAGGAATCCAGTAGCTGGGTCACGATTTGTTGTATTCACGGTGATAAGGAACAATACCCCGTGACAAGAGTAAACATAGAGTGGGAAGACTACAAGGACTCACATCCAATGGGAGTAATGTCCCAACTGATTGAGGAATGTATCATTGGTACTGACTATAGACATTTCCCAGAACTTCTGGATCATGTTCGTAAACCGAAAATCCACCAGGATTGGTGGTTTGAGGCCCCTTTCTCAGACAGTAATATTGAAGGCCCTTTACCCCGAAGGATACTGTCACGTAAGGAAAAGCGAGAGATAAAAGTCCAATTCAGGTCTCAGGATAAGCAGGATCAAACTCAGAGACTTATAGCAGAAGTACATGATGCACCCCTAAGTTTTCACCAACAACAGAGAGAGGATCCCTCACTCGCTCAAGCATGGAAATCGGCAAAAAACGAAGAAACAGAGGAGGTGGGTCCTTACTTCCTGGTTAAACGAAATTTACTATATAGGGTGACCTCTACCAGGGACGGGGATCATAAACATCAGCTAATAGTTCCCGAAAATTTTAGGAATCAAGTCCTAACCCTAGCTCACAGTCAACCAGGGGGAGGTCATTTCGGGAGAGAAAAAACAGAAGAATATCTCCTCCGACGATTTTACTGGCCAGGGGTTTTTGCCCATATCAGGAGGTATTGTTCCCAGTGTCCCCGGTGTCAACTGACAGACCCTAGTAAGCCCAGGAAAGCACCACTTTTGCCTCTCCCCATCATAGATATACCATTTAGTAGGGTAGGAATGGATTTAATTGGACCATTAGTGCCGTCTTCTAAAGGGCACGCATACATATTGGTGATCGTTGACCATGGCACCCGATATCCAGAGGCCATTCCCCTGACCAGCATGACCACAAAATCAGTTGCCCAAGCAATGATAACAGTTTTCACCCGAATAGGATTTCCCCACGAAATACTCACAGATCAAGGGACCCCATTCATGTCTAATCTCATGAAACAAGTGTGTAAGACTTTAGGAATTTCCCAAATAAGAACATCCGTCTACCATCCACAAACGGATGGACTGGTGGAACGATACAATCGGACCATAAAAACTTTACTAAAAAAAGTAGTTACTGATTCAGGGAGAGACTGGGATCAAAAATTACCATTAGTTTTGTATGCTATTAGAACTCATGAACAGGCATCCACAGGACATAGCCCATTTGAATTAGTGTTTGGTCGACAACCCCGCTCTCTTTTGGATATGGCCATAGAAACTTGGGAAGAAGAAGCTGAGGAGGGGGGTAGACCCTTGCTGGAATACATACACAACTTAAAATCCCATTTACAAGGGCTATGGGAGGAGGTACGAGAAAATATGGAACAGGCACAAATAACCCAAAAACACTATTATGACAAAGGGAGTAAGTTGAGAGTTCTACAGACAGGAGATCAAGTTCTCATTATGCGTCCCACATCAGAACAAAAACTACTTGCCAGATGGCAAGGTCCTTATCGAGTGATCCGAGCAGTCTCTCCAGTTACTTACTTGATTGAGTTATCGGCTAACCCTAAAAAGACACAAATTTATCATATAAATCTGTTGAAGAAATGGGAATCATCAGAGAACACCGATAATGTAGTAGAAATGGGACAGTTTCTATATCCAAGCAAGAAATCACACATTGAGTGTTACCCTCAATGTCAGCCTGGAAATAATAACATACCTGTTATCAATGAGTCCTTAACAAGGTATGAGAAAGAGCAGTTACTTTCCCTATTGAATCATTTCCAAAAGTTCTTTTCAGAAAACCCCGGTAAAACCTCTTTGATTTATCATCAAATACGAACCTCTCCGGGTAAAATAGTCCGTTTACGACCTTATCGTATTCCAGAGGCAAGAAAGCACATCATAGAGGATGAGGTTCAGAAAATGTTATCTCTTGGAGTGGTGGAACACTCCCATAGTCCTTGGTGCTCCCCGGTAGTCCTAGTACCAAAACCCGATGGGGCTATAAGATTTTGCATAGATTTTAGGAAACTTAATGAAATCTCTATGTTTGACACCTATCCCATTCCTAGAGTAGACGACGTCCTTGAGAAATTAGGGAGAGCGAGATATATGTCCACAATCGACTTGACTAAAGGGTACTGGCAGATTCCTCTGGCTCCAGAGGATAAAGAAAAAAACGCTTTTTCCACCCAATCTGGGCTTTATCATTTCACTGTGTTACCTTTTGGCCTACATGGAGCCCCAGCTACCTTCCAAAGGTTAATGGATAGATTACTTAAACCCTTCCAAACATTCTCGGCAGCTTATTTGGATGATGTAGTCATTTTTAGCGAGTCATGGGAGGAACATCTAAAACATCTAGAAACATTTTTCTATACCCTGGCAACAGCAGGATTAACAGCCAATCCCAAGAAATGTGTCCTAGGAAACACTGACATATCGTACCTCGGGTATAATATTAGTCAAGGCACCCTCCAGCCCCAAATAAAAAAGGTGAAGCCATAAAAAAATGCCCCTACCCCTAAAACAAAGAAAGACCTTTGTTCTTTTCTGGGTCTAGTAGGATATTATCGCAGGTTTATTCCGGGATATTCCACTCTTGCTGCGCCACTCACGGATCTTTTGTCTAAATCCAACCCCAACCAGTTGTTACCCTTTTCTACGCTACAGAAGAACAGTTTTGAGGGACTAAAATCCTGTCTCACTAAAGAACCGATATTACAATTTCCAGACTTTACTAAACCATTCCATCTGTATACAGATGCTTCCGATGTGGGTTTAGGTGCAGTTTTGAGTCAACCAGACGAGGAGGGCCGAGATCTCCCTATCCTATTTCTTAGCAGAAAGCTATTCCCTCGGGAGCGTCATTATCCTATCATTGAACGAGAATGTCTCGCCATTAAATGGGCAGTGGACAGTTTACAGTATTATCTGTTGGGCCGGTCTTTTGTTCTATATACGGATCACGCTCCCCTCACCTGGATGGCTGCCCATAAAGACTCCAATTCACGGATTTTACGATGGTTCCTTGAACTGCAGCCTTTTTCCTTTCAGGTTCGACATGTTCCTGGATCTCAACAAGGTCCTGCTGACTATTTGTCTTGCTACACTTGCGCCTCTTCGGTCCCCGAAAAGGACCCATCTTGGGAAGTTCACTAGCCGCGCTGCACCCGGAATTGACGTGTCGGACCTTTCCGACACGTCACTTCCGCGTTCCCATGTTGCCGTGGGAACGCCATCGACGGACGGGTGGCGTCCTCCCGTTGCCACGGGAACCCAGGAGGGGTTCCGGGCCGCGGCCGCAACAAGGCGGGGAGTTCCCTATGAAAAGGGACTTCCGGACGCCGATAGAGAGGAGGAGGAGAACGGAGAGGAGAGGGACGACGGAGGACAGGAGGAGGAGGAGAACGGAGAGGAGAGGGACGACGGAGGACAGAAGGAGGAGGAGGACGGAGAGCAGGAAGACGACGGAGGACAGAAGGAGGAAGGAAATGGAGAGCAGGAGGAGGAGAACAAGCAGGAGAAACGAGCAGAAGGAACAGAAGAAACGCGAAGAACACGGAGAGAAAAGGAGGAGAGGATTGTGCAGGACAACACCCCAAAGGAACACCCCAGCTCCAGCCACGACCCAGGAGGGTCGTGGCTTACCAAGGTACGGTCCTTGTGGGAACACAAAAGAGGTTGTTACAATTAAGAGGGCACTGGGGGAAGGGGATAAAGACAGAGGGAGGGTGAAGGGTCTTTAATGAACACAAGAAAAATCACGAGAGTCACAAAAGTGCACTATTGGAAGTTTATTCACTGGACCCTCACTCCCCATTCTCACCCCCTGATCCCCTCCTCCCCTTTACTTTAATAAATCTCGGTAGCATATTTAAATACCCCACTTACCTTAGCGTTTCCTTTTTGTCACCACGGTACCACCCATTGGAGGCTGCCACCAGACGAGAAGAACACTCCCCTGAAAGAAGCAGAGACAAGACAATAAAGAAAAAGAAGGAACAAGAGACAGTACTGAACCCTAAGAAGAAGGAAAGAGACAATTAGAGACATTTCTACAAAAACTCCAATAAACCTTTTCCCCTGAACCTATACTTAATCTCTGTGGGTTTTATTATACCGTTCGACCTACTACATGCACATACATTTACAAGCATTTATAGTGTATACCTGTAAAGTGATATCTCTTCGCCTCACAAAGCAATAACATTGCACATTATGATAGATCATTAGTTTCTCACCTGTTTATAGGGCTTGTTCCAGCTGTCCAAACCCAAGGTAGAGCAACGTGAGTGGTCTGCCCAGGTTTACTAAGGGAAGTACAAGTTACTTACCTTTGGTAACTATATATCTGGTAGAGACATATTCTAGTTGCAGATTCCTTACCTTTGAATTTCCCTAGGCGTCAGACTGGATCTGGAGAATTTTTCTTTGAGCAGTACCCCTGCGCGCCGTTAGGTGGCATCGGTCGATTCCGCGGGCGTCGTGGTCGCTGTGATGATGTTGCGGTCGTATATAGGTGCACCCTGGCGCGCTGACGTCTGTTTCTTTTTGCGACTTTCCACACCAGTAGCGCGGCTCCATGAAGAACACTGAGAATGGTGCGCCAAAACTAGGGCCCTTAGAAGGAAGTACCTGTACCTAGAAATGAGTTTGCAGTGCACGGAGGACGGACGGGTTGGTAAGGAATCTGCAACTAGAATATGTCTCTACCAGATATATTGTTACCGAAGGTAAGTAACTTGTACATCTGATAGAGATTTCTAGTCACAGATTCCTTACTTTTGAATAGATACCTGAGCAATACCATTCCTAGTGGTGGGCTGCGAAAATAAGATCACACCAAAAAATCCTGCAGGACCGAATGGTCAAAATATCCTTCCCTGCAGACCTGACTGTCCAGGCAGTAGTGCTTGGTGAACATACGTAAGGACGTCTACGTTGCGGCCTGACAGATATCCAGGACTGGAACTCCACGTCCTAACGCTGTGGTAACAGCAGTTGCTCTGGTAGAATGAGCACTCAAAACCCTCAGGGGGTTGTTTTCGCCAAAGCGCAGCGCATCTTGATGAAGAGGACTACCCAATGTGAGATGGTCCCTTCTGCACCGCCTTCCCTTTCTTCGCACCCACATATTCCACAAACAGTTGATCGTCCACCCGGAAATCTTTGCTATGATCTAGATAGAACGCCAAATCTCTTTTTGGATCCAGATGGCAGAGTCTCTCCTCCTCATGAGAGAGATGTGGGGGTACGTAAAAAGTAGACAAGGTGATAGATTGGCCTACGTGAAAAGGCGTTACCACTTTGGGAAGAAAGGAAGCCCTGGTATGAAACACCACTTTGTCAGGATGCACTGCTAGGAATGGTGGCTTCGAACAAGAGCCTGAAGCTCACTTACTCTTACATCACCAGGTGATGGTAATCAAGAAAGCTGTTTTAAGGGTTAAGAGCCGTAAAGGACAGTTGTGGAGTGGCTCGAAAGAGGTGCACATGAGGTATGTGAGGACGAAGTTCAAATCCCACTAGGCATGATGAACGGGACGGAATGGAACATTTGAGTGAGGCCTTTAAGAAACCTCCCAATAATGGGAGATTTGAAAAGAGAAGGTTGGTCTGGTAGCCTTAAGAAGGCAGAGATGGCAGAGAAATATCCCTTGAGGTTGCCCAGAGTAGAGCCCTGCTGGGCAAGAGAGAGAATAAAGAGGAGAACCTCTGAGAGAGGTGCAGAGTAGGGATCAACAGATTTGTTGATACACCATGCCACAAATTTCTTCCAACAACAGGTGTATACCATTTTGGTGGAGGGATGCCTGGCTGGCAAGATAACATTACAGACTTTGGGTGGAAGGTCAAAAGCCGTCAACTCCGCCTTGCTTGTTGCAATAACACATGGAGGTGGTGTTGTCGGTGACACCTGCACCACTTTCCCTTTGAGAGAGGGAAGGAATGCTTTCAATGCAAGTCGGATCTCCCGGAGCTCCAAAAGGTTGATGTGGAACCCAGACTCCACCAAAGATCAGAGGTCTCTGATCTCTGCCTCTCCCATGTGGCCACCCCATCCCAGGAGTGATGCATCTTTTACTACTGTGAGATCTGGTTCGGAAAGGGTGAGGAATCTGCCATTGACCCAATCTGGATTCGACAACCACCACTGTAGGTCTTTCGCAGTTCCCTCTGAGATCTGAACCATGTCGGAGAGATTCCCCTGATGCTGCGCCCACTGGAACTTCAGGTCCCACTGCAGAGCCCGCATATACCATCTGGCATGTTGGACCAGCAGGATGCAGGAGGGCATGAGCCCCAGCAGCCTCAGAGTCATTCTCAATGAAATCCAGGATAGAGGCAGAAACATCGGTATCATAGCCCGAATATCCTGGACTTGCTTTTCGGGAGGATAAGTCCGAAACGGCTCTGATGAAAGGGAGCGTCTGAGAGGGAGTCAGGTGTGACTTCGGCACGTTGATAGTGAACCGCAGCTAATGCAGGAGGTTCGCTGTAGTCTGGAGGTGGGAGACAACTTTCTGGGGCGTGTCGTCGAGGTAGGGGAAGACAGGGACCCCTAACCTGCACAGATGAGCTGCAACCACTACCATCACTTTCGTGAATACCCGAGGAGCACTGGAAAGGCCAAGGGGGAGCACAGTGAACAGAAAGTGCTTGTGACCTACCATGAATCGTAGATAACATGTGTGGGCCAGCAAGATGGGAATATGGAAATAGGCGTCCTGCGAGTCCACAGCAACCATCCAGGGTCCAGGGCAGAAAGGACCTGAGCCAGGATTAACATCTTGAACTTCTTCTTCTTGAGGAAGAGATTGAGGGACGGGACGTCTAGGATAGGCTGAAGACCCTTGTCCTTTCTGGGCACCAGAAAGTAGCGAGAATAGCAACCACAACCTACTTCTGGCGCAGGGACTGTCTCTGTGGCTCCCTTGGCCAGGAGAGCCTTGACTTCCTCGCTGAAAAGTGCTAAATGATCCTCAGACAGTTGGCATGGCTGGAGGAGAAGTCTCGAAGGGCAGGGAGTAGCCCCTTCGGATGATCTGTAGAACCCACCTGTCCATGGTAATGGATTCCCAGTGGGGCAGATGATGACGAATTCTGCTGCCAACTGGTCCCGGATGTCCCAACGGACTAGGAAGGTTTTGAGGCAGTGGAGGGGGCAGGAGTGGACTGGGCGGCCCGCTGACTCCCTGATACACGAGCTTGGTGGATTCCGCTTCCATGCAGGGGCTGTGCAGCATGCGCGGGTCGGTGGTCCGGTGGAAATGGACACGGTTGGGTGCCCCTTCCGTAGCCACGAAAGGAGCGAGAGGCAGACTGAGGGGGATGAGGAGCGACTGAGAGGCCAAGGCACCGAGCCGTAGCATGGGAACCCTTAAAGTGCTCAATCGCTGAGTCCGCCTTGTCTCCGAAGAGACGAGTGCCATCAAACGGCATGTCCATCAAAGATTGCTGGACATCCCATGAAAAACCAGACGCCCTCAACCAGGCGTGGTATCTCAGTGCCACAGTTGATGCAACCGTTCTGCCTAGCGAGTCGGTCGTATACAGTCCACAACGGATCATGAACTTGGCTGCATCTCTCCCATCTGTCATGGCTTAGGAGAGAACGTTCCGGGCCTCCTCCGGAACTTGGGGCAGCACTTGCGCAACCTTATTCCAGAGAGTATGGGAATAGCGGCCCAAAAGGCAGGTGGTTTTCACGGAATGCAGCGTTAGACTGGCAGAAGAAAACATCTTCTTCCCTAAGATGTCCATTCTTTTTAATTCCCTGTCCGGGGGGGCGGTAAGGAATGCACCAGAGGATGAAGAAGCCTGGATGACAAGGGTCATTCGGCGCAGGCTGATGGCGGCGGGCATTTTTCCTATTCACAGTAGCCCCTGTGCTGGGTTTGGACCAGGTCCTCAGTAGGATGTCCGTAAGTGCTTTGTTGAAAGGAAGAAGGGGTTCCGAGTTGGAGGCCCCATGCTGAAGCACTTCGATCAGGAGATTGGGCCTGACCTCCACAGAAGGAAGCTTGAGGTTCAAAACCTCAGCTGCCCTTCTCACCACCACAGAATAAGATGCTCCCTCCTCCGTAGCCACGGTACGGGGAGAGAACATGCCAGTGTAAGGGGAGGTGTCCAACCCATTGGCATCACCCAAATCCTGTACCCAGTCCTGTTCAGGCTCAAGCTGGTATTCTATAGGGTCCAGCGACTCCTCTACACTATCCCCGTATCCATAACCATAGTAATAGGGTTCAGGATCAACCCTGGGATCAGCAGAGCCCATGGAAAATGGATCCTGAGGTGCCCTCTGCAGTTGGGCCCAAAGTCGCTGACTTTGAACTAGAGGGGGGCCTCACTGACTACCCTGGGCCCGAAGGCACTGAGGATGGGTCGGGCTGCCCAAATATGAGGCGCATAGCCTCATAGAACTCCTTTAGTTAGGTAGGGGTAGCCCCGGCTCCGGGAAATGATGCGGACCCAGACTGAGACCCTGAAGACAGAGGCCTAGAGCATCGACGCTCTTGCTGCATCGCGTCGTGCGAGCGATGGGACGAAGTCGAAGAACTTTTTGCCTTCTTTCGACTTCATCTTACCCGAATGTCCAGATGACTTGGACGAAAAAGAATGGTGGTGACTCCGTGACCGGTCTCCTGTCCTTCCTCTCGAACAGGACCGGGAAAGACACAGAGTTGAGTGTCAGGCCGCCATGAGTTTCAGGGACCGCTCCCTCAAACCTTTCGGGTTCATGTCCCGACACTCAGAGCACGAATTCGGGTCATGGTCGCGTTCCAAACACCAGAGACACACGAGGTGCGGATCCATCACCGACAATATGCAGTGACAGGAGTCGCAAGGCTAAAATCCAGTCTTACTGGACATCCCTCAACACATCAAAACTCGTGAAAAACGAATTCGACAAAATGTCGCAGTTAGTCAGAAAATTACTGGGGTAGCTCTTCTCCGGATCTACGCGTAGGCTGGCGCGGAAAGAAACGAACTGACATCAACGTTCCGGGGTGGTGCCTATATACGATCATGACGTCATTACGGCAATCACAACACCAATGACGCCTGCAGAGTCGACCGACGACACCTAATGGCACGCAAGGGTACTGCTCGAAGAAAAATTCTCCGGATCCAGTCTGATGCCAGGGAAATTCAAAGGTAAGGAATCTGCAACTAGAAGTCTCTATCAGATCAGTCCAGTCCAGTCCAAATCAGATCAGAGGAAGTCTGTTGCACCGGTAATCATAGGGTGCAATAAAGTTTGCATATCCTGGTAATTTTTGGTAGATGACACGAGCCTGCATTTACCAGGCAGAAGTGCCCAATATTACGTTAAGTACCAAAATGAGCAGTTTTGTTTCCCAATATCGGAGAAAGCTTGCAAAGGACCCTATTTATCGCACTCTATGAATTCTGAACCCAGTGATGTTGGATTTCATCACATACGATAAATATCACACCAATCGCTGAGCCACTCTTAATGTGAGCATTAGTGATTTATTCATGGTTCAGGGTATTGCAGAAGTGTGGTAAAACCAGTGTCCTCGTAACCGAGCCCATGTATCTATAAGTGTGCCCCCAAGGTAGCAAGGTATCTTGCCTCAGTGAAGCTCTTGTGACCTGGCATGGGCCCAACCAATAATTTTGTGAAACTGACTCACACACGTGATTGGGATTTGGAATACATTTACACTAGGCCCACAGGTGCACTAAAAGATGACATGGCGACAAAGGGATTGGGATCATATTGTCTCTGGGAGCGTGAGATATAAAGGATAGAACATAAATGCATTTGCACTGGGACTGAGAATAGCACACTGAGGGATGGCCCATGCCAGGTAATATACTGATTTAGAAAGAGAATACACCGTCACTGAGTGAAGGAATAGCATTCTCATGATATGGACACTTGGAAAGAGCACAGCAGACACTAGGATGGGAATACACCAATAGCTAGGCAGTGATGGGACACATTGGATCAGGGAGATTAGGTGATAGGGCAGTGAGAGCCATACACTGGGCAAAAAAACACATGCATTGGGACAAGAAATACCCTGACACCTGAACACCTATGTTTACACTTCTAGCTTAAGCTTGGAAGGAGAGACACCATCACTAAGGCACGAAGACATATAACTTTCGACTAGGAGGCATCTGCATTGGTGCAGGTAGGCACTTGCTCGGTGACAAGGATGCACTTACACTGGAACAGGGAGGTCATTACACTGGGACAAGGAGACAATCAGACGTAGACCAAGAAAAGTGTGGAAGAACATGTGCACACACCCGTAGGCTTGTTTATACACCAACAAAGAAAACTCACTGTGAGTAATTAGTGAAGGACATACCCGGAGGAAGAGAGACATATGCATAGTGACATTGACACTATGGTGGGGTTATTCACTTTTCAAACACGGGTACACGTCCACCCAACGCAGCATAGGTACAACCATATAATGTATAGCTATTTACAGAACAGCACTACTCAAAAGTGAAAAGAACAACATTTCTACATGGAATGTTTGAAAGCTAGAGACCGGCAAACACCCAAGATTGCCCAGTTATTCTGCCAGATCGCACAAGCTGCTTAACACATCTGTGTGCACACCTGCGAGGCAAATTAAATGTGCACCAAAAATAAGAAAGGAAAATGTTTTGGTACAACCCTTCGGCTTAACGTTTCAAACGCACACCTCATTAAGTGTAAAACTCACCTAACCAAGACATTATTTCACTCTTGCTGTTAGCACATCTCTGCATACCATTCGAGCTGTAGCTTGTAATGTGTGTTTGTATAACCACCTCTGGTCTAGCTTAAGCAAGGTAATGCAGAATTAATGGAGAGACACACTCTAAACAACAGTGAAATTGTTTCAAGGAAAGTCAATCACTGATAAAAGGAAAAAGTGATTCTGAGACTTGGATAGGGAGTGTGACAAAACATGCATGCTGAGAAAGGTAGAATGCAGAGAGATGCGCACTGGGACGCAGGGATTGGATAGGGAAATTGGGACATGCATACAGGGACCTGGGACACTCTAAGACTCTTGCAAAAAGAGACAAGAATTTGCAAAGCCAATAGGTCTCGCCTAGCTATTGGCTTTGCCAATGAGTTTTAGCCATGTTGTACACAAGCTGGCTGCTGTTCAGCATGGCTACAAGTTAGTGGTGTAGAGAAGAGTGGCATGAAATGCTGAAGAGTGGAATGGCAAAGAGTGGAGTCGAGGTTTGTACAGTAGAGTGGCAGAGTGCCATGTACTGGAGTGGCATAGTGTGGAGACGCGTAGAGTGGCATACACTGGAGTGGCATAGAGTAGAGTGGACCAGTATAGAATGCATTGATGTACAATGTTGCAGAGTATAGTGGCATAGAGTGCAGTAGCATTGAGTGCAGTGGCATTGAATTCAGCGGCGTACAATGCAGCTTTGTAAAATGCAATGGCGGAGATTAGAGTGGTGGATAGTAGAATGCACTGGTGTACAGTGGAGAGGCATAGAGTAGAGTGGTGCAGAGTAAGGTAACATAGACTGCAGTGGCGTAGAATGGTGCACAGTGGAATAGCATAGAGTTGAGTGATGCATAGGGCAGTGGCGCAGATTAGGGTTGAGTGGCACAGAGTGCAGTGGTGTAGAGTGGTGCAGTGTAGAGTAATATAGAGTGTTTCAGAATAGAGTATAGTGCCAAAGAGTGCAGTAGTAAAGAGTGGAGTACCATAGGGTGGAGTAGTGCAGAGTAGAGTGGTGTAGGGTTCAGTGGCGGAGAGTGCAGTGTTGCTGAGTAGAGAGTTTGAGTGCAGTGGTGTAGAGGGGAGTACAGTACAATGATGGAGAGTAGAGTGCAGTGTCATAGAGTGCAGTGACAGTGCAGTTGTGTAGAGTGCATTGGCGTAGAGTGCAGTGGCATTGAATGGTGTGGCGCATAGTGGAGTAGAGTGGCATAGAGTGCAGTGTTACAGAATGGCGTAAAGTACAGTGGTGTATAGTGGAGTTGAGCTGAGTAGATTGGTGTGGCCTAAACTAGAGTGGTGTAGATTGTAGTGGGGAAGAGTGCAGTGGCGTAAAGTACACTGTTTGAGAGTACAGTGAAGTGGCATAGAGTGGAGTGGTTCAGGGTAGAGTACTGTTGGGTAGAGTGACAAAGAGTGTAATGGCATAGAGTAAAGTGGGGTTGAGTGCATTGGCATAAAGTGCAGTGGTTCAGAGTGGATTAGAGTAAGTGCAGTAGATTGGTGTAAAGTGCAGGGGCATAGAGATGAGTGTTACAGAGTAAAGTGCATTGGCGTAGAGTGTATTAGCATACCGTGCAGTGACATAGAGTGCAGTGTTACAGAATGGCGTAGAGTACATTGGTGTATAGTGAAGTTGTGCTGAGTAGATTGGTGTGGCCTAAACTAGAGTGGTGTAGATTGTAGTGGGGAAGAGTGCAGTGACGTAAAGTACATTGTTGGAGAGTACAGTGAAGTGGCATAGAGTGGAGTGGTGCAGCGTAGAGTGCAGTTGCGTAGAGTGACAAAGAGTGTAATGGCATAGAGTAAAGTGATGTTGAGTGCATTGGCATAAAGTGTAGTGGTGCAGAGTGGATTAGAGTAGCGTACAGTGGATTTGTGTAAAGTGCAGGGGCATAGCGTTGAGTGTTACAGAGTAAAGTGCATTGGCGTAGAGTGTATTAGCATACAGTGCAGTGGCATAGATTGCAGTGTTACAGAATGGCGTGGAGTACAGTTGTGTATAGTGGAGTTGTGCTGAGTAGGTTGGTGTGGCCCAATCTAGAGTGGTGTAGATTGTAGTGGTGAAGAGTGCAGTGGTGTACAGTGGCTTTGGCATAGGGTAGAGTAGTACAGGGTAGAGTAGAGAGGCATAGTGTGAAGTAGCATAGAGTGCAGTGGTATAAGTGGAGTGGTGCAGAGTGCGGTGGCGTGGAATGGTGTAAAGTGGAATGGCGTAGATCAGAGTATGGATGGTATGGTAGTGCACTACCATTACAGACAACACATTTTCAATTGAAATTACCATACCATTTGCACAGACATACAGTTATACTAATAAAACTATACAGTACACAAACGGAAATGTGTGGAAACTGCATCACCTAGTGTAATGATTTGTTTTGATCACAATAAAGTATTTGTTTCTAACGCACTTCAGAAATAACATAAAATGTGCTTCATTCGTGTGCCTAATTCTGATATATTCTGAAATATTTACACAGTTCATTTAAATGTTGTTATGCTAGCAAAAAACATATTTCCACCCCCAGTATCCAGCAAGATTGTCATATAAATCCTCTCACTTTGAAGTCAAAGAAAGAAAAGTAAACAAGCGCCCTCAGAAGACAGTGCCTGACATTTGACCTCAGTCTTTGAATGCACTGCAAATGTGACAAGATGAGAGCAAGATTTAAAGGCCTGTTTACAGAAAGCGAGTTTGTGGAAGAATACAGTGGCATTGAAAGGAGTGTTAGGCAACCGGAGGGACTAACTGAACCTGGAGAGCCTAAAGCAAATAAAGCCAGCAAAGAGAAAGCCAGAACACGTGAGTTAAAAACCACAAAGGCAATGGCAATCAACGGGCGGAATGGACGTTTAGGTCAGCTTTCTGAAAATCCCCAAGATGTCTTTAGCAAACCAGACAGCTATGCTGTCTGGTAGGCTTCGACCTAAAAAAAGACATGATGCATGAAGAAGTGGAGGCACTAACACCCACAAAATAGCAGAAACACAAGGCCCTCTGGCCATACCCACATTGGTTATTTGTAGGGGTGTGAGAAATGTTATTAAGTGTGCGAAATTCACAAAATATGGCAATTTTGCATTAATTCGAAATTCTGCAAATTTTGTAGGTGTGAAATGACGCACTGTTTTTTAGTACATTTTTCCTTGAGCAGAAAATGTCTTGCAGGAATCTGGTTCATGCTGAGAAAAGGCTTCAATGAGATATTTTCTCATCAAGCCAGCCCTTTTATATGAATGTGGTGTGCCACTGAACATGAGGTATGCCCTCATGTTGAATTTTCAAGTGAAACTACTCAATTAGTTTTGCACGTGTGTGCAAAATTGTGAAAAAAATCACATTTTCACCCCTTTATTTAGGAAGGATATCAAACGTTTTTGTGACACTGGCAGCGCTTTGTGAAGCTTTCAGTTCGGTGTGACGTTCACAAAGTTTCCCAGTTGACCTTCACCAAAGCCTGTGCAGTCTTTAGCTGCAGAGCTACATAATGTTGTATTATTCAGGGCCTGATTACTGGTGGGCTGGAGGTGGGGTGATATTTATCATACTCCATAAGGTCCGATACAGCTGGGATCAGACTTTATCAGCTTCAATATTTACCACCAAATACAACTATTGCCCCTCACTGTGACATAAAATGCAGATTTTGGTGCTCCCACACCACCATCTGCATGTTCTGTTTTTTGTTTTTTACAGGGTAATTTTAAAAATCGTAATATGAAATCAGACTTGACCATTACATTGGATTTTATGTTACTATGTGCCCTTGAATCATTTTTCTAGCTACTCCCAAACTGAAGTTAAGCATTATAAGGTGTTATAATGTAACCCAATGCTCTCTTATGGGAGAACTAGCCACACTGAAAAATGGCTTTCAAGGTTTTCACTGCCAGGCTGCGTAAAACATAAAATATACATGTCCTACTTTTTAAATTCCATGCACCCTACCCCGTGGGCATTTAGGGCTTAAATTAGTGGTGACTTATACGTTTTTTAAAAGAAGGTCTAGCCCTGGCAAAAGGTTTATTTTTCCAAGGCAAATTGGAAATGTTAAACTGCACAGCCAGTCTGCAGAGGCAGGCCTAGAGAGATGCTTTCACGGTCGCATTAGTGGTGGCACAGTATGTGTTATGGTAACATTAACTTACAGTCCCTGGGTACACAGTTGACATTAGGGCCATATAGGCAAATTAAATATCCCAATCGCGAGGCTAGACAGTTTCAACATTTTAGGGGTCAGACCACATGTACTGGCAGTGGACAGCAGTTTCCCATGGGCAGAGTCCAAAAGCTAGTAAACAATGGGGGTGGCCACGAAAGTAAGGGGCATTTTCCTCCACAGTTTATCAGGGACTGTGTAGATATTGATTCTGTAATCTCAACCGGTAATTCCTCTTCAGGAAAGGCATTGGCCAACCACTACGGGACATGAAGATGACAGCCAGGGGCCTTGTCTATGAATGGTCCAACTATGCACACCTAGCCTTATGCGAGTCCTTCTTTGTTTCAACTGTTTTTTACCTTCTTTACTCTTTTCTCACTTATTTGTCTTTGGATCAAATGTGTTGTGCCAAAACTGTGGAATAGCTGTTGTAATAGAGCGTAATTCCAATTATTGGTCCTTGGAGCCTTCATTGCCCACTTTTGATTGCTGATGAAAAATTATGTTTGCATACTACCCAGACAGACAGAGGATAGTCACTGAGTTCTTAATTTTCAGTAAAATGACATCCACAATATCAGTATCTTAACAGCTTTTTTGATTCGATACCTGTTGCTATACAAACCTTAAGAACAGGATAAGACCACCTTCCATATACTTCTTACAGGAAATGTTTATCGGGATCTCTCTACCATATGTTCAGGCAATTGCTCATGGCCTCTCACCCCCACATGCTTATATAATGGAACAGATTCCTGCGTTAATGATGACATCCTATAAGGACACAGAAGTCACATATTTGACCACTGGGCTCTCTGATACATAATTTTTCAAAACCAAAAAGATTTGTAATTGAAAGATACAGTATAAAAGGTATTATGTTTTGTGCTATATGCAGGGCCACTGAAATTATGCCTGGGTCAAATTATGTGACAAGGCACCCTAAATTAAGAATCAGGAAACTGTAATAATGTGCATATTCTATAGCAGTAATATTTCAATCTATTGCCATTTTAAATCCCATTAACATGTCTTGGCAAAGTTTTCACTGCATTATTACCAGGTAAACACCGGAACATAGAAATCAAAAACTAAAAAGCAACCAGTTGACTTTTGCAAAGAGTCCTGAAATGCTTTTTAGCAACTTTTGATCCATTTTCGGTAGAAACTATTTTTTTACTAAAATCTGCACATTTTGCAGGACTTGGCTGTGTGAAAAATGTGTAAATTCATAACTATGTAGAAAACCCCATAGAATCACATAAATCCACGTGTCTTGTGATTAAGACTTCTAACATGCCGCTCCTTTGTACCAGCTTCTCTTTTCCTTCTAGCACTGTGTTCATTTTATTGTACTTTTTAAAATAGCGCTTTCCAGACTTCTGCAATAATGACACACCGCACTGCATCGCGGACTTCAGACTGCGAGATTTGCATACAAAACACACATGTTTTAGTACTTATTCAAATATGACTTATTTGAGATATAATCATAGGTGCATTGAAGAGAAATTGACTGCTTCTCTACTGTGGCACAGATGTTCCATGGACACAGATTTTTACTTTGCTTGTATTTTTGGGGTGTGACCAAGGGTCAGATTTACTTGTTTAATATATATATACACACTCTCACACATACACACACACACACACACACACACACACACATATATATATATATATATATATATATATATATATATATATATACATATATATATATATAGTGAATGGAGGCTTTCTGACCGATCACATGTGGGCATCTGCTTAAAAAGAAGTGCTCTCCAATGCCACGACCTTTATATTGCCAATGCTTTTTTTCTTTCCATCCTTTAGCATTTTTAACTCTGACTTCTGTTAAATTTGACATTCATATTTTGTTTCCGCCCAATGCAGCATACAGTAATGAGTCAGTATACTTTACTTATTGGTTCTTTTCACTTTAATGGACTGCACAAAGCATGTCCATATTATTTAAAGGTGCTTAAAAATAATCCATTTACCTTCAGTGAAGTAGCCAGATTAAAGTCTGCCTTTTTATATTTTTAACTTTTTCCTCCAATTTTTAATATGACTATTTTGGATGCCCAGATAGATGGCGGCTTGTTTTCTGTTTCTATTTAACATTTTTATATGTTCGACTAACACTGAAGTTAATTGTTATTTGGATGCCTGGTTAGGTGGTAGTTTTACTTCTGCATAGCACAAGTAAAAATCTTTAAAAAATCTCAAGTAAAACGGACACATTAGCAAGCATTGTTTACGATTAAAATGTTTAAAGCAAGCATACTGCAGCCATGTTTAGCTGGTAGCATGTTTTTTTTTGCTGACTTAAGCTTGTAACTAACATTTTTTTAAAAGATTACCCATCGCTCAGCTTGCCAAGCCCAGACCTATTGGTTTTGCCAATTCTTGTTGTTGTTACTCATCACTGCGTGTTGAAATTAAATCGTACTGTAACTGAAAGTCAATAATACCTCTTTTTTTGTGTAAATAAGAATGATATATTCCTTTGTTGTCCTTTACAAAGAAAATAAGGTTTATAGACCTGTTCTAAGTACGCCTGCCTGCTAGGAAGCACAACACTGTTCTGTTAAAATTATATGTGCTGGTTAACTTATTGTTACATTTTTTATTGTGTGAATATAGGCAGCTCTTTCGACCCATAAAAAACAGCCATTGCACCAGTTGCCAAGGAAACATCAATGGGCTTTGCCAATGCTTATTTATAATCCCATTCCATACGCCATCCTGGCTGGCTCAGGTTTTTGTTTTTCTGTTCAGTCTACGAAACAGAACCTATAGCTGCAAGCTGTTTTTACTTTCGCAAATTAATTGTTTTGTTTACTGGAATGTTGTATCTCATTTTTCATGTGTTTTTTTCCACGTGTAGGGGGAGAAGAAGAATGCTTTTCATTCCTTCTGATAGTGTCAGGGCTTTAGCAGCCAGCAAACTGTGTTTGTTAATTTGATTTCGAGGGACCAATGAAGAAGCGTGAAGGGATGTCAGAGTCATTATCACTTTTTTTGACGAATGGGTTTTAAGCAAATTCTATACTCAAGCATCATTGACAGTTTCTGGGCTCGACAAGAATGTTTTAAAATAGTGGTCATTGGTTTTGATTGACACCAAAACTATGGCCACAGCCAGTAAAGTTTTTTCACTGCACTCGGAACAGAATACCCAACCGATTTGTTTATTCCTGAATCCTTAAGAATATGTCTGGATGTATTGCAATGGAGAGGTAAATTGTAATTATGGAGAAAGAAATAACGCCTTAACAACAAACTGATCCCCAGTCAGCCATCAGCTCAGATGACCGTCAAAGACCATGGCAGACATACAGGGGGCCATTACGAGTCTGGCAGGTCCAGGACCGCCATGTCGTCGTCAGCGGTCGTACCACCAACAGGTTGGCGGAGAAGACCACCAAATTATAACCATGGCGGTCTTCCCAGCAGAAGACAGCCAAACTACCGCCAGTACCGCTAGTGTTCAGGCTGCCACAGATGGCGGTAGACACCTTCAGGCTGGCGGGGACCATGTTTCTGCCGGACACATTATGAGGCTGCACACCGCCAAAGTTTCCGCCGCGATCGAACCTCCATGAAAATCCTGGCAGATACCAACTCAATAAAAGGAGACACTCACCTTCAGGAACATATGCCAGAATGGAGCCGCCATAGAACCCAAACTGGAAGTCTTCCCACTGCTCCTGCTCCTGCTCCCACAATGAGTCTGGAACCAGCAACGGCAACGAAGACAACAACCATGAGTACACACACCTACCTGACACTATAAGGAAAACCTAAAGTACACACAACATACACATCCGGGGCGGCAGGCGACGGTGAAACACACACATAACCACACACCCAAACGCGCACACACACACACACACACACTCATACACACATGCACACCCATACTACACACACATGCACACCCATACTATACTCACCCCATGGGCAACACACACACGTGAAAGACACAAAGCAACTCGCAGATACACAGCACCGGCACAGACGAACACAACAATACACAACAGCACCGATACACACCACAACAGTAACTAAACCAAGCGATTTCAGTACACACCTCCACATGACGCCACATACATACTACAACACGTAACAACACCTGACATACATTAAACACCATCACACAGCCATACAACAAAACATATCTCATAGCATGCTAACACAACGCGTCATTCATATGTATCACCAAACACACAACAACCACACAAGGACACACAACACCACTGCACATCTCAACACAAACAATACACAATTAATCAACACATATGCATGTACCTAACACAACCATATCCTAGACACAATACACAGCAACCACAGCGGCACAAAAGCCAGGGCCACACACACACATGCAAGCCAGACACTACAGCTGGCATAACCCACACACAAACAAACCAAATGTGCCAAAGTCCAGACAGCCACGTTGAAAGAAAGGCAAGACAAGTATGTTACCATCGAAGCCAACAACAGGTTGGGTCAGATGTATTAAAATAATGTTCAATTTGTTAAAAATAATATATACAACTATTTACATATCTCAGCCCATTGGGCATTCCAATGTACCAAGAGGCACAAATTGCACCTCTGTGTGCCCCAACTCCTGACTGCCAAATGACCTCCACAGGGTAGGGCATCAAAGGGGCAGGCAGGCACCTCAGGGGTTGGAGAGGTTGGGGGGGGTGGTTTGGGTTTGAGAGGGGGGTCTTTGGGTTTGGGCTTGGGAGGGGAGTTCTTAGGCTTGGGTTTGGGAGGGGTCGACTTCTTGGCAGGAGAAGGGGCATGGGTACTAGCAGAGGGAGGCGGGGAGGACTTGGGACTGGAAGGACTGGACTTGGGGAGGGACACAGAACGTTTGCGAGTATCAAAGGGTGGGAGAGGAGTAGGGAACAGGGAAAACTCAGCAAGGAAATGCTTTTTTGACACACAGGGACGGTCATGGCAAAAGGGTTTGGGAGTAGAGGTAGAGGGAGTGGTTGCAGGAGGTGTAGGTGTAGATGTCTCGGGTGCAAGTGCGTGCGATGAATGCTTGTGGGTGTGTGTTGGGTGGGTGAGTGTGGGCGTTTATGTGTTTTGGGAGGAGATGCCATGCTGGATTGGTGACTGTCTGTTGGGGTGGTGACTGCAGGTATGGTAGGTGTGCTGCATGTGGGCATTTCAGTGGTTGTGGTGGCTGCTGATGTGACTGGGGTGGATGTCTGCAGGTCTGCTATTGTACTGACTATGAGTGAGATAAGAGTTGTTGCTGGATCTGTCCAAGTTGGTGTGGTGGGTGCAGGTGTGTCTGGTGTAGTGTCTGTGAAGGAGAGGGTGGTAGGAGAGTTGGTGCAGGTAGTGGATTTTGGTGTGTCTGCAGGTGGGTGTTGTTTGTCTGCATGCCAGTAGGGGGTCTTGTGGTGCTTGTGTGTGTCAGTCATACTTTTGGCTGTTGAGGTGGATGCTGTCATGTGTATGTATGCTCTGGTTGGGTTTGGGAAGAGGGGTTTGGGTTTCGGTAGAGGTAGGTGGAGGGGGGACGGTAGACAAAGGGTGACTGGCTGCCGTCAGTGTGGAGGCCAGAGCCTAAAAGGATCTCTGTAGGCCAGCCAGTGCACTGTGAATGCCCTCCAGGATGCATTGCTCTGCTTGACTTAAGCTACCAGTCCCTGGATGGCATTCACAATGGTCGGCAGACCTTCAGAGATCGACCTCAGGAGGTCAAATGCCTCCTCACTGAGGGCAGCAGGGCTGACTGGGGCAGGGGCAGAGGTGCCTGCGGTGAAAGAGACGCCCACCCTCCTGGGTGAGTGGGCACGGGCAACTGGGTGGGGAGGTACAGGGAGGGCGGTGGTAGTAAGGGGGGTGGCGGACAATGATGGTGCTGGGGTGGTCCCAGAAGGGTCCACCACTGCTAGGGAGTGTCCACTGGAGGAGGATTCTGAGGATGATGGTGAAGATTCGGTCTCCCCCATGGCACTACCTTCGCCCTCCATTCCACTGGCTCCATCGCTGTCGCTGGTAGCAGCACTCCAGGTCCCGTGGCCTGCAGCATCCCCACTCGCCTGTGCCCCTTCTCCTTCACCTGCTGATGCTAACAAATAGAGAGAGAAAAGTGGGGCGGGAGAGAGAGGGGTAACACATACCTCACATCCACACTTGTAAGCAAGCACATCTGTCACTATACTATCCTGCCTAGGCAATCTCAGGTGCCAATACACATGTGCTCCATCATGTCACATGTAACCAATATCCATCGCTGTGTGCCAACCCACACACCCACATAAACATCCAAGTAACTGCACCACTGGAGTCATCCACATGAACACCACCATAGCCATGTCTGCATGCACAACATGCCCTGTGTGAAGTACTAATGTATACATGAATTCACATAAGAGCTCACCATACTCCTATCACCTATTGGAATTGCAGCTGATTTAACCTAACACATCACGCCTGAACAGTTACAACAGCTGATCAGTCCATATCCTTTGTGAGATATCCATGACAGTGAATACCACTATAGTCACAAACCACACAGCATCTGCCTGCAACATCACATGGCTGACATAACACTCTGTGCAATATTGGTAATTTTCACTAATGACTGATTGAGCCAGTACAAGTGGACATCCATAGAGGTGACATGGGTACAGGCGTGTGATTGGTCTAAACCAATCACAGAGGAAAATCTCCAAACAACAATTACATATCTGTCACCACAAGCCATACGTCTAAGTGCATCTACAATGGCCCATTTTGCACATATATCTCAATCTATACCAATTCACGGAGTGGAGTTTCATGACTGATGAACATCAGGAACACACATTTGACATAATTATCTACAGAGCAAACCACCACACATGCATTTCCACCAGTAGGAATTGACAACACCAGAACACCACCCTCAATCACACCACGCCTCATTAGTGAATACCTGTACCGAAGTCCTGTTTCCACACACCACTGGGGCTGAATACATAGTTGAAATATGCAAAAACGGCCCTACAGCCATGCATTGGCACTGCTCTCAGCAGTGGAAGTGCAACATACATCTGACATCAGCATATCATTAGTGATACAATACCCAGTCCTGTCAAATCACCCACTTCTGCTAGGCCAAGGCAGGCTGACATGTTCACACTTCATCAGATGTGTCCACAAGTAACAATTCGGACATGATGCAGGCAGATACTGAGCTATGTAGCACTGTAACAGCGAGGGCATTGGTAAACATTGATTTTACATTTCACGTTGTGAATGAAGGTGTCTGTCTAAGCAGTTACCACCTCTAGTACAACCCCATTTTGTTGAAGGTTTCATCCCCACAATTCTAGCACTTAGAAATTCATGATGTTTGCAATCAGACCATTTCTAAGCTACATTACCAATAAGCCTCCCATTCAAACCTTCACATATCCAATAGGTAGCAGATTACCAATATAAGGGAATTCAAATGTCAAGCCATTAGTCCAGTCATACCCAAGCCATATATGTGATGGATCTGTGATTGCTGACTCACATGGAGTCTACACCAGTACCAGTACCCGATGACGATAGTCCCTATGGTGAAAGCAGAGTCAAACGTTTGCATACACAGCTGGGCCATACAGATCGGAGTTAACTGACACTTTGAACCACTAATGCCCTAATGCCGAGGGATGGAGGAGGTAATACTCAATGGCACACAAGCTCACATCCATAGTAAAAGCAGGATGGAGTCACATATGTGCCAAACTGATGAGACCTTCTCCACAATGCAGACATGGAGAATACTGGAAATGAGAGAAGTACATCCACTGACAGCAAACCATCAACACGCATCTACAAGTAATGTTCAGACCGGTTGGTAACTACCCATTAACCCTAAGTAAATTTTCATGTAGCATTGACTACATTGTCACCAAAGCTACAGTGAGGTAGCTAAACCCATAAACTCTATGCAAGTCCCAGGTTACAGACTTTACTTACCACCTTGTGGCTGCTGTACTGCCCTCAAATGCCTATCCTCCTCAGGGTAGGCCTCTGCCAATAGGCTGGCCATTAATGGGGTCAGGGTCCGACAAGCACCCTCCCTCGTTGGGAGGACATCCCCAGCTGGGTCTCTGAGGTCTTCTGGGCCCAGCACCTCAGGTATTCCCACCACTTGCAACAATGGGTGCTCTGCCAGCTATGGATCCCCAGGGTTCTCACTTTCTTGGCGATGGCACGCCAGATCCCTTTCTTTTGATGGGCGATCACCTGCATGCATGACACATACAAAAGGAGAAGGTCATGTAAACTGGCACCATACTAACAGGACAGGTCTAGACACTTCAGACTCACCAAGTGCCCCAACATACCTATCCTCACTGCACACACATCATGTCCTCTGCTGGCATCTGTACTCCCTCACCGGTACAGTTGCCACATACACCGTCACACACACCCCTATCACACATGACTAGGGCATTGGTCTCACTTGTTCATCTGGTGCTCCATATAGCTGTCCATACAGGGGTCGGACATCGTCCACAAGCTTCATCAGCTCTTCTGGAGTGAAGGCTGGGGTCCTATCATCTCTAGGACGTGGCACGATGGCTCCCAGAGACAGTTCATAGCAGCTTGTGTCATGGAGGTCTTGCTGGCAACAGTGTCAGGAGTCAAGTGAGAAAGGCTGCACAAAATGACAGTCACGGCCACTGCCTACAGGACCGTCACCGCTGGCGGTCATCGCCATTAGCCCCAATCCCCCATAGGCATCAATGTTAACCAATGACAAGTTGCACGGCGTTAGGGAACGCTTACCGCCATTACGACATACGTCGGCGGTACAGGATAGGCGGCTACCATTTATTGCACATCTCCTGCATTGATGTGACAATTTATGTGAGCCATTTACATATTAGGACAAATTGGGGAGTAAGCCCATTTTGTGCCATCATGGTAATGCTAACACATGTGACATGTGTCCTAAACAACTTACACGTTCAACATTGTGCTGTAAGGCTGATGTCCAAAGCGTATCTGCATGTCCATTTTTGTATATGTCTGCAGTACTATGCATGTCTGACAGTGTCGCGTGTGTGCTAATTTAGGAATGTTCAGCTGACATGTGTCAAGTGCATTTCTCATTGTACATTCTTTCCTCTATACCTAGATTTGATCGCATTAGGAGAATGAGACAACCACCAGTGTGCTGTCCACTAGTTGGCCTGACAACCCTGGAGGACAGGCATATCATACTAACCTATCGTCTGAATCGTCAGACCATTATGTATCTTTGTACACAGTTGGAGCATGATCTATTACCAGCCATACGGAATCCCTATTCAATCCCTCCCACAGTACAAGTCCTGTCAGTGCTGCACTTTCTTTACAAAGTCTCCTTTCAGAATATAGTGGGTTGGCGGCAAGGATGTCACAGCCAATGTTCAGTCTAGTGTTGAAGGATGTGCGGTGTGAATTGTTGAAACACATGGACAGCTACATCAAATTCCCCCAACTTGCGGAGTTGGCCCATGTGAAGGCAGACCTTTATGATATGGGGCACATCCCTCATATGATAGGGGCCATTGATGGCACCCATATAGCTCTGGTGCCTCGGAGTGCCAATGAACAAGTGTATAGGAACAGGAAAAACAACCACTCCCTTAATGTGCAGCTGGTGTGTCTGGCAGACCAGTACATCTCACAGGTCACAGCCAGGTGTCCTGGACCTGTACATGACTCCTTCATTTTGAGGAAAAGCAATGTTCCACACATGATGGCACGACCACACACAGACAGGGCCTGGCTCCTTGGTATCTATCAATGTGAATGTGGTTCATTCTAGTTCCATCTGTCATCATATTCTTCCCTGTCACTGTAGCTGTTATGTCAAGGGTCTTACATATGTTCATACAGGTGACTCTTGTTATCCTAACCTTCCCTGGCTGCTGACACCAGTGAGGTACTGTGCCACGGATGGGGATGCCCGTTTCAATGAGGCCCACAGGAGGGCGAGATGTGTAATAGAAAGGACATTTGGCCTCCTGAAATCCAGTTTCAGGTGTCTGGACCTATCTGGAGGCACCCTCCTTAACTCACCCCAAAAAGGTATACCAGATAGTAGTAGCCTGCTGCATTATCCACAATCTAGCCCTGAGATGCCAGATACCATTGCTAGCTGATGGGGGTGAGGCAAATGGACCAGTGCCTGGTAATGCTGACATGGCAAGTGATGAGGAGGCAGATGAGGAAGGTGCAGCTGACTATAGAACTGAGCTCATCAATCATTACTTCCAGTGACAAACATGTATGGTGATTTTGGTTTGGCAAGTGTTGTATTTCCTAATGACATGCAGACAATAGTCCTCCAGAGTGAACTCATCAGTTGTGGTGTAATGTGGTCCTATCGCTATGTGTGTGTTGGGGAGCAGACTGGTTGTGAGTCATGTGCACGTTAACTATTTCACATATCTAACAAGTGTGTCCACTGAAGTGTCCTTGACCTTAATCTACTATGTTCTGACCAGTAATGAGCAAAGTGTGCAGCATTCTCCTGTAGTCATGTCATTCCACCTACGGAATGTGTTATGAATAAATGTGCCTCTGCTACCTATGGCTTGGGCTTTTATAGTCACTAGCCATTGCTGAATGATTAGAGGATTGAGAGTTGTCCATGACAGATGCAAGCTACAGTGCTGCATGATGGATGTTCTGTGAGTGTTGTTATATAGGTGGTCTCTGGTGGACCCTGGTTAGGTCGTATTCTACACTGGGGAGGACCTCTATATGCTGCATATGTGCTTTGTGTGGCTCCAAGCCTTCCATCCGGATGGTACTCTCTGTAATTGTCATCTTGCAGGTTTGCATGCTGACTATACTCTTATGTGGCTCAAGACTGTGGACTGTTTGACATGTGTCCTGGAACATATCTTATGTAATGTGTGTCCTGCTGAGCATGCCTCACTCTCCCGTTCATTACTCTGCCTGTTGGATGTAGGTGTGCATTGCCATCTCACACAAGACACTTACACAGTAGCTGTGTTCCATTGGTGTTTATTGTGCAAATATAGAAATGGTTACATACATATATAGTGCAAACATTGTCCAAGAGGTGATGAGTGGAGTCATGGTAGATGAAATCATCAGAGTAGGTGTTACAGCTGTTGGTTGCACAGGTCCAGTGTCCAGTTGTCATTGGGAGGCTGGAGTGATGTCACTGAACAGTCAACAGGGTGTCTCAGTGGCACACATGGGAGGCAAATCAGGTGAGGGTCACTTCCTGGCAGTGGGTGTGGTCTTGCCATCTGCTCCAGCTGGATGTCTGGATGGATGTCCATGTTTGCAGCGGGGTTCATCAGCTACAGAGGGAGGGATGTCTGAGGGGTGTGGTTCCCCTGGCAGGGCCTCATTTCCGCTGGCTACCGCTGATGTTGCTGAGTCTGATGTTATGTTGCTAGCGGAACGGACCTGCCGGTGGGTGGAGGAAGCATGAAGGGTGGTGTTGATATCCCTCAGTACCCCTGCAATGGAGGCCATGAATGCATTGTGTGCCTGCCACTGCTGCATGACCTCCTGGTGGTATTCCCTCTGCAGCCTTTGGTTTTCCCCCAACATGGTTACGATCTGGCCCATCCTGGCCTGTGATTGTTGGTATGCTCCCAGGACTTGGGAGACGGTAGCCTAGTCAGTTGAGTCACTTGGGGGCCCCATCCTCTGGCCCACAGCTTCCCTCCCATGCCCCCTTGTGCCTGTGTCCCTGACACGGTGTACCCACTCCCCATGTTCGCAGGACCTTCATTGTATGGGCTGTGAGGGGTCCACTCAGGTCCTTGTACTGTGGACCACACAATAGTTTTATCTGTTCTTGGGACACAGGTTTGGGGATGAAGGGTAGGCTGTGATGTTGAGGCCACTGGGTTTGGGGGGATTGTTGTGGGCAGGGTGAGGCAGGGATTGGTAGACTGACCAGGTGTCCCAGATGGGCTAGGTAGGTTGTTAGTGCCAGACATCCAGGCGTGTTGTCCTCACTGAGGCCTTCATCCTGTGGTGGGCTGGCAGTCTCTAGTATCCTCTCCATGGTGGCAATGGCAGGTGTACCTGTGGATGATGTGAGAGAGGGAGTTACATATTGAAGATGTGTTTGTTTCACTCTTTATCATTTCCATACAGTGGCTTGACATGATTTCCAGCAATGACAGTGACAGATGCTGCACAGCATACCATTGGTGTTAGGTAGTGGTGAGTGACATGTGTTCCATACTCCATTTAGGTAGGTGCGAATCAGGTTTGGTACACCTAGATGTGTGGATGGGTACTTGTGCAGACTGACAGTTTACATGACTGTTCTGTACTGTTAGCTAGTGACAATCCAGCCCTGGTAGGTGTGAGCGGTAGGAGGCTGGACATAGGAGCATGGTGTCCCTGTGGGTGGAGGTTATGAGAGTATGAAAGGTTATGTCATCTGTCTGTGCATGCTGTGCATGGAGTCTGCCATCTGACATTCCATACCATGATGGGTGACTTTCTGGGTTGTGGATCCTGATTAGTGGCCAATTGGATTTGTCACAGTGCTGCAGCTGTGTTTAGCCTTGTTTGGCATTGTGTTGTTCCATTGCATTGCTGTCATTGCCATGTACTTGCGGTGTCGATTTTGCGCCTGTTTTTTGGCGGTCTTCACAGTGTGAGTCGTAATGCGGCCGTCAAATTACTGCCAACATGGTGGTCTTTTGGCGGCTACCACCGCGGTGCTCGTCCGAAAAGACTTCCAAACTCGTAATGAGGCCCACAGTGTCTAATAAGATCAGTGGTTCTTAAACCACTGGTGGGGGAGGGGTATCAAGGTCCACTAAGTTTGTCTGCAACTGTTCAGAAAATGAATTCATATTAGAAAGTGTTTTGCTTTCACTAATGACCGAGCTGACAAAAATCTCTGGAACGCACCTCTTAGTTCAAAGAAGACATTTATTATTATTTCACCACGGGGTTCCTAAAAAGGAGATTAGCATATTAAAAACACACGTTTTAAAAATAGTCACAGAAAGGAAAGGAAAACATAACATAATGATTCTCAACTGCAATGTACACAGCAAATATATCTAGTTCTATTATATTATGCAAAGCAAATAATGAAGTAAAAATTCATCACCGTAGGGCCCGCCAAGCTCTTCATCTTTCTTATGCCAGCAAGATGATGACCCCATTCAACTGCAAAAGAGAAAGAGATTACCACCCTCACGGGACCGATATCAGGCATCTGACATCAAGAATCCTGATTGAGGCCACTCTTACTCTCGCTGTTGCACTGGGTCTTTTTTATATCTTAAAAAAAACACAAAAGGAGCTTTCTGGGAAAACCTCCAAATTTAGCTATTCAAACATGCTGGCTAGTTTAGGTCTGCTTTGAAAATAACACGTTAGGATTTGGCCACAGTCCCAAGATGCTAAATCAAAACTTGGCCGTTCCCTGCTGTCTGAGTACATCCTTAACAAACAAAGCCATTGGTGAGAAAAAGCACGAAAACAAGCACAGTTTACAATGTGGAAAAATACAAACAGGTTTAACATGGCAGTGTCTTATGCTACGATAAAGTCAATAGGCAGCTAAACTGAATACAAAATGTTGCAAAGTGGTGCAACACAAAGTCAGTGGTCAAAAACACATATTTCACTACAGAAGGCTAACGTAAAAAACACTTAATAAAGTAAAGTGTCAAATTGCACATTTTAAAATGCTCTGTATCTGTGAAGGTGTTCAAAATTGGAGGCAACAAATGCAGTAGGCGTTCTAAGCTTGATCTGTGAAAGTAGTACATTTTCAGCAAACAGTTGTATGGGTGACTGATGGCCTCAGTTGCAGCACGAGTGTGCACCGACCAAAAAAGGGGATGCTTTAGGAGCTAAAAAAAAAGAGTGATACACTAGAATCCAGCACATTGCTTTTCATTTTGGAAATACACCTAAAAGTTTCAACCTCTCCATAAAAATTACAAATTTCATTTTTGTATTTTGTTGTGAAAGAAACAAAATATTTCATATTGTGTGTATGTGTGTGATGATGCAGGTTTCTGTATTTTTGTGCATTTTTTTAGGTTCGCATCTTGGAAATTGCTTAGGCCAGAGTCCCTGACTTTGAATAGTGATTCAGTGGGGGTCCACAGAGGTGAAAAGTTTAAGAACCGCTATAAGAGAGCATGTAACAAGGACTGAGATCGAAGAAATATAACTGGTAGGGTCATCTTTAACAGGATAACTGGCCCCCAACCCTTTGCTGTCTTGGGTACTGTTTTATCCCACAGTTCCATCCATGACGTTCTTTTGCCAATTCAATGAGGTGTATTGTTTGATTCTCTAGAAACATCCAACAGCTTAATTCCTCACACCTTGGTAGCCTCAAAAGGATACAGGTAGCTGCCCATTGGTTTCAGGACTGTGCTCCACGGCCTGACCCATTTACTCATATCCTTGACCTGGCAAACCATGTTCAGGACAAGTGCAGACTTCAATGCCAGGAAAACTCTGTGCTTGGCCAAAAACGAGGCAGGGATATCTTCTTCCTTTAAAATCTATGGGCAATGCTACACTTGGAAAATAACATAATTTATTTATTCCTGCGCTTAGCCGACAATTGAACTTCCCTGCACGGTTCTAGCCCTTAGAGTACAATATCATCCATTAGGTTCATTTCAAACCTAAAATACGATGTGACAATATCAAGTGATTGGAAGCCTCTCAATGACAAATTCTTTCTAGAGGGCTCCCAAACTCACCAAACCAACAGTTTCACCGAGGCCCCAAATGAAGAACCTTGGGCCAGATGTAGCAAGGGGTTTTACCCATTCTATGTCTACGGGAAAATGTGTTCGTACATATGGCCCCTTATCTCTGTCAGAGCAATATGCTCTGCACACCGCATTACCTTGCTGCAGTATACTCAATGTGACAGCAGATGCAAGTCAACGGCAGCCTTGTTGGATTGGGACCCTACATCCCTCGAAAGCTGTTACAAGGAGCCAGGTGGGTTTAAACCTTCCGCAATGTGCCAGGCTGGACTCATTCCGCATCCCTCTTCAGCAGGCAGCAGTACCTCAAACCACCTCATTGAACCCCACATTTTGTAGTTGGGAGACCGCAGGCCTTCAAAGGGGCCGCAGCGGCACTTAAGGTGCATCGGTGACTTGTTTTGATGATTCAGTGAGAACTCCGAGGTAGTCAAGATGTCCTCTTTGTCTGATGAGCCACCCGAACCAGACTATAATTAATCCTCATTTCTGCACTTGGAGCACAATGTCCTCTCGCTGCTCGGTTCCTTCTAATTTCAGTGCTCAGAGTGCAACGTTCCCAGAGAGAGGTACATCCGTTGTTAGCTATCAGGGAATGAATGTACGAGAGCCATCAAATTTAAATCAATCGTGGAAACATTTTCACACACAATCACACACACAGGCGCGCAAAATAAAATACTTTCCGGGCCGTCAGCCAATGGTCGACTCAGCGAGCAACTTTTCAATCTGGAGGTGAGAGCGAGCGACTCAGATGAAAGTCTCCCGCTTTCGGGGAGGCCGAGCTCATTAAAAGAGACTGCAGCTAAAGGACGGATGGTGACGGCTCTAATCCAATTACCGTCCGGCGCTGGACACTCACGGGGCGGCCCCGACACTCGCACCACTGATCCAGCACTTGGCTGCACTCAATTAAAGGTGGCGAGTCGGTGGCGAGGATGTGCGGTGGTCCCCGACGGTGTGAGGTGTGCGCTCCGCCTGCAGGAAGATGCTCAGGGCGGCGGATGCCGTGTACCAGCCAGTCCTCAATCTGTACGCAATGCTGTGCAGGAGCCCAGCGCGTCCCTTAGGTGCCAAAAGCTAGCTTTGTCGAATCCCAAGGTGGCATAATCTTGATTCCACCTCGTAAATACATTTCGTTCACCCTACAATGTATATCTCTGTATCTCACGCTGGCATGTTTCTTTTATCCAGCTGGTCCTCTAATAGGGTCCGTTTGGTGGTTTGCATATGGATATATATCTACACTCAGCTCTAAAATAATTTAATAAAACATGTAATATCGACAATACACAGAGAGCAACATGTATAATATGGTTTTATACTGCCATCTCGGGTGTTCAAATCACATTTATAAATCATTTATGTATATGTATTCGCTATTACATGTTTTAATACCTTATTTTAGAGCTCCTTTGAAACGATTTACAGCATGAGCATCATCGGCATACTGTTCATTTTGGGGGGATAATGTGCTATTATTCAAAATGTGTTTTATGCAACAATATGTATAAGGTGCATTTCTATAAACCAAATTATAAAAGCAAAATGCATTGCAAGGAAATGCTTCAAAACGTGGTTTTCTTTTGGAGTACATTGGCACTATAGACAGAAAATAAAGATTTTTTTTTTCAGAATTTCCAATGTTCATTTCTACACACTGCCAAAGATTTCTAGGTATATGCTTGCATCATGACTGAGGCTGCATGGGTGAGCTGTCAGGTGTGCTGACTAATGTTCCAAGAACAGCCCTGAAATTCTTAAATTGTTTGTTTATATCAGCACTACATGAAAGACAAAATGCTGTATATAACTGTTTTATTTGTTTAGGGAAGCTAAACATTGTGCAAATTAATTCAGTACTGTGAATTATAGGAAATAATTCACAGTGAGACCCTTTTCTCACACCCCCCAGGATATTGCGGCATGAATTCGCAAATTTTCTTGACAGTTTATTTTGCTATTCTTTCAGTACCAAACACAGAGATCTTATTTTTGTGCGGTATACTACCACATGAAAGTTTACACCAAGGCATTGTGTATAGTATTTATGCTGCCAGGAGTATGCACTCTATGCAGTGCTTTAAATGGGCAGGTACTGAGTACCAGCACTTTTTTATTTTGAGAGGGAGAGTACCAGCACTTCTCATGAAAAACTTAATACTTTTAATTGGAGAGTACCGGCACTTCTCAGAAACTAGCAGGTACTCTGGTACAGAGTCACTGGGTCAATACAAGGAGGTCACGCATTCTTTAAATTTCGAGGGCACTTTTGTCACAAGTGCAGGCTTTCTACAAAACTGCTGATTTCGCAATTTGTTTGCAAGTCAAGAAATCTTGGAGGGTATCTTGTCTGTGAAGTTTTAAGTTGAAATAGTGCCAAGAAACAGAAGCATAAATTGCCAATTATAGTCAATGGTCGCAGTAGAACAGGACCTAGGTAAAAATTGATATGTGCTGTGATGCAATGATGGAGTGTGGGTCAATACACTACTCAGGTTCATGCTTCTGACTTTAGTACTTCAGTTCCAATCCAAAGTACAATTCTAAAGCCCCAACCCCACCCAGGACCTCAGGAGAGGCACTCAGAGACTCAAAAGGAGGCAGGCAGAGACCAACAGTAGGAGTCAGTCCAGGTCCAGTTGCCACTGGTCAGCTGGGTATTTACAGGAAAAGACATCTTGTAGCTTGTCAACCTTATGATTCTTGGAGTGTGCATCTTTGTCCTCTGTATAAGAGAGAGAGAGAGCAGGTCCAGTTCTTAAGGGTTCTTCCCAGGTCTCCAACAACATGTTCAGTCCTTTTCTGATTGTCCACAGGTTCAAGAATGTTCTGAAGGGGGTGCCGGGAAATACCACATGTATGCTTGGCACACGTTTGTGGATGGGAATGAACCCCGGGACACCCCAACAGATGGAATAAGGTTCGTGAGGTAAGTCCTACCCATTTTAGGCATTTTCAAGATGGCTGAAGTATTCTGCCATAATAAATTTGAGCTCTGGGGCTGGTGTGTGTGTGAGGAGTGTACTATGGTAATCCTAATATCCTCCTACATCTAACACTAAAATCCAGTTTTAGACACTCCTTGTAGCCCCACCAAACTCAGGAACGGAACACTAGTAGAACAAAGCTGAGCTTTCATCAAATAGACACCAATTGTTTTGGCATTTTATTTCCCTCCTTGGAAGTGCTCTGCAAATGTCAGATGAAAAACCACAGCAAACCTGTGAAGCAGGTCTTGTCACTCCAGCAGGATCTAACACTATGATGTCAAAAAGAGCCCCACTGTGAAGGAGGCCGGTGTGACTGGGGGGAAAAGAAAAGTGCACACCTGGGTGTAAACTACATCTGCTTAAGATAACGTACGCCTCTTTGAAGTTAATCAAGTCCTTAGGCCAGCCCTCAAGCAATCCTGTCAAGGGCACAACAAAACCTCCCCACACCACAGGCCTTTTTCCCTGTACTGGGACCAAGTTCACACCTATTAAAATGCTAATTACTGGCTTTGCGCCGATTGAAATGTTAATTATTCACTGGCAGAAGCAGGAAAGCAAAATACAAATACAAGTCAAATTCGTAGTTTACAAACTGCTCTGCCAGGTTACAATGATAGGCCTGGGGTTGGGTGTGTTGTGTCACTGCAGTGAGTGGCACAATGTGTACTACAGCTTACTAGTGACATTTAATTTAACAAACAGGTCCTGGATAATCTATGTACCATGAATTAGAGAATTTTGGGTAAATTAAATGTGCTAATCAGGGGTATACCAATTTCATCATGTTTAAAGTGGGAGCACACACTTTACTACTGGTTAGCAGGTATTAAATGTACAAAGTTCTATTGTCAACAAAATAGTCAAGGCAAAAATCTGGTAGCATGCCACACAAAGAAAATCGGTTACTTACCTGTAACTATGGTTCTCCAGTATTGGTATCTTTCATAGATTCACATGCTTGAATCATCCCCGTCGTCGAGGTGGGAGTCCCACGGTAACCTTAAATATATACAGCAGTAAGTGTACTACACTAGGCCTCAATGGTATAGACAGGTACTGCTATAGCTTACCGATGTTCTTTTTCCGATAAGAACCAAACCTGAACTACAACCAATCAGGCAACAGTACCCTCTAGGACTCTCCCCACAGAGGTTGATTCCCTCAGATTTTCTAGTACGAGTGTGAAGTATATAGTTTCATATTTGAGGGGAGCCTCTAAGGGGATGAGGGTGGGTCGCATGTGAATCTGTGAAAGATACCAATACTGGAGAACCATAGTTACAGGTAAGTAACCAATTGTCTTCTCCAGTATGAGATCTTTCATAAATTCAAATGCATGAATTAGAATAGTGAGCAGTAATTTTTATTTTGACCATAACTTCACTGATTATAACAATAATAGCAATGATGATAAATGTAGTTAATACCTGATAGCAATATGTGTTGATAATAACAGTAATAATAATAATAATAATATTAAGCGTAATAATATTGATAACATACCTACTAAGTGGAAGGTGGGAAAAAACAGAGAGGCTCACCTTAACTGAATAGATGTCGTAGCACTGCTTGCCCGACGGCTGTGTCCGTTTTGTACATCTCATCCAGGCAGTAGTGCTTCATAAACTTATGTTGACTGGACCATGTTTCTGCCTGGCAGATATGTTGCAGGGGCACTCCAGCCAATACAGCTGCGGATGTGGCTTCAGCTTTGGTAGAATGGGCTTTAACCTTACTGCATAAAGGCTTTTCTGCCAGCGAATGACAAATTTGTATAGTCATTCCAATCCCTCTGGCGATGGTCTGCTTACATACAGCAGAGCCTTTCCTTGCATCTCCATATGCAACAAATAGCTGGTCAGATTTTCGTATTTGATGCGTTCTTTGAAGATAAAACTTTAGGCATCTCTTTACATCCAGCGAATGTAGAGTATTTTCCGCTACTGTTTGCAGATTAGGTAAAAACGTTCTTAAAATCACTGGCTCATTCAGATGGAAATTTGATGGTACCTTCGGTATATACTTAGGGTTTGTTTGAAGTATAACACTGTTTGGAGTAAACTGAAGAAAGGGGTCCTTGATGGTGAAAGCGTATATGTCACGCACCCTCTTCGCTGATGTGAGAGCTACCACAAGTGATGTCTTCCAAGTAAGGAATTTTAATTCTGACCTGTGAATCGGTTCAGAAGGTGGCTTCATGAGTTCCCTAGCACTACATTTAAAAGTCATAACTGTGGAGGTTTTCGCACCATAGGGAACGCTCTAAAAAGACCCCTGAGGAATTGTTTTACAATCCTGGAAGAGTATAACGAGGGACCATGCTGAGAGTGTCAGAATCTCGAAATTGCCACTACATGAACTCTTTTTGATGAAAAGAAAGTCTGGGCTTTGCCAAATATAATCAATAAGGAAGTATTCGCTCCGGCGGTGATGTCATAGGATGGATTCCTGAAGTAACACACCACAAGCAGAACCTCTTCCATTTAAGCTGATAGGTCTGACTTGGCCCTGGTTCATGGTCAGCAGGGCTGATGTAGGTCTGAGTTGAACATGTGGCTGTTCCGAGTATAGAAGGAGTTCTGTGAACCAGAACTGTCTGGGCCATTTGGGTGCTATGAGGAGGAGACGGCTTCCCTGTTTTCATCTTACTGAATACTCTGGGAATCAAAGGAATCAGGGGGGAAAAGCATAGGCATAGATTCCTGACCATCTCATCAAAAAAGCATTTCCCCACAACCCTTTTTGGGGATGCCAGCTTGCGTAATATGGGCATTTCTTGTTTTAGCGTGTGGCAAAAAAGTCTAGATTCGGCTTGCCCCGTTTCTGGAAAAGCTGGTCGAGAATTTGTTGGTCGAGTTCCCACTCATGATACGGGATGATCGTTCTGCTTAACGAGTCCGCCACAAGGTTGGACTGTCCCGGCACATTCTCTGCTTTCAGAGAAATTAGATTCTCTATGGCCCACTTCCAAATGCTCTGAGCTTGATGTGAGAGCCCTAACAATTTCATTCCTCCTTGTTTGTTCAGGTAGAAGATACTTGTGGTGTTGTCTGTTCTTATGAGGACTGTTGAGTCCTGGATTTTTGGCAAGAAAGCCTTTAGTGCCAGATCGACTGCCTTCAGCTCCAGTTGGTTTATGTGAAGCTTTTTGTCCCTTTGCGTCCAGTTGCCGCTTGTTTGCAAATACTGAAGGTGGGCACCCCAACCTTCGAGGGACACATCTGTCCTTATGAAATTTCGAAACTTGTTGCAGAGATGAGAGGCCCTTGGACAGATTTGATGTTTTTTTCCACCAAGACATGTCAGTTTTTATTCATGATGTGATCTCAATGTGATCCTCGAAGGAGCTATTCACTTTGCTCCTGCAGAGGTCGCATATGTAGTCGGCAATTTTGAAGCAGCGGAATACATGAAGAAATCATTCCCACAAATGACTTGTAGATTCGTACTGAAACAAATTATTTTGCTGATACCTTGTGAGATATTTGGCAAATTTTGTGCTGTCTCTCCTGGGATGGAAGTGCTTTGCTTTGTGTAGTATTCAGTAGTGCTCCTAGAAAATTCAATCTTTTTGTGGGATGGAAATGCGCATTTTAATAGCTGATGGTAAGGCCCAGACTTTTGACCAACTGTAGACAAATGGACATGTGTTGCACCACCCAATGTCTTGTGGATGCCTTTATGAGCCAGTCATCCAAGTATGGAAAGAACTGTATCCCTTGGTGTTTCAGATGAGCTGCTACTGGGGCTAGCATTTTGGTAAAAATTCTGAGGGCTGATTTTAGCCCGAATGGTAGGACCCGAAACTGTGGATGCATAACAGCTTGAAAAGTAGAAATTTCCGATGATTTTGATGTATTGGGATATGGGAGTACGCATCCCGGAGATCTAGAGATTTCAAGTGATCTCATGTATTTAAGAGGCGGTGAATGTCCTGAAGCGTTACCATACAAAACATTTGTTTTTTCAGGAACTTGTTTAAGGCTTGCTGATGTAAGATGGGACGCCAATCCCCGAAGGTTTTTTCACTAGAAAAAAAGCCAGAATAAAACCCTTGGCCCCTCTGCAGAGTTGGGACGATCTCCAGTGCTCCTTTGTGTATCATGGAAGATATTTCTACGAGGAGTTGCATTAAACGGGGAGGTTGTGATCCTGATGGAGGAGTATTTGGAGGCTTCTGGAGGAATTTTAAAGTACGCCCCTTGGATACTATATCAAGTACCCATTTGTCTGATGTTATTGCTGGCCACTGAAGGATGTGGTAACTTATGCGGCCTCCAATCTTTGATACGAAAGTGGGGTAGGTAGCTGCATCAATTTGCGGTCATTGTTTTCGGCCTGTTTCTCTGCCACGTGTTGTGGGCTGCCTGTAGGCAGCTGTTGGCGGTAACCTGTATTGCTGTAGCTGTTTTCCATACTGAGGTCGAAATCCTGTCTGGCCTGTTTGATATTGTTGCATATATGGTTGGTATCCGCCGCGAAAGGAATAAGTTCCTCTGTCTCTAGCCCCTTGAAAGGGCTGTCTTTTGTACTGCAATGTGCCCAGAGATCTGGCTGTGTCCGTGTCCACCTTGCTGAATTGCAAAGCTTCATCCACATGTTTGCTGAAGAGTCATTCAACATCATATGCCATATCAAGTATTTTGCTCTGTACTTCTGACCTAAAGAGGGTAGATGTCAGCCAACCCTGCCTGCGCAAAACTGCTGCCCCTGTCAGCTGCCTGAATCCCATCAGGGAGATGTCAATGGCGCAATCAATTATTTCAGCTGCAATCCGTTCCCCCTCTTGTAGTACCTTCTATGCCTCCAGGTTAGCGTCCTCAGGTATGTGGCTGATGAATGTGGATATATCTGACCACATTTGTCTATCGTGTCTGCTTAGAATGGCTAAATAATTTGCAGCTTTGACTGTTATTGCTGCAACAGAGGAGACCTTTTTGCCAATATTATCTAGACGACATCCTTCTCTTTCTGGTGGGGAGGAAATTGGCGCAGAGGGATTCTTTGAGCAGCATTGTGCCACCTGAGAGACCACAGAATCCGCCTTAGGCTGTGCTACTAAGCAAGTTGGAGCGTCTTCTGGGGCTTTATACTTCTTCTCTAAGTGTGGTATTTGAGAAGGTATTGTGGCTGGATTCTTCATCGCCTTTAGGCCTTCCTGCCATATAAAATCTACGATAGGTATAGCTCTCACTGACTTCTTTGCTGGCTCTTTAAAGTCGTAGAAGAAACAGTCTGTCTCCCTAGATAGGATGGGTAACTCAAAGCGTTTAGCTGCTCTCTCCATTAGGTTATGGAACCCACCTATATCTTCAGGTGGAGAGCCTACATGTCCTGAGAAAGGTGGTGATGGAATAGGTATTAGGTATTCGTCCCACTCACTAGGAGTAGTGTCTGGTACTTCTCCTTCTTCTCTTTCCTCATCTGTGGTCTGAGGGTCATCCTGAGGTGGTTGTTCGAAAGCCACATCTGGTCTGAGTGGCAGTCCCAGATGGATAGGGACATAAGTCTTTAGTTCTGCTTTCAGTTCCTAAAGTTGCCGGTACTGGGGGTGGAAACCTTTTACAGTAATTGTCCAACATATATTGAAGACTCGTTACCAATGACATTGGCATAGGTATGGAGGTGTCTCTATTGCCATATTCAGAATGCAAGGGATCCATTTGGTCTTTTGCTGAGTAATAGTTGTCCTGGTAGAGATCGTCATCGTCCTCATCTAGATCTTGACATTTGAAGTTGAGCTGCGATGAACTGTTGGCTACCCCAAACATTCCTTTGTCCTGAGAGTATACATCATCCTCAGCGTCTAAGAGGTGTTGAGGAGGGTACGGTAAGTATGCATTGGTAAAATTGTAAAGGATTTTTTCCTCACAGTTACCACTGATAGTGGCGAAAACTTTGGTTTCCCAGTGTTTGTCGTTGACTGGTTCCTCGTTGACAGGTCTGTCGTCGAGGGACTCTTTGTTATTGTGCTTCTTGTTGGCATGACTCTCATTGACGATTCCTTCATTGATGGATGTGTAGTCGTTTGCTTAGTAGTCGTCAATGGTGTCTTTTTACATATTCTAACAGTTACAATCGTCGTTGATGACAGTGGCGACGATGTGACAATCATAGGAGACACTACTGTGGTAAACGTCAACGTGATTGTCATCGTCGTTATCATCGGTTGTCGATGCCTGTGTCATCAACAATTTTTTCATCAACGAGGATTTTTTGTCAGACTCTAGAGGGAATTTCTTTAGTTTTGTAGTTGACGGTAAAGACATTAAAGCACTTTTTAGGGGTGCTTTCTTCACTTATGGAGTTGTAGGCTCTGAGTGAACTTTTTTATGGACTTTGAATGAGTTTATGTTGATGAGGCATAGCTTTCCTGACCTTTCTGTTGTTCCAATGAAAGGTGCTTGGATTTTTTAAGTACTTTCTTAGGTGGTTCTGAAGAAAGTTTCTCTTTACTTTTACGTTTTTCAAGAGATTGAGAGCCCTGTGAGGAGGCCTCACTCTCATCAGAAGAAGGGCATTCCATTGTTTTTTGCCTCTGCAGCCATAGTAAAAGTCTCCTTTCTCTGTCTTTAAGAGTAAAGGTGCAACATATTTTACAATCTCTCACCTTATGATCCAGATGTAAACAGTATATACACCTCTTGTGTGGGTCATCAATATGAAACCTTTTCTTCCTACAAGTGTCACAAATTCTGAAGAGTCCTTTTTTAGTTTGTTGGAACATCTTGTCCAATGAAACATTTGATACAGCTGACTGAAATTTTCCTGTCAGTGTAGCTGTAGAGGACAGAAGCTGAGCAGAGCTTAGAGAGACTCCCTTCACACGACGTGTGGTAGGAAATCTGAGGGAATCAGCCTCTGTGGGGAATGTTCTAGAGGGTGGTGTTGCCTGATTGGTTGTAGTTCAGGTTTGGTTCTTTTTTAAAAAGAACATGGATAGGTTATGGCAGTGCCTGTCCATACCATTGAGGCCTAGTGTAGTACACTTACTTCTGTATATATTTAAGGTTACCATAGGACTCCCACCTTGACGACGGGGATGATTCAAGCATGTGAATCTGTGAAAGATCCAATACTGGAGAAATATGCTAATTTCAAATAATGCTGTGGCAACCATTTAACCTCTTGGGTGCCTTGGACGAGATCATCTCGTCCAAGGCTACAGTTCCCCTGTGCCTTCGACGAGATCATCTCGTCCATGGCACAGGGGAACTTGGGGGCGCGCTAGCGCGCCCCCCGTGCACCCCCCTTCCCCCCCCAAGTCGGGGATGGAAGGGGAAGACCTTCCCCTTCCACCCCCGACCCCCCCCACCCCCCCCTGTGACGTCAGCGCGCGCGCGCGCGCGCTGATGTGTCACAGGGGCCTCCCTCGTCGCGCTGGAAGCTCTGCTTCCAGCGCAATTGAAAAAGAAATGCAAAAGCATTTCTTTTTCAATCACTTGGGAGGCCCGGAGGGGCTTCAAAGGGAAGGAAGAGTATTTCCTTCCCTTTGAAGTCCCTCCGAGGGTTTCAAAAGCCGGATTGCTTGCAATCCGGCTTTTGAAACCCCACTAGACACCAGGGATTTTTTTTTTTTCTTTGAAATTGACAAAAGGGAGCGACCCCTTGGGCAAGGGTCGCTCCCAGGGGGGGCATTTTTTTTAAAAGGCCTTTTCTGCCCCCCCTGGGGGCAGATCGGCCTTATTAGGCCGATCTGCTCCCAGGGGGGGCAGAAACCTCTAGGCACCAGGGACCATTTTTTTTTTTTTTTTGTTTCATTTTTTTTTATTGAGGTGGGGAGCAACCCCTTAGGCAAGGGTCGCTCCCCTTGGGGGAAAATTATATTTTGGGCATTTCTGCCCCCCTTGGGGGCAGATTGGCCTATTTTGATGAGGCCAATCTGCCCCCAAGGGGGATAGAAACCACTAGACACCAGGGATTTTTTTTTTTTTTCTTTGAAATTGACAAAAGGGAGCGACCCCTTGGGCAAGGGTCGCTCCCAGGGGGGGCATTTTTTTTAAAAGGCCTTTTCTGCCCCCCCTGGGGGCAGATCGGCCTTATTAGGCCGATCTGCCCCCAGGGGGGAAAGAAACCTCTAGGCGCCAGGGCAATTTTTTTTTTTTTTTGTTTCATTTTTTTTTTTTTTGGTGGGGAGCGACCCCTTAGGCAAGGCTCGCTCCCCTTGGGGGAAAATTATATTTTGCCCATTTCTGCCCCCCTTGGGGGCAGATTGGCCTATTTTGATGAGGCCAATCTGCCCCCAAGGGGGGTAGAAACCACTAGACACCAGGGAGTTTTTTCTTTGCGTGAATTTCACGCAAAGGGAGCGACCCCTTAGGCAAGGGTCGCTCCCTGGGGGGGAGGGCAATTTATTTTAGGCCATTTCTGCCCCCCCTGGGGGCAGATCGGCCTATTATTAGGCCGATCTGCCCCCAGGGGGGAAAGAAACCTCTAGGCGCCAGGGCAAATTTTTTTTTTGTGTTTTTTTTTTTTTGTTCTTTCTTTTTTTTAGAGATGGGGAGCGACCCATCAGGCAAGGGTCGCTCCCCTGGGGGGCAAATTGTATTTAGACCATTTCTGCCCCCCTTGGGGGCAGATTGGCCTATTTTGATGAGGCCAATCTGCCCCCAAGGGGGGTAGAAACCACTAGACACCAGGGAGTTTTTTCTTTGCGTGAATTTCACGCAAAGGGAGCGACCCCTTAGGCAAGGGTCGCTCCCTGGGGGGGAGGGCAATTTATTTTAGGCCATTTCTGCCCCCCCTGGGGGCAGATCGGCCTATTATTAGGCCGATCTGCCCCCAGGGGGGAAAGAAACCTCTAGGCGCCAGGGCAAATTTTTTTTTTGTGTTTTTTTTTTTTGTTCTTTCTTTTTTTTAGAGATGGGGAGCGACCCATCAGGCAAGGGTCCCAAGGGGGCAGAAACCACTAGGCACCGGGGATTTGTTTTTTGGCGCCAATGTCACGCAGGGGGAGCGACCCCGTAGGCAAGGGTCGCTCCCGGGGGGGGTGGGGGTTGGGGGGGCAAATTTATTTTAGGCCATTTCTGCCCCCCCGGGGGACAGATCGGCCTATTATTAGGCCGAAGTGCCCCCGGGGGGGGGCAGAACACTCTAGGCGCCAGGGCAATTTTTTTTTTGTGTTTTTTTTTTTTTGTTGTTTCTTTTTTTAGAGATGGGGAGCGACCCATCAGGCAAGGGTCGCTCCCCTGGGGGGGCAAATTGTATTTAGACCATTTCTGCCCCCCTGGGGGCAGATTGGCCAATTGTAGGTCAATCTGCCCCCAAGGGGGCAGAAACCACTAGGCACCGGGGATTTGTTTTTTGGCGCCAATGTCACGCAGGGGGAGCGACCCCGTAGGCAAGGGTCGCTCCCGGGGGAGGGGGTGGGTGTTGGGGGGGGCAAATTTATTTTCGGCCATTTCTGCCCCCCCGGGGGGCAGATCGGCCTATTATTAGGCCGATCTGCCCCCAGGGGGGAAAGAAACCTCTAGGCGCCAGGGCAATTTTTTTTTTTTGTGTTTTTTTTTTTTGTTCTTTCTTTTTTTTAGAGATGGGGAGCGACCCATCAGGCAAGGGTCGCTCCCCTGGGGGGCAAATTGTATTTAGACCATTTCTGCCCCCCTTGGGGGCAGATTGGCCTATTTTGATGAGGCCAATCTGCCCCCAAGGGGGGTAGAAACCACTAGACACCAGGGAGTTTTTTCTTTGCGTGAATTTCACGCAAAGGGAGCGACCCCTTAGGCAAGGGTCGCTCCCTGGGGGGGAGGGCAATTTATTTTAGGCCATTTCTGCCCCCAGGGGGGGAAAGAAACCTCTAGGCGCCAGGGCACATTTTTTTTTTGTTCTTTCTTTTTTTTAGAGATGGGGAGCGACCCATCAGGCAAGGGTCGCTCCCCTGGGGGGCAAATTGTATTTAGACCATTTCTGCCCCCCTTGGGGGCAGATTGGCCTATTTTGATGAGGCCAATCTGCCCCCAAGGGGGGTAGAAACCACTAGACACCAGGGAGTTTTTTCTTTGCGTGAATTTCACGCAAAGGGAGCGACCCCTTAGGCAAGGGTCGCTCCCTGGGGGGGAGGGCAATTTATTTTAGGCCATTTCTGCCCCCCCTGGGGGCAGATCGGCCTATTATTAGGCCGATCTGCCCCCAGGGGGGAAAGAAACCTCTAGGCGCCAGGGCAAATTTTTTTTTTGTGTTTTTTTTTTTTGTTCTTTCTTTTTTTTAGAGATGGGGAGCGACCCATCAGGCAAGGGTCCCAAGGGGGCAGAAACCACTAGGCACCGGGGATTTGTTTTTTGGCGCCAATGTCACGCAGGGGGAGCGACCCCGTAGGCAAGGGTCGCTCCCGGGGGGGGTGGGGGTTGGGGGGGGCAAATTTATTTTAGGCCATTTCTGCCCCCCCGGGGGACAGATCGGCCTATTATTAGGCCGAACTGCCCCCGGGGGGGGGCAGAACACTCTAGGCGCCAGGGCAATTTTTTTTTTGTGTTTTTTTTTTTTTGTTGTTTCTTTTTTTAGAGATGGGGAGCGACCCATCAGGCAAGGGTCGCTCCCCTGGGGGGGCAAATTGTATTTAGACCATTTCTGCCCCCCTGGGGGAAGATTGGCCAATTTTAGGTCAATCTGCCCCCAAGGGGGCAGAAACCACTAGGCACCGGGGATTTGTTTTTTGGCGCCAATGTCACGCAGGGGGAGCGACCCCGTAGGCAAGGGTCGCTCCCGGGGGAGGGGGTGGGTGTTGGGGGGGGCAAATTTATTTTCGGCCATTTCTGCCCCCCCGGGGGGCAGATCGGCCTATTATTAGGCCGATCTGCCCCCGGGGGGGGCAGAAACCTCTAGGCGCCAGGGGAATTTTTCTTTTTTTTCTTTGTTTTTTTTTTTTAGAGATGGGGAGCGACCCATCAGGCAAAAGTCGCTCCCCTGGGGGACAAATTGTATTTAGGCCATTTCTGCCCCCCTTGGGGGCAGATTGGCTGAGTTTAGGTCAACCTGCCCCCAAGGGGGCAGAAACCACTAGGCACCGGGGATTTGTTTTTTGGTGCCAATGTCACGCAGGGGGAGCGACCCCGTAGGCAAGGGTCGCTCCCGGTGGGGGAGGGTGGGGGTTGGGGGGGCAAATTTATTTTAGGTCATTTCTGCCCCCCCCCCCCCTGGGGCCGGCTGAGCTACAGGCCAAACACCACAGGTAGGCACCTTGCAAAAAACACCTCTGTTTTCTGTGAAAAAATATGTTGTGTCCACGTTGTGTTTTGGGCCATTTCCTTTTGTGGGCGCTAGGCCTACCCACAGAAGTGATGTACCATTTTTATCGAGAGACTTAGGGGAACGCTGGGTGGAAGGAAATTTGTGGCTCCTCTCAGATTCCAGAACTTTCTGTCACCGAAATGAGAGGAAAAAGTGTTTTTTGGGCCAAATTTTGATGTTTGCAAAGGATTCTGGGTAACATAACCTGGTCAGAGCCCCGCAAGTCACCCCATCTTGGATTCCCCTGGGTTTCTAGTTTTCAAAAATGCACTGGTTTGCTAGGTTTCCTCAGGTGTCGGCTGAGCTACAGGCCAAAATCCACAGGTAGGCACTGCTTTTTATAAAAAAATGTGATGTGTCCACGTTGTGTTTTGGGCCCTTTCCTTTCGTGGGCGCTAGTCCTACCCACACAAGTGAGGTATCATTTTTATCGGGAGACTTGGGGGAACGCTGGGTAGAAGGAAATTTGTGGCTCCTCTCAGATTCCAGAACTTTCTGCCACAGAAATGTGAGTAACATGTGTATTTTTAGCCAAATTTTGAGGTTTGCAAAGGATTCTGGGTAACAGAACCTGGTCCGAGCCCCGCAAGTCACCCCTCCTTGGATTCCCCTAGGTCTCTAGTTTTCAGAAATGCACAGGTTTGGTAGGTTTCCCTAGGTGCCGGCTGAGCTAGAGGCCAAAATCTACAGGTAGGCACTTCGCAAAAAACACCTCTGTTTTTTTCCAAAATTTAGGATGTGTCCACGTTGCGCTTTGGGGTGTTTCCTGTCGCCGGCGCTAGGCCTACCCACGCAAGTGAGGTATCATTTTTATCGAGAGATTTGGGGGAACGCTGGGTGGAAGGAAATTTGTAGCTCCTCTCAGATTCCAGAACTTTCTGCCACAGAAATGTGAGGGACATGTGTTTTTTTAGCCAAATTTTGAGGTTTGCAAAGGATTCTGGGTAATAGAACCTGGTCCGAGCCCCGCAAGTCACCCCTCCTTGGATTCCCCTAGGTCTCTAGTTTTCAGAAATGCACAGGTTTGGTAGGTTTCCCTAGGTGCCGGCTGAGCTAGAGGCCAAAATCTACAGGTAGGCAACTTCGCAAAAAACACCTCTGTTTTTTTCCAAAATTTAGGATGTGTCCACGTTGCGCTTTGGGGTGTTTCCTGTCGCCGGCGCTAGGCCTACCCACGCAAGTGAGGTATCATTTTTATCGGGAGACTTGGGGGAACTCTGGGTGGAAGGAAATTTGTAGCTCCTCTCAGATTCCAGAACTTTCTGCCACAGAAATGTGAGTAACATGTGTATTTTTAGCCAAATTTTGAGGTTTGCAAAGGATTCTGGATAACAGAACCTGGTCCGAGCCCCGCAAGTCACCCCTCCTTGGATTCCCCTAGGTCTCTAGTTTTCAGAAATGCACAGGTTTGGTAGGTTTCCCTAGGTGCCGGCTGAGCTAGAGGCCAAAATCTACAGGTAGGCACTTCGCAAAAAACACCTCTGTTTTTTTCCAAAATTTAGGATGTGTCCACGTTGCGCTTTGGGGTGTTTCCTGTCGCCGGCGCTAGGCCTACCCACGCAAGTGAGGTATCATTTTTATCGGGAGACTTGGGGGAACGCTGGGTGGAAGGAAATTTGTAGCTCCTCTCAGATTCCAGAACTTTCTGCCACAGAAATGTGAGGGACATGTGTTTTTTTAGCCAAATTTTGAGTTTTGCAAAGGATTCTGGGTAACAGAACCTGGTCCGAGCCCCGCAAGTCACCCCTCCTTGGATTCCCCTAGGTCTCTAGTTTTCAGAAATGCACAGGTTTGGTAGGTTTCCCTAGGTGCCGGCTGAGCTAGAGGCCAAAATCTACAGGTAGGCACTTCGCAAAAAACACCTCTGTTTTTTTTCCAAAATTTAGGATGTGTCCACGTTGCGCTTTGGGGTGTTTCCTGTCGCCGGCGCTAGGCCTACCCACGCAAGTGAGGTATCATTTTTATCGGGAGACTTGGGGGAACGCTGGGTGGAAGGAAATTTGTAGCTCCTCTCAGATTCCAGAACTTTCTGCCACAGAAATGTGAGGGACATGTGTTTTGTTAGCCAAATTTTGAGGTTTGCAAAGGATTCTGGGTAATAGAACCTGGTCCGAGCCCCGGAAGTCACCCCTCCTTGGATTCCCCTAGGTCTCTAGTTTTCAGAAATGCACAGGTTTGGTAGGTTTCCCTAGGTGCCGGCTGAGCTAGAGGCCAAAATCTACAGGTAGGCACTTCGCAAAAAACACCTCTGTTTTTTTCCAAAATTTAGGATGTGTCCACGTTGCGCTTTGGGGTGTTTCCTGTCGCCGGCGCTAGGCCTACCCACGCAAGTGAGGTATCATTTTTATCGGGAGACTTGGGGGAACGCTGGGTGGAAGGAAATTTGTAGCTCCTCTCAGATTCCAGAACTTTCTGCCACAGAAATGTGAGGGACATGTGTTTTTTTAGCCAAATTTTGAGGTTTGCAAAGGATTCTGGGTAACAGAACCTGGTCCGAGCCCTGCAAGTCACCCCTCCTTGGATTCCCCTAGGTCTCTAGTTTTCAGAAATGCACAGGTTTGGTAGGTTTCCCTAGGTGCCGGCTGAGCTAGAGGCCAAAATCTACAGGTAGGCACTTCGCAAAAAACACCTCTGTTTGTTTTTCCAAAATTTAGGATGTATCCACGTTGCGCTTTGGGGTGTTTCCTGTCGCCGGCGCTAGGCCTACCCACGCAAGTGAGGTATCATTTTTATCGGGAGACTTGGGGGAACGCTGGGTGGAAGGAAATTTGTAGCTCCTCTCAGATTCCAGAACTTTCTGCCACAGAAATGTGAGGGACATGTGTTTTTTTAGCCAAATTTTGAGGTTTGCAAAGGATTCTGGGTAATAGAACCTGGTCCGAGCCCCGCAAGTCACCCCTCCTTGGATTCCCCTAGGTCTCTAGTTTTCAGAAATGCACAGGTTTGGTAGGTTTCCCTAGGTGCCGGCTGAGCTAGAGGCCAAAATCTACAGGTAGGCACTTCGCAAAAAACACCTCTGTTTTTTTTCCAAAATTTAGGATGTGTCCACGTTGCGCTTTGGGGTGTTTCCTGTCGCCGGCGCTAGGCCTACCCACGCAAGTGAGGTATCATTTTTATCGGGAGACTTGGGGGAACGCTGGGTGGAAGGAAATTTGTAGCTCCTCTCAGATTCCAGAACTTTCTGCCACAGAAATGTGAGGGACATGTGTTTTTTTAGCCAAATTTTGAGGTTTGCAAAGGATTCTGGGTAATAGAACCTGGTCCGAGCCCCGCAAGTCACCCCTCCTTGGATTCCCCTAGGTCTCTAGTTTTTAGAAATGCACAGGTTTGGTAGGTTTCCCTAGGTGCCGGCTGAGCTAGAGGCCAAAATCTACAGGTAGGCACTTCGCAAAAAACACCTCTGTTTTTTTCCAAAATTTAGGATGTGTCCACGTTGCGCTTTGGGGTGTTTCCTGTCGCCGGCGCTAGGCCTACCCACGCAAGTGAGGTATCATTTTTATCGGGAGACTTGGGGGAACGCTGGATGGAAGGAAATTTGTAGCTCCTCTCAGATTCCAGAACTTTCTGCCACAGAAATGTGAGGGACATGTGTTTTTTTAGCCAAATTTTGAGGTTTGCAAAGGATTCTGGGTAACAGAACCTGGTCCGAGCCCCGCAAGTCACCCCTCCTTGGATTCCCCTAGGTCTCTAGTTTTCAGAAATGCACAGGTTTGGTAGGTTTCCCTAGGTGCCGGCTGAGCTAGAGGCCAAAATCTACAGGTAGGCACTTCGCAAAAAACACCTCTGTTTTTTTTCCAAAATTTAGGATGTGTCCACGTTGCGCTTTGGGGTGTTTCCTGTCGCCGGCGCTAGGCCTACCCACGCAAGTGAGGTATCATTTTTATCGGGAGACTTGGGGGAACGCTGGGTGGAAGGAAATTTGTAGCTCCTCTCAGATTCCAGAACTTTCTGCCACAGAAATGTGAGGGACATGTGTTTTTTTAGCCAAATTTTGAGGTTTGCAAAGGATTCTGGGTAATAGAACCTGGTCCGAGCCCCGCAAGTCACCCCTCCTTGGATTCCCCTAGGTCTCTAGTTTTCAGAAATGCACAGGTTTGGTAGGTTTCCCTAGGTGCCGGCTGAGCTAGAGGCCAAAATCTACAGGTAGGCACTTCGCAAAAAACACCTCTGTTTTTTTCCAAAATTTAGGATGTGTCCACGTTGCGCTTTGGGGTGTTTCCTGTCGCCGGCGCTAGGCCTACCCACGCAAGTGAGGTATCATTATTATCGGGAGGCTTGGGGGAACGCTGGGTGGAAGGAAATTTGTAGCTCCTCTCAGATTTCAGAACTTTCTGCCACAGAAATGTGAGGGACATGTGTTTTTTTAGCCAAATTTTGAGGTTTGCAAAGGATTCTGGGTAACAGAACCTGGTCCGAGCCCCGCAAGTCACCCCTCCTTGGATTCCTCTAGGTCTCTAGCTTTCAGAAATGCACAGGTTTGGTAGGTTTCCCTAGGTGCCGGCTGAGCTAGAGGCCAAAATCTACAGGTAGGCACTTCGCAAAAACACCTCTGTTTTTTTCCAAAATTTAGGATGTGTCCACGTTGCGCTTTGGGGTGTTTCCTGTCGCCGGCGCTAGGCCTACCCACGCAAGTGAGGTATCATTTTTATCGGGAGACTTGGGGGAACGCTGGGTGGAAGGAAATTTTTAGCTCCTCTCAGATTCCAGAACTTTCTGCCACAGAAATATGAGGGACATGTGTTTTTTTAGCCAAATTTTGAGGTTTGCAAAGGATTCTGGGTAACAGAACCTGGTCCGAGCCCCGCAAGTCACCCCTCCTTGGATTCCCCTAGGTCTCTAGTTTTCAGAAATGCACAGGTTTTGTAGGTTTCCCTAGGTGCCGGCTGAGCTAGAGGTCAAAATCTACAGGTAGGCACTTCGCAAAAAACACCTCTGTTTTTTTTTCCAAAATTTAGGATGTGTCCACGTTGCGCTTTGGGGTGTTTCCTGTCGCCGGCGCTAGGCCTACCCACGCAAGTGAGGTATCATTTTTATCGGGAGACTTGGGGGAACGCTGGGTGGAAGGAAATTTGTAGCTCCTCTCAGATTCCAGAACTTTCTGCCACAGAAATGTGAGGGACATGTGTTTTGTTAGCCAAATTTTGAGGTTTGCAAAGGATTCTGGGTAATAGAACCTGGTCCGAGCCCCGCAAGTCACCCCTCCTTGGATTCCCCTAGGTCTCTAGTTTTCAGAAATGCACAGGTTTGGTAGGTTTCCCTAGGTGCCGGCTGAGCTAGAGGCCAAAATCTACAGGTAGGCACTTCGCAAAAAACACCTCTGTTTTTTTCCAAAATTTAGGATGTGTCCACGTTGCGCTTTGGGGTGTTTCCTGTCGCCGGCGCTAGGCCTACCCACGCAAGTGAGGTATCATTTTTATTGGGAGACTTGGGGGAACGCTAGGTGGAAGGAAATTTGTAGCTCCTCTCAGATTCCAGAACTTTCTGCCACAGAAATGTGAGGGACATGTGTTTTTTTAGCCAAATTTTGAGGTTTGCAAAGGATTCTGGGTAACAGAACCTGGTCCGAGCCCCGCAAGTGACCCCTCCTTGGATTCCCCTAGGTCTCTAGTTTTCAGAAATGCACAGGTTTGGTAGGTTTCCCTAGGTGCCGGCTGAGCTAGAGGCCAAAATCTACAGGTAGGCACTTCGCAAAAAACACCTCTGTTTTTTTTCCAAAATTTAGGATGTGTCCACGTTGCGCTTTGGGGTGTTTCCTGTCGCCGGCGCTAGGCCTACCCACGCAAGTGAGGTATCATTTTTATCGGGAGACTTGGGGGAACGCTGGGTGGAAGGAACTTTGTAGCTCCTCTCAGATTCCAAAAATTTCTGCCACAGAAATGTGAGGGACATGTGTTTTTTTAGCCAAATTTTGAGGTTTGCAAAGGATTCTGGGTAATAGAACCTGGTCCGAGCCCCGCAAGTCACCCCTCCTTGGATTCCCCTAGGTCTCTAGTTTTCAGAAATGCACAGGTTTGGTAGGTTTCCCTAGGTGCCGGCTGAGCTAGAGGCCAAAATCTACAGGTAGGCACTTCGCAAAAAACACCTCTGTTTTTTTCCAAAATTTAGGATGTGTCCACGTTGCGCTTTGGGGTGTTTCCTGTCGCCGGCGCTAGGCCTACCCACGCAAGTGAGGTATCATTTTTATCGGGAGACTTGGGGGAACGCTGGGTGGAAGGAAATTTGTAGCTCCTCTCAGATTCCAGAACTTTCTGCCACAGAAATGTGAGGGACATGTGTTTTTTTAGCCAAATTTTGAGGTTTGCAAAGGATTCTGGGTAACAGAACCTGGTCCGAGCCCCGCAAGTCACCCCTCCTTGGATTCCCCTAGGTCTCTAGTTTTCAGAAATGCACAGGTTTGGTAGGTTTCCCTAGGTGCCGGCTGAGCTAGAGGCCAAAATCTACAGGTAGGCACTTCGCAAAAAACACCTCTGTTTTTTTCCAAAATTTAGGATGTGTCCACGTTGCGCTTTGGGGTGTTTCCTGTCGCCGGCGCTAGGCCTACCCACGCAAGTGAGGTATCATTTTTATCGGGAGACTTGGGGGAACGCTGGGTGGAAGGAAATTTGTAGCTCCTCTCAGATTCCAGAACTTTCTGCCACAGAAATGTGAGGGACATGTGTTTTGTTAGCCAAATTTTGAGGTTTGCAAAGGATTCTGGGTAATAGAACCTGGTCCGAGCCCCGCAAGTCACCCCTCCTTGGATTCCCCTAGGTCTCTAGTTTTCAGAAATGCACAGGTTTGGTAGGTTTCCCTAGGTGCCGGCTGAGCTAGAGGCCAAAATCTACAGGTAGGCACTTCGCAAAAAACACCTCTGTTTTTTTCCAAAATTTAGGATGTGTCCACGTTGCGCTTTGGGGTGTTTCCTGTCGCCGGCGCTAGGCCTACCCACGCAAGTGAGGTATCATTTTTATCGGGAGACTTGGGGGAACGCTGGGTGGAAGGAAATTTGTAGCTCCTCTCAGATTCCAGAACTTTCTGCCACAGAAATGTGAGGGACATGTGTTTTTTTAGCCAAATTTTGAGGTTTGCAAAGGATTCTGGGTAATAGAACCTGGTCCGAGCCCCGCAAGTCACCCCTCCTTGGATTCCCCTAGGTCTCTAGTTTTCAGAAATGCGCAGGTTTGGTAGGTTTCCCTAGGTGCCGGCTGAGCTAGAGGCCAAAATCTACAGGTAGGCACTTCGCAAAAAACACCTATGTTTTTTTCCAAAATTTAGGATGTGTCCACGTTGCGCTTTGGGGTGTTTCCTGTCGCCGGCGCTAAGCCTACCCACGCAAGTGAGGTATCATTTTTATCGGGAGACTTGGGGGAACGCTGGGTGGAAGGAAATTTGTAGCTCCTCTCAGATTCCAGAACTTTCTGCCACAGAAATGTGAGGGACATGTGTTTTTTTAGCCAAATTTTGAGGTTTGCAAAGGATTCTGGGTAACAGAACCTGGTCCGAGCCCCGCAAGTCACCCCTCCTTGGATTCCCCTAGGTCTCTAGTTTTCAGAAATGCACAGGTTTGGTAGGTTTCCCTAGGTGCCGGGCTGAGCTAGAGGCCAAAATCTACAGGTAGGCACTTCGCAAAAAACACCTCTGTTTTTTTCCAAAATTTTAGGATGTGTCCACGTTGCGCTTTGGGGTGTTTCCTGTCGCCGGCGCTAGGCCTACCCACGCAAGTGAGGTATCATTTTTATTGGGAGACTTGGGGGAACGCTAGGTGGAAGGAAATTTGTAGCTCCTCTCAGATTCCAGAACTTTCTGCCACAGAAATGTGAGGGGACATGTGTTTTTTTTAGCCAAATTTTGAGGTTTGCAAAGGATTCTGGGTAACAGAACCTGGTCCGAGCCCCGCAAGTGACCCCTCCCTTGGATTCCCCTAGGTCTCTAGTTTTCAGAAATGCACAGGTTTGGTAGGTTTCCCTAGGTGCCGGCTGAGCTAGAGGCCAAAATCTACAGGTAGGCACTTCGCAAAAAACACCCTCTGTTTTTTTTTCAAAAATTTAGGATGTGTCCACGTTGCGCTTTGGGGTGTTTCCTGTCGCCGGCGCTAGGCCTACCCACGCAAGTGAGGTATCATTTTTATCGGGAGACTTGGGGGAACGCTGGGTGGAAGGAAATTTGTAGCTCCTCTCAGATTCCAGAACTTTCTGCCACAGAAATGTGAGGGACATGTGTTTTTTTAGCCAAATTTTGAGGTTTGCAAAGGATTCTGGGTAACAGAACCTGGTCCGAGCCCCGCAAGTCACCCCTCCTTGGATTCCCCTAGGTCTCTAGTTTTCAGAAATGCAACAGGTTTGGTAGGTTTCCCTAGGTGCCGGCTGAGCTAGAGGCCAAAATCTACAGGTAGGCACTTCGCAAAAAACACCTCTGTTTTTTTCCAAAATTTAGGATGTGTCCACGTTGCGCTTTGGGGTGTTTCCTGTCGCCGGCGCTAGGCCTACCCACGCAAGTGAGGTATCATTTTTATCGGGAGACTTGGGGGAACGCTGGGTGGAAGGAAATTTGTAGCTCCTCTCAGATTCCAGAACTTTCTGCCACAGAAATGTGAGGGGACATGTGTTTTGTTAGCCAAATTTTGAGGTTTGCTAAGGATTCTGGGTAATAGAACCTGGTCCGAGCCCCGCAAGTCACCCCTCCTTGGATTCCCCTAGGTCTCTAGTTTTCAGAAATGCACAGGTTTGGTAGGTTTCCCTAGGTGCCGGCTGAGCTAGAGGCCAAAATCTACAGGTAGGCACTTCGCAAAAAACACCTCTGTTTTTTTCCAAAATTTAGGATGTGTCCAACGTTGCGCTTTGGGGTGTTTCCTGTCGCCGGCGCTAGGCCTACCCACGCAAGTGAGGTATCATTTTTATCGGGAGACTTGGGGGGAACGCTGGGTGGAAGGAAATTTGTAGCTCCTCTCAGATTCCAGAACTTTCTGCCACAGAAATGTGAGGGGACATGTGTTTTTTTAGCCAAATTTTGAGGTTTGCAAAGGATTCTGGGTAATAGAACCTGGTCCGAGCCCCGCAAGTCACCCCTCCTTGGATTCCCCTAGGTCTCTAGTTTTCAGAAATGCGCAGGTTTGGTAGGTTTCCCTAGGTGCCGGCTGAGCTAGAGGCCAAAATCTACAGGTAGGCACTTCGCAAAAAACACCTCTGTTTTTTTCCAAAATTTAGGATGTGTCCCACGTTGCGCTTTGGGGTGTTTCCTGTCGCCGGCGCTAGGCCTACCCACGCAAGTGAGGTATCATTTTTATCGGGAGACTTGGGGGGAATGCTGGGTGGAAGGAAATTTGTAGCTCCTCTCAGATTCCAGAACTTTCTGCCACAGAAATGTGAGGGACATGTGTTTTTTTAGCCAAATTTTGAGGTTTGCAAAGGATTCTGGGTAACAGAACCTGGTCCGAGCCCCGCAAGTCACCCCTCCTTGGATTCCCCTAGGTCTCTAGTTTTCAGAAATGCACAGGTTTGGTAGGTTTCCCCTAGGTGCCGGCTGAGCTAGAGGCCAAAATCTACAGGTAGGCACTTCGCAAAAAACACCTCTGTTTTTTTCCAAAATTTAGGATGTGTCCACGTTGCGCTTTGGGGTGTTTCCCTGTCGCCGGCGCTAGGCCTACCCACGCAAGTGAGGTATCATTTTTATCGGGAGACTTGGGGGAACGCTGGGTGGAAGGAAATTTGTAGCTCCTCTCAGATTCCAGAACTTTCTGCCACAGAAATGTGAGGGACATGTGTTTTGTTAGCCAAATTTTGAGGTTTGCAAAGGATTCTGGGTAATAGAACCTGGTCCGAGCCCCGCAAGTCACCCCTCCTTGGATTCCCCTAGGTCTCTAGTTTTCAGAAATGCACAGGTTTGGTAGGTTTCCCTAGGTGCCGGCTGAGCTAGAGGCCAAAATCTACAGGTAGGCACTTCGCAAAAAACACCTCTGTTTTTTTCCAAAATTTAGGATGTGTCCACGTTGCGCTTTGGGGTGTTCCCTGTCGCCGGCGCTAGGCCTACCCACGCAAGTGAGGTATCATTTTTATCGGGAGACTTGGGGGAACGCTGGGTGGAAGGAAATTTGTAGCTCCTCTCAGATTCCAGAACTTTCTGCCACAGAAATGTGAGGGACATGTGTTTTTTTTAGCCAAATTTTGAGGTTTTGCAAAGGATTCTGGGTAACAGAACCTGGTCCGAGCCCTGCAAGTCACCCCTCCTTGGATTCCCCCTAGGTCTCTAGTTTTCAGAAATGCACAGGTTTGGTAGGTTTCCCTAGGTGCCGGCTGAGCTAGAGGCCAAAATCTACAGGTAGGCACTTCGCAAAAAACACCTCTGTTTTTTTTCCAAAATTTAGGATGTATCCACGTTGCGCTTTGGGGTGTTTCCCTGTCGCCGGCGCTAGGCCTACCCACGCAAGTGAGGTATCATTTTTATCGGGAGACTTGGGGGGAACGCTGGGTGGAAGGAAATTTGTAGCTCCTCTCAGATTCCAGAACTTTCTGCCACAGAAAATGTGAGGGGACATGTGTTTTTTTAGCCAAATTTTGAGGTTTGCAAAGGATTGTGGGTAATAGAACCTGGTCCGAGCCCCGCAAGTCACCCCTCCTTGGATTCCCCTAGGTCTCTAGTTTTCAGAAATGCACAGGTTTGGTAGGTTTCCCGAGGTGCCGGCTGAGCTAGAGGCCAAAATCTACAGGTAGGCACTTCGCAAAAAACACCTCTGTTTTTTTTTCCAAAATTTAGGATGTGGTCCACGTTGCGCTTTGGGGTGTTTCCTGTCGCCGGCGCTAGGCCTACCCACGCAAGTGAGGTATCATTTTTATCGGGAGACTTGGGGGGAACGCTGGGTGGAAGGAAATTTGTAGCTCCTCTCAGATTCCAGAACTTTCTGCCACAGAAATGTGAGGGACATGTGTTTTTTTTAGCCAAATTTTGAGGTTTGCAAAGGATTCTGGGTAATAGAACCTGGTCCGAGCCCCGCAAGTCACCCCTCCTTGGATTCCCCTAGGTCTCTAGTTTTCAGAAATGCACAGGTTTGGTAGGTTTCCCCTAGGTGCCGGCTGAGCTAGAGGCCAAAATCTACAGGTAGGCACTTCGCAAAAAACACCTCTGTTTTTTTCCAAAATTTAGGATGTGTCCACGTTGCGCTTTGGGGGTGTTTCCTGTCGCCGGCGCTAGGCCTACCCACGCAAGTGAGGTATCATTTTTATCGGGAGACTTGGGGGACCGCTGGGGTGGAAGGAAATTTGTAGCTCCTCTCAGATTCCAGAACTTTCTGCCACAGAAATGTGAGGGACATGTGTTTTTTTAGCCAAATTTTGAGGTTTGCAAAGGATTCTGGGTAACAGAACCTGGTCCGAGCCCCGCAAGTCACCCCTCCTTGGATTCCCCTAGGTCTCTAGTTTTTAGAAATGCACAGGTTTGGTAGGTTTCCCTAGGTGCCGGCTGAGCTAGAGGCCAAAATCTACAGGTAGGCACTTCGCAAAAAAACACCTCTGTTTTTTTCCAAAATTTAGGATGTGTCCACGTTGCGCTTTGGGGTGTTTCCTGTCGCCGGCGCTAGCCTACCCCACGCAAGTGAGGTATCATTTTTATCGGGAGACTTGGGGGGAACGCTGGGTGGAAGGAAATTTGTAGCTCCTCTCAGATTCCAGAACTTTCTGCCACAGAAATGTGAGGGACATGTGTTTTTTTAGCCAAATTTTGAGGTTTGCAAAGGATTCTGGGTAACAGAACCTGGTCCGAGCCCCGCAAGTCACCCCTCCTTGGATTCCCCTAGGTCTCTAGTTTTCAGAAATGCACAGGTTTGGTAGGTTTCCCTAGGTGCCGGCTGAGCTAGAGGCCAAAATCTACAGGTAGGCACTTCGCAAAAAACACCTCTGTTTTTTTTCCAAAATTTAGGATGTGTCCACGTTGCGCTTTGGGGTGTTTCCTGTCGCCGGCGCTAGGCCTACCCACGCAAGTGAGGTATCATTTTTATCGGGAGACTTGGGGGAACGCTGGGTGGAAGGAAATTTGTAGCTCCTCTCTGATTCCAGAACTTTCTGCCACAGAAATGTGAGGGACATGTGTTTTTTTTAGCCAAATTTTGAGGTTTGCAAAGGATTCTGGGTAATAGAACCTGGTCCGAGCCCCGCAAGTCACCCCTCCTTGGATTCCCCTAGGTCTCTAGTTTTCAGAAATGCACAGGTTTGGTAGGTTTCCCTAGGTGCCGGCTGAGCTAGAGGCCAAAATCTACAGGTAGGCACTTCGCAAAAAACACCTCTGTTTTTTTCCAAAATTTAGGATGTGTCCACGTTGCGCTTTTGGGGTGTTTCCTGTCGCCGGCGCTAGGCCTACCCACGCAAGTGAGGTATCATTTTTATCGGGAGGCTTGGGGGAACGCTGGGTGGAAGGAAATTTGTAGCTCCTCTCAGATTTCAGAACTTTCTGCCACAGAAATGTGAGGGACATGTGTTTTTTTAGCCAAATTTTGAGGTTTGCAAAGGATTCTGGGTAACAGAACCTGGTCCGAGCCCCGCAAGTCACCCCTCCTTGGATTCCTCTAGGTCTCTAGCTTTCAGAAATGCACAGGTTTGGTAGGTTTCCCTAGGTGCCGGCTGAGCTAGAGGCCAAAATCTACAGGTAGGCACTTCGCAAAAACACCTCTGTTTTTTTCCAAAATTTAGGATGTGTCCACGTTGCGCTTTGGGGTGTTTCCTGTCGCCGGCGCTAGGCCTACCCACGCAAGTGAGGTATCATTTTTATCGGGAGACTTGGGGGAACGCTGGGTGGAAGGAAATTTGTAGCTCCTCTCAGATTCCAGAACTTTCTGCCACAGAAATATGAGGGACATGTGTTTTTTTTAGCCAAATTTTGAGGTTTGCAAAGGATTCTGGGTAACAGAACCTGGTCCGAGCCCCGCAAGTCACCCCTCCTTGGATTCCCCTAGGTCTCTAGTTTTCAGAAATGCACAGGTTTTGTAGGTTTCCCTAGGTGCCGGCTGAGCTAGAGGCCAAAATCTACAGGTAGGCACTTCGCAAAAAACACCTCTGTTTTTTTTCCAAAATTTAGGATGTGTCCACGTTGCGCTTTGGGGTGTTTCCTGTCGCCGGCGCTAGGCCTACCCACGCAAGTGAGGTATCATTTTTATCGGGAGACTTGGGGGAACGCTGGGTGGAAGGAAATTTGTAGCTCCTCTCAGATTCCAGAACTTTCTGCCACAGAAATGTGAGGGACATGTGTTTTGTTAGCCAAATTTTGAGGTTTGCAAAGGATTCTGGGTAATAGAACCTGGTCCGAGCCCCGCAAGTCACCCCTCCTTGGATTCCCCTAGGTCTCTAGTTTTCAGAAATGCACAGGTTTGGTAGGTTTCCCTAGGTGCCGGCTGAGCTAGAGGCCAAAATCTACAGGTAGGCACTTCGCAAAAAACACCTCTGTTTTTTTCCAAAATTTAGGATGTGTCCACGTTGCGCTTTGGGGTGTTTCCTGTCGCCGGCGCTAGGCCTACCCACGCAAGTGAGGTATCATTTTTATTGGAAGACTTGGGGGAACGCTAGGTGGAAGGAAATTTGTAGCTCCTCTCAGATTCCAGAACTTTCTGCCACAGAAATGTGAGGGACATGTGTTTTTTTAGCCAAATTTTGAGGTTTGCAAAGGATTCTGGGTAACAGAACCTGGTCCGAGCCCCGCAAGTGACCCCTCCTTGGATTCCCCTAGGTCTCTAGTTTTCAGAAATGCACAGGTTTGGTAGGTTTCCCTAGGTGCCGGCTGAGCTAGAGGCCAAAATCTACAGGTAGGCACTTCGCAAAAAACACCTCTGTTTTTTTTCCAAAATTTAGGATGTGTCCACGTTGCGCTTTGGGGTGTTTCCTGTCGCCGGCGCTAGGCCTACCCACGCAAGTGAGGTATCATTTTTATCGAGAGACTTGGGGGAACGCTGGGTGGAAGGAAATTTGTAGCTCCTCTCAGATTCCAGAAATTTCTGCCACAGAAATGTGAGGGACATGTGTTTTTTTAGCCAAATTTTGAGGTTTGCAAAGGATTCTGGGTAATAGAACCTGGTCCGAGCCCCGCAAGTCACCCCTCCTTGGATTCCCCTAGGTCTCTAGTTTTCAGAAATGCACAGGTTTGGTAGGTTTCCCTAGGTGCCGGCTGAGCTAGAGGCCAAAATCTACAGGTAGGCACTTCGCAAAAAACACCTCTGTTTTTTTCCCAAATTTAGGATGTGTCCACGTTGCGCTTTGGGGTGTTTCCTGTCGCCGGCGCTAGGCCTACCCACGCAAGTGAGGTATCATTTTTATCGGGAGACTTGGGGGAACGCTGGGTGGAAGGAAATTTGTAGCTCCTCTCAGATTCCAGAACTTTCTGCCACAGAAATGTGAGGGACATGTGTTTTTTTAGCCAAATTTTGAGGTTTGCAAAGGATTCTGGGTAACAGAACCTGGTCCGAGCCCCGCAAGTCACCCCTCCTTGGATTCCCCTAGGTCTCTAGTTTTCAGAAATGCACAGGTTTGGTAGGTTTCCCTAGGTGCCGGCTGAGCTAGAGGCCAAAATCTACAGGTAGGCACTTCGCAAAAAACACCTCTGTTTTTTTCCAAAATTTAGGATGTGTCCACGTTGCGCTTTGGGGTGTTTCCTGTCGCCGGCGCTAGGCCTACCCACGCAAGTGAGGTATCATTTTTATCGGGAGACTTGGGGGAACGCTGGGTGGAAGGAAATTTGTAGCTCCTCTCAGATTCCAGAACTTTCTGCCACAGAAATTTGAGGGACATGTGTTTTGTTAGCCAAATGTTGAGGTTTGCAAAGGATTCTGGGTAATAGAACCTGGTCCGAGCCCCGCAAGTCACCCCTCCTTGGATTCCCCTAGGTCTCTAGTTTTCAGAAATGCACAGGTTTGGTAGGTTTCCCTAGGTGCCGGCTGAGCTAGAGGCCAAAATCTACAGGTAGGCACTTCGCAAAAAACACCTCTGTTTTTTTCCAAAATTTAGGATGTGTCCACGTTGCGCTTTGGGGTGTTTCCTGTCGCCGGCGCTAGGCCTACCCACGCAAGTGAGGTATCATTTTTATCGGGAGACTTGGGGGAACGCTGGGTGGAAGGAAATTTGTAGCTCCTCTCAGATTCCAGAACTTTCTGCCACAGAAATGTGAGGGACATGTGTTTTTTTAGCCAAATTTTGAGGTTTGCAAAGGATTCTGGGTAACAGAACCTGGTCCGAGCCCCGCAAGTGACCCCTCCTTGGATTCCCCTAGGTCTCTAGTTTTCAGAAATGCACAGGTTTGGTAGGTTTCCCTAGGTGCCGGCTGAGCTAGAGGCCAAAATCTACAGGTAGGCACTTCGCAAAAAACACCTCTGTTTTTTTTCCAAAATTTAGGATGTGTCCACGTTGCGCTTTGGGGTGTTTCCTGTCGCCGGCGCTAGGCCTACCCACGCAAGTGAGGTATCATTTTTATCGGGAGACTTGGGGGAACGCTGGGTGGAAGGAAATTTGTAGCTCCTCTCAGATTCCAGAACTTTCTGCCACAGAAATGTGAGGGACATGTGTTTTTTTAGCCAAATTTTGAGGTTTGCAAAGGATTCTGGGTAATAGAACCTGGTCCGAGCCCCGCAAGTCACCCCTCCTTGGATTCCCCTAGGTCTCTAGTTTTCAGAAATGCACAGGTTTGGTAGGTTTCCCTAGGTGCCGGCTGAGCTAGAGGCCAAAATCTACAGGTAGGCACTTCGCAAAAAACACCTCTGTTTTTTTCCAAAATTTAGGATGTGTCCACGTTGCGCTTTGGGGTGTTTCCTGTCGCCGGCGCTAGGCCTACCCACGCAAGTGAGGTATCATTTTTATCGGGAGACTTGGGGGAACGCTGGGTGGAAGGAAATTTGCAGCTCCTCTCAGATTCCAGAACTTTCTGCCACAGAAATGTGAGGGACATGTGTTTTTTTAGCCAAATCTTGAGGTTTGCAAAGGATTCTGGGTAACAGAACCTGGTCCGAGCCCCGCAAGTCACCCCTCCTTGGATTCCCCTAGGTCTCTAGTTTTCAGAAATGCACAGGTTTGGTAGGTTTCCCTAGGTGCCGGCTGAGCTAGAGGCCAAAATCTACAGGTAGGCACTTCGCAAAAAACACCTCTGTTTTTTTCCAAAATTTAGGATGTGTCCACGTTGCGCTTTGGGGTGTTTCCTGTCGCCAGCGCTAGGCCTACCCACGCAAGTGAGGTATCATGTTTATCGGGAGACTTGGGGGAACGCTGGGTGGAAGGAAATTTGTAGCTCCTCTTAGATTCCAGAACTTTCTGCCACAGAAATGTGAGGGACATGTGTTTTTTTAGCCAAATTTTGAGGTTTGCAAAGGATTCTGGGTAACAGAACCTGGTCCGAGCCCCGCAAGTCACCCCTCCTTGGATTCCCCTAGGTCTCTAGTTTTCAGAAATGCACAGGTTTGGTAGGTTTCCCTAGCTGCCGGATGAGCTAGAGGCCAAAATCTACAGGTAGGCACTTCGCAAAAAACACCTCTGTTTTTTTCCAAAATTTAGGATGTGTCCACGTTGCGCTTTGGGGTGTTTCCTGTCGCCGGCGCTAGGCCTACCCATGCAAGTGAGGTATCATTTTTATCGGGAGACTTGGGGGAACGCTGGGTGGAAGGAAATTTGTAGCTCCTCTCAGATTCCAGAACTTTCTGCCACAGAAATGTGAGGGACATGTGTTTTTTTAGCCAAATGTTGAGGTTTGCAAAGGATTCTGGGTAACAGAACCTGGTCCGAGCCCCGCAAGTCACCCCTCCTTGGATTCCCCTAGGTCTCTAGTTTTCAGAAATGCACAGGTTTGGTAGGTTTCCCTAGGTGCCGGCTGAGCTAGAGGCCAAAATCTACAGGTAGGCACTTCGCAAAAAACACCTCTGTTTTCTCCCAAAATTGTCGATGTGTCCACGTTGCGCTTTGGGGCGTTTCCTGTCGCGGGCGCTAGGCCTACCCACGCAAGTGAGGTACCATTTTTATCGGGAGACTTGGGGGAACATAGATTAGCAAAACAAGTGCTATTGCCCCTTGTCTTTCTCTACATTTTTTCCTTCCAAATATAGGAGAGTGTGTAAAAAAGACATCTATTTGAGAAATTCCCTATAATTCACATGCTTGTATGGTCACCCCGGAATTCAGAGATGTGACAATAACCACTGCTCCTCAGCACCTTATCTTGTGCCCTTTTTGGAAATGCAAAGGTTTTCTTGATAGCAATTTTTTACTCTTTATATTTCAGCAAATGAATTGCTGTATACCCGGTATAGAATGAAAACGCACTGCAGGGTGCAGCTCATTTATTGGCTCTGGGTTCCTCGGGTTCTTGATGAACCTACAAGCCCTATATATCCCCGCAACCAGAGGAGTCCAGCAGACGTAACGGTATATTACTTTCCATAATCTGACATTGCAGGGAAAAGTTACAGAGTTAAACATAGAGAAAAATTGATGTGTTTTTCACCTCAATTTCAATATTTTTCTTTTTCAGCTGTTATTTTCTGTAGGAAACCCTTGTAGGATCTACACAAATGACCCCTTGCTGAATTCAGAATTTTGTCTACTTTTCAGAAATGGTTAGGTTTCTGGGATCCAGCATTGGTTTCATGCCCATTCCTGTCACTGACTGGAAGGAGGCTGAAAGCACAAAAAATTGCAAAAATGGGGTATGCCCCAGTAAAATGCCAAAATTGTGTTGAAAAATTGGGTTTTCTGATTCAAGTCTGCCTGTTCCTGAAAGCTAGGAAGCTGCTGAGTTTAGCACTACAAACCCTTTGTTGATGCCATTTTCGGGGGGAAATCCACAAGCCTTCTTCTGCAGCCACTTTTTCCATTTTTTAAAAAAAAAACGAAATTTTCACTGTATTTTGGCCAATTTCTTGGCCTCCTTCAAGGGAACCCACAAAGTCTGGGTACCTCTAGAATCCCTAGGATGTTGGAAAAAAAGGACGCAAATTTGGCTTGGTTAGCTTATGTGAACAAAAAGTTATGAGGGCCTAAGCGCGAACTGCCCCAAATAGGCAAAAAAAGGCCTGGCACAGGAGGGGGAAAAGGCCTGGCAGCGAAGGGGTTAAGAGAAAAATCATTTAAAAACTGTTATAAATTATGGCACCATAGTACTATCAATTTGCAGAAGAATATGGTCAATCAAATGTGGTTACATCACAAATGTGAATACAGTTTCCCATCCATATTCAAGCCATAAGGTTCTTTTGTATTCAGTTCTAATATGTGCCCAGGTGAAAACGTCTCAGGCCTCATCTCATAATCACATTTTCTCATTGTTCTTTGGAAGTGAACCAATAAGATTAGATTTTAAAAGACTTTCATTACCATTATGATGTTTCCAAAAGTGTCTTGCAATTGAGTAAGCATTGTCATCTCTCTCTTTTCCTCCTCCTCCGTTGTTGTTGTTGAGAGAGATATCTCTCTCTTTTCCTCCTCCTCCGTTGTTGTTGTTGAGAGAGATATCCCCGTCGTCGAGGTGGGAGCCTCACGGTAACCTGAAATACACATAGCAGTACACTTTATTCACTAGGCCCCAAGGGCCCCCTTAGGTTCTTTTATAGTCTATCCATGTCGTCTTGCAAAAAGATCCAAAATTGAACCTCAGCCAGTCAGGCGTCCACACCCTCTAAAACACTCCCAACAGAGGCTCTTTCCCTCAGATTTTCTAGTGCAAGTGTGAAGTTAGGAGCTCATGTAGAAGGGGAGCCTCTGCGGAGGAGGAGGGCGGGTCGCATGTGAATCTATGAAAGATACCAATACTGGAGAACCACAGTTACAGGTAAGTAACTAATTTTCTTCTCCAGCATTGGATCTTTCATAGATTCACATGCTTGAATTAGAGTAGAGAGCAGTAATATTGATTAAGTAGACATATAGCTGTACCTTTACAATCCGAACAAACATCAGAATATCAATAGAAATGAGAGTAACAGTACCTCCAGTTAGTGTTCAATGGCAACGTAACAATGTTCCTCTGTAAGTAACAATCAGTCATAATAAGCATAGATCTCTGCATTACAACAAATATGTTGCATGCTACGATAATCAGGCTCCAGCATAAGCATAGGAAATAGAACAGATTTAATCTTGATTAGAATAAGAAACCGTTGTTCACCTTACCCTGGTTGCGGAGGCGGGATGATCCAAGAGGCTCACCTTAACTAAACAAATGCCTCAAGACTGCTTGACCCACTGCTGTGTCCATGTTATTCGCCTCATCAAGACAGTAGTGTTTTGTGAACGTATGCTGGCTGGACCATATGGACGCTCTACAGATCTGCCGTAGGGGTACTCCTGCGAAGAGGGCAGCCGATGCGGCTACCGCCCTTGTCGTGTGGGCTCTTACCCTGCTGTGGAGAGGCTTACCAGCCTGAATATGACAGAATTGGACTGCCAGGCCAATCCACCTAGCCACAGTCTGTTTGGATACTGCAAAGCCCTTCCTTGCATTTCCAAAGGCCAAGAACAACTGGTCTGACTTGCGTATGCTCTGAGTCTTTTGTAGGTAAAACTTTAGACACCTTTTAACGTCCAGGGAATGCAATGCTTTTTCTGCCACTGTCTGCGCATTAGGAAAAAAGGTTTTCAAAACAACCAGTTCATTCAGATGGAAAGTTGAGGGCACTTTCGGAATGTACTTAGGATTAGTTCTTAGAATCACTCTAGTAGTGGTGAACTGAAGAAAAGGCTCTTTAATGGTGAATGCCTGTATGTCACTCACTCTCTTAGCGGAGGTAAGAGCCAGCAACAACGCCATTTTCCATGAAATGAACTTTAACTCCGCTCTATGGATGAGCTCAAAAGGAGGTTTCATGAGCTGCCCCAGGACCACGTTTAGGGACCACAACGGTGGAGGCTTCTGCACTGGTGGAAAAGCACGAAACAGGCCTTTAAGGAACTGCTTTACAATTCTGGTGGAATACAATGAAACCGTATCCTGAGGCCTGCGGTATCTTGAAATTGCCGCCACGTGCACACGGATCGAAGAGTATGAGAGTCCAGACTTTGCCAGGTGTAACAAGCACGGTAGTACCTGTTCTGGGGGGGAGGAGATCAGTGGATCCCTTCAGCTGCTTACCACAGACAAAAACGCTTCCATTTCAACCTGTAAGTTCTATTGGTAGCTTCCGCTCTAGCTCTGGCTAGAATCTCCCTACATTCAGAAGAGATGTTTACGGTGGAGTACTCATGGAACTCAGGAGCCAGGCCGATAAGTGGAGAGATGACGAATCCGGATGTCTGACTTGGCCCCGGTGCATCGTTAATAGGGCTGGCTTCCGTTTGAGTAGCACATGTGGTTGTTCCGAGAGCATGAGGAGCTTCGTGAACCACACCTGTCTGGGCCATCTCGGTGCTATTAATAGGAGGCAACAACCCTCCGCCTTCATCTTGTTGATGACTCTCGGTATCAGTGGGATCGGAGGAAAGGCGTAGGCATAAACGCCGGACCATCTCAACGAAAACGCATTCCCCCACGATCCTCTTTGGGGAAGCCAGCTTGCGTAGTAAGGGCATTTCTTGTTCTTGAACGTGGCAAACAGATCAATGTTTGGTCTGCCCCATAACTGGAAGAGTTGGCCCAGAATCTCCTGGTCTAGTTCCCACTCGTTGTAGGGGATAATTGTCCTGCTCAGGGTATCCACCAGCACGTTGGTGTGTCCTGGGACATGCTCTGCTTTCAGAGAAATGTTGTGCACTATGGCCCATTTCCAGATGTTTTGAGCCTGTTTCGAGAGCTGTAGAGACCTTGTGCCACCCTGTTTGTTTAGGTAAAACATGCTTGTGATATTGTCTGTCCTGATTAAGACATCTGAGCCCTGAAGCCTTGGCAAGAAAGCTTTAAGAGCAAAATCTATTGCTCTGAGCTCCAGCTGATTGATGTGGAGCTGTCTGTCCTTTGGAGTCCAAGACCCACTGATTTGAAGATCTTGAAGGTGGGCACCCCAACCTTCGAGGGAGGCATCCGTTGTCACGATATAGCGAGGCACCTGATAAAGAAACATGAGACCGCTGGACAAATTTGCAGGTGTCGCCCACCAAGCCATGGCTGCTCTCATTTCCGGTGTGATGACAATTTTGTCCTCGAAAGAGCCCTGAACCTGGCACCATTGCACATCCAATTGCTCTTGCAGGGGCCGCATATACAGTCTGCAGTCTGGAACCAGCGGAATGCATGACAAGAGCATTCCCAGCAATGACTTGTAAGTGCGAACTGAAACGCACTTTTTTGCCGAGAGGTTGCAGGCTAACCTGTTGAGCTTTAATTTCCTTTCCTGCGACGGGTACGCCTTGCTTTGGACACTGTCCAGTACCGCTCCTAAGAAGTTCAATGTCTGCGTGGGGTGAAGATGCGACTTCTGGTAGTTGACGGTAAGTCCCAGATGGTCGAACAACTGGAGGCAGAGAGATATGTGACGCACCACTTGACCTTTTGAGGGTGCTTTGATGAGCCACTCGTCGAGATAGGGTACCACCTGCATGCCCGACTGGTGTAGATGAGCCGCTACTGGAGCCAGCATCTTTGTAAAAATTCTGGGGGCTGATTTTAAACCGAAAGGTAGGACCCGAAACTGTAGATGCATACCAGCTACTTTGAACCTGAGGAATTTCCGATGGTTGCGGTGTATCGGAACATGAAAATACGCATCCTTGAGGTCTAAGGATGCCATATGATCTCCGGTACTCAGGAGGCGCAAGATGTCCTGCAGTGTTACCTTCCTGAACGATTGTTTCTTCAGAAACTTGTTTAGCGACCTTAAGTCCAGAATGGGGCGCCAGTCTCCTGAAGGTTTCTTTACCAGAAAGAAGTGTGAATAGAACCCCTTCTTCTTGTGAGGAGCAGGGACCAGCTCTATTGCTCCCTTGCGTAGCATCACTTGTACTTCTATGAGGAGTTGGGCTACTCGTGGAGGTGGAGGGCCCGACGGAGGGACGTCCGGTGGTTTCTGTATGAACTCCAGAGTATGCCCTCTGGCCACTACATCCAACACCCACCTGTCTGATGTTATGACTTTCCAACGAAGGAAGTGAAAAGTGATGTGACCCCCGACCTTCGAGCCCCTGGTAGTGTAGGAAGCTGGTATGGCTAGCTGGTCATTTGTTTCTGCTGGTATCTCTTCCCCGTGGCGCTGGTCTTCCCTTCGCCGGGTGCCGATATGTCGCGGTAGGTGGTAACTGGTAATGCTGTTGATGTTGGCCGTATTGCTGCCTGGGTCCTGCTGTAGAGGACTGATACTGGGGTCTGTGTTGTTGAAAACCCCCTCAAAAGGAGTAATTTCCTCTACCTCTTGCCCCGCGAAAGGGCTGCCTGTGGTACTGCAAGGTACCAAGCGATCTCGCCGTGTCAGTATCTGTTTTGATGGACTGTAGCATGTCGTCAACATGCTTCCCAAATAGACTTTCCCCATCATACGCCATATCTAGAATGCGGCTCTGGACTTCTGGGCGGAAAGATGTAGACTTGAGCCATCCCTGCCTACGCAAGACCGCTGCTCCTGCGAGCTGCCGGAATCCTGTTAACGAAATGTCTATCGCGCAGTCAATGATTTCCGCTGCGATCCGCTCACCCTCTTGCAGCACTTTCTTTGCTTCCACGTTGACATCCCCAGGTAACAAATCCACGTAAGCTGGCATGTCCGCCCACATCTGGCGATAGTACCTCCCTAGTATGACCAAGGAGTTGGCCGCCTTTACTGTGATCGCCGCCACCGAAAATAACTTTTTACCAATGTTATCCAACCTCCTCCCATCCTTGTCTGGAGGCGCTGCAATAGGTGCCGAAGGGTTCTTTGATCGACGTTGTGCAGCCTGGGATAATACAGAATACTGCTTTGGTTGCAATATTAAACAGGCTGGAGTGTTGTCAGGGGCCTTGTATTTCTTTTCCAGCTTTGGCATCTGTGAAGGCACTGTGGCTGGGTTCTTCATTGCCTTCAATCCCTCCTGCCATAGGAAGTCCACTATTGGGATCGCTCTTACTGATTTCCTTGATGGTTCCTTGAAATCATATAAGAAACAATCTGTTTCCTGGGAAATGATAGGCAAGTCGAATCTCTTGGCCGCCTTTTCCATTAAGTTGTGGGAACCCCCAATGTCCTCAGGAGGTGAATCAACCGGTCCTGCTGGCGGCGGTGACGGCGTGGGAATGAGGTAGTCATCCCACTCACTAGGGGCCGCCTCAGAAATCTCTCCTTCTTCCCTCTCTTCATCTGTCGAGATGTGGTCATCTTGTGGCGGTGGAACCAATGGGACACTTCTGTGCGGTATTCCTGGGAGGCTGGTAAAAGGGGTCTGCATAGGTGTCCGTTGACTGTAAGGTCTAGATGGAGTTACCGGCGTTGACGGTGGGAACCGTCTATAGTAGTCTTTGAGCATACCTTGTAGATCTGTCACCAGAGACCTAGGCATGGGGAAATAAGAATCCTGCTCCCCGTTGGGTATGAAGAGCCCTCCTGATGTATAGTTGAGGAATAATAGAGCTGCTGCTGCCCTTCTTCCTCCTCATCCAAGTCTTGGCATTTTACATGCAGCTGAGATGGACTACTGGCTGCACCAAACATTCCCTCATCCTGGGAATAATTGTCCTCATCATCATCCAGGAGATGCTGCAGGGGATATGGCAAGAGTTTGCTTGGAGACGTATGTCTTGGAAGGATTGATGATGGTCTTTCTTCCATGGTGATAAAAGAAAGAGGGAGGAATCTTGTGGACTCATGCTGTGGTCCGAAATCTCCAGAGGGGGGCATGATGGTCGACGATTGTGTGGACAAAACTTCCATCCCTGCCGCTGACACTGCAGTGGTCGTCATCGACAGTCCCCTCGTCAACGGTTCTCTCGTCGACGGTGTTGGCGTCAACGGGACTCTCGTCAACAGTTGTGCCGTTGACGGATCTGTCGTCGACGGTGGTGGTGTCGTCGACGGTTGTCTCGTCAACGACGCAGGTGTGCTCGTCGAAGTCGTTTTCCTCATCCTCACGGACAGGTGCTTCGTCGAAGATAGTGCCGTCGTCGACGGGTGGACCGTTGCTGCTTCCGCTGTCGACGATGTCTTCGTCGACAATGCCTTTTTAAATATTTTAGCAGTTATGATCGTGGTCGATGAAAGCGGTGATGATGTTATTATCATTGGAGACACCGCCGTAGTAAACGTCGACGTCATCATCGTCACTGTGACCGCCGACGGGGTCGTCGACAGAGTCGTCGTCGACGAAACGTCTTTTGGGAACATCAGAAGAAGGCCTTACCGGATCACTCGTCGGTGACAGGGACAGAGAGGCACTTTTTGTGGGTGCCTTTTTTCCTACAGGCGTCGTAGGCTCTGAACGAACCTTTTTTAGGAGTTTTGCCTGGGTCTCTGATCCGGCAGTAGCAGGCTCTTGGCGCCCCTGTTTCTCCATAGATTTATGTTTGGTCTTATTAATCACCTTCTTTGGGGGTTCCTCAGATAGTCTTCCCTTTCTCCAGGACGTTTGAGGGAGTGAGATGATGCTTCACTCTCATCTGAGGATGGATTTTCCATGGCCTTCTGTATCTGGAGCCACAACAGAAGCCTACCCTCACGGTCCTTGAGCGTTTTCTGACTAAAGGTGAGACAGATTTTGCAGTCTCTCACCTTGTGGTCAGGATGCAGGCAATAGATACACTTTCTGTGGGGGTCATCAACGTGAAGTCTCTTCTTCCCACAGCTGCCACAATCTCTAAACAGACTTTTCTTAGTCTGCTGAGACATGTTAGAATGGTAAAAGTGAAATTTTCTGAGAGAAAAATTCCTGTCAGAAAGGTATACTGAGCAGAGCTCAGGGAGACTCCCTTCACACGGCGTGCGGTAGAAAATCTGAGGGAAAGAGCCTCTGTTGGGAGTGTTCTAGAGGGTGTGGACGCCTGATTGGCTGAGGTTCAACTCTGTGTCTTTTTGCAAAACGACATGGATAGACTATAAAAGAACCTAAGGGGGGCCTAGTGTATAAAGTGTACTGCTGTGTGTATTTCAGGTTACTGTGAGTCTCCCACCTCGACGACGGGGATGATTCAAGCATGTGAATCTATGAAAGATCCAATGCTGGAGAAATTTACTGATACATTGTTATCATCTATGTATTTTTAAGGACAAGATCACAAAAGCACATAGACTACATGTTAGCTCTTACAACTTTAAGTGTCTTTCAGTGCTTTATTTTTCTTAGAGAATGGGGTACTTAAGGTCTTAATGTTCCCCCCACATATACATGCTTTGCATTTTTGATCATTTATTAAAAAAACAGGTTTGCTTCTTACCCAGCTTGTGAAATATGTCAAAATATCACTTTTGACTAATTGGTCCTACACTGATCTGAGGCTGGGAAACGCCTGTGCATGTCTGTTAGTAAGGGCATTCACTATTATAGGGTTGTTTCTCAGATAGTGCCAATGACTGACTAATATATGACATAAGGTAGTATGTTGCTTGTTATAAGTGGTTTTCAGTCTGAGTGTCTTTTCACCTGTTCCTTTCTCAGTCTTCATTTAGTAGGTTGTTCCCCGATGTTGATTTTCTGTACATGGATATGTTAGGTTTCATATTTTCCACAAGAATTTTCACATTGAAGAAATCTATTGATTTTTCCTCTATTGAACTGGTGAAATGCAGATTCAAATGATTCTTATTTTATTGTCATCACAAATGTATCTGCACTTGTTCTGGGACCTTTCCATATTACAAGTAGGTTGTCGGCTGATCCCGAGTACTATGTGACTTGAACATTGTTCCATATCCAGATCATGGATCAGCTGCTCCTCCAACCAGCCCATATGCAAATGTGCACAGCTGTGGCAAAGCAGGTGCCCATTACGGTCTCCTGCTTTTGTCTAGGTGTCATTAAAAATAAAGAAATTGTGTAAGACAAAACTTCATCATTCTGGTTCTGTGTATTCTGGTAGAATTTCAGTGGTCTATATATTAAATAATGTTTGGCTTACATCAGACCTGCCATCATACATAGAGGATACCACTGGTTTCTGTAAAAGGTTATTTCATATACCCTTAGAAGAGCACCTTTTATTAATGACCCTGGATGTGTCCCTTCTTTACATGTCTATCATGCATGAACTTGCTGTATGTAATGATTCCCTTACACTGCTTGACACTCTCACACTCACATAAGACAATCTCTAAGGGTCATGTCCATCGTCCTGTACTTTATCAGCCCTCAGCAATATCGTCACCATATGAACATTCATGGAATAAGTGAAATAATCAGCCACATGTCGCCAACCAAAAGGGGACTTTAATTTAGTCCACCTCTGTAAGTCCAAAATCTGGAGCCATCATCTCTCTACTCCAGTCCTTTCCCAAGCGTGGGCAATATATAAAAAAAAAAGAAAAAAAACTGGTACAAGGGCCTACCTGTCAATAGTGCAGCAGATGCAGGAGCCCTGCGACCTCAGAGGTGGGGGTCCACCTGCACCTCAGTTAGGTCTGTATTGTACTATGGAACGAAGGGAAGTAGGGGCTGGGGTACTTATCCTTTTTTTATACAGGCCTAGTACTCCAGTGCTATTCCACTGAGCTGGGCTTGGGGAACTGGTGTCAAAATTGCTTTCAGATTGTTGTCTTGCTAGAAAACAAATCACAGAAGTCTTGATGGGCTGGAATACACCAAAAAACACTTGAGCATTCCTTTGATGGTTAGCGTACAAGAGTGCATGTTATAAAAATATATCTAGTCAATGTAGTCATCAAAAAATTAATCCTTACAGCCTCTCAGCAAATTGAGCTTGAATTATTTAGCGATGGGGTGTCCAACTCATCCACAGGATGGCGATTCATGCCATATTGGGGGGATAATTGCTGATTATGCAATGAGTAGTGTTAAGTTCTACTGTAAGCTAACACTCCTTAAGTTGCTTTTTTGAAATCCTGGCATGGATCTGGGCAGTCAACAACCCTAATCGAGGGGTGGATACATCTTCTGCAAAGCATGCTTTCCAGTAAAGATGAAGTCCGGGACCTATGGAAGTTGATGGAAAGACAAATCTGCAGAATATACTTTCACTCATTACGGGACTCTTGGAGCCAATGACACACATCCTTATTCATGATTATCCTACTCTATGATCCAAATTTCACCAACATGGGAAGAAGAAAGTGCTATGTTGCTCAGATGGAATTTGAACCTGTGACCATGAGGGGAAAACACAGACAGTACATAGAAGGTATTAGTCTATTGAGCTATTAGAGATAGCGTGTTGTATTTTGTGAGTTTATGTCCACGGCTCAGCAGCTCTATTTTTTTCCACCAAAATGCCCCCCCACCCTTTGTTTCCATTCCCCTGGTGATCTCTCCTTTTCCCGCCCACACACAACTTCGCTTGTTTCTTGGAGACATCCTCCCGTAAAGGTTACCTCTCTCTTCCTCTTGTAGCCTAATCGACTGGCTGCAAGGGGAGGTGGCACATCACTCTCACTGGAGGAAGAAGGTCGATGCGCAGCATAGATTTTGCGATGATGGAGGTCCAAGTGGGGCGGCTGAGGTTGCACGCCTGGAGGGAGGTGGATGGAAGGCAGCACCTCCAAAACTCTTCATAAACTGGAGCTGAGGGGAGGAGGGGGATTCAATTTATCGGGATTCTGGAGGCGTGAGGCAATCAATGCTGGCCTAATCAAGAGTCCCAGGCACAACCTTTTTGTAGAAGGCGAAATATAAAGACAGATTTTCGATTAAAAACAAAACAATTACTGCATTAAGAGCAGGGAAGTCGTACCGCCATGACACGAAGGCTAGAAGGGCACCTCTCTGTTCTCTCCCGAGTCATTATCCTGAATTCAATTTCTGTCTGCCCGGGACCAACGTGAAGCAAAGCAAGGATGTTTAAAGTATCTGTTAGGCAGAAATACTACTTAAAATCGGAAATACACTGTTGTGCATTTCTTCTCAAGGCTGCCTGGTTTTGATTCCACCTCGTTGTTTGTGATATATATATATATGTATACAAACACACTCATGAACACACACACACAGAATAATTAATATTAATAGAGGCACCTCAAAGACAATCCTCGCAAACTTTTAGATTAAGAGCATTATACCTGGTTAAGTTAGGAGCCAGTACTCTGTATAATATTGCCTTTTAGAATATTGGGGATGAGAAGGTGAAAAGGCATCAGCTCTCTGAGAAATATCACTTCGATTTATCAAATTAGACTTTCAGTATTGAACTTTACATTTTCATCCGCTTCTTCTGTAACTCAGACGTGGGGCCCTTGCAGTCTATATTATAAAATTAATCAACTACCTAAGTTTTGCTCCACATTTTGGTGATTTTTCCAATCTTTTAATCATAAACAATATTTTTGCCTTGTTTGACAGCCCCTCGTGTTCGTACTTTTTACACATTTGAAGTTGCATAGCTATACATGCCTTAAATTGCCTAGTGACTGGCATACATAATAACTTGCTACCTGAGTTACAGAAGGAATTAAATGCATTAAGTGTAAGGGATGATGCTCCCTCCCGCCCAAGATGCATGACCTAAGTGAACAGATTGCTTCTGTCTCAGGCTGGACGGGAAGAGGCTAGGGACCTAACAGTACCCACATAATTCACCATTAGAGACTGGTTCCCTGGAACTTTGAAGCCTATTTGCCCTAGAGTGGAAAGCAAGGCCAATCATTCATTGCCTGTGATAGGAATACTGCTGTACTGAAAATTGTGGTAGTTCTGAAGTATTTTATACTGTTACCGAAATATTTTGAGGAACATTTTCACACAACAGGCATTTTCTGAAAAAGTACAAAAAATCTAGCTAAGCATTTTGTGAAGTTTCTTATTCCTTTTTCAGTTTACATTTCACTGTACATGCCCTTTCTTGTATTTGTCCCTTTTAGAAATTGGATAATTTGTTTGGGGCGGGTGACCACCCACCTCAAGGAATATTCACAACCTTTTCAAGGGCGAACCCTCAAAGTCACTAAATTAGCCGGTGCAGACAGGTTTAAATTAGGGCAAAGCGTAAAATATTAGGCAATGCCAAATTAGTAATAAACTAAAAAATAAATAGAATAATAAAGTAAAACGTAATAAATAAAATGATACCAAATTGACAAAAATCTAATAGATGGAATTGGAGTTATGTATTTTTAAAGATTTAAAGAGAAATAGTAGCAAAAAGCACACAGCGGCAATGACAATCAATAGCCTTGGTAGGCATGGACCTAGGCACAATTTGAGGCTGACTGCGATGGAGCAAGGGTTGGATACACAAACAGGGTTGTCCTCTTCAAAGATTGTACCTTCTGATTTAGTTCCAGTCCACCACAGAAGCACATTTCCAAAGCACTCAGGACCTCAGACCTCATGGGAGGAACCTAGAGACTCACAGTGTGCCAAGCAGAGGTCAACAGCAGGGTCCGCTCCAGGTGCAGTTGCCACAAGTTAGTTGGGTACTTCCAGGAAAAGTTCTAGCTTGTTGTATCTTTGTAGCTTGAACAGGAGGTCAGCCTTATGACCTTAGGAGTCCACTTCTTTGTACCGGGTACAACAGTGTGCTGGAGCAGTCCTTCGGGTCTCCTCTTAGGTCACATGCAGTAGGTCCAGTCCTGTTTAGGTCATTTGCAGGGTAGAAGGAGTTCTGAAGTGGGTGTCTGGTGGTGCCACATGTATGCCTAGCACTAGCAAGTAGGTGTGAATGACTCATGGGCACGCCCTAATCAATGAGGTAAAAGTTCCCAGGGCAAAGCCCACCAGCATCGGGCATTTTCAAGATGGCCACACTAAACTTGGGCTCTGAGGGCTAGGGATGTGTGCGGAGAGTTTAATCCTAGTGTTCTCCCATATCTAACTATAAAATCTACTTTGAGGTAGCCACTGTTGCAGCACTAAACCCCGAGTCTGAGAGGGCAAAAAAAGAGTGCTTCAGCAACCAGAGTGTGGATGCACAAAAATTGTCTTAGCTTCATGTTCTCTCCACTTTCAAATGTGACCCAAGTGTTTTGTATGAACACAGCAGACCTATCAAGCAAGATTTGCCACTCAAGCTGGTTTGAAACTGTAGGGCCGAAAAGGATGTTCACAACCTCCATACTGTATATTCAGAGGAATTCAGAAGAATCATCGCTATCCATTCAGGTCAGCCTATTTTGCTCCTGGGAGGCATTTCACACCTATTCAAAGCTAATTACTGGCAGGTTGAAGCTAGAGACCCAATGGAAATTTGCCTTCAGTACCTCCAGGCAGGAAAAGGTAACTCTAATAGTTACTTGTCCTTAATAGTTATTAAAAATCCAACTTTATCACTGTATTGGATTTCTAGTAACTATTAAAAATAGTTGTTTAATTATTTCCTAGCTGGCCCCATCCCGAGATACAGTATTAGTATTTTAATATGTACTCTGTTTTTTACATGAGACAGCTAGGCTTATCACAGTGAAAGTTATCTTTTGGGTGGTAGGCACTGTAATGACATGTTAACATTACATTTCTACACGTCCTGCTTTTAAAAACCGATACACCCTGCCATGTGGGCTACAAGGCCTACATGGGGGGGGGGCTTATTAATATAAAAAGGAGAGGCTTTGGCCTGTTAAGACGGATTATGTTGGCAGGTCGAATTGGAGTTTTTACACTGCTACAGTCAGGCTACAGCGGTCCACCTGAAGCCATGTTTGCACTGTCACTGTAGCGGATGGCACAATAGCTGCTGCAGTCCACTAGTAGCATTTAACTTCAAAGCCTTGGGTATACTTTGTACCATATACTACGGATTTAAAGGCAAGTTAAATATGCCAATAAGAAGTATGCCAATTAAACTATGTTTAAAGGGGGAGCACAGGGATTTTACTACTGGTTAACAGTGGTAAAGTGCTCAGATTTCTAAAGCTAGCAAAAATACAGGGTCCAGCAAAAGTTGAAAATCTGGGGTGATCACACAGAATAGGTAGATTTCCTACATTTCCTTTTACCTCTGAATCCATGTCATGACAATGATGTAACTTACTTTGTGGTCTGATCCAAACGAGTTGAAAACTCCAGTGAATATTTATTTGTGACAGTGGACGGGGTGTGTCTTCTAAGAAAACTTTGAAAAAACTGTAGAAATAGATTCTGAAATGTGGCCTCTTTTTCTGTCCCTTGTCAATACCACCTTCATTCACAGTAGCCCATTGCACCCTAAAGGTGGATCTACCAGAATTGCTGCTGGGTGAGAACATGGCATTTTGTATGCAGACATTGAGTTTCTGGCCACTTGCTCGACGCTTCTCTCGCATTAATGAACTGATATTAATTCTCAAAGGTTAAGAGGCAAAAAAATAATTCTACAGAGGCTTGCGGGATTGGACCAGACTATAGGAGACAGCTGGACCTGGCACAGAGATATGTAACATTTGGATACAAGAGATGATTGGAGAGGCAATAGTCGGGGCCAAACAATGCTGTGGAGCTTGCGTCACAATAAAATATTAGCAAACAAAATGAGCCCTAAATAAAAAGTGTTGCCGCTGGAAATAACATGTGTCACCTCGGCAATGCCCACCAAGGCTCAGTGGGAGCCACCAGGGGATGAAGGCCATCGAGTGGGCAGAAATTGAAAGATGGGTTGCCAAGGAGTGGTTGCTATATCTCGGCGGGCTGCACCAGTCTCTCTGGATTTGGCTGAATGGTGAGAAGCAGAAGGATTGCCACAGTGAGGCCCTGGCAAGTGATGAAGGGACTTAGGCACTGCCAGCACAAAGTGAACAAACATGCACATAAGCTCTTAGCTCCCAAAGGCGCATCAACAGCCTGTTCGAAGGCCTTCGAGTGCCAGGGCAGGTGCAAGTCTGGGCTTTGCCAGCCAAGGGCACCGGCTGCCCAAGGCAAGCATGTGTCTGCTCGCTGCTCTTCAGTCGGCTTCACAGAATTGTTCTCTTTTAATTATCCTTTTTTCAAATTAGAACAGACAAAGATTAGATTGTTGACAGGCACAATCTGATCATTAATATGCAGTGTTAAAAATGTAAATATCAACGGCTAACAGTTTATTAACATCTCATTCAGCACAGATGCTCAGTTCCAGGCTCAACTCCATTCCCAACAGCCATGCCCCCTTATCTCATCCATACTGTGCCAGAAGAGTGACATAGACGACAAAGTTGCCTTCATATTTTCCATCACAGTGGTCTAAAAACTGAGCATGGATGTCATCATGGTGCTCTTCAAACATCCACACAGACCCAAACAAAAGATTAACACAAAAAGAACATAACAACACAACACGCTAGGTGGAGGGATTAGTGTTGCTTTTGGAGGCATATTTAGTCAGCGAAGTACAGAATTCCATCATTCTATTACCGTAAATGGTCATTATTATATTATAGAATGTGCACACCATTCCTGCAGACTATGACCATATTTGCCTGGCAGAGTATAGTATTATGGTGTCCCAGAACATAGCCATTGCTGTTATACGGGTTATACCCAGCATTGCATCTCATTTTTTCCCAGCAGTGTACCACAAAATGTGACCATCATTGTATTAGAGTATCTTGTTCTGTCTAAAATGGTCACTTGTCTACTTCAGAGCGTATCCCTAATATAGCGATCACTTCATCAGAAAGTATGGCCATCGTTCTACAACAGAATATACTCGCCAATGTATCCATTGCTGTACTTTAACTTACAGCCATCACTATAACAGAGAATATGTCAATCGTGTTACTACAGATGACCATCATTTTACAATTGGGCATAGCCATCTTAGCTACTGTACTATATTCACCATCAATGAACGACAAAGTATGAGGGTTCCTGATCCATGATGTGGTTATAAATATGTCACAGAACGCGGCCAACTCTTTACACTAGATCAGTGGTCTCCAAACTTTTTAATGCCGTGCCCCACCAGTAGAAAAATACAAATCATTGGGGCCCTTCTCTCAGAATTTTTCACAATTATTTTATAAAGATGGCAATGTTTAAATATGTCAATACCTATTTAAACATTGCAGTTAAGTACTGTTACCTTTTTAAAAATACAATAACATGTTTATGCTTAAAACAAAGGCCTGTTATTTGTATAATGCTTCTTTTGCCCAGTCTAGCGCCCCCCATGGATCACTTGAGGCCCCCCTAGGGTGGCCCGCCCCCCCACTTTGAAGACCTCTGCACTAGATTATGAATTTGCTCACTGCCCTAGCATGCCAGTTATCTTAATACACAATATGTGGATCCGCGAACCAGAAAATATGACCCTAATTGTTGAAGAACATGTGCACATTTTTGTCCTACATAACACAACCATCATTCTATGACTGAATGTGTACTGGTGAGTACGGTCATGTCAGTGTACGCCATATAACGAATATAATCATACAACAGAATTGTCACCTTCATCATACATTGGAATGTAGCAAAGTATCTCTCCATCGTTGTACTACATAACAGTCACCGAATATGTCAACAATTGTATTCCACTGTCAAAGTAACAATTTGCTCCTTGCTTCAGCCTGATGTCAAGAAATGACAGACTTGTAAAGTTGTGTGCGGTAGCGCATTAATTGTGCGTCACGGGAGAGCCGCATGTGCGAGCTCCGTCAGGGGTGTGACAGTAACACCCTTGCGGTTTCAGACAAGGTGCGCCCGACCCCTGGTCAGCGCACAAGAAGGAATAAATAGCGCGACCCGAAGGGGAGCGTGGGTGACACTAGTTGACTGTGTGGTCTGTGTGGTCTCCGTTACTGCATCCCGCGCTTTTGCCAGCACGAACGAAAGGCGCTCAGCCATTAATGGGCTACGTGCGCTACCTCAGCAACAGGGAGTGTGCTTCAGTGTTGCTACGGCAACACTGCAAATTGGCGACGAGGATAGGATCACCTGCTGCTGCGCAATTGTCGGGCCACGTGGGCAGCAACACGTGGCACGAGCTGATACAGGCCGCAACAGAAGCAAGAGGAGCACAAGGTGGGTCATCAACCCTAGCACGGAGAGAAACGAGGGAGCACCAATAAAAGCCAAGCCAGAC